>NC_071543.1:14996087-15632507 GCF_026979565.1 Vidua chalybeata | reverse complement strand
ATTTAAACAAAATCAACTCTCAGAGCCTGAACTGATTGCCCACTGTTAAATTTCAACTGTGTTTATATTACAGAAGATGATAATGAATATCACACATTAATATTTTTGCCTTCCTCAAAGCAGAGAATAAAGAATTGAAAAGAATACACTTCTTGACAGATGCCGACATGGATATTTGTACTAAAAATAATAATTTTCAACTGCAGAAAAGGGAAATAGGCTGACCAATAACAAGATTGTAAACTGTGGTTGTATGAAAAGCCAACAAAGCACAAACAAACACTTGGTGGAGTGGCTTGGACCTCTGACAGCTGGCACTGGGGACAGTGCCTTCCCTGCCAGCCACTCTCCCTGTCAAAGTTCACTCTGAGAAATAATTCAAGGCCTTGCCTCCAGCTTGGAGGGAAATCTAGGAGAAATGAAACACTTTGCTACCTTAGCTGACTGCAGAGAGTTAGATTTAAATATCAGGGAGAGAATTAATTCCATTGTTACGCTGTATCACACCTAAAACTTGGTGGTCTGATCATCCAGTTCAAGACTAAATTGCGACAGATGAGAAAAAACTCTCTTCAACTTTTTTTTTTTCCAAGAGCAAATACCGCAGAAGTAGCAACAGCGTAACCAAAGAAAATATTTCTCATTTGGAAAAGTTTAAAGAGCAAGCTGTATGTGATAGCAGTGTGTCATCTGTTTAATACCACAGCTTTCTGTCATTACAGCGCTGAAGGAATTCCCTCCCCTGCTCTATTTTCCTCTTGACTTCCACTCATGCCAAGATGATGACTAAGTGGATGCACTGGGATGTCTTTTCCAGCTCTCAACCAGCTGGGCAGGGCCTGGGTTCCCCTCAGAACAGGTTTCATTCTGCACACTCAGCAACACATTACAAGGGTGATGAACTAGATCCTCCTGGTTGCTTATTCTCGTGGAAACAAGCAGGGAAAAAAACTCCCCCAATAATTTGTTATTGCATAAAACCTCTGGAAACCTGTCACTTTGCTTTTTAAGAGGAGTTAAGCAGCAAAGCACACAGTTTGGTCACTGAATCTCTAAAACCAGAGGGTATTTTAGATCCCAGCAAGTGCAATCAGCTGAAGAGATCCTCTGCAGCCACTGGGAAACAGAGAGGACTGAGCAGGAAATGTGTGTGAGGAAATCCACCTCACAAAGAGCAAGTGCTTTGCTTTACCTTGGAGTTTATTGCTTACATGCCAATGACAACCTCAATTAGTGTCAATATAAAATTTAAAATACAGCAAAACGCAGATAAAACATATCCATAAAGACAATCAGAAGAGGAAAGGAAATTTTTCAGCACAGTAGAAGCGCTGATGCAAGTTAGTGGTTTACCTGAGACTGAGTGGGGCACAACAAAGGGGAAAAGATAAAACTATTATGAAAGTGACAGCAAATCAATGCCTTTGTAGAAGACAGAGACATTGGGTTGTTCTAGATTTAAGCGCATCAAAATCCAAGATTTTCATTTTTAAATCAAACAACCGTAATCAGCCATCAGATGGGAAAATGTGCTCACAAATAATCCTTGAAAATGTCCCCACATCCTGATGCCCTGATGCCACCAAAGCCCTCTGTGGCAGGATATGTGGAGAGGACTGAAGGAAGCTGTGGCTTCTTTTGGGCTTCCAGAGTCAGCAGCCAAAGTGATGGGGAAGGGAGGAGATTGTTCAGAGGAGAAGTGGGTACCCCCCAAATTTAAACTGCATCAATTGTAATTCAGTGGCCATGTTTGAAAAGAAACAATTGTAGTTTGTGGGAATCAAAAAACCAGAAACTTCCACAAAAATCGAAACATTTAATCTGCAACCTTAGAAGAAACTTAGATTAATGTAAAAATACAATACACAGACATTAAACAAAAAAAAAATCATAATCTTATATTTCTATAGTTATAAGAAAGAATATACCTTAAGTAAGTGAAAAACTGTACCAATAAAATAGTAAAGAATTTATAATGTAAGTGTAGTTGTATAAAATAAACTAAAAGTTTAAAAGTTATAATAGAAAAATGTATACATGTAAAGCAAAAGTCAGTTAGACAAAAATATCCACAATACATAAAAAATAAATAAAAGTAATAAGTTTAAAAACAAAGTAAGTCCTATAACAACTCTCTATTAAGTTAAAAAATTATATTTTACCTTATAACAAAAAAAAATTGTAACTTAAACTGTAACAACTACTTACCCCTCTAAAATCTCACAAGCTCTAAAACTAATATTTATCTAAACAATAAATCACTCTTAACTCAAGTCCCACCCGTTCATTTTTAACAACCACGGTATTTATGGCAATGATTAAGCAGGTGAGGAGCCTTGTGGATGGCACTACCAAAATCCAGATCTCCTCTAATTCCTGTAGGCACCTCATCTCCACGGTGTAACTGAGAGCATCCCAGAGCTGCCAGACTAAATCATGATCACAGCTGCCAGGCCAGACTCCAGCTCTCCCAGCCACACTTTCTGCTCCCCCTGTGTTAAATATGTGCTGCTCTTGGGAGCCACACCACGGAAATGATGCTCCTGAGCCTGGAAAATTCTGGCTCCTGGCAGGAGATTCAGGTGATTTCTTTCTTGCACTGTAAATCCCAGATATAATTTCTGGTTTAAAAAGAAAGTCAGAAAAATAAAAGAGAAAACCTCTAAAAGGGACAAGAGGGTGCCATTAGCATAGGCAGGATTATTTTTCATCCCAAGAGCAGGGAAAAATAAACAAGAAAAGGTTGTTCATTCCCTGGTTTTGTTTCATGATGCTTCAAGTTGTTCCATCATCAATGACTCAGTCAGTGGAAATGGATATGCAGGTTTAGAGAATGAATCCTGACTACCAAAACGACCCCAGATGTTGCCTGTCTAGAACCACACAGCCACATAATTTGTCAAATTATCCTGAAATCTGGACCAGGAATCTGCTTAATGAGAATAGAAAGCTGCCTAAAGTCACTAATGCTCCATTTCAGAAATAGGGACCTGGACAGGAACACTGCAGGAAGTGCCAAAGTAACAGCACACCTCGAACACAGAGAGAGATGACTGGAAAAAAACTGTTAAATATTTCAGTTATTTCATATAAAAGCACAGATCAAACAGGAAGAACTTCTGTAACTCCACTGACAGCATTATTACCTGCACACCCTCAAAAGAGCTACACAGATTATCTGATTTGTTCAGCAGCTGATCCCGTGTTTCAGGCTGGAGCTCAGCAGCTCCTGACGCCCCATTCCGTGACAGGAGCTGCAGAGAAGGATTTCAGGAGGCAGAAATTAAACACAAGTGCGAGATCAGAGGCAGACAAGCTCATTATGGAAGAATATCATCAGCAAAACTCCAGGATGAAGCTGTGCTTGCAGTGACACTCCTTAGTGAGGCGTGCAGCTGCTTTGGGGGAGGGATAACTCTGCTGGCTGCTGCAGAGCACAGCTCTTAAATTCACCTATTTCCCCTCAAAATCAGCTATTTGCCCTCGAATTCAGCTATTTCCCCTCAAATCCAGCTATTTCCCCTCAAAATCAGCTATTTCCCCTTAAATTCAGCTATTTCCCCTCAAATTCAGCTATTTCCCCTCAAATTCAGCTATTTCCCCTTAAATCCAGCTATTTCCCCTCAAATTCAGCTATTTCCCCTCAAATCCAGCTATTTCCCCTTAAATCCAGCTATTTCCCCTCAAATCCAGCTATTTCCCCTCAAATCCAGCTATTTCCCCTTAAATCCAGCTATTTTCCCTCAAATCCAGCTATTTCCCCTCCAATTCTCCCATTCCCAGGCTCTCTGTCCTAGCTCCCCTCTCCTGTTGGGGCTGAGCTGCTGTGCTGGTGCCTGGGGTTGTTGGAGGTGGTGAGGGAACAGATCTCCCCCAGGGCTTTCACACTTGAGGAGGTTTTCTGAAGTGCAGAAAACAGGTGGCTGCTGTCAGAAACGGTAAAATTCAGGTGACAAGAGAAAATGTCTTTTTTTTTCTGAGCACCCTGAAGAAGACTCTTGTTTTTCCTAGTGAAAAGAAGGCACAATGAAAGAGAGAAGTTGTTGAATACTCCCTATAGTCAAAATCGGAATTTTGGCAACTGAGATTTGCCTCCAAAAAGATATTTCCTCTTTTGAATGTCATAAACCCAAAATGCAGAAATAGCTGACACACATTCACCAATGAACCATCCTGCCCTGTGCCTGTGTCACAATTCCAGCTAAAAACTCTGCCTGTTTTTTGAATTCTGGTTTGAAGTTCCATTTTAAAATAATTGAGCAAATTCTGTATCCATCTGACAATATAAGATCTGAGATTTTTACATATCCAAAGAATTGGATAATGAAAAAAAAACATCTTCAGCTGTGGCTTCAGGTGTTCTCATACCTTACTGCACGTAAGCAATAACATCACAGGGAGGATTTTATGCTAATAAAGCAATCTGGGAGAATTTTAGCTACTGAGATAAAATGGACCAAACTATTGTAGCCAACATCAAGATAAAAAGTAATGAATATAATGGGGAAAAATATCCAAGTGCTAATCAGTTTTTTTGTAAACACCAGCACCCAAAGATCAAAAGCCAAGCACAAAATACCTACAGTATGTGAAGAGTTTATTTCTTGTGTGGAAACCCTCCCCCAGCATTTTTTCTTACAGGTAGAGCTATAATGAAATTGTTTTGCTGTAATGTGACAGACAGAGATAGAAATAATGTATGCACATTGAAATTTAATAGGCACAGGATGTAATTTTAGCTAAACAGTTTATATTGCATAAGTAATGACTTTAACTTACCTTAAAAACAGATTTCTTTCTAATTATAATAATTTTTCTTCATGTTGTCATTCGTGTGAGTAGTCAGTGTAATATATATAAATATATATACATATGTATAAATACACAAACACATGGGTGCATACACAGCTTTTCCTGTAGGTGATACTTTGAGACTGTTACAATTTTCACTGAATATAAAAGAGAAATAACAGGGCAGAGCAGGAGATCTGACTGAGGAGGTGAAAGGAAACAACGCTGGCTGAAATTCAAGCAGCTCACGCGGAATTTGCCACATTCAAGGCATTTAAAACACCACAACCTAAATATTGAGCTGCAGTCCCACTTCTACATTTCATGCAAAAAACTTTAAGAATGCTCTAAATGGATGGGGATTTAAAAGCTCCATCTCCAGGGACTTCTTCCCCAGTTCAGCCATTCCAGGATCACCCATAAATTGATTTATTGTGGGAGTGCAGCACCTCAGCAGCTCCGTGGGGATGCTCTGCTCCCCTCCCTGGTCCCTTCCAGGCTGCTCCTGGTCCCCAGGGCCTGGAGGTGCCACAGCCACCCCTGTCCCACCTGGGGCTCAATCACAGCTCTGAGAGCACTCGGGAGAAATCCCCAGAGGAGCTCTGGGGTCTGGGATTCTCCCCTGGGAAAGCTCGGAGTGCCAGATGGGCTCCTGCAGCTCCCTGCTGTGTCAGGGCTCTGCAGCTCCAGCTTTGCCATGAGAATCAGAGGTTTGGGATAGCGTGGGGCCAGTCAGCTCCTAATAAAGGCAGGCAAACACAGCCTGTTTGATTATAAAGGCAAAAGTCACAACTAATCATACACTCCGATTTTAGCATAAATACTTCTGACACATACATAGAATGAAAACTGTCAAAATGCATTTTTTTCCTTTTAAATGTCCTTTCTGGAGGGATGTTTTTAAAGGTTAAGAGCCTTTGAAACAGTGGAAACTTGATTCTGGAAAACTTGGCTCTGTAAACACTTTGATTTCACTAAAACTTTGTGGTGATGTTTTTATGATACCACTTCAAACTGAAGGTATTGAAAGAATAAAGTCCAAGTGGGTGAGGCACTGCATTCCCACCAGGTGTGTCTGGTTTTCCTCTTGAAAAAGAATTTACAGGCTGGTCATCCTTTGAATAACAATTTGAAAAAGGCCAAATAAATTTTTCACCAGTGCACAGGTCAGGTCTAGAGACTGGAACCTAAAACTTAACATTTCCTGAATGGTTGTTGGTTTTAATATTATTATTATTTTTTTTTATTATTATTATTATTCCTGATGCAAGTTATGACAGCACTTGATATAAAGTTAAAATAAATCAAAGCAACTATAAGTTTTGTTAAGGAGAATGTGTTAGATGTAGTTCACACAGTTTGTACAATGACATATTCAATAATTTATGTATTTTATATGTATATATAAAATCCTAGTGCTGTTGTTTTGAAAACTATAAATGTATTAGGAAAGTAATTTCCATTCATGGCTGGGGAATGCAGCTCCAATAAAATATGGCCCAAATTTGGTTCAGCTTTTTCTTTAAAAGCTTTTCTCCTTCTAAATCAGTAAATTAGCATAATAACATACCATAAATATATAATAAACCAAATCCTTCTGCCTCTCTTTACCAACATTTGCCCATCATTCCTGTTAAACTGCAGTATCATGGCACAGTTTATGTGCACAGAACGTGACATTCCATCAAAATAAAAGTACGGAGTTCATTAATAACTATGCTAATACTATGCAAATATGCAACATCATAATACAAATTAGAGTCTATTATTTGAAACACCTCGATGCTTTTTTATGTGCAGCTTTCCTCCCCCTTGCTCCCCCTTCCATTATAATTATCCCACCTTGCTGGAGCAAATTGTGTCACAATTCTTTGTCTCCTGAGTCTATAATTTGGAACGTGTCACGGAGCTTCTAAGAACTCCATACACCTTCATATTACCTTGTAAATAGATAAATTAAGTAGATCTAGAAATAAGATTAAATATTTTAACCTATTTTAAAAATTAAGATCTGCATTATATTTTTTTGTCTTCAGAAGCAGCTTTAGCATTTGCATTGTGATTGATATATCTCTATATCTATATATTTATATATCTAGGTATATAGATATGTCATCAAGCATAATTAAGGTGTCCTGGAAAGTTCTTTATTTTTAACAAAAGTGGTTTTTATTTCAGATAAGACTTAGAACTTGATAGTCTTCCCTTAAAAATTGGACCCGAAAAGATTGTAAGGCCAGCTATTGAAACAGGTATTTTTCTGAATAAGGTTTTGAAATAAATTGTTAGCTTTATGTTTAAGACTTCAGAGAAAATGATTGGGCTCCTGGTGAGAGCAAAGCAGCAGATGAGGTCAGAGATGGAGATGCAGATTTATTGTTCGAGGATCTCAGGTTATGGAAGGCTTGTCCCACTCTAGGCCAGCCTAAAGCTGCACAGTGCACCAGTTCCTGCCCTGGACTGATTAGGATGAGCAGGAATTAACAGGGTCCCTGATCTCCTGCCTAAACATTTTATAAGGAGCTTTCACCTGGTACCTCTTCCGCAGATCTCTGAGCAAACTGCACAAAGCCTCCTTGCTCTGCTTAATCCTAATGAAGCACCGTGATTTCAAATGAGGGATAAACAAATACTCCCCTAATTGGGTGAGCTTGAATAAACTGGAACATCTCCCCGGTTTGGGTGTGGAGGGCTGCACAGGGATCTGTGGGGGGAGGGAGAGAGAGAAGAGCCTAAACCACAACAATGTGAGAGGAAAGCAAACTCCTTACACACAGGATGTGTGTAAAAAAATGTCCCACAGAATCAAACCAATCTAATCCACTGAGCAGCCTGACAGAGATATTTGTGTGATGGGTGTGCCTATTCTGAAAATGCAATTTAAAGTTCTCTCTGACTGTCCCACATGAGATCCAGCACATCGTGACACATCACCAACATCATTTTTTGATAGGGTCTGTAAAAATGTGGGAGCTGCTCTTCAGTTCTGCCGACTCCTGACTGCCATAATGGTATGAAGAATAAAGAAAGTGCATTTATTTTTAAAGTTCATGCCACTCTGAGTCTCCTGACCATGCTCAAGGAATGCCTTCATTACATTTTTTCCCATATATATTTTGGCTGTTTTCCTTTTTCCCCTCCCCACTGAAGAAATTTTAATTAACGTCTGAAACCTCCTTATATTCTTCATAGTTTTAGATGACTCATTCAGCAAGTCCCTTACTTTCATCCTGTTTGTAAATAACCTAAACACCTAAACATCAACCCAGCTGTTTGGCTATTTAGTGCCCATTCTCACCAAAGCTTTAAGAAAGGAAAATTTTAAGAGAAGAGAGGTCATATCTCATTTCAGTTGTAAAGTGTAATAAATGATTATTTACATATCTGAACCACCAAGTGTTATTTCTGCAGAGGTGATGAACCATCAGCTTCAAAAACAGGAGAATTGACCCAAACCAGTGATTTAATTTCTCTGGGAGAAGGCTTTTCCTGCTTTTCCTGTACACCTCAGCAGCATCCCTTGGAGCTGCTCCTGACTGCTCTCCCACTCTGCTTCTAATTCACATTTTCTGCTCAGCTCTGACTTCACCAGGAGCTCAGATCTAAAATCCCTGGAAGCAAATCTGCATTTAAAAAAAAAAAATTTCTTTGTTTCTAAACGCATTTAATGCTTTCTCATACTTCTCTTTGAGCAAAACCTTAACATCCCATTGGCACAAAATAACAAAACCTTCTCATGACCACAACAACCTTCTCAGAGCCCTGCTGACAAAGTGGTGGGTGCACTGCAGCATCCACTCAGCCCTTGGCCTGTGCCAGGCTGACATCTGGGCACATTTAACATCTCCAATGGCAACTCCCAAAAAAAACCACCAGTGGGGAAATAAAGCTGTGGCAGCATTTCCTTTCTGATGGGCATAAAAGGGAGGCCCAGGAGGATGGAGGGGGTTCGGGTGTTTTGTGGCCTCTTTCCACATCCCAAGGATTTTTGTTCCCAATATTTTGTTTCAGTGTTAAGGATGGACTGATCTGCATATGGCTTCCATTACAAAACATATGCAAGCCAGACAGCCAGGGTGGCTTGACCTTTTCCATATGTGTAGGAAAACAAGCTCTGAGCAATCTGCTGACTGGGGAGACTGTGATAAACAAACAAGAGCAAAGGATGGCAGGAGATATTTCCTCCAAAACCGTACTGGACCATGATCTGCTAACTTTGAAAGATGATTAGCAATTCCTGCCTGCATGAGTCATTAGCAACCTGCTGCTGTTGCTACCTGGTGTGCACTGGGCTGCTGTTGATATGTTCTGTCTCAGAAATACCTAAATGACCCCCAAATTCTTCTCTGCATTCCCAGTTACCAATCCACTGGCAAGGATAAAGCATCTCAAGTGTTTGCTGTACAGTTCAGCGCTCTTTATTCACCTTTCTCTGCAATATCTAAGGGAGCTGTACATGTGCAATGCACTGTTTAATAACCACAAACCTTTATTATTCATCACTAAAATCTTGTGATCAATAAAACTTTGCTATTTATTTCATAACAGCTTTGTGTAAGAACCAACCATCCAATCCTAGAAAGCCTCATGTCCTCATGTTTTTTAAGTATCTCTTAAAATGAATTATAAGGCAGAAATGTAAGATTACAGAGAAAAGGAGATTCAGTACATAGCACAAAATTAGAATTTGAATCAATGGTGAATTGTAAAAAGTTCAGGGGATAAATTATAAGCTGGTCCTGGAAATCTAACATCAACACTGACCATTTCATTTAGGTCAGACATTTAACTTAGATCCTTGCAGAAGTGGTAGCTCCACATAAAAACCACACCAGTTCTGGAGAATTGTTCCACATATTCATAACAATTCAGAGCAGCATACAAAAATTAAATTAGTAACAAGGTTCGTTTGAATGGGCATTAATGAGAGTATGAAAAAAGTTCATTTCTCTATTTGGATTGTGAATTTGCTGAAGGCTGCTCAAGCAACTCAGTCAACAACAGTGACATGAATATGCATGTGCATGCTCAGATATTTGCATGCAGATGAATTTATCCCTGACAATAACTGATCACAGATAATTACTCAGGAATTCAGGCAGCTCATAGACACTGATAATGTAGCACAGTGGCATGAAAAATATCTTACTAGGAATTTATGAAAGAAAACGCTCCTTGCAAATTAGAAAAGCAATTGTTTGGTGGGGAAAAATGACCTTTTTTTGAACTTTCACTGAGCTACTCCCTGTATTTCCTTGGCACAGAGATTCTCCATGGTATATTGCTTGCTACCATCCATTGCATGGGACAGATTTACAATCGGATTGATTGGAAAAGGGAAAAAGGGAACTGTTGCTTTCTGCAAGGGAAAGAAGCTTTTGCAAATGAAACACACAGTGAATAAAGGCAACATATTCCTTTCCAGGGGAAAGAAAGAGAAAGCCTTAGAAAAAAAAATTAAAAGCTAATTTTAAGTGTTCATAATATCGCTTATACCTAAATACCTGAAATACCATTTAAGAAATTGTGCAATTCTTTTTCATTAAAAGACTAAGAATTACCAGTGCATGTGGATCGTTAGAAAGAACAATTTCTTTGATGGTTAAGACTTTCAGCACCTGAAGAAACCCAGGAAATATTTGTATATCACAGAGTTCTCGGGTTATCTTAAAGAAATTTAAATTTCGTTAGTGTAATAACAATTTTTCCATTTAAAGGGGAGAAGCTTATCTCTTCCTGCACTAGTGTGTATTATTCTTCCTTTTTGTTCTAAAAATAGACTCCTCTATCCTCTATAATCTAATATTCCCCTCCCATTTAACATAATTACCTAGGACTGAATCAATACTCCATTAGCTGGATGCAGTCAATGGGCTGTCCCTCTGTGCCTGCAGCATTCCAAGGGTTCAGGCACAGCTCTTCATCCATGCTGCTTTAGCATCCTCTGGAAGGAGTAACAAACATTTTGGGGAGCAGTGGTGATGCCTCTGGTTTGAGCTTTTATGTTTTTCACATTCTGTGCTGCTTTAGTGTGTGGGTCTGAGCTTCATATTATGGGATGGTGAGCTCTCTGCACAGAGCAGGGAGACAAAACAATTCCTGCTCCAGCTGGGGACCAAGGACAAATGATCCAAACCTCAGGCCCAGGAGCACAAACAGCGTGGGCTGGAGAGAGAAAAACAAGCAGGATGGGAGTGCCTGGGCTAAAGCTGGAATGGGACAATGAACTGCAAGGTGCAAATGGAGCAGAGCTGATCCCAGTGAGAGAATTTTGGGAACATTTTGGTTCATCTTGGGTGCAGCCCTGGCTGGGCTCTGGTGCTGCCCAAGGTGGATCCATGGAGGAGATCCTTGTAATAAATCCCCACTTTAACTCCATCTAGCAGTTCCACTGAAAAGGATTCATTTTCCATGGTCTGCATCCTCTTCCTTCCCACATCCCTTTCTCCACGTGGCTCCCAGGACACCTGCCCAGCTCTGGGGTCAGGGTCAGCCCCTCTGACTGTCCCTGGCCCAGGGCCAGTGCCTCTCCCCAGGGATGAGGAAAATTTTCTCCCAGAATGTCACTCTGGGACCTTCTCAGCACTGGCAGGAATCCTCGTGGACTCACAGCTCCATTGAGTTGGGCTGGGATTAGACAAAACTCTCCAAACTTAGAGGTGCTGTGGGGATGGACTGGGCAGCACAACCACAGCAAACCTCACCTGCCTTGAGAATTACTCCCATTGGGGTGGTTCTCCCACCCAAATAAATATGAGAATTCACACAGCTTTGGTAAAGACCTTTCATAAAGCTGCCAAGTCAAGATTATCAACCTCAGCTGGCTAATGGATTTAAATTATGTATTCAAATGTTTCATGCAGGAGTGTACAATTAAGTGTTGCTATGATGCAACAGACCCAAACCCTCTGCTAGCTTCTGACAGAAAGCACAAAGCTCTCAGTGCTCCAAGCCATGATTTTAGATAATCAATATTTTCCTTTCATATGCCCCACTTGAAGTCTTATTTCCGTGTTTGCAACAAAAGATCAGAGTGGAAGTGTTACCACTGGGCACCCTGGAATTTAGAATTTAAAATTACTCAGCTCAACTCCTCCACAAAAGATTGGTGTTTTAGAGGCATTTTTATGAAACCAAAGCAAACTTTGCAACATCTGTATTTTTATGCTTCACTTGGAAAATTTTTTGTCAGATTTGCATGTATTTGATTAAAAGAAATGTAGAAATCCAGCCACACATTTTATCATGAGTAAGAGATGACACAGGATGAAAATATTACAAGCATCCTTCTTTTTAATTCCTTTAGTGTAGAAAGAAAGTGATGGAAAAGAAAATGTGAATGGTCTGCTGCACAATTTGTTCATGTGTCACTGCAAGGCTGCTCCATACACTTCACATTGAGATCCTAGAAAAGCAATAATTCATATAAATTAATTGGATATGTCAACTCTAATTGTTCCACAAGGACTGGGTGAGCATCCTTGGGAGACCACAGGGGATCCCCACATTGCTGCAGATGATAATCAAGTATCCAAATCTTAGCTAGTCTGAGGCTGGGGACACAGAAAAGCTTACACAGAGCAATTTAGGTTAAAATTAAGGTTAAAACATTAAAGCTGGCATTCCTGCTTTCTGCTCTCCACAGGTATTGGCAGACTGGATTATTGTGCAGGAAAGGATGCCTGTGAAACCCAGAGAAATCAAAGCAGAAGAAGCAATAAACAGTCCCTTAACACTGCACCATGCCATGCTGGGGCAGCTGGTGTCAACAGAAACACCATGAACTGGAGCAGGGTGTTGCTATAAAGGTTTTTCTTTTATCCCTGTGCAGAGAAAATGTCCATTTCTTTATCCCCAGCAGTGACTGGGATCACTACCATCAGCCTTGGAGAAACCAGACGCCCCAGAAGGGCTGAAATTACAAACACAATCCCTGACTTCCAGCTCCAAACCTTAAGAGAAATCCAAATTATGTCAGAAATGAGTGTTCCATTAATGTGCCCTAAACCAGGGATAGAAGAACATACAGAAATTATAATATAATACTATTATATTATCCCAGCACTAATTGAAGTGAATTTCAGCCCTAATGCCTGACCCTACAGTGTTGCACACACATGGTTTTTAACCCCAGCTCATTACCTAACTACTCATTTGCATAAATTTCTGTTCCTGCATTGGCCTAATAAGTAGCAATGCAATTTAATTGCAATTATTTTGGGAGGCTGTTCACTGCCAGTGAGTGACAGGAACTCACAGTATGAAAAGGAATGAAAGGTTCAGGATCAGAATACCACTGAGCTTACCAGACACAAAACCAACGTGAAATACAGTAATGGATTATTATAAATGGATTCTTTTATACATGTCTAAATGGAAATAAGTACATTTATTTCTCAGAAGCATGCAGGAGCTCCTGTAGGAGCCCATTCACCAGCCAAGCCTGCTGTGGATTAGGATCCTCATTCTCACTGCTACTTAAACAGATGCATTTTCAGAGGAAAATTACAAGCTTTGGAACAGGTTTAACACTTTGAATAGAACATGTTTCCCCCCATTTTGTGAAAAAGAATTATTATGTGACAAGAGGAAACCTCTCAACTATGTCAAAAGACAGGAAAAACAGAAGTTTCTTTCCTCTTGTTTGCCTGTTAACACTGTCTTGCTCCAGAGGCAAATGATGTGCAGCAATTCAAGGAATTAGCAGCAGTCAACACAACAAATTTGTATTTTTCCTGGTTTTTTTTTTAAACATAAACAAAACCATAAGTAGGAAGAATATAGAAATAGCTTGAAGTAATTTATCTGAAGCTTGACAACCCAATATCATTGTTTGTGGGCAGGAGTTAGATGTGGTCTCCTGGATTCCATCTGCCCTGCATTCCCCTTTGGACTGTGTGCAGGAGCTGAAATTTGAATAAAATGCAGCCAACTTCCTTTCTCATATTTCCACTTTATGTACCTCATATTATGGCAAGGGATGTTCTCCCTGGAACACCTGAATAGAACCATTTCCAATCTGTGTCTGGCTACAGGATAAACACACACCCCATAACCAGAGGGATCTGGGCCTTCATCAGAGCTTGTGTGGCCATGGCTGCTCTGCAGGAATGATGAAGTCAGAGAGGATAAAGTTCTCTAGAGAGTCCAAGCCTAAGTTTCTAATGTATTTAACACAAAAAAAACCAAATCCAAAAGTCAATTTTATCCTAAATTCCTTTTGTTACAACCCTGTGCTTGGGTACCTCTGAGAATTTTGCTTGCTGCACTTTTATACCAGCACTGCTGGTGCTGCTGCAGTACCCAAAATATTCCTGCTGTGTGGTACTGTGGAACCACTGGTGTGGAATCAGTGGTCATTGAAGAGAACACTGAGAAGACATCAAGAAAAATTCCCCTCTACTTCGTTATTTGTTTAGGTCAACTCCCAGAGCTGCCTTTAGCGTGGTGATTTTAGAAAGGATTTCATTTTGGTGGCTACTCGACACAAATAATGTGTAATTACATCCAGACTTCCCCAGCACACCTTAGCAAAACCATGACATTTTTACCTCTCCCCAGTAAGACAGAGGCAAGCACACACCTGTAAAATCCCAGGACTTTAGGCTACTCTGAATTGTTTGTACAAACTTAATTACCTTCCTTCAATGTCCTCATCCTAAGAGAAATCTGAAAACGCCAAAATTGTCAACAGACTTTTAAAAGAAAAAAAAAAAAACAAACCCAAACCCAGACAATCCTTAAAATCAGTTATTTGTCCAAGTTTCATGATTTGAAAGGCTAAGAAAGAATGAAGCTGCTAATTAGACTGATCAAAAGATGATACACATGTTCTAATATGTGCAATAATTAACCCACTCAATTCAATAGTATTAATTCAATGTTTTGGCACAGCATAATAAATAGCACTGGACTGCCAAAAGCTGAACTTCTTTTCCAGTTGAAATTAATAAAACTCTCTGGATGCATACATGTTTGTGGAGACAAAAATAATGTATGTGCCAGGTTCCTCATTCCACTGAGGAGATGGAATCTCTTCATCTCCCACCAGGAGGGATGGCATTCCAGTCCAAAGAAAGGAGATTTATTTCCACCTACTCAAGCATCAATATATATATAAAATGAAGATTTTAGTCTAGAATAATAACCTTTGAATAACCCCTGAAACGTGGGTGGAAAAGAAATATTTGATGCATAGAATGACAAAAGTGAAACTTGTTCACAAATCAGGTAAAGTAAGAAAAAATATTTCCTAAAGTACTTGCAAAACTGACAAATCAAAAAGTGCATTAGCAGAATGAAAAATTAAAAGGATCTCAAGAGAGATCATTGTAGGTGTGGCCATTAAAATGGTATTAATTTAGGAAAAACTTGATAATTTTAATTCAGAAGAACAATGTTATCAATACAGAGGCAGCCATGGAAGTCTTCACCATGGTGTGCTTCAAAATAAATCACTGCAAACTGCTTTCCACCTGACCAACAGATTCTTACTGCTGTTGTAATTTTCTTAGGGAGATGCCTAAGAAAGAAATATGTTAGAAAAATGATAGGGAAAAAATTTGTTTGGTAGCTGTGTCCCATACATTATTAAAAAAAAAAATGAAAAACCCAACTAAATATAAAAATAAATTAAATTCCTGCAGTTGTTGAAAGCATGTCGACCATGGTGACTTTATTGTGCCTTTCTGGTGGAAAACCCACCCTGCCTGGATTGTGGCTTTGCAGAAACTGCAGACAAAGTTTCTAATCTTTATTTCTCCTTGAAATTTCTCCTCAGCACAAGGCCTTATTTCACAAGTTGAATGCCTGTGAATTAACAGTACTTTTAATTACTTGAGATACAATCTCTATCAGAGCATTCTTTTCATTTCCCATTCATTTTTCATCCTTTCGTTATCAGTCTTTCTTCCCTGTTTATATTTTAATTCGTGCAGGCTTTAACAATATACTGACTCCAATACTGTCTTAATTCAATTAAAATTTACTTGCAGATTTGAACAGCAATCCATGTTGACCTCAAAAATATTCCTTTTTCTTGCTTCCAGTATACTTTACTCTCTATCAAAAAGTTCTTTTCCCCAGACCCTGCTACTTCTGCAGATTCAGCCTCTCTGCAACAAGTCCTCCAATAGATACCCCAATTAATATTTCAACTTCAATAAAGTTACAGTCCGAATCCAAGTGGCCCACAATTTTTAGTCCCTAAATGTTATTTAGGTCACTTCAAATAAATAATTGCAGAGCAGTTTCTGACCACCCTAACAAGAAAGGACTTTGATGCTCCAGATTGGATTTTTTCCCCACAGTCATCATTCCCAATTTTCTTCATAATTAAAGCACAACTCAAAAATGACTTTCCAGAATGGTCAAAGAACTGAAGCTGAAAGTAAAGCTCACCTGTGACTTTGCATTTCATAGCACACGAATTCACCCCTCAGCAAGCCCCAGATTGTGCCTGGACTTTCTTTCCTACAGAGAAAGTTCCTCTCACCTTTTGCACTCTGATTTTACTCTTTCATAAAGGAGATTATTTTAACATTTGAAATTATTTAAGTTTCAGGTAAAATACATACACTTCTATATCACCATATTGCACGGGAGTATTGAATACTCTTATTTTTCCCTTTTCACATTTCTTATATTTTTTTCTTTCACACTGCAAGTCATCTTCCAGTGTGGACTCTTTTTTAACCAGGATTCTCATATGAATTTCCTACCTGAATTCAGCTTGCTTTCAAAAGAAAAGTGGATATAAAAATCATGTCAAGGGCTGACGCACAATGTAACAAACCCTCCCTGCCTTTAATAATTTGCATTTGGAATCTGGCTAATAGGTGGTTTGGGAATGGGAATAAAAAACAGGAGTGTCCTCCTTTAGTTTTAGTTTCTTCTTGAATTAGAACCTTCTTTACAGGTCAGCATTTGGTTCTGGGGGGGTTCTCCAGTTCTTGCATCCCTGGAAGAGCAGTCAAGGCACCATTCTTGGTGTAACCCCACCAAAACCCCACCAAAACCCCAGCGCCCATCTCACAAAAGCAGTGGCCCTCAGACCCTCAGGAAAGGCACATTCCAGCGTGCCCCGAGGGCTGGAGCTCAGGCAGTGACATTTCCCCAGGTTTCCTGGAGCAGCAGAGCTGTTCTGCAGGAAAATCCCTGCCCAGTGTGAGCTCCTGACCACCCCTGAGCTTCCCTGGGAGGTTTCTCCAGGAAAGATTTCTCCTGCTCCCAGCCTTGCACAGCCCACCCTGCAGGGGTGGACTGCAGATCCTGCTGAGGCTGCCAGGGAGAAATGGGTCATGAACTCGGGCACTGCCCACTGCCAACCAGAAATCAATCCAGAAATCCATGCACAGAAAAAAAACAATGTTCATTGACTGGGAGCACACCAGGATGAACAGAGGGAGGGACAGAGCAAAGTGCTGATGGTACCTCCCCTCCACAGGTGGCATTTTAAGACCAGATTGTTCGAATTGGTGTTTCCCCGCTCTATTTTTTTTTTTTTCCATTAAAAATGTTGAATATAAAATTCAAGTATTTATATTTATGTATGTACAAACAGAGCTTGTGCTCTGCACCCTGTCCATATTTCCAACACACACAGAGGGCATTGAAGTACTGATTCCTGACTGCCTGGGGCTCTGTTTTACCTGCCCAGAAACTGTATGAAATTTGCTTGTAATGCAGTTCAGGGAATCAGGGGCAAAATTATATGTTCCTTAAGATATTCTGATTTCAATAATTTCCTATATGTTAACTCCTGTTAAGTGGCATAAACAAAATAGAAATACTCAATAGTCACTTTAAAAACTACATTGAAAATAAGACATTTCCTCAGGTTTTTGGACTAGCTGTTCTAAAAATCCATATCAGTGAGCAATTCCAAGTCACAATTTTTTCTGGTCACTTGGCAACAGTCAGACATTAGCGCAACAATCTATTAATTTTTCAAGAGTTAGCACAGAATAAGAATACAATAGTGATATTTTAGAAATGTATTTCATCTCATAAAGGCAGCATCAGCTCTCCTCTCATTCAATTATTGCCATTATTTAAAATAATTAAAACGAGATTCTTAATAATGCTTTTTGATTACATGGATCCAAATACTAATAAATGAGTACAGATTTAAAATAGATTTTATACTGAGTCTGGTAAAACTTTTCTGTGATCCTGCAAGAATTGAAGAGGATGATGTACAGAGAGCCAAGGAGAAATGTCAGAGGCAGGAGAACACCCCCAGGAGCAGAGCTGCAGGCAGCAGAAAAGCACACGGAACAGGCAGGGAGAGAAACATTTAGAAGCGGGAAAAAAAAAAAAGAAAAAGGCATTTTAGAGTCAGAGTGAGAAAGGAAGAGAAAGGGCAGAAAGGCAGGAGGCAAAATAAATGATACCAGGAGCTGGAAAATCCCCATCCTGCCTGAAAAGGAAAAGTAAGGTCATGAGACAGCCCAGCGAGAGCTGCGCCATTGACCAGCAGCCAGAGGTACATTTTCTGTGCTTAAAAAAGAAAAAAAAAAAAAAAAAATCACAATAAAAGAGTCAGCAGGGTCCTCCTCGGGGACACACTTGACCGAAGGAGATGTTTTCCCAGAGGGGGCTGCACAGCGGGCTCTGCTCGGTGACACAGGTGACACGGGGGCTGTGCTGGCTCCTGGGCTCTGGGACACCAGGTGTCCAGGGAGACACCCCGAGGCTGGGCTCTGGGACACCAGGTGTCCAGGGAGACACCCCGAGGCTGGGCTCAGGTGCTCCCAAAAGGCCCTGGCTGTGGGGTTCTGCAGCACACACCTGCCCCTAAAGCAGCGTTTCCCTGCTCTGACAAAGCTGATTCATGTGGAGGGGCAGGTCTAAGGCACACCGAGGGTATTTTGTCATTTGAGGTACAGGAAAGAAGATGAATAATAAGAGGTACTTAAAAATGGGGGCTTTTTTTCCCCAGACCAAGTGCATTTTACCTCAGTTTTTTTCTATCCTACCTCTAAGTGCCAGTTTCCCTCTTGGAAATAATTTCTCTTTATTGAATTCCCAGGATAAACCAGTTATTCAAAAGCAGAACTCCTGATAAAGAAGTAAAATACTATGATTGTCACGTGTAATTTACCTATGTAATTTTACTGTTTTGTGTTTTAATATTTTCAATATTCTTTCACCTGTCCACTTACATGAACAGAAGTTATTTTGTCTTTAGGATTAAGTTAATGCATCACATTTTATTAGCTGGTAGGAATAAAATAGCAGAGGAAAAAAGAATTTGTTGATATCAAATACTTTGTTAAGAGGTTAAGCAAATTAGTAACCTTGTAATTAATAATATGAACAAATAATGTCCTTCCAAATGCTTGCAGCTTGCTGAAAAACCCAAACCCAACTTTTAGTCAACACACGTGTCTGTAGTTTAGATAAAGTCAATTTTACCACTCCAGTCTCATCTTAAAGCTCATTTTAAACCATCTTCCAGTCTAATTAGCATTACCTTCTGGCTGTGTAGTACCATCCCTCTGAACGCTGGCATGGTTAAACCACTCAGGTCTACTTGGTTCAGTGCAGTGTGGCAAATGTCAGTGAAATACGAGGGCATATGGCACATAATTACAGGACCATATGGATGCCAGGAGTGATAGTCAGCAGCATTTGAATGCAGGACCAAGAAAGTCAGAGGAAAAGCAATCAAAGACCATCAGACATAATCATTAAACAGATAAATATAATTTCTGTGCAGCTGAGAGAAGCCAGGACATGTCTGTCCTTTACTGAAGCAAAGGCTGTTTGAGCGTGTGGCCGTAGAGGAATCTCTACATTATTTTTAGTCTGGTTTGTAAATTTGCAAACGCAGCTGCCCAAGGTGAGTGATGCAAGGAATCACTTACCAACGCACAGAGCAGATCAACTGCTTCCAGGATCAGCTCCTGGTGGCCAATGCGAGTCACCCCCAGCTCCTCCAGCTCCTGGTGAGTGATGTGCAGCAGCTGCTCCCCATTGATCTTCTCTCTCTCAAAGTTTTTGATGTATTGTTGGAGGCAATCATCGAGGCCTGGTTAGAAAAGCCAAGAGCACAGATTCAGAGAGAGGAGAAAAACCCAGTGAAACAGTTCTGTAGCTCAGAAATACAGGAATTTCTTGGGAATGCAAGCACGCTCCCTTGTTTGGGGCTGTTATGGAAAGCATGCAATGCAAATTATAATTTAACTTACATGACCCAGCACATGCTGCTGAAGAGAAAAATTTATATTACTGGTGTTATTTTCAACATTCTTAAACATTTTAATAGTTTTTTTTTTAAAAAGTAATTCAAAACCTTCATGGAGACAAGGGAAGGACAAAGCAGCACAGAGAGTGACATTATAAAAAACCTTTTCCTCATGATGTCACAAAGATCTAAATATAAGTTTATCTTATGATTAGGAACAAATTCTTCCTGTAACTCTTCCTGGACTCTTCAAGGTCATAGAGTTTGTCTGTCCCTGATCAGGAAGAGTTTCTCAGGCTCAGTACCCACCCACACTAACTCTGCTACACCCACTGCCAATTCTCACCCCAGATTATCCAGATTTCTGAATCCAAACAACACAAGAATGGTTTTGTTACACCTCCAACTAAGAATACAATTTTACCCCTGCACAAGGAATTGTTCCATTTCACCCTGAAACTTGATAGGGTGAGAATAACAGATTATTTTGTTTCTCAGACCAGAGAAGAAACTGATTGATGCTGAAAGACTTTTTTTTCTTCCTCCAAATCTGTTTCTGAACCACACAAGCCTTGAATTTCCAACCAGAACAATGAGTTGAACATAGGGATCTACTGCTGAAAGCTACATGAGGTCTCTCAGAGGTCCCTCAAGACTGTCACATTCAAAAGAAACCTGATGTGCACATGATTTTCTAGAGACCTACAAAAAGCACCTTCAATAATTTCATCTACCAAGGAAAGTAAAATACTGAATCTGAGTTATTTGCCCTGCAGTGATGCAGGTAAATCCAAAATCCATAAAATTACAGAGATCCAGACATCACAGAATTGACCAACTTGGGCATTTGTGACAGAGCTTTGAAATGCAATTTCTGCACACAGCCAAGGAATAGACATCACATCTGCAGAGCATCTGTGAAAAAGACACCTCGTATGGGTGTGCTGGGTGTCCCCACTTTACACCCCAATTAACACAGCTCAGCTGGGACAGAAGGACTGTGATGACAATGGAATGGAACAATCCAAAGTGTTTGTCCTCACTCGGTAAATACAACATTGCAGTTTCATTTAATTAACTCTTCTTTCAACACGATCCAATTATGTGCTCTGTAAACTGATAGTCCCAAGTTATGTTATAGATAAAGCTCATTTACCAAGTCAGGTGCACAGCTTTCTATTCACTTACACCTATGTCCCATGCAAAGCTAGTACAGTGATAAAAATGTCATTTTTTATGGTGTAATTCAGAAGTATGAGGTAGTCTGGGAGATTTTTAAAGCTCAAATCAGCAGTCTGTAACTAATACATAAACCTTTTCTCTATTCTAGAATGGTTTGCAAATAGGCAACAACTTCTCTGCATCTGTTCATTATTTTTAATGCTCTCACGAATGATTTTACATAAGTGTAGTTCAGTTCAATTGGCTGAGTCGCTGCAAATTCTCCATTTATTATTTAACATTTTCAACTCCAAGCTGTTGCACATTTCTGTTCCCTCTTTCTCAAGGACAATTCTTAAAACCATTTTAGAGCAAAAATTCCAAACCCCACACCTCCCAGATTTGCTTTTAGTGAATATTGGCCCAAAACTCAGGAAAAAAGTCACAAAACTGCTACTAGATATTAAACCATTTTCAACAAAAGCAAATTAATTAAAACATTTAGGATCAGTGGCCCCAACAAGCATTTGCAGCATTAAGAGAGATTTAGGAAAACCCAAGTGAGTGTGCCATGCTGTGAGAAGCGTGCAGTCAGATGCATTAAACTTGCCTTTGTGCCAGGGAGAATGTATGACAGCAGAGCAAAATATCAAATTTGTATTATTTGTGCTGCTCTGTAATAGCTCCCCAGGGCACCTTTACAAGGCATTTACTTACTGGTGCAAACAGTGTGGCAGTTGACAAGAGAATATAGAAATATATCATTAAAGGGCCAGGCTGTCTCACAGAATGACAGCACTTAATAAATACACACCAAAAAAGAGAGGTTTGCCCATTGCTCTCTGCTTTTCTGTCTCTCTGGCAGCCAGGTACTGAAATGTGAAACATTCCAAAGCAGGAATTCAGCATCAGGAAAATCTTTATTGTCAGGGCTCCAGTTGTTTTTACATGAAAATATCCCAGATGAAATTAGAAAGGGTACAGAACGAGCTCACGTTGACTCACCCAAACCAAATGAAATATTTACTTCCTCAAACCTCTCAGGTCTCATTAGTGCTCTTTATGCATCATTTCTGTTTACAGATAAGTATTAAAGCATTAAAGTATTAAAGCAGTTCAGATTCATAACTGAAGAAAGAAGGGGCTTTAGCTCTGCTTAGATGTTGGTAAATAAAATTAACCCACTGGTCCCAAGACACACAACATCAGTGTCAGCAAGAAACACAGAAATTTGCAGCTCTCTTGCTGCACATTCTTATTTATTTGCGTGCATTTTGTAACTAACCAACATCTCCTTCAGAACGCAATGAAATGATTGAAGAAAAATTGTTTAAACATGGATGTTTTGCTTTAAAGCCAAGGCTTAACGCCCATGATGAGAAAACTACAGTTGGGAGTTGGAGAATTTTTATTTCTCTGACCCAGATGGGCTCAAGGAGTTAACTCACTTTAACAGAAAATCAATGGAGGTTGAAGACGTTTACTAATCTCTCAGTGTTATTTGAGAGGACAAGAAAAAAGGAGTTATCCATCAGCCCAAGTGCTGACTGAGTCAGCTGGGAAGCAGCTCTGGCTGAACGTTGCATTAAAAGCTGTATAAACCCTGGTGCTCAGAAAATGGCCTCGTAGAGGGAAATCAGGGAAAACATCCCATAAACCACATCCACCTGAAAACTCTGACATTTTCCTGCTGTATGGTGGGATGCCATGATCTCAAAGGTCTTTTCCAACCTAAAAAATTCTATGATTCCATAGTCTCTCTTTCCATTTTTAAGTTAAAAAAAAAAAAAAAAGTCATATTGAATCCATATGGACTAGGAAAACTTTATCTCCACATTCAGAGAGCAGGGGAAAAGGAAGCAACTCTGATATGTTGACTGCAAACTGTTATTTTGCAAATAGAGCATCTAAAGTCAAAATCAAGGAAACATGAATAAAAAGGAGGTAGAAAATAGAAAATGGTTAGGGAGAAAGGGCAGGAAAAGAAGAGCCAGTCAGCTGGAAAATGTTTATTTTTAGAAATGCATAATTAAGAAAAAAGGAATAATTGAAACAGAAAACAAAGCAAAGCCTTAAAAATATCTTTAAATCTGATTTAGACAGTAATTCAGAGTAAACATTACAGAAGAGATGCCACATATTGTGAGCAATAAAGTTCACTGAGATTAAAATGAATCTTCCCATCCGTGTCAACAAATGGCAGATTTGGTTTCCATTAAAAGCACAAACATTGTTGCCATGTTATGTAAACATCTGTCCCTTCCCATCTACTGTTGGACAGAAATATTGAAAATATTACCATTATTGAAAAAATGACTTTAAAATGAATGAAGGGAAAGCCCAAGTTGTTGCCTTGTATGCAGGAATGGTGCAGCCAGGACAGCTCTCACAGGAGAGCTGCAGGAGCAATAACTCTGTCAGGTGTGATCCATCCCAGAAAGAATTCCAAATTTTTCATAGATCTCTCCATCACTTACTCGCTTCTCCTTTTTCCTACATTTTATCGGATTTTTGCAACTCACTGAAAACTACGCTGGTTTTTTAACCTCTCCTAAAAAATTCCTGCCAAAACGATGAGCTTGTTGCTGCTCCACAAGAATTCCCAGGGGAAAAAGCAGCAGCTGGCTGGAGCAGCGAAGGCTGGCTGTGAAAGGAGGGCTCAGGGGCAGGGCAGGGCAGGTCCTGCCAGCTCCACAGCAGCTCCCACAGGGGCACTCCCTGCCACACGGGGGGATGCAAAGCCAGCCCCTCTGGTAGGAAAATGCAGTGCTGCTTTTAGGTTTTAGGGTGAAAAAGAGGGAAATCAGCTCGGTGGGAATGCACTGACCACTCCTGGCTTCAGCACTGCTGCAAGAGGGGTGAGATCCTCTCTCTGATGGAGGGTCTGGCAAAGTATTCACTGGTTCTCCTGATTAAAGCCATGTCTAGAAATTAAAAGCACACAGCATGACACTGAACTCCCTGTTGCACAAAGGCCTATAAATAAATATAGTATATAACTGAATATAATATAGAATCAATATCATAAAGAATCTGAGGTAGAAGTGTCTGTGGATCCAAAGGACAAAAACTTAAATTTGACAGGATGATCTGTTTGCTCAGAAGAATTACACTTTGGCCTGCCAAGACAAATTAATAACCTATTAATGTGCCTCATTTGACTATTAAAAGCTGGATCCAAAACAACACTATCTCTGCTCTTGCAGAATGGTGACTTGTGAAAAACTAACAGATCAAAGTGAAACAGGGACACATACCAGTTTTCTAACGTTGTGCTGTTGTTTCTGGTCTTGCAAGTCTAGAAAATCAGCTCTTCACTCATAGGAAATGTAAAATCTCTCACTACTGTGCTGAAATTCTCTGATTAACTGGGGAAGGCAGCATGAACTTCTGCTCCTGTCACAACCTTCACTTTATATATACAGATCTGCTTAAATACATCCAGCATTTAACAGCATCCACTGGCTCAGTCCAAGTGTAGTTTTTACAGAAAGAAAAGAAAAAGTTGGGTTTGTTGGTTTGGTTTTTTTTTGTTTTTTTTTTGTTTTGTTTTTTTTAAGAATAAGGGATATTTTCCATATAAAGCAATATTTAGCAGCTAGCTCGAAAGATCTGGAAGGAATTGACTGGCTGGCTGACTGAGAGAGTGGAGAGAATTCATGCCTTTTCCTAAATGCAATTTTATTGAATACACACATCAGTTCAGCCGTGTTCTTGATCACAACCCTTTTGATTTATCACCCTGGGCTCAGGCACAGTGGAGCCTTTCCAATTCTTACGTAACTTGTAACAAGGAAAATCATCAGGTGGGTGGCTTTGCCAGTGACGTTCAAAAGCTTTTTAAGAACTATTCAGTCCAAATAAAGAAAAGGCATAATCTTCAGGGCCATGTTCACACTAAGCTGACTTTCAAATACCAGATATTTGCTCTTAAGCTCTTCAGGAGGAAAAATCAAAACTATTTAGAGCGTCAAGAGAAAAGGATCTTCATACTACCACAATTCAGAAAAAGACAGATGGAACGTGTTTGAAAACACTGTAAAACACCAAGCTTGGAATATTTCAGGCCTCAACTTTCCTAAACTTCAGAGTATATTTGAAATTTAAGGATTGCAGTATTTTGCATCTTTAAACCTACAAGTCACTAACCTGACCTAGAGAAATATAGTGGCTGGATTACAGAATTTCACCCAAAAAAAGTACATTTAAAATCACAAGATAAAGCAGAAATTCAACAACACAGAAAAGGAAAAAAAAAAAAAAAATCCAATTGTTCTGAAAAAAAAGAATGCCTCAATTCTGGCTTTATCTGACCTTTGAATGCTTGACTGTGCACGTAGAATGTGTTTAAATGCTGCTTCCCGGCTGAGTTTCCTCTGCGTCACTCCGATATTCACAGGGATACAGATGGATGTTTTAGATGCAAATACAGGCAGACTTGTGCTGCTTGAATTTACAGATCCTCATCTGCATGAACAGGAACTGGGGCGGGATGAGCACTCTGAATTAATGCTTCCCAGGCACCAAATGACACCAAAAATGTTGGCTTCCATTCCAGGCTGCAGCATGGGTGGAACTGCACTGGGCATAAACTCTTCCACTGGTGTCAGGCCCCTGCTCCAGGCTGGGCAGTCCATGAGGTGCTCCCCTTGCTCCGTTCTTCTCTCCTGAGGGTGCCAGGAGCCACAGGAGCTGCCCTGTCCAAGCCCTCTGCAGACACTCTCAGCTCCAAGATCCAGCTGGGCTCTCGACAGCTGGAGCAGTTCTGCATTTCTGGCCCTTCATTCCTGCTCCTCATCCTCCCCATCCTCATCCTGCAGCTGTCCCTGGCTCAACTGTGCCAGCCACAAGAACTCTCTCTCCCTCTTAGCACAAAATTCTGGGGATTCTTCCCCTAAAAACACCCTGTATATATCTTCAACTTCCTTCTTTCACTGCCAGCACCCATTTCCCCATATCCCATTTTTTCTCCTTCCACGCTGCCTCTCTTCTTTTATTTTCCATGTGTGAAAAATAAGAGCTTTTCAGCTCTGCCTCCTCTGTAACCAGCAGAGAAGCAGATCTGGAGAGCACGAACTGGAAACTTCCAACCTTGCTCCTCTGCTCTCCCCAGACCAGGTCAGAGCTTCACTCACAGATCCCACTCACAAAGGACAAACTCCTCAGGGAACAGAAAAATCCACACAAGTTCCTAAGTGCCATTGTTATTCCCCTCCAAAGTGTCCTCCTCCAAATCAGGACAAACATCACTGTCCCCTCACCACAGTGCATGTCTGAGACACAGACCAGCCTCCCAAATTCTACCCCATAAGAAAAACCAGTGGGGATGCTACTTCACCCCGTAACTTCATTATTTTATTTTTAGTAGGGCTAAAGCAAGGGACTTTCCCATAATCTCAGTGCCTAGAAGTCCCAGATCTTTCCAGCAGCAGTTTTCCAAGACAACTGTGTTATCAAGACAAAAGCTGGGCTCAAATGATCAATATTTTAAGAGTTCACAGCAGCTGAGAAGGTTCTGTAAGGGGAGATGACAAGCAATATTAATAGCAAACGAACAAACTGCTGAACTAATAAAATTTGATTTAATGCTCTGCCATCACCCTTAAACTGACATTCATATATATGAAGTAAATGACTTTATATAGCTCTGCCTTCATTACCTATGAATGAATAATAGGAAGTGAAGCCATTCTAACTTTGTCCTCAACACTTGACAGGTGTCGTGGAGCTGTGGGATTACCACGGAAGTAATAAACAGAATTTTCAGGAAGCTTGCTGGAACTAGACCTGACCACAAAAAGGTTTCTGAAAGAGAAGTGTCATGCAGAGAGAATGGATCACATTTTCAGGCCCAAGTGTGTGCTCCTTGCTGCCACATTTCCCAACAACTTCACCTCGAGATATGTCACTGATGCTGTTACTGACCAACTTCCCATAAAAGTGACAAAACCCAGAAGCATCTTAATTAGCTCTGTGTGCTAATGAAAATCTACATCTTTCCTTAGCCTCATTAATTTTCTCCTTGATGAAGATATAACCACAGCCCCCAGTCATTCCTGAAGCAGCATGGCTGAGGGATGACCTGGAAGTGCTCACGAGCCTCCAAAGCCTCCAGGTTCAGATCTCCTGTGTAATTAATGAAATTATTCCACATTTCAGAGTGACTGTACCAAGGACGTGGGACCCTGAATTTGTTACATTTATTTTAAAAGAGAAATGCTTTGGCCCAGTGCAAGGCAAGTGCTTCTATTTCCTGCCCTGGACTATGCAAACACTGCTTTGTTTTTTTGAGACAGTGTTTGATGGGAGCCTCTCCTGACAGGAGTGCTGGTTCCAGCACAGACATCCTGGAATACATGTCAAAATTTAACAAAACTTTTAGAACCTAAAAGACTAAAAAGACAATACAACATATTTTTGGGCCTGTGAATCTATCTAGAAGAACCTTCATGATTTATTCTCAAACCAAAATGCAGAATTAGCACAATTAAATTCTTAAATCTCTTTGTGCAGTCACAAAAGATCTCTGTGTCAGAATAATTCAGGTGATAACAAACATCTCTGGGATCAGTAAGAACGCTGAGAAAAAAAAAAAAACAAGAAAATAACATCCACCCTTTGCACAGGAGGGATTGCATTGCCTAGAAGTGGAGAATTGATGTGATCAGGGTTCACGTTCCTCCTTGTTGCAGCAAGTGCCAAAGGTTGTGTTCTCCTCTGCCTGGGTTGGAGGGCAGGGACAGGAGAGACTTTTCCAGTTCTCTGCTTCCCAGAGAGTGTTTTTGCTGTAACCCTTAACTTGCTGCCAAAGACAGCAGAGGGGAAAAACCTCTCACTGTAACAAAACCAAACAAAAACCCCAAAACCAGCAGGACAAAGGAACAATTCTTAGGCAGAGAGTAAAACGTTAGGGAATCAGTATTTCCTTCACTAGAGCCTGAGGTGAGTTTATTTCAGACAGTTTCCACTTTAGAAAGGTTAACAAGTCTAATAAGGAAGGAGCAGCATTAACCATGTCTCATCTACAAGCACTGATCTTAAAAGCAAAAGTACAAGAACAAATAAATATAACTGAAAGCTCCTTCCTCCACACTTCTGAGGATTTATCCATCTTGTACTGTGCACAGGAAAGTTCTTAATCAAAGATTGACGTTCAAAAAAAGACTTTGGTACCACACAAAATCAAACAAAACCCTCACGCCAAGGAAGTTCTTGTACAAGCACTACAGGGATATGCCCCATTTGTCCCTGTCTTAAATGTGAAGAAAAAAATTACTGAAGAGTGAGATAACGAGCCTGTCTGAGCTAATCAATAGAGAGGAGGCAACCTGTCAGACAAAATTCATGTAATAGCAAGACAGATATTTAAAGTTCTGTGAAACGAGTCCTGCCCTAAAAGTATCTCTGATCACTTTGCAACAGGGCTGCACATTAAATTCAGTTCATCATCATATCAAACCCCATCCAGGCACAGTGTCACAGGGGCCTCAGAACAGTGACTTCCCAGCCAGAATATGTCTAAGAAACTGAAATTTTCTGAGCCACATCTACAGCTGCAGAATGTTCTCAATCAACCAAACTCTTGTGGGACAGGCAGAATCCCCGGGTCACATCCTCCCCCCACAAGTGCAAGGCTTGCAAAGCTGAGGGGGACAAAGAGCTGACAGAGGAAGAATCAAACAAAAAGTGCTACAGATGTTTCAGTGCCAAAATACATTAATTCTTGGTTCGACTTCACTGACACATTTTACTAAAAATCCCAGATATCAAAAGAACAGCCAAATCCAGCGTAGGCGTTTGGAGTGAAAAGCCCAAACAAATCAGATTTCTGCTCAACCCAATTTCTTCAGCAGCCACGAGTCCATGACCTAATTCATGAGTCAGAGTTTAGACACCTGCAAGACGCAAATTCCCTAAGTAGAAGGTGGCCTTGGCAATTCCTCGCACAGTTCTTCACAGACAAGCCAAAAATCAGATTGCTGCAAGAAGTAAAGAAAAGGGGGAGCATTTGATCTTTTCTCAGGGATATTCAGAAGCTTTGGTGATGGCTTCTGCTGGCACCTACTCAGCAAAGGCTGTGGATCAGCTGAGGTTTCACCCACATCTCTCCTGTTCCTTTTTTCCCAAGGATGCCACACACAGCACTGCAGTTCTTGTTTATGTCATCCTGTTGACTCTGTAAATCTGAATGATCTTAAATGAGGCTCTTTCCTTCAGCAGTTTGGAGGAATTAGCTCTAGCAATCAGTGGGGAGCTCAGTTAAAAGTCAGGTCGTTGGCAGGAATTGTCAATTAAGGCAATTCCCAAACTAGGAATCCATATTTTTATCAATAGGAAATGTACTAAACTAACAAAAGCAGGCAAATGTAAAGAATTCACAGAGGAAAGACTCATCAGCCTGTAAATCCTCATGAAGAAGCTTTTCCCTTTCCTTAC
Organism: Vidua chalybeata; assembly: GCF_026979565.1. Classification (NCBI taxonomy): domain Eukaryota; kingdom Metazoa; phylum Chordata; class Aves; order Passeriformes; family Viduidae; genus Vidua; species Vidua chalybeata. The sequence continues at coordinate 15,602,929 of NC_071543.1, read as the reverse complement.
ATTTCCTCATTTTTATTCCATGTTTCTGTTCCATGTCGATACCAGACAAATTTATTATGGTTGTTACTGAACAAAATGAGAGCTAGAAATGTTTGTTCACTACCACTTTGCATACAGTGCCAGATGAAGATAGATTAAGTCTCTGGCTTCAGCTACATGATGAAAAATATTACTACATCTTAAATCACTATTATTTTGTGTTTTAATTCTGAATTCCAAGTGTTTTGGTATTTGATCTGGGCATAGTTTATCCAAGATTAAATAGTTCTGTGAAGTAACATGAAAAAAGCAAGAATCTTATCATATCTAAAGAACTATACAGCCTAAAGCCCATGAATAAAATATGATTACAACTCGACATATAAGAAAAATCCATCCAGCAAAGCAATAATTCAGTACAAAAAAAGTAAAAATCAAGTGATTACACAACATTGCAAGGCCATAGGATGTCACTCACTCATATGTTTGAAATAAGACTTTTTAAAATGCCTAAGATGATTAAATCTTTGACATGGCAGCATGCAAAAAAATGACATAAGGCAGGCCTAATGCTTGAATTTCACTCTCTCTGACAAGGAAGCACCAGGCTGGAAGAACTGCAGAGTTCCCAACTACCATTCCTGGTTATTTTTATGCTCTGCACAGGTAAACAGTTAAAGCTTTTCTTTCAAGTCATCAGACAAGGAGTAAGAGAAACCCAATAGTAACATTTCAGTGTGTGTGCTGTCCATAAACCCTCTAAATAGAGCTGTGGTGAAAAGGTAAATGCAATAACTGTAAAAATACTCTATTGAGCAGGATAAATCAATTCTGTGTCAGCAAAAGTAGCACAATATGAAATAATGTTTCTAGGGACATTCCCCATGGCTTCTTTTGCACTTCCCTCACAGCCATTCCCAGCAAAGCCTCAAAAAATGAAATTCTCCTCTGGTTTACTTTTCATATGAGCCAGAGAACAGAACATGAAGGACAGGAGAGGTGAGCTGGCTCCTTAAGCTCACTGAGCAAGTAGTTTGCTCTAATAGGATCAAGCAAAGTGTAACACACAAACAATGAGTTACTGGGAAAGGTGAGTGTACAAAAGACAGGCTCCTGTATAAAAGAGCTGTGATGAGAAATAGGCAGGAAAACCAAGATTGAGGTAGTCCAGAAAGGTCAAACACATGACTTCCATATTTATGAAACATTTTTTTCTTGAAGTCGTTGCTTTTTCTAAGTTGCCATTTTCTTGAACTTTTAGAAATATCACACGAAACAAAGAAAACCTCAACCTAAGAAATTAGGATGTTATTAATTTCTCCATTAAAATGCATTGTGCCACCTATTGCTGCAATTTCTTCTTCCTGGAACACCACTTGGTAAATTAAAATGTAAATCTGGCTGCTTCAATCACTCTCAGCACATATGGAAACACTCAGTACATCCAGGATCCACGAGGTTTTCTATCCAACATTTAAATATTAGGAAAAGCAAAAATAAAACTTGAAAAAAACCCTTGAAAAGTTCTTCCATGAGGGTTGTGATGGCTATAATTTATAAAGGAAGTGTTGCCATTTGTAACCAAGGGTTCCATCCCACATCTGCACCCAGAGCAGCTCTGGGTGAGCCCCTCCCCGGGGCTCTCTGCACTGCCCAGGGCTGGATCCCACCCAAAGAGCAGCAAAGAGCAGATGGAGCTGGGGTTTGATCCCACAAATCCAGCTGTTCCTGATGCCCTCAGATTTTAGCTTTTATATTTTTCATCCATTTTGTAATTCTGTAATTCTTTAGTGAATAACCTCCATACACAGGGTGAGCTTCTGCTTTCCTGTTCTGGGCAGACACAGCAATTCCTCTCCAGGCCTGGCAATCAAGGACACCTCACTGCCTCGGGCCCTGAGAGATGAAAACCAAAGTGAGTTGAGGGGGAGCAAACTTGGGGTAAATGCCTTCATTAGCTGAAGCTGCAATTGGAAGATGAACCCCAATATGCAAATGGCCCAAACTTATAAAAGTGTGAAAAGCCGCGACCTGTGATCCATTTTGGGTGCAGCCCCTGGGGAGCTTCATCTGCCCCAAAAGTACCTGAAGGCCCTTCAATAAATACAACTGCTTTTATTCCCTTGATTTTGCCTGCTCTCTGTTTTTAGGTACCCCAAAAGGATCCCCCCAGCACCGAGAAGATTTTGGGAGCACTGAGCCGCGGTTGGCGCTGCCGCCTGGCCGGGGGCACCGGGGCTGAGGGGACACCGGGGCTGAGGGGACACCGGGGCTGAGGGGACTGGGCAGGTGGAGGTGGCACCTCCAGCCTGGCTCCAGCCCTGGGCAGGGATGGTTTCATGCCAGAAGAGGATTTCACTCCTGGCTCCAGTTTCCGCTGGAATTGCGTGCGTTTCCACTGTGGCGCCGGGCGGATCTGGGAGCCAAACACCCCAACCCACCAACGACCCCAAACCCCAAACTCCAGCTCCAGGCATTCCCAACCTCCGTCCAAAATGCAAAACCAGCACAGGGAAAGAATTATGGAAATGGATTCACTCGTGTGAAATCATTTCAGGTTGCATTAATCACATTGCACAGTCGTAATTGGTCTCTTTTAAAAATTAAAGGTTAAGTGCATTATTTCCCTGAAGTGAGCACAAACTATTGATTACCTTCAATCTGAAAATTAATTCAGTTATTTCATACATTTTACATATATTAAGATTCCTCCTTTTAAAAGCTTTGAAGAGACCTACTTTAGATAAGACATCTCTCCCATCATATTCCTCCCTAGTTCATGGCCTCTGTAATTAAGAATTTAAAGGACTTCAGAAACAAAAATTGTCAATTTTATCTTAAACACAGCAGCTATTTAAGACTGAATTTGGACTTTTCCTTTGCTATCCTTTTATCAACAAGAAGTTACATTCTCAAATGTAGTTTAAGTAACTTGATAATGTAGACAAATTGACAATACTATTCAGTGTTTCTTGTCCCTAAAAATATATCAATGGGACTGGAAAAATTCAAATTATGACCTTTAACACACATCTAATCATGTTGTTTGCTCCCTGTGAGCAATTTGCAGATTCTAACTTAAAAGAAAAAAAAAAAAAAACAGGTACTTGCAAAACCGCTAAAAGTCAATTACAAAACTTGAATGTCCTTGACTTACTTTAGTCATTTTCAGGGACAGAATGAAAAATTAGTATTTCCTCTAGAGGGCTTCAGGATCTGTATTATTTCCCAAGTCAGAGTTGTATTGCACTGAGTGGCTGCACTAGTGAGGGTCACAGAGGCTCCTTGCTGCTCTGATTCCTCCTGCTTTGGGCAAAAATCCCCACAATTAGTGGAGAGCAGAGGTCAGGCCCTGATGGTCCTACCATGATTTGTGTCCTCACTTCCCAGTGCTGCTGTGAGAAGCCAGAACTGATGGTTATGTGATTATTGTTACTAGAAATGCTGAAGTTAATCAATTTGAACTTTGCTTTCTTGCAATTTTGCTCCCTATGAGAACCAGTACTTTCTTTAAAGTCTATCTTAGTGCCATACTAATATGAATTCAGAATTTAACAGAACTATCTAAAGCAAGGCACATATGAAAACTCATACATCAAATAAATGTTGATGGTGATGATATTATTTTTCATTTTTCTCTAAGACTGTATTGTGATGCAGAATTTATATACTAATATAAAATTTAATTGAAATTCAGGACTTCAGACCTGATCACTTTACTGTCTCCACACCTGCCACCAGAAATCCTAGGCTTGATCAGCCAAGATATTCTGCTCTACATTCTGTCATTTCCTTCTGTTTTTGTGCAAAAGTTGGTACTTTCTACGTCTACCTTACTCCTGAGCCACTGTTATCCAGCAGCTCCTACTTTTCAGGTTAAATCCTTGACAGTTACAGGAAATCTTTTTGAGATGCATCTCAAGAAGGGCTTGGACAACACCCTCAGGCAGAGGGTGGGGTTTTTGGGGATGGTCCTGTGCAGGGCCAGGAGCTGATCCTGGTGGGTCCCTTCCAACTTGACATATTTTGTGATTGTTTAATTTCATAGCTGAAACAGCTGCCAGCCTGTACAACTCTCCAAACCAAGCATATTTCCTTTTAAAATGGAAGTTTAATTAGATTTATCTCCCGTTTGATGTTTGCCAGATAATTGGAATCTGTGGAAATCATAACTGGAACTAAAGTTCCCTCCCAAAGATCTCCCCTTCCACGGAAAAGGCTACTGGACACAAAGATCTCTGAAAAGTATTTTTTTATGAATTCTGGTGTGATTGTGGAGGCTCCTCTCCATGGTACCAGCCATTATTTAATACAGGAAGCACTGCAGTGATGATTTGTGAGAGTGTGGCCTTGATTCAACCAAGAACTTAAGTGCCTGCCTCACTTCTCTGTAAAATGCTAATCCTCCAATTGATTTCACGGGAATATTCACAATTCAAATCAAACTTAAGTGCTCTGCTGGAGCGTGGCCAGAGCACGCTGAGCAGTGCAGGGCTGAGCCCACACTGCCCAAAGCTTTGGAGATGGTCCCATCCAATTTCACAGATCGAAATCCATGTCTCTGGAAGGACAACCCACAGTAAATTTATACCTCACTTAGAGCCTCCTCCATTTTGAAAACTCCCCTACAGGAATTAATGTCTCCCCTGATACGTCCTGCTCCACATCAGTGCCAGTTTCCTCAGTAAAGATGATTTTTGGTAGTGTATTTACATCTTCCAGAACTGACCAGTGCACCCCTCTCAATGTTTTTTCACTCTAGGAACTTGATGTGCTGTGACTTTATGCCTGATTGTAAAGAAACTACATTCCTTATAATTCTGGTAGGCTGCTGGTTGAAGAAAGACAAACACTAAAGAAAATTTCATATTCCAGCTCATAATCTACTGTCTTCCTCTGTCATAACCTTTGGATAGTACTTTGAGAAATTTGTTACAAAACCCTTTAAAATTGTCCATAAATATTAGTTTACTCGGAAAAACACTGCATAACCTTTCAGGGACTCACAGCTTTTCAGTGGACTGAGGAAAAAAAAAAAAAATCACCAGGGGATGAAAATATGAGGACAGTGGTCACATTTCAAAGTGAAGTTACGGACCACAGAGAGATGATGAGAAAAAATTCCTCCAGAGCATGACTGATGGTTGGGTCAGCTCTGGAGACCTGGAGCCAGTGAGGAGCCAAGAGAGGTGGAGGTGTCCTGCTGGGCACTTTTCAGCCCAGGGACTGGAATGTCAGACAGAGACATGAAAGGAATTCCTATTTCCATTTTTCCTGGACAAGTCTGTCTCAGCAAGGTCAGGTTGGTAAATACACCGAGTCTGAAGTGAAATCAAAGAGATTTGGCTCTACATATTGAAAGACAAAAGGTCAAAACAAGTTTCTTCTTCCAGGACTGAAGGAAAAATCCTTGGAGACTTGACTGATAACAGATGGTACTTCAATGGACGTTCTTTTCATCAGTTTTGTGATTAAACACCTTCAAAAGGTGCTCAGCTGCCTCCACCTCCCCTTTCAGAGTCAGAAGGAGACAATTCTCTGAGTTCTACTGGCTCAGAATGATCACCCATATTTGAACAAGCAATCCAGTGGTGGAGCTCATCAGGGGACAAGTTAAGGCATTTCCCCCTCCCTTTTTGCAGCTATAAATGCCTAATCAAACTCCAAATTTCATTGAAATGGTCTTGTAAGTACTCTCTTTGTGCAACTCCAGTTCTATTACAAAAATACCTTTTAAAAAGGGTGCGAAATAGGCTGAAAACAACCTGTATCAAATTTATTTTACATGTTGGGCAAATATCACGTTTCTCTGTCAAACAGGTTGTTACATCTTGCTACTACAAAGTTGGCGATTGTGCCATATTTTGGATATACTGTGAACACATTTTGATTGGGTTCTGGCAGGCTCCCAGCTAAGCTGAATTACAATGAATGCCAAGAACACATTACAATTCCTTTCAGTAAACACGAGGCACAGTTCTCAGGCAAGCAGCCATATGCCATGTTCTCACACGCTTCTTTTTCAACCCAAAGAGCTGAATTTAGCTGTTGCTTACGAAAGAAAAGGAAAAAAAGACAGTCAATGGATCTCCTCCTATAAGTAAAAAAAAAAATAAGCTGAATTTGACTCAGTGTTCAAATTCACTGACAGAGAACCAGAGAAGATTCTGATCTGTATGGAATGGCTCCTGGAGAAAGGTAATTCCATTTCCAGGGATTACCAGGGGACAGCAGGGGTGTGATGCCCCTGTGCTGACTGGAGCAGAGGGGTTTGGCTTCCATGGAGCTGCTGCAAACACCACCAAATCCTGCTGGAGACATCGAGCCTGCCAGTCTGAGGAGGGCTTTCAGACTGAAGCAAAGCCCCTTTGAGAATACAGACATTTATTTTAGAGAGAATTTTAGAGTTTTAGTTAGAAATGCACAAAGAAGAACCAGGCTGGGAAGAGGCACAGTCAGAATTCAGCCCTTGGTAAGGATCTCATTTCTCACAATGAATATGGATGGTGTTAATCTTTTCCAACCTCACTGAAATGACACCTCTCTTCTTTGAAGCCTGTCCAACAGAGAAAACACAATGGGAGAGAAAAAATTCACCTAAAAAAATAAAAATAACCAACAAAAAGAGGGACTTTTTTTGAGACCAGAGCACCTTCCACAGCTGCAATCACCCTCCTGCTGGAAAGGGTGGTGGTGCTGCTCTCCAGCTCTTGCCTGCACGTTCTGATGCACTTTCGTTGTTAGCAAAGCTCAGATCTCATTATAATTCCCTATTTCACAGGTAGGAAAACTGAACCAAAGAGATGTAAAGCAATTTTCATCAAATCATACCAAAGAGCAGCAGGAGAACTAGAAATGGGCCCCGTGTCTGTTCACAGCTTTCATGTATGGGCTTAATTAACTGGGAAAAATTAGAAACTTCTCTAAGCAGAAGTGAAAGGGAGCTCACACACTACCTGATCCTCCACCAAAATATTAGTGGGCTCTGAGAGAATAAAGGGAAATTTATGACATGCACTTCACCCTTTGTTTTTGGAAAAGAATCTTTCAATATTTGCAATAAGCACTGTTCAAGCCATATTTTCCTCTAATACATTTTAGTTTGCAAGTGTTCATAATCAAAATAAATTCCAAGTACCACAAGTGAGACATGGAAAATTACATCCACTTGGTCTACCACATCTTTATCACATTCTTCATGCCAAAAAATTCAAATTACTCTGTATTATGTATTCACACATTCTGTCGCTTGCTCTTTAACTCCCCTTGTTTTCCCACACATCTCTTGTTCATTTTGCAAATGTTATCTTGTCTTTTTCAGTTTAATCCTCTGTACTCCCATTTCTTTATCTCAGTACCTCAGTTTGGAGAGCGACCCTTCTGTTTCTCCCATTTGCATCCTGCAACCTCAGCTCCATTCCTCCTTCCTAACCTGCAATTTGTGGTGCCATTTCCACTGAGGCTCAGCTGAGAGGCTGCTGAGAGCACAGTAATGATGCAGGCATGGTACAATTTGCAGTCCATCCCTCTGTGCCATCCACTCCATCCCCTTCCAAACAATTTTAATTCCACTCCAAGTATGCGCCGTTGCCATTTTTCTCTCCTCCTAAACGGCGACAAAATTCATCCCCTCCACAGGCTTTATTGCCAACTTGATAAACCAAAAATACATTTTACTACATATGTCTCCAAAATGTAGATGTGCACTAGCATAAGTTTTCCCCAGCCCTTGTTTTTCAATAACTTCAGCCCAAAGGGTTCTCAGAACTCTCCTACAACCTTTTTTCTCCCACTGCAGTGGATCCCCAGGGCTCTGTGTCTCCACAGCCTCAATCTCTGATGGGTCCATGGAAGACTCAGCTTCCAACTGCAGTAAGGAAAAAATCTGAAACACTTCAAGAAGATGCACATCTGCAATGTCTCATAAATACCTGAAGCATCTCAGCATTGTTTCCATAACTGAAAGCCATCGTGGACTACACTAATTTAAAATTCTAATTTCTGTCTCATTCCACAGACGAGGTGGGGATAAGGTGCTCCTGCAGCTACAGTAGCTCTGAACCATCCCCCTGGATGGAAAACAGCTCAGGTTCTCACTCCAGCTCCAGTGCAAACCCTGCCTTTTCAGAGGCACAGACAAGAACGTGGCTGTTGGTGTGAAAACACCACTCTGCAGTGTTTTAGAGCATCACACCTCAGCTGAAAGACTCCTCATTGCAGGGGCATCCTCCAGGAAAACTCCTGTGATTTCACCCTGCTCACCTCAAGGACAGCTTGGAACTTTAATTTATTTTCTTTGTCTGCTGCTGGATTTGCTGCTATACCTTAAACTTAAAGGTAGAAACTGATTAAAATTTTTCTCAAATTTACACTTGTCTCCCAGTTCCATTTTGTGAAGCCTCACACACACACAAATTGCTTTCCTCTTTCAGTCTCACTCTCCTTGTCCTTTAATTACTCAGTCATTTCTCATCTTAAGCAGCCTTTGCTTCCCTCTCTCTTGAAAAACATCAAGTCTCTCTGGGAAGCCACCTCCAAACTCTTTATAGCTCCTCCACCACTTCACCTTCCAAGTCTCATGATGTTATTTTCCCTTTTCCCTGCCTTTTAAAAACTGGCTTCTTTCACATTCCACCCAAACTTCTCCCTTTCATTTCCATAGCCATAGCAGGCAGGGTGTGCTCATGAAACACATTAACAAGAAACTTAAAAGGCTGCATCAATAAAAAGGCTGAAATATTTGTCTGAAGAGATCTGTGTGACTGAGAACTAGACCTGTAGGAAATGAATGAAATACAGAAATACAACAGGCCCTGCCATCTGGGGACTATTAACAGATTACTGTGAGGAGAGTCATCAGTTCAGGGAAAAAAAGATAAAGCAAAAAAAGAGAAGTGGAAAAGGGAAGAACCTGAGTACTCCAAGAGGACTCTTGACAGCGCTAAGAGGGGCTGGGAGGAAGGGAAATACAAAGCTCAAGTGAATTGGGAGATAAATTTTTCATATTTTAATTTACTAATACTAAAATTAATTAAAAATCTGTGGTGATTTCCTCCTTTTCTATTATAAATCTGTCAAATTTTCCTTAATAATCAGTTTTATTGCTGCTAAGCAAAACCATTCTGCTCAGTTTTTGTCATGTATAAATGACTTGAGGCACATCCTACAAGCTGATTGTATTAATTATTTTATATTTGAAAAGTCTGGAATGCCATACTGGATTGTCTTTTAACCCAGACCTACAAGGGGTGTTACCTGTCCACATGTTTTATCCCTATTCCAGCTCTTCCTTCCCTAAAAACCACTACACCTAAAGTGGCCAAAACAGAGGGAGAGATTCATCTTCCTCTGCCACCCACTGACACAAGAATTAGCTGCAGACTCATCTTGCTTAATTAATTTTTGTAAAAGCATGCAAAACTTCAAATAAGATCTTAAAGGTCACAATCAAATCAGCAGAGCAGCCTTCTCTCAGCACCACTCAGAAAAATTAGTTCCCACTTCCAGGTATTTTATGCAAGGCATCCTGCTCCATCAGCATTTTTCAGCCCCTAGTTTCCCAGAAAAAAAAAAAGAAAAAAAGGAAATCACAAGATTTAGATGATCATATTGAGGGTGCTCTGATTTTCTGCTCAGCTCACTGCAATTCTGATTTCAAGATTAATCACAAATCCTTGTGGTTTTACATCAAGGGAACTTCCTTGGTAAAAAAAAACAAAGAGGAGGAAGAGCAGCAGCGACGGCAGAACCTCGAGTGTGACTGATCAACGGATCTTTCTTTATGACAGACCTATACACAAGGAAAATAATAAAGTGGAGTTGTATATAACAAGTGAGGGATCCCATAGGGACACTTCTCTTTCCCTGCTACATCTGCTCCTACAAGCTTTCAGAAGAATTATCCTCTGCCTTGTCAGGTTTCGAGTGCCTTAGGAGATATTTAATTCACTGCCACTGAATTTAGCAGATCTGCAGCTACCAGTGTAAGTTGCCAGCATAATTTCTGGGTTAACCAGGCACTTTTTCACATCCCATTATATTAATACAGTGTAAAATTGGGTATTGTCACGTTTATCAATTTATCAGATTACCAAAGTTATCACATTTTTCCAGCACGCTTGCAGTGCTTGTTATATAACACAGAATGATTTGCTGTTACCTCAGATTTTATTTAACTTGCACATAAGTTTTTTCAGGCCTGTGAAACTTTGTTCACAACTAGTAAGACTAGAAATGCCACAAATGCACTAACAAAGGTAGAACTGAAGGCAAAATGATTTGCACAAATGTGTAGTTTTGGAAGGATAAACACAGCAAGGTAGAGTGTAAAGAACTGGAACTGGAGTAAGCAATAATTAGAAAGGGCAGTGTCAAATAAAAGCTTGGAGCTATGTAAAAGTTATTTCAAAAATTGGCTTCATTTTTTTGTTTCCAAAAACTCATTGATCCTCAGGTCTTGCACTCTAAAAAACAAGCAGACCACAAACTGTTCACTCCAATGCACACCATTTGCAGCCACGAGTTGCACATTAAAATTCCAAACACACAAATACTTCAAGGAGTAAAGATTGGACATAAGTTTTAGTGCAACTCTTAGAACTTCTCCGGCTGGGAGCAGTAAAAGATGGGAAATACAAGATTAAAATTTCAGATTCCTTTTTCAAGGGAAAGAGTCTCCTTTTGCTGTTCTCATGAATGAGGCAGGGGGAAAACAAGCCTTTATTTAGTGAATTCTAACAGCACTCAGCTGCAACTAAACTTGGTGTATAAAAATTCAGGGAACCTTACTGAGCTAAGACATCATACTGAGATGTGGAACACCATCAGCTGATCAAGGACTCACAACTCCCACAAAGAACTCTGATTTAGAAGGCAATGAGCCCATTTATAAAAGCCTTATTGATTCTTCCCAACATATCATATTTTTTTCATTTAAATCTTAATTCCTAACAGCCATTCCTTCCAAACTTGCCCAGCAGGGAAATCAGATTTATGTCTCCACTATACCTCGGTCAGGTGATAATCCCTTTTAAGGATTTGTATCTCGTTTGCAGTCTTCTGTCCCTCTGCTTTTGGGACTGACTTGGACAAGCTGTTGCATATCTGTTAGCTCACATTTGAGGCTCTGTTGCATTTTTTTTTGGTTTAGTATTAGAACTTTCAGAATCACTTCAGTAGAAAAGCTTGTACCAAACTCTTATTGCCCCCAATTTATTACATCAGCTGGCTGCTGACATCTCCACTGGAGACTGATCCAGACATTTCCTGTAAAAGCATCCTCCTGATCTCCTCCAGCAAGGAGTTATTTGTTTTACATTGTATTTTCAACTCAGCAGACAAGAGACAAATGGTGCTGGGTGTAATATGGTTTAACAAAAGAACATATAATGCTCAAATTGGCAATTATTTGTAAAACAGTTCTGATGAATATTGTGCTTCAACTCAATCAGGTTCTTTTCCCAATATTTTTCCTCTACTGTGTACAGGCCTCAGCTCCCTAATTGATGTAGATATCTAAGTATAGAAATGAATCATTAGCAGACAAATTAAACTTCTTATCAAAATGGAACTCTATTGTTAACAGATGAAAAATGAGTGGATAAATGGCTGCACAAAGAAAATCCAATAAGGGCTCATCTGCACCCTGTCAGCTCCTGCCACAGCATGTAATTCACAACAACTCACTCTCACCAATTATTTCATACCTGCATGGATTTTCCTCCCTCTAAAGTAATTCCAGGGTTCAGCTATGCAACTTAATTTCTGAATTAGAGCTTTCCAGAGAATGTGTTAGCAGAGTAACAAGCCGAGGAAAATGAAGGCAGGGGGAAAGGGAAGCTGAGAACCTTCTTGGAAAACAGTAAGAAAAATACTTGGGAAACAGTGAGAAAAATACTTGGAAAACAGTAAGAAAAATACTTGGAAAACAGTAAGAACATGAAATGGTAGGGAATAAAGAGTCTAAAATGCACAAACAGTGTTCACACCTGGATGCTGAGCTTCTTCTGGGTTTGTCCCAGTGACAGAACAAGAGAGAGGAGGGAGACAGAGGGAACACACGAGGTCTCCATGTGACCAACCTCAGCTGTTGAGAGGTTTCTAAGTTTGCTTTAAACACCCAGAGACCTGTGCAGGTCACAGCAATGCCTGTGAAGGAGCAAGCCAATCTGCAGGGAACACAGACAATAATGACTCTGCTAACAGGGTCCTGCTCTCCAGCAGCCTCTTCAAATCTGAGTTTTCCAGCAAGCAAGGAGAGAATCCCACATTCAAGGAGAAATTCTGCAAACCAAAGCGTTGAGCTTTTCTGCCCTCAGAGCTTTTACAGAAAATGTTTTGTAATATGGAATGAAGCAGGACTTGGAGGCTGCAATTTGAAGGGTGAAGGTGGGACACAACCACTGCAAAGAGGCTTCAGGGGTTTGGGGAATGACTCCTCTGTGAGCCCAGTTAACACCAGAGAAGGGAAGGTCTGGGAAAAGCCCCCAAAACCCTGCAGGTGTGGGAAGCTGCCCTCACTAGAGGATCACGAGCATTAAACCTCTACAGAGCTTTTATTTGTGTGCTCTGGTGTCCCACACAGGCTGCTCAGCTCTTCTGAGCCAGTTCTGCATGTGCAGGGCAGGCAGAGGTTGGGTGGTGCCAGCCCAGCTCCAGGTCACAGCGTGGCAGAACTGCAGCAGGGGCTCAGAAAGGAGGGAAAACAAATCCTACTCCCCCTAAAACAAGATTCTTTCTTTCCTCAAGTAAACAGGGAGGTTAAACAGTGCAGGAGGCACCACAACAAAGGGGAACTTCTGAGGGAACAGCCTGCTGCTGCTGTGAACCTGGGATAAGCCTTAAAATGTTGGTTTAAAAAGAAAATGCTTTTCTAAAAGGGAGAAAGCACCTCTTACTTCTTGACTGCTGCTAAAATGAATCACAGCACTCTGAAGAAAACATGGATTTGTCAGTTGTAGTCATCACTTTCCTGCTACCTTGTGATGACTTTAAATGGCTCACCTGAATTTTCAGTCATTCTGTAATTCCCAGCCTTTAAACTGGAGCTGCAGGAATGCTACAGCACCACAGCTTCTTCCTGACTGACCTGAACTTCACTGGAACCTTTCCTTTTCCTGGCAAAACCAAATTAGGAAAGTGCAAATTCATGCTGCCATCATTTCCTTCCTCGAAAATAAATATATATACACAGAAAGTGTTTGTGATAACGTACTAACAAACATCACTTTGTTGAACCACAGCTGATCTATAAAAGGAACTAACTGAAAAAATTGAAAGGTAATCACCACACAGTGGAAAGCAAAATATACAGGCACCAGTGGGGTAATATATCCTCTGATAGCATCTGGGAGAGCCCAACAGCCATCACACCATTATTCAAAGTATTATTAAAGTGAGTAAAATCCTTGTAGGAAGATTATCCTTATCTGCCTGTAGAATCCATGGCATTCTGTGAGAAAAGCTTCACCAAAGTCTCCCATGCTCAGCCTTCCATCACAATCTCCAATTGAGAACTCCTGCAAGTCAGCCAGCCAGGAGTTTGAAAAGGCTTTTGCTTGGGCTCTCTCAGATGGAAAGAAAGGGAATAACACAAAAAAAAAAAAAAAAAACCAACAAACCCACACCAAAAAAAGGCATGTCCTTCACTTTCACAAATATTTCAAACCAATTTCTGCCATCTGTAATATTATAAAGCATTTACAGCTCCACAACGCTTTCAATTCCGTGAATTTATTTCCATCTTTTCCCAAAAGTCTCTCCCAAATCCAGGTCCTGGAGTCACTGTCTCCAAAAAGATTGCTCAGGCTGAAAACATGGCAGAGCGTGAAGGCCACCACTTCTTTTGTGTATATTATTTTCTTAATGTTATTTTAAGCAAAGTATTTCTTAAAATTACATTTCACAGCTTAAAAATTTACCAGCCAGTAATTGCTTTTAGCAGCAGACAGAGAAGCCATTAGGATGATTTCAGTGCTGTAATCAACACAGGGCTCTCAGCCACACAATTCTGTCTGACTCATTCCCTGCACAGACTCTAATTAACTTCCAAAGGAAAGCCAGGGGATTCCTGGTGGAGTAATAATGCTGTGGAGACATTATGCAAAACTTCACCTCTAGGAAACGATCTGGCCTGGCCGTGATTGCATCCCAAAACCCTCCCAGAAAGCTCTGATTGCATCCCAAAACCCTCCCAGAAAGCTCTGATTGCGTCCCTTCCCCACCAAATGCCTTTATTAACCAGAGCAAGGGGAGAATTTGTGGGGTTTTTGCTTTTAGAATGAAAGCATGCCCCGAAAAAAAAAAAAAAAATCACTACTGAGGAAAAACCATAGATAAAGCTGGATCCTATAGGTTTGGAATCCATAAAATGTTTTCTATGGGATTCAGTTGTCAAATTTGAGCTCAGTGACTTCACCCTCTGAGGTTCTGAGACTCAGCACTGCCAACAGATCCCTCCATGGGCAGAGGGGGAAGAACCAGGAAATCCCACATAACTCACACCACATCATGGCTGAAAAACACAGCTGGAAAATCCCCCAGCTTTGATCCCTTGAGATGTTTTGGGCCTTTTCTCAGTGTATTTTAAATTTATAAAGAAAAATATACTGACCAGACACTGAAATTGGTCTTTAAAAGAGAGAAGCAGCCAAAGAGTGCCAAATTTCAGTTATTTGTCCTATTTTTTTTTCTCTCTTAACCACATTAGAGATCTTGTAGTCTCTTCTCCTTTTCCTGTTGGAACTGGTAGGAAGTTTTCAGTATTTACACCTTGTCTTCTTCTGCAACTGAGTAAAAATCCTCATTTTCACCTTGCAAGCATCTTTAACCCCATTCAATTATTGTCATGCATTATTATAGTCTTATCAATCTTTTTTTTCTGTTGCTTCCTTTGAACCAAGTTTTTCTGTCTTTTCATTATTCCCATCCAGTGGCAGGTGATTCATTTTTTGACATGCAATTACCACAATTTCTTTCTGCCCCTCATTAAAAGTTTCTGCTGTTATTAAACATCAGACCACTGCAAATAAAATGGACAGATTCCAGCAAGAAAGAGGCAAATGTAAATAATGATGGGGTTAGGGCAATTATACAGCACAATCTGGATTGTTTGGTGGGTTTGAACTTCTCCAAGAAGTCAATTTTTAAGTGGCCAAACCCATTTTGCACATTCAGGACTGAGGCCAGTAGAGCACATTGGAGAATGGGGGGAAAAATTAAATAATCTGAGAAAGACTCAAGATGGTCCAGTGAGTTAATCTGAGCCTCAGGATAAAATGCCATGGAGGAAAAACTCAACCTGAGCTTAGATAAATATGTAAAAATGCACTGACTGAAACAGGGGAGGGATTTTACCTCTGGATGCACCATGGGTGAAGTTGTGCTAAAATACTGCACCCAGTTTAGACTCCTGCAGTTTTAGGATGGTAAAATAAAAAAAATCAGAAAAAAAATGAATAAAAGTGGAACAGGATTTAGAGGAACATCATAAGTTCATCTCCTCTCTTCATTCAGCTTATAAAAATTAAGACTTGAGTGATCCAGCTCCAATTTATTTGTACCTGTGCAAAAAAAGAAAATACCAGGAGCTGAAGCACTTTCATTTCAGCAGGGAAGGACTGGCTGAAGATCAAAGCCAGACAAAAAGATGGGAATGAGCTGCTCCAGAAAACAAACAAACAACAGAACACTGGGAACCAGTCAGCAAATGCTCTGAAAGAGAAGTAGCACCTCAGAGAAGGGATGGAAATTCTGATTCTTAATATTTTCAAATATTAAGGCAAATTCTGCTTTAGTGGAAAAGATTTTAGGCCCAGTGGTTTGTAAATGGTGCCACAAAAACCTGATCCTTTGGGAATATCCTCACTGAAGTTGTGGTTCCATCAGCTCTACAGTTCATAATGTATTGATCACTTAATTTATTACCAATATAAATCTATATTTAAATACTCTGTGTAGTTGCCAGTTTTAGTCCTTCTCACTGCAGATCTGTAAGAAGATCAAGCCAGCTGCTGCAAGCCTTGGGAAAAAACTTTAGAAAACCAAAAGTGGGAAAAACAAAAGGAATATGCAGAATACATCAGGCATGGAAGAAAAGAGCCAAACTGCTGTGCTCCCACCAGTGCTCTACGGGTTCTGATTTTATTTTTATATACACCCCCTTGCTCAATCAAGAATCCACTTTTTTTTTTTTCTTCTTCCCTGAGATTACTTTTGGTTGATCCTAACCTACACTTCCAGGAATGCTGTAAATAAAATGTAAATAAAATCTTGCCTTGGGCTGAAAAGCTCTGAACTGTGCAGAACGCAGATCTCAGGGATATGGGGATGAGCCCTGCAGAATGTGAAAATGTGGAAAAGCAGATTTCTGGCCAGGAAAGGGGAACATTACAGGGGCTGTGTTAGTGAACTGTATTGATCACTATCCATTCAGACAATTTCCAAACCCCAGAATAAGAATCTGGGCTCTCAGGAATGTTTCCACACAGGATTTTGGTGTCCCTGTGCTCCCATTTAACCTCTTTTATAATTACATGGCTAAAGAAGCTGAACAATCTGGCTGCTCTTCAATATCTCTGTGATTTATTTTTGAAGAAATGAATGGAGGAGGAGGAAATGGAAACATAATAACAAAACAAGAGTTTAGAAATTATCATAGTGCTGAAGAGAGTGTGTGTGTGTGGAGTTCAGGTTCTCTCAGAATTACAATAATAATGCTCTCTGCATTGCTTTAAAATATAGTCTGGAGTTTTTCTAAGTTCCTTGGAACATTTTTGTTCTCCTACTTTAAACAAGAGCAAAATGATGAACAACAGTTTCAGGAATCCAGAATAGTGAAACAGAGTTTTTTGGGTGAAGGAGTTGGCTTTGGGGTTTGTTTACTTTTTTGTTTCTGTGTTTTTTTGTTTTTTTGAATAGAGATCACAATAAATCAAATATTTGCTTAGCTTGATGCACTTTTAGGGCCCTTTTCCTATCATATTAGGGCTGGAGCCTGATTTTTAAAGACAGACTGTGACTTGAATTTTCACTTGCTGACACAGCATAAAATGTTACAGAATTCAGAGTTCTGAAGAGCATCTTGGCTTCGCTGTAATTAGGGCTGCAGGAATCCTGCAGAAATCAGGCTGACAAGCAGAACCAGGCAAGGCAAGGCACATCTCTGGCAAGAGAGATTCTGTGCAACTTTTTCCCCTTCATCAGCAAAACCACTCCAAGAGCTCTCTGCCCTCCTTGCAGGATTCCTGACCCATCTGAGCATGCCTGGAACCCTGCTATAAACAGGATTAATGGCATGACCCTGCTTAAAAACTGACCCTGCAGAAAGAAAAGGAGGGGAAAGAGGCATTTTCAGCAGCGATTCTTTTCACAGCCAACCCTGCATATGGTTGTTACCACCACAGTCAGGGAGATGGGGACCAATTGAATTGGATTAAGCTGAATTTAATTAATCTCACTTCAATTAGATTTATCTAAGTGTATATTAAACTCTGTGTGTTCATCGAGTGGGAAAATGATCATCTTTGCTTTTCAGCAGAGATTTTCGTGTGTGTGCTGAAAAATCTCTGTATTAGAGCAAGTACTAAATATGACAAAAATGGAATATTGCTGCACTCTGGTCCAACAGCTAAACTTTGAGTTTGAATTATGGAACTAATTATTCAATTGAATTAAATAAGACCTATTAAGTTTACTACTGTGTGAAAGCAACTAACTCCTTGTATGTGAGAAAGCCATTTACTACCCCAGCTCCTTAATTAAAGCATCAATAATCATAATCTCCACCTGAAATCGCCTCATCTGTAGAAGTCACCCCTATGTCATAACCAAGATGCAGAAAAGCACATAAAAAACAAGCAGTGCTGGCTTTATTCAGGCTGTAATAAAATTAAAACCAACCAAATCCAAACTTCATAGGCAGAGATTACTTGCAATAAATCCGTATTGTCTAAAAAAAGATAAAAAGCTGGAGAAGAGGGCTCATTTATTACCTTCTAATGAATCTTGACCACTCCCAGTTATAATTTCAATCTCAAGGCCTCATTGCTGCAGCTTCTTTGTACTCTAATTTCAAAGGCATGGACTTGGTGCTAAAGGCATCAATTTTTCACATTTGCCAACAAGATAAAAATGCAACAGTGAATAGGAAACTCCCAAAGTACACATCTGCAGGCAGTTTTGTTTGGGATTGAATACAGTGTCTAACATCTCAATTTGCTGTATTTGCCCCACTGAGTATAGAAGGTAAATTTGCCAACTAAAACAAGCTCAGAAGTAGGTGAGACTTTAGAGTTGTCTTAGGATAATCACAGGTTTGATGAATTAAGAACAGAACCAGTGAAGTCAGAGGCCTCAGGACCCAGCTAAAGGTCATTTTGGCCAACAATATCCAGCCCAGGCTGGGGAAGTGTTGGTATTGGGATCCAAACCTTCCAAAGGGGTTTTCCCAAAAAATGAGGTGAGGAAGGAGCTGTGGGGTCCCAGAGAGGCCCCACCCCAGCCAGGAGGCTGCAGGAGATGATGGAGGTGTTTACAGCTGACCTTTCATGAGCACCATGGAGCACAGCAATAAATCAGAGCTTTAATCCCCTTCCCTCCTTGCACACAAACCCCAAGATTAATCCAAAGTATTAAAGCAAAGTTTTACAATAACGCTTCAGTCATGGAATGTAAAATAACAGTGGCAAATACCTGAAAGGGGGAGTAGCCAAGTATTTCACATATTAACCAAAATTTACTAAGCATTTTCTTACTACTGACTCTGATATGAACCAAGAAACTTCCCCAGTGAGTGCCTTAAAGGAAAACAAAATCCAACCCAAGCACAGCCCCAGCACAGAACTGGGGGGTGAAAGGTGTTCTGGGACAGGGATAGAATGAAATCTCTAGTTCTCATTAAGGCAACAGCCAGTCTGCTTGGAAACCTGGCATTTTCAACAAAATTTACATTTCTAGAGTTGTTATTTAACATATCTTCTCTGAAACCACTGGGCTTCAGCAGCATCAGAGTTGTCATGGACGTTCAGAAGAAGGGACCTCACAGATCCATGCTCAGCAGTGATGAGTGACAGCTCATTAATTAATGTCACACTGGCACTGAAGCACAAACAGCTGAGAACTTTCTTTGGACAGAGGACAAAGTTTAGGAGTATTTAGAAAGGCAATACTGAATTCTTTTCTGTATTGGTAAGGTTTCTTCCTTGAGGATAACACAAACACAAATAACATCCAGCTGCCTAAACCACAGTGACCAGGAGCTTTTACCCATTTCACACCTCAGGAATTATGGATCAGACTGTTCTGAGGTGGCTTAAGCTATGGCAGAAATATGTAAAATTACAGACATTGAAAAAACTTTTTTAACTGAAGGGGTACAAAATAATTGCAAAGAAGAATAAATTAAAATGACTCATCTCCATCCAGACCTATAGAAGAACACAGCTCTGAAGTTGTAGCCAAAAATAATCTGACATTTTCATAGTTTATCCAAAATATTCCGGAGTTACTTTACCCTATACTTGGTTTGATAGCTGGGAGTATCAAACATAGCTGAAAGCAAATGAAATAGAAAAATGCAGTAAATATTGCATGTAACACTTGACATAACATACCTGTTTTCTTCTTTAAACATCACAAGAGCCAAACTCCTGTTTGTGAGCCCAGCTGAGCATCCACAGAAAACAAAATGCATTCCCCAGTGGTCCCAAACTCACTGACACAGTTTTTATGATCATGCACATGCTGTGCAGGATGAAACAGGGCTGGTTAAAAAGTATTACTTAAAAAAAATATTCTGGAACTGCTTTACAAATATATTCCTCAGTACAAGAAGCAGCTTTGTGCTTAAAAACTAAAATTTCTACAATATAAAGGTTTAGGGGATGATACCCCAAGCTCATAAAAACTCTGGTATAGGTGAGCAGCCCCAGTAACTACCAAAAGAAAACCACATGTCATATCTGTTTGAAAAAGGGGCTGCCTGAATTTATAACCTCTCAAAAAAAGGGAATGAGGTAGAGCCACATAATGGAGACAAAATCTGCACCTGAGAAAGGCCAAGCCTTCATTTCTCTGCCGGCTGAGGTTCCTCCAGCTGATCTAATAGGAGGATTTCATCATTAGCACATCATCTTTCATAATTAAATTCAGAAATTATCACCAAACTTCGGGTAGAGGTGGGTTCATCAACCTGAGAATCAGTTTCCTGCTCTGGCGTTAGCAATTTTCATTATTGGCACTTCCTGAACACATTTTCCTTTAACAGAGGGATCCCAAACTGGCTCCTGTCATCTGCTGAAATCCTTGTACCACATCCCTGAAGCTGACTTCAAACCAGCTTTTTAAAACACGCACAAACCCCCCTGAAAGCCCCAGAATAACAGTCAATAACTCAGCAGGAAGAGAGGAGAATTTCCTGTATTAAAGCCCATCAAGGCTCAGCTCCGTGGCTGTGCAAGCACAGAAAAGAGCAATAAAACATCTAATGAGGCACTTGCTGCATTACACATCCTGCTCCTTATTTTGGAGGCAAACATGGCACAGACACAAACATGGAATTCTCCAAAGCATCGGTTTTTTTTACAGCCCGTGCATTAAAAACAACGTCCAGCAGAATTCTTCAGATCTGGAACCAAATGCCAGTGGGGTTTGCCAAAACTGCCCGCAGCTGTCTGCTGGCCAGGCTGCCCCAAATGGTGCTGAATGCAGCCCTAAAATCCATTCCACAGCAGCCCTGTCCTCTCTGGCTTTGAGGAGATGCCAGAGCTCCCTGCACTGTTGCTATTTTCACCCCTAAATCCCTATTAGCTTTATCAAGTGCTCTTTCTCCCTCCATTTTTTTTTTTTTTCATTATATCCATTCATTCCATATATTATATTCATTATATTCCAATTCCCCGTGCCTACCTTCATCTGTGTGGATCCCCCCAAAAGCTCTGAAATAATCAGAATCTTCTGGTTTTTGCATTCTAACAAATTTTCCAAGCCCAGAAATTTAAATGTTGACATAAATAAAAGAAATATTAATTAATTAATTAAATACGGACATAATTTAAATACTGACAACAGGATTTTCTCCCTTTCCACACCTTCATCTGTGTGGATCCCCCCAAAAGCTCTGAAATAATCAGAATCTTCTGGTTTTTGCATTCTAACAAATTTTCCAAGCCCAGAAATTTAAATGTTGACATAAATAAAAGAAATATTAATTAATTAATTAATTATGGACATAATTTAAATATTGACAACAGGATTTTCTCCCTTTCAAAAGGGGAACCTGGAGTCAACTTCAGGGGCTTCCTATCCACAAACCCCTTCCAAATAAATAAATAAATGATAATTTATTATTATAATCTAGTAATAATTTGTCAATTATTCTATCAATGACTAGAAGTTGCTGCATTGATGCAGAATTAAATATAAATGCACTCATCAACTTAGGAATGATATTTTTCCCTTTGCAGTTCTCATGCTTTGACTGAAACCAAAGGAATGTATGGACTGTGAATGCCCTGCACTGCTCTGTATTAATTCATAATTTAAAAATTGAATTATTATAAATAATAAATAATTGTGTGAAAACATAGCATTGTGTCACTTGCACACTCCCAAAAGATGAGAGACATTTTCTTTAAATGGATCTATTTTCACAACCATTTTATTCTTATTATAGGTCAAGGTAGTTCACACAAAAAATGTAAATATTTAATGTTTCTATTTTCACAGGGTACTCAACAATTTCCATTAACGTGGCCAATCATAAAAAGGTGCATAGATAAACTTTATTCTATAACTTTTATTCTAAAATGAAGAGGTATAGTAAATAAATATACATGTACCTCAAAAAATGTTATTTCTACAGACTGAGAAGGTTTCTATCCCCACTTCTATAAAACTTGTCATGGCTGATAGGTTTGTTTTCCTTTATTCTGATTCCACATACTAGTCAAGAACTCAGATAATAATGAAAATATATTAATTTCTCTTAAGTAATAAAATCAGAAAATCTTACTCAGCCAGCAATATTTTCAGCGAGACTGATTTCTGAATTTTAACACTATAAAAACTGCTTATAAACAGTATTAATTGCTGTTTGTTTTTCCTTCAACCACTGGCCAAGCAATTTGCTTTCCATAATAAAACAGCAGCTTTCCACAGCTTTGCCAAAAAATGGCTGGAATTAAAAAGATATGGAGGAATGGAAGGATTCTGTTTGATATTCTGCATGTCTTAGCAAAATTTTTAATTCATATTTTATGTTCTGGATAAATCTGCCCTCAGAAAATGTATTCAAATGAGCAAATATCTGCTCATTCCCCTTTGTAGCCTTTCAGATGGGAGCCAATCTGCAATCATTGGAAATGGGCTTTAAAATTTGCATTTTTTGGTTTGGTTTCAAGCTAGTCTATAGGTAAACTGAAAATTTAGTCAAATAAGCAGCTGAAAGTAAAAAAGATAATAGGGAAAAGTTATGTTTCATTTAGAATTTCTCTGTAATCATGTCAATAAAAATAGCAACAGGAACAATTGCGTAACTCCTCCAAACTCTACCCTTTCCCTTGTAAGTTTAATATATTTAGAGATAAAATACCACAATCCATGAAAACAGAAGTGAAAATTTGAGTTCACTCTGATTATGGCTGTTAAAAAATGAAAAAAAAAAAAAAAAAGATTTAAAATGTGTATTTATTCTTGTTTAAGGTCTTGTAACAGAGCTCTGCTTCAAAGCCACCTCCATTTACAGCAATTTTGTTGTTCCAAACCCCCTTCAGAGAATACTTGTGCTGGCATCAACACAGAGGGAAAAACTGGAGCATGAATAACTCCTGGAATCACAAAGCCATTAAGGCATCACCACCATCTCCTAACTAGGAGCAAGTTTGAGAGATCTTTCAGGAATATATAGGTCAGCATCTGTCACTCAGAGCCCCCTTGACAAAGCTCAGTTTGATGTGTTTAATTCCTGGCCTCATGTGATGCCCCTTCTTTACCAGGAGGGAATAAATTGGATGTAACTGTTTATGGTATAAAAGTGGGAAGTTTTGCACTGAGTGCCAATCACTGGGTCAATTAAGTTCCTAATAGTAGGGAAAAAAAAAAACAAAAGAAAAGGAGGTTTCCAAATCTAGCTGAGATTGACTCGCTCGGCGTTCACAGAACTTCTTAAATAATTAAAATATTTTTTTTCATTGTTAGATATGATTGCGAAAACATAAAAGGCTAAGCAAATAAAGAGAAACTTATTACAATTGTGCTGTCCAAATTAATTTTTCATTCATCATGAGATACCAAATACCTTCTTTATTCACACCAACAAGAACTGGAGCAACATTGCTGCCTCTGATCTGGAAATCATCCTTTAGGGCTGAGGCAAAAAGTTCCCAGGGAGGAGCAGAGTGACTTTCTGGTTATAAAAAGTGGAATTAGTCCCCAGAGATCAATCCATGGGAAAGATGTAAAATTGGTTATGGACCACTGTCAGCTAACTAAACTTTCCTCTACCTCAGGTGCAGAGAATTTCATGAATAAAGCAATGAAGGGTGCACTCTTAATTCTCCACATCTGTGTGTTCATAATAGATGTATTTCTGGAAATGGTTGCCCTGGTGTCTGCAATGGAGCCTTGAAATGAAAGCAAATGACTGATCTTAAAACCTGTCTGGAACAAGAGAACCAATCTTCTTATCATGGGTTGGCTCACTTTGCTTGCTGTGGATTTATCTGAAAATATTTTGAGTGCCCTATTCTGCACTTTTCAGAAAATCTCCTTTATTTACATTTTACTGAGTCCTTCCTGAACGCTAAAACCAACCCCAGAGCATTTTTAAAACAACTAAAAAAATTACAAAAGCAATCCCTAATACCAAGAGTGGCCTTGGAAAAACAAGAGATTCATGGTCAGAAGTAGATACAGCCAACAACTCTCAAAGTGTTGATTTGTCCATGTTAGCACCACAGTCTGTGCACATTTCAGTTGATCTGGAGAAATTATTTCCCTGAGCAGCACAAGCAGAGCTTGAGCTCTGCCTTAGGTTGCAGCTGGAAGATTTTCTGCACAGCAAAACCTGGAGATATTTTTGAAGCAACGTTTAAATCCTCTATGACCCTCACTCAGCCCCACCACCAGGGAGTGTTTGCAGGCCAGAGCTGACCAGTTGTTTGTTATACACTTTCTCCCATCACAAATATCCCACTATAAATTCCTGCCAGGAATGCAGGCACCTGCTCCCACACAGGAACAACTTCTCCTAATGGATCAATCTCAGCCCTGAGCACGATTTTACCCTGGAAGCAATTCTGCTGCTCTGAACTCCTGAGCAGGTTCTTTTCTTGGAAGAGTGCTCACACTTGAGTTCCATTTCCCTTTCTCTGTAGCAGAATAGCAAAAAAAAAAAAAAAATTGCATCCAGATTATATTTCCCCTAGAAAAAGAAATAACTCGTAGCTCTGACCAGGATGCAAACTGGGCCAATGGCTTCCTTTGACATCCCAAGGCAGACAGTGAGATAACCCTTTTTTCCCACATGAAAATAACAGCTCACCTCTCAGGCCTCCACCCTGCACATTTGGACCATTACTTGTTTGTTTAGAAGCATAATCTTTTTACTTGCACCAAAAAAATGAGTATAAAATTAATACTTGAAAACGGCTCGATATGGCCTGGAAGCTCCTATTTAAACACTATGTAATCAAGCTTCTGTTTGATCTCATTTCCCTTTTTTTTCCCTTCATCCCAAGACTCCTTTCAAGTGTTAGACAAATCTCCTCCAGTCTAACATCAAAACATACTGACAGGAATAAGACTGCAAGGCTGCTGGCTCCTCTCAAGCAACGCCACCCATTGATCCATGAATAAATGTTCCAGCTTCAAGGCACATCTCTGCTGCAGAGTTATTCTCTTTGGAGATTCAAAGAAGAGCTCCTTGTCTGGTGCCCGAAGATCTGAAAACCTGCTGGAGTAACTGGGGGATTGAGGAACTTGACATTGTGGTTTGCAGCGTTTGGCAGGATTTACCAGCTGGCTCTCTCAGGAAATAGCAGCAGAATTTCAGAGGAACGCCATACGAGATTTAAACACTCTCTTTTTTTCACATTTGCAGCATTCTGCTACCAGTTTAATGATTGGTTAAAGTAAAAATGAGCTTGTTTTTGATCATTATATTTTTATATTAGATGATAAATTATGATCATGAACCTAAGTTACAAAGGTCTTGCTTTCAGTTTGTTAACAGATGTTTTTAGTGACATTGTACCAATATTTTACCAAAAAAATTCCTTGAGCACCATATTGCCTGCAAAGTCTGGGAATATTGAAGATGTAAGTGATGCCTTACAGAAATTGTGCATTTAGAAAATCTTTGAGAAATTCAATAAATATTTTCAGGCATGTGGCTTTGGTTTTGCTGCCATGTAATGCACAGAACTGAAAAGAGGCAGCTTCAATAATTTTGCCCCCAAAACCTCTGTGCAGTAGTAGCCTGGTGTCTTAGACCTTGGTTTAAAACCCACCCCAGGATTAGCTCCTGGAAATCAAATCCTTCTAAGAACAGCAGTTCAGATAGTTCTGAATCATCTTCTGGCTCTTAAATATAGAGTAAACTTGTTTTCAATGTCTGTGGCATTCACAGCTTGAAACACCCACTACCAAGAAATACAGGCTGGAGAAAGCTAAACCATGGACACTTCAAGTGGAGATATAGATATAGATATAGATTATATAGATTATATAGATTATAGATATAGATATAGATATAGATATAGATATAGATATAGATATAGATATAGATAGATGATATAGATGATAGAGATAGAGATAGAGATAGAGATAGAGATAGAGATAGAGATAACAAAACATTTGTCTGAAATTTTGTGCCATTATTTTATTTTGGGTCAAGCGCTCCAGTTTGTAAACAAAGCTGAATGAGATGCTCTGAAAAAAAGATGGGGGGGGAAGGAAAATAGCAAATGTAACTGGACTCCTGACTGAACCTTATCTGAAGAGCTGTGATGAATGCTGCTGTAATATATCAAATGCCAGTTAACAATAGTCTGCTGAACAAGAGCTGGCTTTGGGAGATATTTACTCACGTCACTCTTGGCAAGAACTCAAAGTATGACTCACTCCTGGAACATTTATACTACTGGTTACAGATAAAAAGGCATTCAGGTCTGTCTTAATACCTAACTCACTTTATAAAATTGTGTTTTTCTACATGACCCTCTCTTAAATTGGGATGTTTAAAGTCTATTTAATTTCTTTTTAAGGAAAAAAAAACCTACTGTTTTGGAAGCAATAACCTGTTGGTGAAGCAAAAATGGCATGGAATGAACCTGACTGAAATTTATCTGAGCTGAACAGTGGGATTGAAATATTGGTTGAAACTAAGCTGCCCACCTGCAGGTGGAATCAAAGAAAACAAGAAGCTTTTGCTTTCTGCAGAGCAATAGCTATGGACACCAAGGCCTGACTGCAGTGCATATGGATTGTAAGGGACTAGGAAAGGAGTGGAAAATAATGGACTAGTGCTTCCCTCAATGGCTTAAAAGTAATATGGCTTAAACTTGAATACACCTCATCATTTCTTAGAAAATTACACAGACAAAAATTGACAACAAATGAGGAATTCAAAATGTGGTTTGGCATTTTATTCCATCACATTCTCTTAGGACAGTACATAATTACAGTTATTTGTATGTGATATATGAACAAACAGACACACATCAAACATCCTGAGGATGAATATAGGTATGTTTTAGCTAATAATACCCAAGGGAGGAATTGCAAGTCCTCCAGTGAGCTGTTCCTTTTGGCAGAAGGCACATAAAACTGTTGGGAAGAACATTAGAGTAGGAAATCAAGGTGTGGATGAGGTCAGAAGTGAGTGTGGGGTTTGTTTTTGGTTTGACAGCCAGTTCTTACTTAATCTGTGCTCAGTTTTAGAAACTGAACAGGCAAAGGGAGTGAGTGACAACTCTGCTTTTAGCAGCTCCTCGTCAATATTTGGAAAACAGCAGCAGCATCTCTCTCTCTGCTCTTTGCACAGATCTGTGCTCACAGCTGCCTCTGTCCTGCACATGTTGGAACCCTGGTTACTGAGAATTTTTGACTTTCTGGGCTGACAGACTCTGGCCCCCAAGAGAACACTGTGTTTGTCCTGAGGCTCTGGAGAAGGCTTCCAAAACTGAATGATAGAGCTGGGATTATGAGTGTGTAGTTTGATTAGAAGCGTGTAGTATCACGTGGTGGAAAACCTAGAGTTTAAGCTTTTAGAATATAGTAATATATATGTGAAGTAAGATGGAGGTTTTAGGATGGAAGCTAGTCCTTCTTCATCACCTTCTGCTTCTTGGGTTTGGGTGGTATTTTGTAATTAGACAGAAAAGTCCACATTGTGGGGCACAAGTGATTAGTTATTGGGTTAAAAGTAAAAATAATTTAGGTGTCATTTCTTAATTGGATAATTTTTCCTTAAAAGACCTTAAAAAGATAGATATGGGGCCATTTTGTAGCTTGCTAGTAAAATGCTGCAGAACTCGTGCCTTGTGAAACTGTAATATTGATAAAAAATAATAAACATCTGAGTCAAAACACAAAATATCATCCTGAGCGCTTTCAATCCCAACGGTAACAGAAAAAAGAAGCCAAGAACCGGCATGCACCCACGCGTGCCAGCGAGCTCATCCCATGGGAACACCCCTGGAATGATGGTCCTGAGCATCCCGGAGATGGGACCAGCCAGCATCCAGACAGATGGACATGGACATGGACATGGCATGGATATGGACATCCACATGGACACAAACATGGACATGGACATGGGCATGGACACAAACATGGGCATGGGCATGGACATGGACATGGCATGGATATGGACATCCACATGGACACAAACATGGACATGGACACAAACATGGACATGGGTATGGGCATGGACATGGACATGGACACAAACATGGGCATGGGCATGGACATGGACATGGCATGGATATGGACATCCACATGGACACAAACATGGACATGGACACAAACATGGACATGGGTATGGGCATGGACATGGACATGGACACAAACATGGACATGGGCATGGACATGGACATGGGTATGGACATAAACATGGACATGGACATGGACATCGACATGGACACAAACATGGACATGGACATGGACATGGACATGGACATGGACACAAACATGGACATGGACAAGAACATGGACACAAACATGGACATGGGCATGGACAAGAACGTGGACATGGACATGGGCATGGACATGGACATGGGCATGGGCATGGACACAAACATGGACATGGGCATGGACATGGACACAAACATGGACACAAACATGGACACAAACATGGACATGGACATGGGCATGGGCATGGACACAAACATGGACATGGGCATGGACATGGACACAAACATGGACACAAACATGGACACAAACATGGACATGGACATGGGCATGGGCATGGACAAGGACACGAACATGGACATGGACACAGACATGGACACGGACATGAGCATGGACATGGCAGGGCCATGGCACGGCCGTACAAAGGCTCTTGCATTTCCATGGCAGGGCGTGCTCGTGGCTCACAGCGCCTGTGACTCATCCCATGTCCAGGCTCTCATCCCAGGTCCAGGCTCTCATCCCACATCCAGGCTCTCATCCCAGCCCCTCCATGCAGCCATGCATGGCACTGTTCTTCCCACTCATTTTGGGCACAGTTTGGGCCCTCACACTTGGCTGGCATTCCTTCTGCTAAGATATCAACGTGTCCATGGCTATATGGATGTGTGTACAGCAGTACCCAGGTATGTACAGACCTGAATTTCCTGACATTTCCATCCTTGGCCCTGCACCCAAGGATGCTTTGGAGTAGAAGGGACCTTGGAGATCATCTCATCCCACCCCTGCCAAGGGCAGGGACACCTCCCAGTACCCCAGGATGCTCCAAGCCCTGTCCAACCTGGCCTTGGACACTTCCAGGGATCCAGGGGCAGCCACAGCTTCTCTGGGCACCCTGTGCCAGGGCCTGCCCACCCTCACAGGGAAGGATTTCTCCCTGATATTTAATCTAAATAGGAACATGAAATTAAGAAGGCACGAATTGCCTCTGGAGAGATCCAGTTTCCAAACAGCATTATGTGTTGGAAGTGTACTTGCATTTTCCGTATCCTGCACAGAATATTTTAGCACAGCAAAATGCATGGAGCTTGTTCACATGATTAGGTTGTTTAGGAATGGAGATCTTGAGGAGAAGCATGCTGAGGCTGTGACTATTCAGATTTATATATTTAAAGTGTCTTGTCTCTACATCATCTTAGTGTTTAAGGAAAATTATATTTAAAATCCACACAAGCCCACTATCGTATACCTCACAGCCATGTAAAAATCAGCAGCAAGCTTTGCTCAAGTGATTTTGTTTATCTTGGAGACCCAGGCAATTAACTAAATGACCAAGTGTGTTATTTAATCAGTGACAAGTGCTGCAGCTCTTGCTAAAAGAGCTGGAGGTGGTAATGAAAACCCAGAGTTTTTCAGAACCATTCCCTCACACTGTTCTCTGCATATTGGAGATCAAAGAACCTCCAGAGCCTTTTTCCAAGCAGCTTTCTGGAGGCTGCAAGGAGAACTGGATCATAATCTTCAGGCTCTTTTCTGCCCTGAACTGTTTCTGTGTGCTCAGGATATTGGGTGTTTAAAGCCTGAATACCTGAGCACACTGATTGTATTTTCTGAGAGCAGTTCAGTGTTAGGCTGGGACTCATCATGCAACAGAATCATTAAAATATGTTTTATTGTAGCCAAGCAATTTTGGTAGTATATTTTAAATAGTGCTATTTGCACAGGGACATTTCCTTTCCAAAAGCCTGAGAGAATCAAAAGAAAACTATGTTTGAGAAGAAAGCAAACACCAAATAAATAAACAAGCCTTTAAAATCAGGATTTGTGCACATTTGTTAACATTTACATCACGCTGGGTGGATTGCATGGACAGATTTCTGGGAATTTAATGGCTGATAGGTGAGTACCACCCATCAGTTCACTTCAGCCTGGTGCAGAAATGCTGCCAAACTCATGGCACAGACTTTCTTTTCCTTGGATTTTTAAGATGCTACTTAAAAACATTGCAGAAAGCACTGAAGTTCAGCATAATTTTGTCTTCCAAGGAGAGAGAGAATTTCATAAATATTGATTTATTTTTCAGCACTTCAGAAAGTCGCTGCCACATCATCCATCTGTGCTCTCACTGGCACCTCTCGAGGTCAGAACTGAAGAGCTGAAATTCAAAGTTCACATTTCTGTAGCCTGGTAAAAGGAACATAATCTTCCTCCTAAACAGTAATGTCGTTGTACTTAGAAGGTGTTTTGTGCTGGTTTGGCACTGGAAAATGTTTCTTTTGAAACTATATTTTGTCAAACAGTATTTATTTTACAGGCTACTTGACTGTATTTGAGAATATTTCTGGGTTTCACAGGTAGAAAAGACAATGAATTTTAATAAAATTAAACAACTAACTGTCCCTTACTTCTGTGACAACTTTATGAAACCAAATTGTGGTTTTGTTCTTTTGTCTCAGCTTTGCAAAAAAAAAGTGTATAAATTATCCACATATGCATGTGAATTTGCATTTTATAGCATCCACATTATTCTCTTCATCCATTGCCTTAAAAACCAAGAGAAACATGGTTGAAGCCAACAAGGTATGAAAGGAAACAACTGACCCATTTATTTTCAGTGAAGTCAATTGTAAAAAAGTCAGTTTGAACAACCTGATCATTGGATAAATCATGAAGGTCTGGTGGTGTAAATGCATAATAACGGTAGCACAGCCTGTGGGACACTTTGCAGGGACACAGCCCTGACCAAGGCACTGCTGAGTTGGCTCTGCTCCACTGTGAGAGTGGCTGCTGAGCCACTGGGATGTGACAGGGCTGCTGAAAGCAATTTTCGTGTGCAACCCTCTGGACTGGACTGAAATGAGCTGTGAAAGCCACCTAAACACACACCTTATCTGCCAGCCCCGAGGATGCAGGTGAAGTTTGGTGTGTCCTCACAGCATTCCTGCAGAGCCTCTCCCATGGAAATGCCTCTGGAAAGGCAGCCTTGCATGTCTTTCCTTCTCAAGAGAAGGCAGCACAAGGAGTCCTTGCTCTGTTGAGCTGGAGCCTGCTCAGAATTCCCTCACTGATCTGGGAAGCTGACAAGGACATCAGCGCAGACCCCTCAGCTCCACCTCCTCCCTTCTCCTGCTGTGGGTTTCCACTCCTCCCATGGATATTTCATGTGAATATTCCAGCTCTCACTTTTGTGCCAGCATTTCCAGTCATCCCCTGTCTCAGATGAATGAACCAAAAGGCCATTTTATGTCCTGGGGACCATCCTTGTCAGACTTGAATCTCCCATCAGCAGGATTGGGTACTCCCAGTGTTAGGGTGGACACTGAAAAGCTTGTGAAGAGCCCTCAAGCCTGAAGGTTCAAAGAAGAACAAAATAAGTTCCAAGATAATCTACATGTGTTAGGACCTCAGTCCAGAGTTGGATGTGGAATTCAGGGTGTTTCAGTGGCACATTAAGAGACATCAACAGGTGGATTGATCATGTTTCCATCAAGTCTCTTTATCCTCTTTCAAAGGTTATTCATCCTTCCCCCACCACACTTCTAGGTGGTGGCTTTTCCTTAACTAGACTGTCAAAAAAAAAACCAGGTTAAACCCCTTTAACTGTGGGTTAAACTCATTTGGAGTGTCTAAACTGATCCAGAGAATTTTCAGAACTGACTTTCCACAGGGGCAGATCCTGAAGATATGCAGCTGCTTGTCGAAACTGTAGGTTCCAAAAGACCTCAAAATCACTGAGTGCTCCTCAGCTGCTGTAAGCCAGCAGGTATTTACACGGAATGTGGATCCCTGAAACACTCATGTGCTTTTTAACACTCTGCCCCCCATTTGAAAGGTTTCATGTCCATCAGTGTGCCTGCTGGAAATAGAATATGTCCAGGTCATTTTTCCTTAGTGAGTCAGATTTAGTTTTGTGGTTCATTCCTGAGAGTTTGAGTTGGGAAAGCTTCTCCTGTGAAACAGTGGGCTGAAAAGCTGGGAAGTTGTCTCAGTAAATTCTGTCCTGATGGGAGTTACCAATAGATGAAGGCAGATATTGTCAGCTGCTGTTCTGGCTTTATTAAACACTGCCCTCAGTATCAGGTAAATCATTCTTTTCCCAGTTCCAGGCTGAGAACTTAATGCAGCAATATAAATTTAGGCTTTCACTGCATAACCTTCTGTCGGTTCTTTTCCAGTTACAAACATGATCCTGCGAGAATCCCCCAGGAGCACAGCCAAGATCTCACCCCCATGACCTAATCTTGCTTATTCTGGGCTTCTCCTTCAGTATTTTATTGATTACTGTGTCAACGTTTGAGATTCCCACCTTTCACAGCCATTCATTATGCATCTGCTTCTCTTTAATTATTCTAAACAATTCTTTAATATTCTCCTTTTTCTGGGCAGATGTTCCTGGCTTTACAACCTTCATTTTTCTGGAGAAATGCCAGATACCTCTCTCCTCTGTAGTGACTTTTTTTTTCCCCTGAAAACACACGGGCTGGATGGTTTGCTTGCTGCAGTGATCTTGATGTGAACTGATCGTCCTTCATTAAGTGCACTGACTTTTGCTTCCAGCTCCAAAGGGAAGGTGCTCACTTTGTGTGGAGTTCAGGCCAGGGGAGCCTGAGCTGAAGTTCACGTTTGCTGTGTGAGCAAGACCCTGAACCCCACTAAGTTTCAGGGGAATTGTGCATCTAAAAGCCATTTACGTCTTTTCTTAGCTACAGATGGAAACACCTGTCTGGGTTCTAGGAGTAGAAGTGTTTTAAAGAAAACTGTTGGAAGGGCTGTGAGATAAACCCCTTTTTGTCAAAGAATTCCAATTTATGCTGTAGCCTGACAGTGCTTCCCACTGTCACTGCCACTCACGTGCAAACCCATGAGCTCCTTCTTTGCAGACACTGAATTCTTTGAATTTTGGTACAATAGCAGACCTCTTGGCAGCTGTAGACGCCTGTTATTAAGAGAGATGATTCTCTGAATATTCCTCTATAGAGGGAGAGGGTTTTGAGTGGCTGTGATCTGCATAGCATGTGCTGATGTGCAGTTTGCTGTCCCAGGGAACGATGCTCCTTTGTGTGTGGGAGAACACAGCTGACAGCAACAGCAAAGGCTGCAGCAAAGCCTGAATGGCTCCCACGCCCATGGCAGCAAAAATCCCCTGCCATTTGGAATGGCAACTCGGCTTCTGGTTGGTTTGGTTTGGTGTAAATCAATTTAGGGATATATTTTCACAAAGCTCCTGCATGCCCCAACCTGTTCTAGTCACCTGTTTTCTGTCACAAGCTTCTCAAGGTATCTGGGCTCAGGAAACTCTATTCATTATTTGCTTTCATTTTACAAACAGCTGTGACAGACATTCTCTTCATGCACCTCATTTTCAAAGATTTTCTGTGCCCTCAGAGCTTAGTTTGGGATTCAATATATTTTTAGAGAGCAATACTCTCTAGTACTAATACTTCCTGCCCACACAAAGTGAACTATTGCTTCATGTTCTTCCTGATTCGCTTCCTTTAGAGTAACTTGATGTTCTCCAATGATGGAATGTCATCATTTGAGCCAAATTGAGCCTGCTCCCACACACAGTCATTCCATAACCTGAATGTAAATACTTCTGTGAAAATATTTGCGATTGATATTTACTAAAGGAAGAAATATTCCTTCTTTATGGGTGCAATCAGAAGTTTCCAACGTTTGATACTCTCAGTGGTCATTTTGTCCATCAGAGGATCATTCAGGCAAGTCTTTAAGGAAATACAGGCATTTTATTTATTCTATTTTACATTTTATTTAATCCAATTCTCATAATTCTTATGATTTCAAAGTTCCTCACAGAAACATGGAAATCAAAGGCAACTGAATGAGACAAATGCATTTTATTCTTCTACAGAACACGGCACCTATGGGGATAAACTAAATGTGACCCTGAGAGCTGTCAAGACAAATTAACTGGTCAAAACCCATTTGAACAAATTCAAATTTAAACTGTATAAAACTAAAAAGAGAGGTCTCTCCACTGTCATACTTAACATTAAGACCTACAATGTTTAAGAAGCCACATGTACCTTTAATTTTTCTTTTCCTAAAGGACAAACTTATTTTAAAAATAAACATTAATATCTGAAGCATTACTGAATTCTTGCCAGCAGCCAGAAAGAGCTTAAAAAGTCAGGGAAAAAAGGACTTCTTTTGAGATGGAAATTAACTCAGTAAAAACGATCAGATCTGCCAAACTGGTAACGTGATGACTGGGAATTTCAGTGGTAAGCAAAACCAGTCTTCATTTTTCAGGCAGATGACCCAAATGTCAAAGGATTGTATTAAATCACAGGTACTTCTTTGGAGTGAAGTCCTGTTGGTGAGAGAGGTAATTCCTCAGGCAAAAAGGCCCAGCCTATATTCTGAAAATTGGCCAAGTCACTCTTGTGAAATTCAATGTGAATTGTAGATGTTCCTAATTGAGTCAAATTAACTCAAGAATTAACACCCCAGTGAAGATGTTGTAGACGCTCAGTGGGAGCTACTGACCACAACAGTGCACCAGATGCACCTGAAGTAAACAACACAGAAAAGCAAACAACTGGGTTATAATTCTGCTGCAGATTACTTTTAAATCTCGGTTTTTTTCCTTCTGGAATTGAAAAATTATGTGGGAGCCTTTTCTACTTAGGGAAAGACATATCTTGAAAACCCATGGACAGAGGTACATTCTGTCACTTGTGTTTCTGAACTGACCTTCCCTGTCAAAAGGGACGCCCACAAATGTCTGAGGAACCACCAGAGAACCAGCCAGAAGCTGCCCTGGTCCTGAGGATTGTTCTGTGGGATTTGAAATCCAGTTCTTCAGCACAGACAAATGGTTTTGTGCAGCAGTTGTTCATCTGTGCCTCCCCTCGTGACCTTTCTGTCTCTCCTTTTTGCAGCCTCACCCCTAAAAGCCCTTTTGCTGCTGGGATCCATTCGTGCCTCTCCCAGAGCTTCATGTTCCCACTCCGTGACACTCAGCACAGCAACCCCTTCTGCAAAGTGCAGGGCCCATCTATAATTTATGTCTTTGCCTCTCAGAACAACCACGGGGTTTTTTGAGGTCCTGTTCTCACTCCAACTTCGAGCCTTTGTCGTGGGAAATCAACTTTGCCTGGACTTGGTGCATTTCTGAAAACCTTTGTGAACTGGTGATTACAGGAGTTGATTCAGCTTCAGCTGAACTCTGAATTCAGCTGCTGAACTCAGGAGGAGCAAGATCAGGCATTTTAGGAAGAGAACATGCCCATCAGCCTGCATTTAGGGAGAATTCTGAGATGCTGCTTCCTGTGTTTGAAGCACTCCCTCTTCTGAGACAAAATGTACTGAGGAACGAGCCCTTGAAACTCTGTGTAAAATAAACAAATAATCTTCTGGAATCAAATTAGTTACCATTTTATTCCTTTTTTTTTTCCTCCCACTTAATTGCTTACTTCCATTTTCTCCTGATGGAACACTTAAAATGGAGCTGTTGGTTGGAAATTCAAAAAACTGAAGTGAAAATTGTGTAACTCAGACTGTGTTTAGTGCTCCACATTCTCACTGTGCCTTTTAATTTTGTAACAACCATTAGTGGAAGGGCTGACAAATGGTAGAAACCTGGAGAAAAAAGTGTTAGAATAATTTCTTGCTCTTCTCTTTCTTTTCCCCTACAAATGAAATCTGTGAGATTACATCAGTGGGAAAAAATAGAATCAAGAGGGAGAGTTGTGATGGAAATTCCTATAAAATCTATTCTGTGATTAGAGGCATCATAAAGTGTATATCATAAAGTGAAGAAACACAGGGGATTGCCTGGAGTTTTCTTTGAACTCAGAGGCATCAACTCATGGCAGTCCAGACAGCTGCACTCTTTGTGAAGTGGCAATCTTTTCTGATATATTTATTACAGAAAAAGGAAAAAAATATGAAATGCACTTTTTCAAGTGAAAAAGAGACAGGGTGGGTGGTGTGTTTTGAGCTAAAACACAAAACCAGTGTGTTCTCTAGATTAATGAGCTAATAAAAATCTATAATGCAGGGAGTACCAAGAGAGAAACCAGCACATTTTACATATTCTGTTAATGTCTAACACTGAGTGCGATTCTGTGTCTCAAAGATCTGTGCAGTGCAGGACTGATAAGAAATTAAGCATAGAATTTTTATTAAACTGCAAAACCAAATATTTCTGTGCCTAGGGCTGGTTATGAAGTTCTCCCATCCATGGGAAACAGGAGAATGGGACAATTGGCAAAGTTCTTGGCAATATGAAGCAACAGCCTCTGAAATCATTCTGGTTTTGAATATCACCCATGGCTTTAGTTCTGGGAGTTCCACACCTGCAATTAATGCATGAAGTGACCATTGTCTGCACTGTCTCAGTGGTGATCAAATATATTGTTCCCTGGAAATAGGAAAATCACTTGTTATCCTGGCCCTGAGAACGAGGTCTCCTGGCTCTGTTTCACCTCCTCAGTCCCTTTCAAAGGCCACAGAACCCTCCCACTCTCCCAAATTCAAGTGGCCCAGGAGCTCCAGCTGCTGCTGGGATCCCCAGGTGGCACCCAAGGAAAGAGCACCAGAGTCTAGCATTAATTACCTGTGCAGGTTTCAGAATTCCACCTTGGGATCTGTCACAGTGTCAGATTCTCAATGTAGAAAGAGAAGTTTGACTGAAGAGATGTGCTGCTCTCCTAGAATAATGTTCTGCCTAAAATTCATTCTTTCCTTCCAAAAAAGCCTATCAAAAAGGAACCCTAAAGAGTTTTGACAAAGCTGATGACAGTCAGAGCTTTTCCAGGGAGTTCTGTGCAGAAGATTCTTCGTTTTGCTGCAATTCCCCTTTGTGGTGCTTACATTTATTGGCTTAGTGCACTTGTGGAAGGGTTTTTGGTTTGTTTTGATGTTTGTTTGATCTTTGCAACTCCAGTTTTTGAGAATGATCAACATTCCAGGCTGGCACTTTCTGCACAGACTCCTGCAAAGACCCAGCTGTATCCTCCCCAGAGAGTTGGCTGCTCAAACACCAGAATTGTCCATCTGTCTGTCTGATGTCTTCCTCAGGCCCTCCTCCTCCTTTCTCATTTCCATGCTGACATCAAGTTGTTTTTAGGGATGACACCCGAGCAGCCCGGGCACATCCAGCGCTTGTGTTATGTGAATGTGGGGAAATTGCTGCTGCTACAGGGCAGGTCCTGATTTACTGAAAAGCACCGAGACAAAGCCGAGCCCTGTGTGAGGGGAATGCTAAGGAGCCCATCCCATCCATTCCCTAAGGAGCCCATCCCATCCATTCCCTAAGGAGCCCATCCCATCCATTCCCTAAGGAGCCCATCCCATCATCCCCATCCATTCCCTAAGGAGCCCATCCCATCCATTCCCTAAGGAGCCCATCCCATCATCCCCATCCATTCCCTAAGGAGCCCATCCCATCCATTCCCTAAGGAGCCCATCCCATCATCCCCATCCATTCCCTAAGGAGCCCATCCCATCATCCCCATCCAATCCCTAAGGAGCCCATCCCATCCATTCCCTAAGGAGCCCATCCCATCATCCCCATCCATTCCCTAAGGAGCCCATCCCATCCATTCCCTAAGGAGCCCATCCCATCATCCCCATCCATTCCCTAAGGAGCCCATCCTGTCATCCCTGCTGCACTTCCCATTCTCCCTCCTTTTCCAAGCCAACCTGGATGCTGGGAACTGCGTGCTAAGGAAAACCTGACCCCAAGCTGGAATCAGTCTGGCAGCAATCAGTGGCAGCTCATCATTTTTATTAACTGAATTGGCTCTTCTCTTTTTCTTTCTTTCTTTTTTTTTTTTTTTTTTCTTCTGTATCTGCATCTTTTTTGAGGCTGGAGCCCCTAAGATATCTGGCATGGAGGTAATTTGAAAAACTGCAGTCCTGAATTTGAAAGGAAAACCAAGTTTGTTCTTTCTAAGAGGAACATACAGGTAATGTACATTTAAATAACAAAAATATATGTCTAATGCATAGTTTAAGATACAAGGTTAGATCTTGAAGCGGTGAAAATGTGAATTAATGAAAGAAAAAATTAAAATTTACTAAGACTGTGAGAGCCCTATTAAAGGGAGTTTGCTGGAGTCAAGGAATTTCTGCTCCAAGCAGTTTTGGGATCAGAGCCAAGCTGAGCCCACAGGTGGCTGGAGGTTGACGGGAACAGACAAACGATCACTGCAAGAGCTCTTTGGGTTCCCAGAGCCAGGGCAGGGTTTGGCTCAGCAAGCTCACAGACTTGACTTTAACTCTTGTTCAAAAGGATAAAAAAGTGCCTTTGCCATCGGGCTCTTCAGTTCCACCAAACCCTGCTGATTTGTGGAGTTTGTTTGGTCACGGAGACAAAAACACAGGGAATAATTCCATATTCTGGGAGGGGTCCCAGGATCTGAGTGTCCCATTCAGTGCAGGGACTGTTGATGTCACCCATGGGTGAAAAAAGTGGTTTGAATAATCTGACAATAAAAAATAAAAGTGGATTTTCCTTGACATTTTATGAGGCATTTGCTTTTGTTTCTGAATCAGTTTGGTTTTATAAGCAGTTTGTGGGATCATATCCCTGTCCATCATTTTTCCTAAATAAATCCAGAATTCCAGAATGTTTTGGATTGGAAGGGGCCTTGAAGCTCACCCAGTTCCACCTTCCTCTATCCCAGTTTGCTCCAAGCCCCATCCAACCTGGCCTTGGGCACTTCCAGGGTGGAACATCCCAACAAAAATTCCATTGTAACTCTCGGAAAGGAAAATTTTCTAACTTGTTGCATCCTTCAAAATAAATGAAATATCAAAGCTGAGCATGCAATGCTGGCAAAAGTAGTCTGAGTAGTAAAATGCTTCACTCCATTAAAACTTTTTTTGGTACCGCGTGTTAGAGGAAATTAATGTTTTTGTTGAATTTTGTTTTGTTGAATATATTGAGTTTTTAATCTAGCAGTGTTTCTTCGACATAAGTAAATACACTGAAGTATTTAAATGCTTTTGAATTCCAAGGGATTTGACACTCCCAAGTGTAATTTCAGCCTTTTAAAATTTATAAATATTTTACAAAAATACAGAATATATCACGGTTTAATTACTTAGGATGACTTATCCACTCTCTGAGAAGTTTTCTATAATTGTTACTCACTTTTAGCATAGAAAAATGTTGTTATATCAAGAAAGATGATCCCTACCTCCACACTTTTATTTTATTTTATTTTATTTTATTTTATTTTATTTTATTTATTTTATTTTATTTGCATCTTCTTGTTTTCCTCACCGTCTTTCTCAGCCTCAACCTAATGCAAATCAAGGACCTAATTTGTATGCAATACTTTAATTTCAAGCCCTGTAAGATGACACTGTTAAATATTTGCACTCTGTATTTTTACCAGCAGATTCTTCATCAGCCACATATTTCTGCAGCAGCGAATTTCAGCTGAAGTCAACGGGCACAGATTTCTAACTGCCACATAGAATTTCAGTTTTCTTCCTGAATGACCTGCTTAAAATAATTAGCTTTTTTCCTTATGCTGAGCTGACAGCTACCTGGGAAACAGCAGGTGCTCTCAATGTTAATAATGCTGTGCAGCCCAAGGCCTTTTTTCCTTAAATTCCTAGCATAAAGAAGATTGCAGCAAAGTCATATTTGTTGAATAAATTGTGAAGATGTTTCAGCTTAACAGAATTAGAGAGGAAATCAAAATACACAAAGCAAGGAGCAGAGAATTAATATTGTATTTTCCCAGAGGCTTTGGCTCCCCAAGTGCTTGGTTTGTGGTGCTGAGATCTGTAAATGATTCCTGGTTAATGCTGGGCTCTGAATTAGTGCTGACCCAGCAGAGGGATCTGTGAGGCTTGGCTGTAGACAGGAATGTTCTCCATGGCCTGGGGGTAGCTCAGCACAGTGGTTGGGTGGAGCACCCTCAGGGGTGTTATGGGATTTTTGAAGGAATTTTGAACGAGTTAGAGATGGGACCTCTGGGCTGGTTTGGATGATGTGGATTATTTTTTTTTATCTTCTACATAGACAGGAAGGGTGAGCTCAGCTCACATTGTTACTGCAGGGTTCAGAAGGTCACAAGACCCCTAGTTACAAGACCTTCTAAGGATTTACTGACCAATAAAACAAGGATATTTATGTTTTTGACCCAATCCATTTTGCCTTATGGACCCATGCTAGAGTGTAAGCTTTCTTAGCCAATCATGTCATGACACACAAACTCAGAGCACTGCATTCTAATCTCCTTGTTTACTTTGTAATGACTTTTTTTTTTTCTCTATCTTAAACTCTAAAACTCTACACTTTCTTTCAGTTAACACATCTCTGCTTTAACTATAAATCCACATTCTCACTTCTGCCACCTGAGTTTGGAAGCCTTTTCCAAGGCCTCGGATCAAATCCTGTGTTTAATTCTAAGCTTTGGCTCAGAGGCCCAAAGTTCTGAGAATTCCCTTCATTTTGGATTCTGACATCTGAGTTTGACTGGATCAGGACACGCCTGCTCACGCTGCAGGTGACAAAGTGCTGTAGCCAGGCAGGCTCTCCCCGAGCCCTGGCAGAGGAAAGGGCACCCACAGGACCAGCACAGGCACCCACAGCTTATCTGGGAAGTTCCTGGACCAAGCTGATAGTAAAAGGGTTTTAAAATCATGGGGGGATTTGGGGGGTTAGAAGGAAAGTTAGGCTTAGGAGGCGCTGGGAAAATACCCTGGGAAAGTATAGGACTTGTACTTGCTAGAGCTGCACCTGTGTAACCAGGATATGATAAATGATATAATTGTTAGATGTGATGATTGTTTAGTAATTAAATATAATTACTGTTTAATTCTAAGAATAATAATGAGAAACTGTGGTCAGAAGCTTGAGAAAAGATCACAAGAGATTCATGCTTGAATAAGATCAATGTATACAAGAGAGCAATATAAGTTTAATAATTAATATGCAAGTTCTGTAACGATAGAATATAAAATATGTTCAGCTCGAAAGCCATGTGGGAGTCAGATTTGGGTCTGTACCCTGATTCCCAGAGCTCTGCAGTAAAAGCACCTGCACATAATCATACTCTGTGATTCTGTGTGCTCCTGAAGGCTAACAAAGCCACACTTACCACCTTGTCTGGTTCTCCCCAGGACCACGGGGCTTCCTGCTGGCCTTTCCTTGCTGCCACCGTGTCACTCCCTCCTGACACCCCCAAAGTGCTCCCTGAGCACCTGCACCAAACCTTACACCAGGTCAGAGGAGAAACTGGGAAGAAATCCTTGACTGTGGAGGTGGTGAGGCCCCGGGACAGATTGTCCAGAGAAGTT
Source organism: Vidua chalybeata (assembly GCF_026979565.1). Classification (NCBI taxonomy): domain Eukaryota; kingdom Metazoa; phylum Chordata; class Aves; order Passeriformes; family Viduidae; genus Vidua; species Vidua chalybeata. The sequence goes on along the minus strand of NC_071543.1, from coordinate 15,561,535 downwards.
GTGGACTCCATTCCTTGTTCAGCACCAGTTTGGACGGGGCTTGGAGCAGCCTGGGACAGTGGAAGGTGTCCCTGCCATGGGAAGGGTGGCACTGGGTGAGCTTTAAGGTCCTTTCCAACCCAAACCACTCCAGGATTCTCTGATCAGAACTTTCTACTGAGTGCATCCATTCCTGGCACTGCGGTGCAATGTGAATGCACAGCATACACACATTTAGAAGAAAAGACAATTTACCACTCAAAAACCAGTGCTGCATAAAACATTTTGTGAAAGTGAGTTTTGAAAGCTGTTTGCTGCTTCGAGCATGTCCCAAAGAAGTAAACTCAGTAGCCTGACAGGCATTGCACAGTTTTAGAGAGCTGTGGGGTATAACAGGGACAAGAAGGTTCCATTCCAGAGGGAAGCACATGGAGCACTCCTGAAGGCCTCGATTCTATCATTAAAAAGACTTTTTCCTTGTATTTTTGTAACAACTATCTAATGATTTCCAACCCATATGCTTGTACCAGATGTCTGAACCTTCACAGGCCAAATCATATTTATTCCTTCAGACAAACCACTTCATATTACTTAGTAATAACTCTCAGGATCATTATTATCATTCTCATCACTTCAAATCCAAACACAGCAAATATGATGAATAACATGCTTCAATTTTTCCCCTTGATTAATGGGCTCTGTGTGTGCACAAAACCACTTCAGTCTGGAAGATGTGATTTCCCTGGTGAAGCCATTGCTGGCCAGGTCTTTCCTGGAGCACTTTCTCTGCACTGGGTGCAGAGAAATGCACCCAAAATGAAACTTTCCTGTGCTACAGATTCTAAAGGTATTAATTGCCATTTCTCTGCATTTCGCTGTGTCTTCCTGTCATTATTAAGAGCTGTTACTCTTAAAATACTTGTGAAACACCTGCAAAAGACTTGTGAAATACCTGTAAAACTCAGAACCTTTATTTGCATCTACTCTGTTTGCACTTCAGCCCCTAAGAACTCTTTCTGCCCCTTTAGCAATCCAAAACCAATGAAACACTGGAGTTTTGCTGTATTCCAGAGCCAAAAAAGAGTTAATAGTGCACAATGTAGATAAGGTTGCCATTACCCTTTGACAGTAAATATTGCTTTGTGCTGGGTTGGCTGATCTGATAAGGAGCAGAACCTCCCAGCAGCAGGATGCTGATAATGATGCTGCCTCTACCCAGCTCCTCTCATCTCAGCAGCTCTGAACTCCTGCACACAGCCAGAGTGGTCCTTTCCTGAAATGCAGCACAGGCTGGAACGTGGCTGTCCATTAAAAAGAGAACTGCTCGATTCAGTGAATGCAGTGCAATCCTCGCCCGGGGTCTGCAGGGGGGGACCAGGCCACAGCTTTTAACATTGGTTTTCAAAGCATTGTGACTGCTTTCCATCACCCCGGCCTGCTGGAATCTGTTTGGATCACAATATCACACACTTGGATCAGGGAAAAAATGGAGATACCACCATGATGCTTGGTTTAATACAGATTTAGAAAAAATTATCAGTTTCTGAGCTGTAAATCCCATATTTACCTTTACATCAGCGTGTCCATTTCCAATTGGATGTCCTGCAAACCAGAGTCAGTGCACCTGTACATAAACAGTGCTTTTCACTTTCACAGAATCACAGAATCCCAGAATTATTTGGGTTGGAAGGGACCTCAAAGTCCATCCCATTTCACCCCTGCCATGGCAGGGACACCTTCCACTATCCCAGCCTGCTCCAAGCCCTGTCCAACCTGGCCTTGGGCACTCCCAGGGATCCAGGGGCAGCCACAGCTTCTCTGGGCACCCTGTGCTGGGGTCTCAGCACCCTCACAGCCAGGAATTCCTTCCCAATATCCCATTTACATCTCCCTTGCTTCAGCTTAAAGCCATTCCCCCTGCCCTGGCACTAAATGTACTTGTTTAATTAAAAATTTCAGTTGCATATCTGCCTCTGTGTCTTTTATCAGAAGTAATTTCAGAATTTGTCCATAGCAAATTCCCATCCATAGCAGTCCCATGTCTTTTTTTCAATTTCAAGGATTCAATTTCTAGGATTTCTAGGGAGGTTTTGCTTCAACTCCTGTTCATATCCTCCTCATCTATAAGCATTTATTGATTTTTAGAGCCAAACCAACAAATAAAAACACAGGAGTGGGAAATGGGAATTGCAAAGAGGCAAAATGGAAGATAATGGAGGTTGGAAATGAGGCTGGCTTTAACAAACCCTGCTTTAACAAACCCTGCTTTAACAAACCCTGCTTTACTAAACTCTGCTTTAGCAAACTGTGCTTTAACAATCCCTGCTTTAACAAACTCTGCTTTAACAAACTTTGTTTTAACAAGCTCTGCTTCTCTGCTAGTTAAAATCGGTTCTACCAAGACAACCCTTGGTAGATGACTACAATTTTTAAAATAATAAAAAAAAAGAGACCACACCAGTGCATGACTGCACTGTGATCTAAAGTGTCCCTCAAGAATATTTCCTAATTAAACTGCTTGATCAGTTTTATTACCTTAATCAGTGCAGCCAGCCTGCAGGGGGGACTGACACTTCTGCAGCAAGGATCCTGCACTGCACGAGTGGATTTATTTTCAGAGCTCTCTCTCTCTCTCACCAGCCTGACTTTTGGGCCAGGTTTACCTGTGTGTGAGCTTCACAAAAGTGAGCTTAACTTCAGCCAGGGTTAGGAGACATATTGCAGAAAATTTAAAACCAAAAAATGCTCTTCTTGCTGTGTTTTATGGTGCAAGGGGTGCTGACAGTCCTTGGGATTGAAAACAAGACAGATCACAGTGCATCCCAACTGTAAATACTATGGAATTCCTAATTCTTCAGGAAAAATCTCAGTTAGTGCCCCATTCCTAAGGTTATTACAGGAGATTAAGGAAGAAAACATAAGTTATTTTCAAGTACATAATTTCCAGTACTTTTGAGGCATCTTGTGAATTTATCTCAGAGCATAACTGATCATCTAGATATGCAAATCAAGATTATTTGCCAAAAAACCTTGACTACAGGAAGTGGTAAAATGTCCTTCAGACCAAAATAATATGAAATAATCTTACCTTCAAACTGCTCTGTTCTTCTGGGATGCTTTTTAGAAACCTTGATTATTTTTAACTCTCCAAAAAAATCACAGTTCCTGTTTCAAACTGTATTTGGCCAATATCTTAACATATCCACTACATGGATATTTTTTCTTCTGAGAAATTTGTGGGTTTTCTCTGCACCAAATCTCAATTATGCAAATTCTGTTATCATTTTGGGAATGCTTAGTCATGGAGCTTCATTACCATGTTTTTGGGGATGGTAACTGTGGAAAGACAGTGGCTCCAGAAGAATTAGTGATGGTCTGATAGTCAAATATAAATTATTCTGGGATACTTTGAACTGCTCCAAATTGATGATAATTATGTTATCAGGCGTGGATGCCTACTAGAGTTAACCATAGGTGCAATTTATATTTTTCTGCTCTTCCACCACTGTTGGTTATTTCTTATTTCATGATGGGGACAAACAGAGACTGTTCCAGGATGGCTTTAACATTGTGCTACAAGGGTTCATTTTGTCTTTTATGTGACAGCCTGCCAGTTTGCAGGCAAAAAAAAAAAAAAAAAAAAAAAAAAAAAAAAAAAAAAAAGAAATATTGTCTATCATTTTCCCCTTGAAAGATGGGATATTAATGAGATTTGAAAGAATAATTTGATGTGAATTTCAGCAATTCAAATCAAGTATGACATTGGAGGGTGAAAGGAAAGCACAGAGCACTGGGGTGAGTCCTGGCAGTGCCCAGAACTGGACAGCTTTGGTTCACTTGGAATTCCTGCCTGGATGTCCTGATGTGGAAGCTGCAGAACCACCAAACTCATATTGGGATATTTCAACCCCTTTGATAAAATGGCAAAAGCTCTGTGGAATTGACTCATTCCAAAGGCCAGGATTCCTCATCTACCAGCATCCTTTCATTGTAAAAGTTGATCATAAAAGAAAATGGAAATATAGAAAATGTTTTAAGAAAGAACTCTGCTGGTTTGATACCAGAGGGGACCTTCTTAATGAAGAAACTACAGATCTACCTTCAGATAAATAAAATGTGGCAAGGGGGGGACACACAAAGAGCCACCCACAGAAAATGGGGAGTAGAAAACTCCTTTCCACGTGCTGAGTGATATTGATGGCTCTTGGAATGATTCACAGATTGAATTAAAACACTTTCATGGCAGCATCATTTGAGCAATTTGGTTCCTAGTTAAAGTATTGCCTCATTGCTGATATGCAAATAATGATTGCTGCTGCTGCCACAGAAGGCATTGGTAATTTGGCCTGAGAATTTTCAGATAAACAAGAAATATTTAATATGATGTCCCAGTGTATATTACTGTCAACAGGTGATGGCTTCCTTTGCACATTTCCCAAAGTTTTTAAGTCCATAAATGAAGGATTTGAGAAGGATGTTCCTCCATTTTTCCAAGATTTTTTTAAACTTTCTTTTTCTATCCTATGTGGAAATTTCCTGGCTATTATTCTAATTTATCTTTTTTGTTACTCAAATAATTATTTGTTACATTTTTGGATGGATTATTCATTAGCTCTCTTCATTCTCCAGAATTTATTTCTGCAAGAGCAGCATTGCTGAGCTACTGCCCTAAGTGGATCCATTTCTATTCATGTGACATTCAAGTAGTGAATATTCTCAACTCTCTTGGTCTTGAACTTCTCTTACATTACATTACTCTACCTGTTCCCTCCAACCACATGATACAAATGCAAATTTCAAGGGTTTTTTCTTTGCTTTGAGTGTCTTTTTCCTCTTGTAAACTACAAAGTTGGGTTCTTTTCTATAACCAAGGGGATTTCTCAGTGTGGCTTGGCAAAGAACAATTGAAATCTCTTGACAATGGGCAATTAAAGTCTCTCTCAGTGTTCTGTAATTGAGGGCATTTTCAGGATGAGCTCATTGTTGGTGCTGAGTGATCAGTGAGAGATGCCTGCAGAGGCTTCTCCTGGATTTGGGAATGTGCAGCACATTCCTGTGTGGTGTAAGCTCATGGACTCCCTGACTGGTTTGGGTTGGAAGGGACCTTAAATCCCATCCAATCCCACCCCTGCCATGGGCAGGGACACCTGCCACTGTCCCAGGTTGCTCCAAGCCCTGTCCTGGCCTTGGGCACTGCCAGGGATGGTTCACCCACAACTTCTCTGGGCAAACCTGTGCATCCCTCTCCACTGGGCAGGATTCCATCATTGGATACCACTGCTGAACCTCCCTCACACCTCCCAGGGAAGCAGCATTTCATGCTCTGAAAGAGAACTGAGAAGTATCCAGGATATTCACAGGAGATTTTAGTGAAGAATCAGTGAAACAGCAACATTTGCCTTCTTTCCAGCTGCCCCTTCAAGCTCCCAGGAGCTGTGCTTGGCTGCTTGAGGCTGGTGATTTTCACCTCCCTTGGGATTTTGGAATACTTCACTTTCAAATCACTGCAGTCCTCTCCAAGATACTCAAAGCTCGAAAATTTTGATGTTAAATGAACAAATTCCTTCACAATCTAATGCTTATTGTCCATCTCATTATGGAAAAGGCAAGAAAAATGCTGCTGGAAAGAAATGTGAATAAACAGGAGAGAGGCAAAAAGGGAATGGGGGAAAGCTGGTGGAGAGAGAGAGAAGTAAAATGCTTTAATTCAGGTGATCACTGGCATGTCTGAGCTGCCAGGCTGGCACCCCTGTCTGCCTGCACTCAGAGAGTTTTCCATGTAAAAGAAGCAAATGTGCCAAATGAATCTTTTCTAGAGCTGTAGCAGTTTTCAGCACACTTATAAAAAACACAATTTCTGCCTTAAGAACTCCTGAAATCCCTACTCTTTTTCTAGGCTTTGTTTGGTGCTTAGAATGAAAAAAGATGGACATATTTGTAGGGAATAAAGCTGAATGTATTTTGTAAAATTACTGGCTGCTGCGTTTTTATTTCAAACATGCCACCTACGTTGGAACTAAAAATGCTCCACAGTCTTTTTATAATTCATCTTTGCTGGAAAACAGTTGGTGGGGAATTTGAGCAGGAAAACCCAAACATTGCATTGGCCTTGAATCCTCCTGAGCATTCTCTGCAGAGGGTCAGTGAGGATATGTTTTGGGAGCTGTTTGAGTGTTAGCTAATCAGAAATAATTTCATTTTGATTCATCACTAGAGCCCTTCACAAATAAAACCCCATAATTTTTTCCTCTCTCTGAATCCTTTAAGAGTAACTCCTGAACCTTCCCTTTCCAGCTCCTGCCCTCACTGCAATGGCATCAGGGAAGAGAAAGTCATGTTTACTAAAAAACCTAAACTGCAAAAGTAGCAATTGAAATTAGTAATGCAAAGCAGCATTTAGAAGATACCTACAAAATCACTCTGGGTGGAGAGGATGAATGTAGATTATTGCTCAGCAATATTTGATACTGCCGTGGTTTATTCAGTCAAATGGTTCATTTAATGTCAAGAGAGTCACTAATTTCAGCAGCAGAGCCACAACCTCCCTTTCTGTCAGCGTGGCAGGACAGCAGTTCTGAAAGGATGGCACTAAAAGGATAAGCTCTGTAGGTGCTAAAACAATTTTGCAAAAGGACAAATCCCAATTTACTTTTTGCTTTCCTTTTTTTCCTTCATTGCAAACAGAAGCACAAGACATTGAACCCATCAGAGTGAGACATAACAATGTCAGGCAGGAATGTTTCTTTAGCCAAGCACAGTGAGCATTTAGAAGCATTCCTTGAGGACAGGCCCAGGAAACAAGGAGCTGCCTTCCCATGGGGTCTGAGACAGGATGTGGAGCAGGGATTTGCTCCCCCATCTCTAGGCAGTGTTTCCCATGCACTGACATGATAGTCATACTGTATTTTTCTGCACAATGCAATGTTTCTCAAGCTGCTTTCCAACCCAGGCAGCCAGGAATCCTGCAGCACTGAAATCTTCTGCTCTTTTCCTAGGAAATCCACATTTTACAAAGTGGTAGCAGTGTTACACACAGCTCTCAGTGTTGTGGCACGTGGGCTGATGTCAATCCTGCCCAAGGAAGGAAAAATTTAATAATTGGAAAGAGTGGGGCCAAGAAAGTCTGGGAAGAAACCATGAAAGCATCTTACTGCTGAGCAGGATCCAGTGTCTTTGCAGCTTCCTGACATACAGCACCTCATTTAATGTGGTCTGAAAGTGTCATCCACAGCGGCCAATTTATCCTGAATTTTGCTTCATAAGGTGAAACACTGTGAAGTAACAGAGAGCTGGAGAAGGTTGAGCTCTTCTGAATTTGCATTGCCACTCTGCCCTCCCTGGGATGGTCAGGACTGGGAGAAAGTTGGGGATTTTGCATAATTTTAACAGATGGTAAAGGTTACAAGGTCCAGCAAGGCGTGACACATTGTCTGACTGCTGATATTAAACTGCAAGACAATAAAGCAAATTTCTTTACATAATGACCTGAAAGATTAGTTACGCTTGATAAATGTGACTTGAGAGACTTTCATTGAGCTCAGACTTTTCTCTGGGAGCAGAATTACATTTCTTAAAAAGGGCTGAACGTACCTGCTTAATAGATAGGGAAATTTCAGAATACAGTCCTAAATAACCTGATAATAAATACAGGCCATTAAATTGCTAAATGTTGCTGAAATCTTTTATGGGGATAGTGCTAATCCAGTTGGTTCTTGGAAGATATATTGATCAGTTTCTAACTGATCCTCACAGTGGAGTTAGTGAAAATGAGGTAATAGTGCTAGAGATGCAGAAATACCTCAGCCAAAATAATTTCCATAGAGAATTAGAGATAGACTTGATTTAGGAAGGTCTTTGTACAACATTTAGCTGTGGGCCAGCTGGCAATGACCCCAAGCACAGCTGCAGTTACTGGGAGGACACAAACTGGAGCCGTGGGCTCAGCAAAGCGTTTTGTTGTCCCTCCAGGCTGCCAGTGGTGCACAAACTGAATTAAAGCTGTAACAGTCAAAGCCTTGAGAGCACTGGCTCTTGGTAATCCTGCCAGTCTTTTGAGCTCTGTTTCATACCTTGACCTCTGGGGCAGGGAGGAATGGAGGAATGGGCCTTTTGGGAATGTTGGTGGAAGTGGAGCAGGTCTGGGTTCGCTTCTGGGGCTGCAGCTCTGATGATCACCAGCTCTGCTGCTCTCCTCGTGAAACACAGCAGGAAAACTTCTGAGCTTTAGACATTTGGGCATCACCTCCCGTGGTTATTCTGGGAAATATAAACTGTGAAATATCCAGGAGGAAGCCAGAGCTATAATCTCTTTGGGACTTTTCGCATTTCAAAGATGAGGGTGATTCCCACGCAAGAAACCATCCCAAGGTCTTGTCTGAGCTGGTAGAAGCCTTGAGAAGACATTAGGTCACTCTGCTGGGGACAGACAGGGCACAGAAACACTTCCAGAGGGACACTGGAGCTCTTCTCAGTTGTATTCAAAACCTCCTACAAAGGGAATGGCCCAACCTGCCTGGACAGCTTATTCCAGCACTTAACTGAGCCGAATATTGGCAACTTGTTCCTTGAAATCTGACCTTTAGCACTTACACTGCAAAGCTGTCAACTCTGAGGCAGGCTCTGCTGAGCCTTTAAAAGCAAACAGTTTGCAGCACTCAAGAGTTGTTCACAAAATTCATTACTGAGAAGCATTAAAGTCCCAAACTTGTGAGAGAAATCGGGGAGGAATTGCAGCCAATTCTGATTCAGTGGCTTCCTACAGACAACTGGAAATGTGGTGCCAGTGGAACACAGGAATCCAAGGGGGAGCCACAAGAGCAAATTGTTTGTTTCAGTTGTACAAGTGGTGAGAGCAGAGGAAAACAGTGAAACCTTTACTTTAGAACAGCTTGGAAATTGAACTCTTATTCTGCATTTGTGGTGGCTCAGGTCTCTCCCAAACATATTTGTCTTTGGAAAGAGCTGAAAAGATGCTATAAAACCTACATTTTTCTAAATAAGGGATGACCTCGGTTATCTACTCCAGTTTCAAATTGCATCTGGTGGAATTGTGCTCCTGCATGATGGGATTCCGAGGTCAGGAGGGGGGATCAGGGAAGCCAGGCATCACCCAGCTCAGCACCTCCAGGGCTGCTTTTGCAGTGGATCACAATATCCAGCTGTGCTTCCAGCACGTTCTGAGATCTGATAAATAGGATGTCCTGCAAGGAGAGGAGGCTCCCTGGCTGTGGCACTGCTCCAGCACAGGTAGTGATCTAATGGGAAGGGAAGGAAGAGGGAGAGGGGTTTGCCGGAGCCCGGCGTGATGTGAATGTTAACAAGTCCTCTCACGTCATCAGCTTCCCTGCTCTCCTCTCCCTCCCTCCCTGCCTTTCCCTTTCATGAGCCAGCCTGAAATCAGGGAATTACATGCTAAGGAAAACCCTTCAGCTAAACATATAATTATTCTGCACAGGATCAGTGCAGCATAGTTAATCAGTTTACCAACTGAATTAATTTTTATTTTTTTTATGTCTACATCTCCCGTTGAGGGTGAAGAAATTCTGTGTTTAAAGGGGAAAAAATGGCTCGCAGTTGTGAAATGAGTATCTACAGCAGAACATTTATTAGGAGAGAAACCTCCACTGCAGGCTGTTTTGGCAGACAAACCTGTCAGTCCCCAGGACTTTGAATCATAGACTCTGTGTGGAGTTATTACAGGTACTTAAGGAATAGCTGGTTTCCCATTTTAATTTTCAGCTGTTCAATAACACTGCATTCTCTGAAAGTCACAGCTGTATTTCATTGCATTGTATTTCATTTCATTTCCTTGGTCTGCTTTGAAAAGTGAGTATTTATTTGGACAGAGGTGTCACTTCCCTGTAAATGAGTTCACATTTTAAATGACCTACTTGTAAACTGCTCCCCTTAGGAAGTACAACATCTCCAATGCTCTTGCTTGTAAAAGTACAGAGCATTCCCATCAGATTTTGCCTCCAATGGAAACAGAAACTCTCACTCTTTTGTTAATTCAGTAAGACATCCTAGCTCCCCTCTGCACCCCAAACCCCCAGATTCTGTACAGGACTCCCCTGCTCAGAGCACATTAAAATAGATGGGTTTGGGTTTGGAGTGCTCACTGATAACCTGCAAAGTGTCCCTGAGTTTCACAGGGAGCTCCTGCACCAAAAAGCAACAAAAATCTCCAGGTAAAGCAATCCAGATGCACATCTTGGAGGGCACTTTGCCATTTACTCCCATTAATACGTTAAACCTGATCCAGGGAAAAGTGACCAGCTGGAAACCACTCTGACCCTGAAGGCACTGGGGAGCTTTATGGGTAATGTTTGTTTGCCAGTGGGGAAATGTGAGCAAGGCAAAGGTTTTTCCTTAAAAAAACCCCTTTCTTTTGGGTCCATAGAACACATCCCCAGGAAAACAGGTAAGTTATGTAAGAAATGGCTGCAACCAGGGAAAACACCTGAGAACCATTTGGAGATGTTTAACATTTTGGAAAATTTGGGGGAAAAAAAGAATACTGACTAAAAACTGTTGCTAAAAATACCTCCCCAATTAATGTTGTCAGCTCCTTTGAAACCTTCCCTTTTAACCACATCTGCTAAACTTAACAATATATGTATGTATAGAGACAAAAGTATCCAGAGTTTTAACTTCTAGAACCTCTGAGAGCCTCAGGAATCAATTTCCCCAGACTTGCATGGCCTTTTCAGGTTGTCCACACCATCAGATGCAGTTCCCTAATTGAATTCCAGTTGAGCGCGTTCCCCAGAAAGGAACTGTGGATAAATACAAGATGCCAACTTGTCATTACAATGTTCCTTAAAGCCTACCAATTTTTACTTTTTTGGCAAGTAACATTTCCTAAAGGAAAAGAACAGAAGGGTGTCTCCTCTTGGGGGGGGCTCAGGCTGCAGCTGCTGCTCTCAGGACACATTCTGGGGACCTGGGTCTCAAACCATTAACATCATTTCTGTGGCTTCCTTCCATCTTCTCTACAGTTATTTGATGCTTCTGGTACTCACTGCTAGTTAGTTTCAAAACATGGGCTTTGCTAACAGATTTTAGGAATAAGTTCTAATGGCTTCAAGGGATATGATAAATGCAAGTTTTAAAAGCATGTTGCTATAATTTCCCTGTGAAATGTGTTATCATTTACAATCTCCACAAATGAAACTAACTGTCTACATATTTTTAAGCCCCCCAAAGGTACATTACAGAGGCAATATTTGTTCCATTGTTTATTAACGTGTTGCTATCTACAGTCAAGCTAATACTCATTCCTAAAGGGGCAATTTTTTGAAAGTGTCTTTGATTTATCTTTTAATGCTGTGAAAGAAGTGACCTTTCAGAATAGAAGAACTACATAAAAGGTACCTTTTCACTGCAAATCACTGCCTGTGCAGACCTTCGACCTCCCTGGCACATGGATTTAGCAGAGTGACTGCAGCCAACAGAGCTGAGCTACACAACACATGGAAATTACAGGCAAACAGTGGCCACAGTTGGGCAATTTTTGCAAAGCAAGGTAGTTGTAAGTAGTTTTAAACTGACTCCAGTCTGCCATTTGTGTGGGTTAGGTCTTTGGCTGCAGCTGAACAATGAATCTGCAAAGGGATAAAAAGGAGGCTTGTAATATTAACGTGGGGAAAATGGACAAATGTGCAACTTTCCTCTTTGTGGATGTGCAGCTCTCATGCTACCAAGGAAAACATCAACGTTGTGAATACTTCAGTGTTCACTGCATTATATTTACTTAAGCTTGAACACAGAGGCACAGCACTGACAATGCTGCCTACTCCAGATATCCCTGTGGATGGTGCACTGTGCAGGCTGGTATGGAAATCCAACTGTCAGGCAGCTCCAGACATTCAAAAACCTGCTGCTTGTATGACCTTCCTCCACTGCACATCATGGATTACTGGTCCCCAGTATGTACTTAGTTTGCATCAGGAAGGATAAAAAAGTAGTAGGAAGTAATTTTGAATTTAGCAACAAGTATTCTACATGCTCTGACACCTAATTTACATTATAATTCAGGTAAGGAGTTAAATTAGCAGAGTGCTCTGTCCACTTTTTAACTCTTTTATGTACTGGGAATGAAGGTGTGGGTCAGATAACTCCTCTGCAAATACATGAGGATTTGCTATCACCTAATGACATTGGAGCCCGGGAATCAATTCGATATCTAAAGGTTTAGGATCCATCCCAATGACCTGCTTAAGCCCTCCCAATTACCCCGAGTTCCCAAAGCCTGAGATACAAAGTGCATCTATTCCCCTAGACACCGTTTGCTTCACAAGACTCCGTGCTTGTAGAAGAATAATTAGCTGATAATGGCAACGTGTCTGGTGAGCACCAAAACAGCCCAATTTCAGCGAAGTGTGGAGATGTAGCTCAGCAAAATGAGACCAGAACCATTCCTCTGTTAATGAGAATACTTTGAAAGCTTTAAGGACATTCGAGTGGGCATCCAATTCAACCCTCCCCTAAGTTCAGTCACCACATCTCAGGAATGATTTCCATGAGTAACCTACACCCCAAATTTGCACCTCTTCTCCTTATATAACAGAGATCCCCCGTGGCAGGAATTATTTGTCTCAAAGACAGGCAGCTCATCAGAAGCACTGTATAACAACACTAATGCATCCCACTGTGGGAATACATTCTCCCCCCACTCCGGAGAAATTTAAACCACTTATCATCAGAACAATCCCTCGCCCTCCCATCCATCCCGGTCTGTTTGCAGCACAGCCGAGCATTGTCAGGCAAAACATGTCACAGCTGACGGCTGTGTTGTGAAACTGCGAATGTGCAGGGAAATCATCATTCCTGTCAAGTTATCCCGGCGAGTTTCCCCGCGGAGCCGCGCTCAGCCCTGCGCCTTCCCACGGCTGGCGCGGACGCGGAGCCTCGGACACGCGGCTGGGCAGCCTGGACAGGGCAGGGCACGTCCCTGGAGGAGCCTGGACAGGGCAGGACACGTCCCTGAAGGAGCCTGGACAGGGCAGGGCACGTCCCTGGAGGAGCAGGATGCCTCAGTCCAGCCCCCGGCTCCTGGTGCTCCTTGTGGTACCCAAAACTACAGACAAGCGCTGCACAGCCACTGCATCAGATCACCTGATATGAGCAAACCAGACCTAATCAGGGCAAATTTAAAGCAGCCAAACATCCCGGCGTTACCCTGTGCGAGGCATAATGGAGCCGTGAGACACAAACACTTTGTGTCTGCATTGTCCAACAAACGCAGTTGATCCCTGCTCCGTTGTCGGCAGCAATTCCCACAGCACAGCACAGCTCCAGCAGCTTCTCCTCAGCCCTGTCTCTAACAACTACTGGGCAAAGCAGCACAGGGATGATCAGAACTGAATAAACTCTTCCCAAAACAAAGAATGCGAGAGCACGGATGCAAATCGCCAGGATCCAAAGTACAGACAATACACGGCAATAAACGATCCTACCTTTCATCCAATCCACTACTTGCTTGGGCGTCCACTTGCTAATAGGTTCCATAACGAGAGCCATCATCAGATCACTTTATCATTCACACCAAAATCAGGGGGAAAAGGAGAGAAAAATTGTATCAGAGCATGGCTGGGCTAGGAGAGCTGTCGGATTTTACAGTGCAGTTCAAAGAGAAGATGATGCTTTGTCCCTCCAGGTTCCTCCTGCACTGATTCAGTAATGTATAAAATTACACTGCTTGATCAGCTCTGGCACCTCCCCCACTGCACACAGCCTGCAACACCCGGAGCACCGAGCCAGGAAATGGTGCAGTACAGACTTACTTACCAAAGCCTCTGCCCGCCGAGCCACCGGCACGGATAAAACATGGCATTACACACGGAGCGATCCACGCCGGAGCCGCTCCGCACGCCGCGCTCGTCGGAGCTGCTTTATTCCAACGAGCCCTGGGATCTTCATCAGGGAAAATGTCACTACTGTAACTTGATAGCAGATTGTCTTGGCTTCATTGTGAATATGCTGACTGTCACTCGGCTTAAAGTGAAGATAAAAGCGTCAGGATATCGCCTGGCATCTGGCAAAATGCTGAGCATCTCCATCTTTACAATGCGAAATGTTGCTGGAGTCTTGTACTGTGTAATCATGTAATTCAGAATGTCAAACACAGTATGAAAAGTCTTACCCAAGGAAAAAACTACTGGGAGAAAACTCTTTTTTTTTTCCTGGCCACATTCAGAGGCAGGATATTTCCTCCTATGAGCTGCTCATTTTGTAGGGAGAGAATGACAGCATCGAGGAGGGAATTTGTACTACTACAGCACTTTAGGATAGACAAGTACAGCAAGTATTTTGACTCTCAGTACTGGGATCATTAGTCAATGTCTGCTTTTTGTTATGAAAGAAAAAGAAACGTTTTAAGTATTCCTAATCCCGAAGTTTACAACCCTTCTGACAGATGAAGGTGAAACATTTCAATGAGACGTGCCAAACAGCACTTTTTGGACCCATTTGTGACTCTCTGCGCCTCATGCAGCACAAATTCTGCATCCTGTGGCTGAGAAGGTGCTGCAGGCTCCAACCTTTTGTCTGAGATCTGCAGCCCCACTATTTTATGTTAAGGGGAGAAACTCAGAGACCAGAAAAAAAGGCAGAACAAAACAGTTCCACCTTTCTCTTCAGTGATCTTTCCTCTCTGCCTTTTTCTCCTGCGCTGTTCCAAGTTTCCCAGCACATCAGGGGAAGAGGATGGTGATGTTCTGCTCCCCTGGGGCTGGGTTGAAGCCCCCAGGCTGAGATCTGTCCTCTCTCTCTCATATGGGGGAACATGAAATGCCAATGGAATCTTTATCACAGAATCCCAGGGTGGTTTGGGTTGGAAGGGACCTTGAAGCCCATCCCATTTCACCCCCTGCCATGGCCAGGGACACCTTCCACTTGCTCCAAGCCCTCTCCAGCCTGGCCTTGGACAATTCCAGGGATCCAGGGCCAGCCACAGCTTCTCTGGGCACCCTGTGCCAGGGCCTCATCACCCTCCCAGGGAAGAATGCCTTCCTAAAATCCAATCTTAACCTACTCTCTGGCAGTTTATTCTCTACTCTTTCAAGGCTTTTTGTTTTCTATAGTTAAGGATGCAGACAGGCATCTTTCCCCCCACTAAAGCATCTCCAAAGAGATGTGCCATTCTCAGCTCAGTGATGCACTCTATCCTTTTTTATTTTTCTTCAGCTTTGGGAAATAGTGTGATTAGTATTCTATGATGTATTTGGAGTGCTCAGAGCACAGATCTTCTTTACAAAAGGATTCACATCAATTCTCCTTCAAGAAGGCTGAGCAGCATGTCAGCTTCCTCTCTGAGTTTTGGGAGACCACTTTCAGTAGCTTTAGTTCTGTCTAAATAGCTGTTTGCAATGGACATCATAATGACAAAGCTCTCAAAGGCACAATACTTCTCTTTTTAGGCAATAGTGGGCTAGGATTGAGAATAAATATTTCTATTGGAAACTGTACAAGTTGTTTGGGGGCGATTCTTTCTTCAAATTCCTAATTTTTTAAAGTTAAATACCAGCATGGAAAAATTTGAGATAAGCTATGTTGTGTATGAACTTGGTATTTTGACACTTTTGCACCAAAAAAAAAATCTTCATTCATGATTGTTTGGACTCTTTCCCTAATTCCTGTCATTTGACAGACATTCTGTCAATGCCCCTTTGTCTCACATTTCCTACCCAGGCTTGACTGGGCACTTTTTTTAATATATTTGGACGTATTTTTGAAAGAGGATGAAGCCTGAATTCAAAGCTCATCAATGTCAATGGGAATAATTCCACTCATTTAAATTGTCCTTGGATGACAAAAGAGGCCTCCAACTATTATTTTGGAATCAGGACTTCCATTTTCATAATGAGAACCTTCTAAATCTTTCACGTCCTGTTACTGAGGCTCCTCCCCACAAAGATGGTTTGAATTTTCATTTATTCCCACTGTTATTCATGGTGCTGGCTCAGGCAGGAGCTATAATTTGTCTGGAACACCCTGGCTGTTAGATAAACTCCTGTGATTTTCCTTATCATTACCAGTCACAGTTTGCCTGTATGCTGGGATTTTACAGCCTTCAGGACAACCATCTACTTTTTTGTTCTACCTCTTGGAATAAAACATTCAAAGCTGTTAAAAAAGCTCCATTTCTCTCCTTCCTGATGATTTATTCAGGTTCATTCCCCATTGCAAAGGTCAGTGCACATGGCCCTGGTTTGTCACGAATCATTCCAACCCCAGGGAAATGTTCCTTCAGCTACTCCCATGGGTATGTTCAACATGGCAGCCCATGGGTGGCTCTACCTGGGGATCTCCTCTGCTTCTTCTTCTGTTGTTTCCATAAAGATTTATTCCTTACACCCATGGGAATGTCACAGGAGCATGGCAAGATCAGGAAAGGAGCCTGTGGCAGGCCATGGGACTCAGTGATGGATCCAACAGAGCATTAGAAAGGCCAAATGGAGCCCAGACTATTTCTGGAAGCACGGTTCAAGTCAGTTCAGAGCACTTTTTGATACAGGTTGTCCACTCTGCCCACTCAGGTAATGACTCTGGAAGGAGTAATCATGGAATACACCCCCTTGCACTGAGCTGTCACCCCTGACAGGCTCCCTCAAGCCATTCCTGTCAGCCATGGGTCACTGCAGTGGGATCAAGTGGGTGAAGTCACTAGACAAGGAGATTTTTTAAAAATAGGCAAAACTGTGTAAACCCTAAAGCTTTGCCATGTGTTTTTCTGCCTGTTTATTGCAGGGCTTCTGCCTAGATCTATCCCCCACCCTGCCTAGCACTGCTTCCTAATGCCAACATAAAAGCAACAATGCATTCCCATGACTGTGTTTTTCTTCCAGGCTGAATGTAGCAAATCAAGAGAAAAAAGATCAAGGAACATCTTTCTCACTATTATTCTATCTAGGTCATGTAAATGAGAAATACTTTCTGACTGAAGTCTGCATAAGCATCGGAGCAAAGAGAGGCATTTGAAAGGGAGAAAGGAAGCAGAGCTTTCACTACGAAGCAACGTTGTTGTCAAAAGGCCTATATAAAATAATCTGGTAATTCCAGCCCATAATCATCGCTGCTGCCTTTGACAGCAAAGGCCTAAGGCTGAACAGACTGGTGGAAAGGTCTGGAGTCCCTCCTCCTTCCCAGCAATAATGCTGAGAGTGCTGTAGCTTTTGAGCACTGCCTGGTATCTCTGGGATTGCTAATTAAACCATCAGTCTCCGTATTTTCATGGTCACTGTGGGAGGCAGTTAAATGTTCTTGTGTATTTCATGGCCAGTGATAACTTTCCAATTAAGGATTATGTTCAAATCTGGTACCATAGTCACCCTAACACTTAGAACAATCATGTATTTCTTGCAGTTTTCATTTGGCAACAATTATTCTCATCTTCTTTGATGAAGAAATAACTTGCATGTTGTAAAATAAGTCCTTTAGGAGCGGGTTAGTTTAATAAAGTCTTGACATGGCATTTGATGTCCATTATGGAAAAACAAGAACATGCAGCTCCAGATTAAATAAATCATGAATGCCTTGGAAAAGTGGTATGTAATGTTATAACTTAAGACATCTATAATTTATATTATTAATGGAAAAGTAAGCAAAATCTCCAAGGAAATGACTGTTGAACTCTCAGTTATCACTAAAGCTTTTTATCATGTAACATTCATATATTACACAGCTGATTTTTGTGGAAAAGAACATATTCTCAAAAAGCAGAATGGAGCTAAACTGTTTGTTTTGATCAGTTCTGTTCTAGGCCAGGTTCTGCCTGATGTTGCCTCCAAGCCTTGAGATACTTATTGAGAGATGGCAAGCAAAGTGCCTCTGGTGAAGTTGCATGAGAGCAATAAATGTGCTGGGAGGAACAAAACCCAGCTTAGGTTTGGGATAGGGATTGACAGATTCTCCTGTTTAGGGATAAACTTGGCCTTACTTAACCCTGGCTTTACAAACTGAGGGGCTGGGCTCTGTTCTCACAGGACAGAGCTCAGGAGAGCTGGGGGAGGCTCCTGTGCTTGGAGCAGCCTGAGCAGGGGCTGTGAGGAGAGGGTTTGGATCATTCCCAGCTCCCCAGAGAGGGTCAGTGGGGAGGTTCCACACGATCCATGATCCCAGGGAAGGTCAGTGGGGAGGTTCCACATGATCCATGATCCCAGAGAGGGTCAATGGGGAGGTTCCACATGATCCATGATCCCAGAGAGGGTCAGTGGGGTGGTTCCACATGATCCATGATCCCAGAGAGGGTCAATGGGGATGTTCCACATGATCCATGAGTTCCAGAGAGGGTCAGTGGGGAGGTTCCACATGATCCATCAGTCCCAGAGAGGGTCAATGGGGAGGTTCCACACGATCCATGATCCCAGAGAGGGTCAATGGGGAGGTTCCACATGATCCATCAGTCTTTATTTCAGACCACAGGACATTCTGAGTCAGAAGGCACAAGGATCAAGCCCAACTCTTAAGTGAACATCCAGGGATTGAATCCACACCCGTGGTGTTCTCATCACCCGGCTCCAACAAACAGAGCCCATCTCTCGGGTGGGTATTGCACTGCTGTGGCTGCCCCTGGATCCCTGGAAGTGTCCCAGGCCAGGCTGGACGGGGCTCGGAGCAGCCTGGGACAGTGGAAGGTGTCGCTGCCCACGGTGGGGGTGGCACTGGATGGGCTTTAAGCTCCTTTCCGACCCGACCCATCCCAGGATCCTGTGATTCTCCAGCACCCCCCGCAGCTGGGGTTCTTTCGCCGAGGTTCTTTCTCCCGGTGGAGGCACCAGCCCGGACTGTCCTCTGTGGAATTCTGTCGGCTGTGAGCCCGGCGAGGCCCCGGGCAGCGGGTCGGTCCCGCGGAGCCCCGGGATGGGGAGGATGGTGTTCCACATTCTGGAGTGCCATCTGCTGGCTCCGCACCCGCCGCCAGCTCCGGCAGCCTCCCTTTCAATAAACACCACTTAATTAATTAATTAATTAATTGCATTTCATTATCACTGCTGGCGTTTACTGTTGTATCAACCTAAAGTTTTTTTTTTTTCCACAGGAACCCACTGTAGTCTTTGTTTTTCCATCACAGGTATTAATATCCCAGTTTTTACATGGAGCCTCATTAGAAATTTATGTTTTTTTCATGCTCCATTACATGATAAAACTGTTTTATTAATGTGTGTTAGTCATAATTTATGATACTTTACATTAATTGGGGTATTAAAACACCCTTAACAAATGATTTGGAAATCAGGGCTAACACTACAAAAATGCAAGAAATACTTGGTTTCTCAGGAATGTAGAGAAATTATTTCATTATCACTTGCTAAAAAATATGTCTTGACATGGCTGAGATGGTTTTGTGCACTGCTTTTTTCTCGGTGTATTTTAGTGTTCACAAAAGCTTCTCCTCTGACCTCTCTTGGGACTGAAATCCTCTATTTAGCCACAGAACATGAACATCATGAACAGAGGCACTGCAAACTTCCTCCTGTCTTGCATCACTTTCATCACAACATCAGCTTTTTTTTTTCAGGAGCTGCCCTTTAGCTGTTGTTACACTTCCTTGACATCAAGAGTATCTTTTCTATAAAACAGGTTCTCTAGATTACACATCTCGTGGAAAAATGATCACTTTTCGCAGTCCTATCCAGAGTTTTAAATGCAACTGCACTGTATTAATTTCAAAGATATAATGTAGAAAAAATAACTGAAAAAATACCATTCTTCTCCAAGACAATCCACTGATTTCAGTGAAGACACTGTGAAGTTACAACATGGGTAATTTTTTCTCATAGAAGATGAACTTTGTGTTCTTTGACTCAGACTACAAATGAGCAGAGAACACTGAAATATTTTCATATTAAGGGAAAACAGGATCCTCTGTTTTCAGCCTGCTTGTTGATATCACCAACATGTTTAGAGTCTCCCAAAGAGCCCCAAATAAGAGGGAATGTTCCCATCTGGGAATCCCTGTGACAATTTTCAAAGCAGAGATACAAGTGATGCCTTGTGAAGGCAACAGAGGCTAGATGGAGTTAAAGAATAAAGCAGGGATTTATTACAAGGATCCCCTCAGTGGATCCACCTTGGGCAGCACCAGAGCCCAGCCAGGGCTGCACCCAAGATGAACCAAAATGGTCCCAAAATGAACCCAAGATGAACCAAAATGGTCCCAAAATGCACGAGTGCTCCCGGGGGCTCTCACTGAGATCAGCTCTGCTCCATTTGCACCTTGCAGTTCATTGTCCCATTCCAGCTTTAGCCCAGGCACTCCCATCCTGCTTGTTTTTCTCTCTCCAGCCCACGCTGTTTGTGCTCTTGGGCCTGAGATTTGGATCATTTGTCCTTGGTCCCCAGCTGGAGCAGGAATTGTTTTGTCTCCCTGCTCTGTGAAGAGAGCTCACCATCCCATAATATGAAGCCCAGACCCACACACTAAAGCAGCACAGAATCTGAAAAATATAAAAGCTAAACCCTGAGGCATCACAAGAAGAAAGTCCCTTGAAGCAATGCCAGTGGAAGAAGCTTCCACCTTGCCAAGGAAGTTTCCATATGGGGACTTCGCCACCACCACCAGTCACAGCTTCCTCCCCAAATAAACTTCATGAGGACACAGATATTTGGGTAAGTCTTAACTTTGAGCTGCTGGGAAACACAGAGAAGAGGAGCCTCATCTGCTTCACTGATCTCTTCAGTTTGCCATCACCAGTTTGGGAAGCAGGGGAAAACTGCAGACAGATCCTTTGTTATCATTTTCCTGCACAGAATTCCTCCAGGAACAGCTATAAAGTTCTGCTTAGTTCAGAACTGACTACAGTAACTAAATTAAGGAGAAACAGGGAAATACCTCGCAGCAAGTCTCTTTGAGCCTCACATGCAGCTTCAGAGGGATCCTGTAGCACTGTGCAGGCAATTCTATGCCCAGAATGGATTCACTCTCTTAATTCAGTTTTCCATGACATGGAGCTTACAGTACTGACAGTCACAGGGTCAGCATGAGAATTTCTGAGGGCAAAACTGGGCAATCTCTCCCAAAATAATTTCCAGCTCAACAGAAATCGTCTATGTGATGCCAAATTTATTACACGTGGGTCAACGGCCTTTATTTTGTAGGTATTATGGAGATCAGACTAAATTTTCAGACCTCTCCTTTTTGACCCTAAAATCATAGGAATTTTAAAATTTGAGTGCTGCTAACTCCAGCTCCTTTTCTTTGAAGAAAATAAAATGTCAGAATATTTATTACTACAATATGTTTAATTTCCTGTCAATATATCCATATTCATTTATATACAATATGATTGGTATTTGCTTTTCCCCTTCCTCTATTAAATAAATGGAAAATATTTATTTGATAAAAACGGAATAAATGTTCAATGTACTTCCTCTGCAAGAATCACATAACAACTTTTAAGCCATAAACCATCTGCTTCTCACTACATTAGGTAAACAATATTACTTTGGAAAAAAACCCAGTAATAATGGAAAACTTGACAACAGTAATAAAACTTCCAAACTATTGATACCAGATTCCCTTGCAAATCATTATTTGCTGGCTGGAAAGTTGGCTTTGAAGCCCAAGTGCCTGCTGACTTTCCTAAAGCATTCAGGGAACCAGCTCAGAATATTCAGTGATTGGGCTGCATATTCTGTGTGACATTTATGGTGTGAAGAAAATCTGCAACACTGTTGGAAATGGACTTGTTTTGCCATTGAGGGACCCTCAGTGTGGTGGGAGAGGAGGGACAAGCTCATGTTCAAATGTCCAGGAGAGCCTGGGTGCACTCTGGGCCATTCCACTGAGAAAAAAACACTTTATTCTTTTGTGTTCCATCATTATCTCCTTCTCCACCATCCCACGGCAAAATGTGCCTTGCAGAAATGTCTGAGCATGGGCTCCAATATTCAAAGAGTCATTTTGCCTTGCAGAGATATCTGATGGGGTGACCTAGGATGTGCTGGCACGGGGAATGTCAGATTCATAAAATTGTGACAATTGTTATCATCCCATCTTCATTTTCCCTGTGATTTTTGGTCCAAGCTTGTCTTTCATGTTGCCAAGTGACTGGTGACAGCAAAGGCTTTTCTTCAAGGCATTCTCAAGATGGCTTTTCCTTTATCTTAGCATCTCTGCAAAGCCCTGCTATTATTAGGTTTTCCTAATGCCTTGGTTAAAACCCCAGAGATTATGCTCCTGCTTTATACTCCAGTAGCCTCTTCATTCTCCATGTTTAGTTAGACTCAATATTTGCTTGGAGGACTGGCTGTGACTACAGAGATATTCCCAGTGTGTGACTGGAGCCAGGTTTTGTGTTGCCTTAATATTGTGAGCAGAAATAGAGATACAAGAATCTGAAAGCTAGAAAAAGAAAATTCGTGTGAGCCACGAATACCTGCCAGACTAACCCGACATGAAAACATCTGCTGCAGCCTTCACCATGGGCACTTCAGAGAATTTAGTACATGAGGCTTCCTGTCCTGCCCTTGATGCATCTGTGAATGAGGAAACCTCAGGTCTAAGTGCAGAGCTGGACATTTTTCATCCTTTCTGTAGCCACACAGAGTTAAACACTGATCCGAAAGAAGGATGCAGAATAAAAAGGTCTCTTCCCTTCAGCCTGTCTCTCCAAATTAACTTGATTTGCTGTTTGGAGACTGAGGAGATGATGGTGATGTGTCCTGTCGTGTTTTCCTCTGCATCCCAGCAGCATGCCCTTTGCTCTTCACCAGGAGCTTTGCATCAGCAACCAGCTTTCCTCCCGTAATTAATTTCTCAGGGCTCTTCCCCTGCTCTTTCCATTCCAAACAGCTCTGCTCTCTCTTACATGCAAGGATAGCTTTATTTTGAAAGAGCCTGGCAAGCAAACAACATGATGTTTTCCTTTTGGACAACCTGAAGCCATGTTAGATGGTGACAAGACGCGCTCTGATCAAGCCGAGGAAGGCATAAACTAATTGCCAAGAGCTGGGAAGCTCTGTAGCTGAGCTTCAGAGCCAGCTTTCATTTCTCTCTCACTTTCTTGTAGTCACAAATTGCACCAGCTCAGCTCCAAAATAAAGACCTGCCATCCAGAAACCTTGTTTATAGGAAGGGCTGTCAGAACCCTCAGCCATCTGCAGCTCCTGCTCCCCTTCCTGCTCCCGGCGCTCCTTCCTTCCTTCCACATCCCGGCAGCTCTCGGTCCTCCTGTCCCCTGGGAGGGAAGGACAGGATGTTCTGCAGCCATCAAACACCAACCACAGCCCTGCCATAAAAACTCAGGGATAGATCCCTTGGTTTAGGGGTTTTCAACAGCTACTGAAAGAGCAGCTCTTTAAATACTCTCTGATTTCTGATATATCCGACCCACTGCGCATTTCCTCAGGATCTGCGTCCTTCAAGACTTCCAGCAGCTACTTTCTTCTTCAGGTCTCCATGAGGAGTCTGTCTTGTCTTTTTCAGCCTCTTCAGAGTGAGAAAAACCCACATTTTAATCTCTTCCCTTAGTTGGGCTTGTTTTGCCTGTGAGTGTGATTAGAAATGCACATATCAAAATACCTCATCCTAAAACAAGGAGCCAAGGCTTTGAACACAGACATGGCCAAGCCTTGCCCTTGGAGTCTCCTGCACGTCCACCAGCAATTCCCCAGGTCACTGAGTTTCACCAGCTTTGTTCCTCAAGCTTCTGATCATTTCCCAGTTGAATCCAGTCCACCAGTTCCAGGACTCAGCTTTGTCCCTCCCAGGAGAGGAAAACCTCTCCTGCATTTGGAGCTGTTGTGGGTTTATTTTTGCGTTCAGTGCAATAGCAGCAGCAGCAAGTTTTGGCTACAGAGCCTCTCTGCAGGTGTTACTGCTGTGAGCCAGGGCTGGGAAAAGGTGAGACAGGTGAGAAACCTGTTAAGGACTTGTCCCTTATTTCCTGGTCCCTGCAGACTAGGCCCTGTGTCTTCTGCCTGGAAGAGCTCGAGGATTTCAGCGACTATTTCAAGTTATAATGTTTAAATAAAAATCAAAGTCATACATTCCAATATTATCTCCCTCTTCCCCATAATTCCTCCAAGGCTCATCTCAGGATAATAACTTTCCATCTTGTGAGCTACCCATTTAACATTTTCTTAACTCTTTGGGGAAGGGGCGTAACTGTGCAGCCGTCTTAAATTAATTTGAAAGAGTTAGAAAAAAAATTGGCTCCATTAATCTATCTAAAACTATCCATATTATCTCCATCTATTATTTATAAATTCATTCTGCATTCTAAACCAAACCCCACACCGTCACTTATGTTTAATGCTGCCTGCCCATTTTCCTGATGAAGTGCCACATTTGCTGCATTTCTGCATCACATCTTTTTAACAAATGTCTAATTCCTGCAATCATGTATCTTGCTAAGAAAGTTCTTACTCCTTTTGTATAGCTCACCAGTTTTGCTCTATTGCTGCTCTCTCCCAGTACATCATCATGAAACTTAGCAGGACATTTCTCATGTTAATTGCACATTCTGCCCATATATACAGATATTTATAATCTCCTGGGGGGAAAACTGTTTTAGTGGCTTTTCACAGCACAATTCATTTTCTTATTTCTACTTATTCACAGAAAATGTTAGGATTAAAAACAGCTTAGGCTGAAAATTTTGTTGAAAGCTTTTTCCCCTAGAATTATAAGTGATATGTTTTCACACTTAAGCAAAAATATGTATCATTAGCTGTGAAAAATGTGACATAAAAAAAGAGATTAATTTTTAAATATATTCATTTACTGCAAAAAACTTCGTACCATGTTTGTTAATAAATCTCTGATGAACTTTTCTGGTAGAACATCACCCTGGTTGGAATTCCAATATTCAGACTAGAATACAAAAGTTAATTATTTTGCTGTTAAATTGCCACCAGAATCAAAACTTTTCAGCAATTATGACTCACATTTTCCTATTTTTCCAGCTTTAAGTCTCTGCTTGCAGACTGTGACCCTGTAGATTGAAAGAGCATTTTCAAATTCTACTATTTATCACAAACGTATGCCTCGGACACTAAAATCTCCCCCAGGCAAATAAATTTTTTATGCTGAATATAAGCATTCCCCTTTGTACAATTTTAGCTGTACCAAGTTAATAGCTCTAAAATATGACTTGATTTGACTGCTTTGCCACTGCAGCACCTAGAAAGTGATACAAAATCAAGGTGAGCTTTCACAGGGATGTGACAGGGAGAGGACTGATATAAGAAAGCAATGCAGAATTAAATTCCCATTTCCTGGAACTCAGTTCATCACCCTTTGTGGGCTTGTTGGGTCACTCTTGCAATTAAAAGCCAATTTTGATTATTTGAATATTCCTTTTGAGTCAGTTGTGCCCCTTCTGTGTCCCAGAAATTTCAGCTGGATCACATTTCTTAGTTGGCTCAGGAAAATAATATTATTCTGTATAAAAAATGATCACAGCAAAGTTACATTGATGCCCATGAAGAATCTTGTTGCCTGGAATAAAAAACCCTTTGGACTCAGAACTTTCCCTTCTCTTCCTACAGACACAAACGTGGGGCTGTGGCAATCAGAAAGAATCCATGCATGAAACCACTTAAGCACAGCATAAGGGCCTGCTCTGACTTGGAAAGTGGTTATGTTAATTAGCTTAAATTTGCAAGAATTTGACTAAGTAGGAACAACTTGACATTTAGTTTGAAAGGTCTAAATGTTTCTGTAGAATTCAGACACCAGTGCTGCTGGTAAGGTATTCCTTTTTTTGTTTTGGTTTGGTTTTTATTGTTTTTGGTTTTTTTTTTTTTTGTTTTTTGTTTTTTTTTTTGTTTGTTTGTTTGTGGTTTTTTTTTGTTTTTTTTGTTTTTGTTTTTGTTTTTCCTTTCCCAAATGAAGCCACGGATACAAAAAGTTCATTTGCAAATGTTTACCTAACATGAACGACTTAGAGAGGGGGGCTATCAAGGCGGCTGACACAGATCCCGATTAAGTGATTAAGTCGAATCCCTGGCAATAGACTCTGCCATGAAGTTGGGCTATTTGCTTTTCTTCAATCCTGCCTGGCTTTAGATGCTTTCAAATCTTTCCTAATCCCCGCTGAAGGGCACAGCTAATTAACCTGGGAAGGGGCTGCTGCTGCCTTTGCAGCCTCCTGACACACCTGCACAACACCCAGGCGCTGCAGATGCTCTGAGCAGCAGGGAGAGATCCAGGTTTGGGCAACAGCACAAGGGCATTTTTCTCGCCCCTTTGTGAAGCCCTACAAAGGACAGAGATCCTTTTCTGCTGCTCGCTGGGCTGCACCTCCCACATCCCACTGAGAATTATCCATTTATTTCTTCCCATGTTTCACACTTCCAAAGCACATCCTGGACATTGATTGCCCTGTTTCACTGCCCTCTGTTCCCTCAGCAAACCAAGTGACATCTGGCATCTCCTTTGTCCCCCAATTTTCCTGCTGCTGTTGAAATTTGAGCACCGCTCCTCTGGAACTCTACAAGTGACCACAGCTTTGCTCCCCGTTTATTTTTTTTAATTCCCAGGGTCAGAAATTGATTAGTTAATGGAGCTTAAGCTCCGTGGCTTGCAGCACCCTGCACCCTTTCATTAGCTGGGAATCCGAGATAAACACAGTGATTTAGGGCTGCTGAGCAAATCCATCAGCTCCATAGCATGACAGCTCGCTGCTGCTTTTGCTCTGGGAGCTTTACTGAAATACATTGCTAACAGCTATTTTTTTTTCCCCCTATTATATCAAAAAGCTTTTTTTTTTTTTTAGAGGATGTGTTAAGGCACAGTGGAAGCAGCTGCTTCCAGGGAGCCAGGAGTGGGTGCTCCCCATGGAGCAGGGTCACAGCCAGGACTGAGGTGGCCCAAGGGGGCTGGAAGGGGGTCCTGGAAGAGACTGTGGGGTTGGGAGAAGAAAGACCCCAGAAGGACAAGAGAATGGAAGAGTATGGGGGTAAAATGAAGCAAAAAGTCCATGTGAGTGTAAAATATATTATTTTTTTTTATTTTATAATGAAATGTATGAAATACATATTTTTCATTGGTAAATACAGAGATCTTAGTCAGTTATTAATACAGATGAACGCTGAGGAGTAATGTTAATTAAGGTTTCATAACTGGAAATTCCCTGGTCAGCAACACTTTGATACTGTCAGGAGACTCAAATCCCACAGCCCATCCTTGGTGCACTAAAACATGATAAATGCAGCATTTCTATCATCTCAAATACTGACTGCTGGAATTCCAGCTGTGGGGATCACTCTGTGTGGGAGTTCCTCCTGTGCTCTAACACAAAACACCCACCAAAAAGTCAGCCAGGACTAAAAAGGCTTTTGATATGATCCAAGAGATTTGTCCCGAGTTCCTGTGCTCTTATCTTGCATTTAAAAGGAGACAACTCTATTTGTGCCCCAAATGCTGCTCTAAGTGCCTCACCCAGAGCTCTGCCTCATGGGGACAGCAGGTGACAGTGGCCACACCTGCACCTGAACCAGACTGGGCATTTTGTCTCACCTCAAAGGCAATTAAAGGCATTTCCTGGCTATGGTTGTTCCCGAAGAAGCATCCATCAGGAACCCCCGAGTACAAACTACATCCCCAGGGATTGGGAAATAACCTTCCCTCTTCTTACAAAAGCTTCCCTTTAATGTCACATCATTCCATTTTATCTGGGCTGAGATTAAACAAGATTAAATGGAGAGGAAGTAAAACAGGTTGGAAACAATAATGTAGTGCTACCACAAGTACCACTAATTTCCTTCATTTAAGGAAAGTATTTAAACAAATAGTGATTCATACAAAAGCTGTCTTCTTTCATGAAAGAAGTCATTTGCATTTAAACAAATTCCTCTGTAGATTAAAGAAAACAAGGTTACAATAAAGGGGAAAATATTTGGCATCAAACCATCGATACTTCAATTTTATTGTTATCTCAAAGACAAAGATGGAAGATTACTTTGTAAACATATTTCTTAACAGGATAATTCCGTAATGACTGATAGCAGTGATAAGATTTAAACTTACAAAGTCTTGTTGCAAAATAAAAGTGGTGCTATGGGACTGAACAAACATTTGGATATTTTATTTATCTATTTGGATATTTTATCTACAAAAGACAAGGAGGACACTTCCACTGACCAGGATTCTCCTGCAACTCTTTGCCTCCTCTTGAAACCTCACCTGCAAACTGGTGGATGGATCAGCCAGGCAGGGATGGGAACTGTCTCATGGGAATTGTCTCATGGGAATTGTCTCATGGATTTCCCTCCTTGCTGAAATCTGGCACTGCCAGAACTGGCATTTTTAGCTGATCTTGCACTTTTGGGAAGTCATGTGAGGAGCAAGTTTTCAGCAGGACACCCAAAGGGCTCCCAGTGGGGTTAATATTGTTGGAGTAGTTCCATGCTTTCCTTTCAGGAAGTGCTTGTGGTTCACCACTGGTGAAAGGATTTCCTTGGAATCATTCAGATTCTCACCCTTCTTCAACAGCAATGTGGAGCTGTGGAGGATGTGGTGCTTTGTACTGTTATTTTATTTGTAGAATTGATTCTGAAGTTTTTGTCTTCATCTCTGCTTTTATGGTGCTGTTTCCTTTAGAACTCAACCTACATTTTATTTTATTGTATAATTTCTTTCCCTCACTTTGGCTTGCTGTGACTGAGGACAAAAATGAGCTTGACTAAATCAAACAAGGTAAGAGAAGCAAGGAGAAACACTTGAAGGAACTGCTGGGTGATGGTTATTTTTATTCCAAAGGACTAGGGACAACAGGAAAAAAAAAACATTTTTCAGGCTCTTTCAGCCCTGTCAAGGGTACAAGAGAAAAAGAAGGACTGGTAACAAGAGGGACAGGCACAAGCTTTGGTGGAGATGGAATAAATGTGGACCCACAGGTAGAATAGAAGGAGCAGGGGAATGTTTGATGTTGGGAGAGCTGAGCACATGGAAAAACCATCTTAACCTCTGGAGAAATACAAGTCAAAGAAAAGCAAAGTGCTGCCTAAACTAATAAAGGCTTTGAAGATTCCAACTCAATGTTTTCTTGGCTGATTTTCTAAAAAAGTCATGGGAAATAAGAATTGCTTGGGCATCACCTTTAGGTGAATCATCTCACCAACTGAATTAGGCCTGTAGGGGGAAGATAAATGATAAAAGGAGGGGCTGTATAGATTTTTTTTTTTTTAATGATGGTTCTGTCCCTAGTTCTTTGCTTCCTCATGCCTGGTTTTGTTTTCATTTTTATTTAAAAAATATTCTAACTTTTTTTTTGTATAATAAAACTCTCTATGGTAGGAATATAATGGGTGAAAAAAAATATACAATAATTATCTCCCTCTTCAGATAAATTTTTGGTTTACCTCATTTTTATATGTTCCTCGAGTTCATAATTTTTCCTGCTTGGTGTATGAAAAATTATCAAAGGCAATAAAAATGCAAGGAAGCAGCATCCCTGATTTTCTTAAAAATATCCCAATAAGATAAAAAGTGGAACAAATCCTTAGAATATCTACCCAACCAGGCTCTTTTCCATTTTTTCCCCATAAGCACCAGCTGTTTTTTCCATACCAGCACAAAGGACATATTTACAGATTGAGTTTATGGGAGCTTTGTTTATGCACTGGGTAAGGATTAACAAGTAATTTTAATTAATATGGCAAAACCAAGTTCAAAGAAGACAGAAAATTTGTAAATCTTGTAAGACCACTAATTCTGGCTGGGCTTTTAGATGCAGAAAATGTGCTGCACGGAATTTTCCATATTAACATTTTTCCTGAGGTTTACACACTGTAATCCTTTCCTCATCACCATTCCGCACGGAACCTCCTGATTTAGTAGATTTTTAATTACAGCCTTGTATTCCCAATATTTAGTGTGTCTTTATAATATTTCTGTAAAATGAGCATCGCTGTTGTCATTTTGGGTGTTCATTGAGCAGAAAACCTGGGAAAGAGCAGGAACTTAAACCAAGAACTTGCTTTTCAGAGCAAGTCCAATGCAAATCCAATGGTATTGATAGGAAAAGAAGGACGTGCATATTTTGGTGGAATCAACCAAAAGAATATTTAAAATAATAAATAATTATACATAATAATAATAATAAATATATAATATTTCTATAAATTATAATAAATAATTATAAATAATAATTATTATTTTAAAGAATAAAGCACATCAAACTTTCCTTTGTGGCAGAATAAGGAGCCTTGCAGAGACACAAAGCAGTAAATATTATATCTTGGCTTTAGCAAGGTTTTTGGAATGGTCACACACATTCTTGGAGGGGACAAAGCCTCAGAACTGCCCGAGGAGCTCCTCAGGGAACTGCTGATACACTTGTCCAATAAAATGAAACGACCAGCATGGTTTTCCTGTGGCCACTCTTGAACCTGAAGTTTAATAAATCTCTTATGAGGGTTGAACTTATCAAAGATTCAGGATGAATGATAGCAAGAAGTTCCCAAAAGAAGCTTGGTCAAGCACCAGATCAACTCCAGGCTTTTCCACACTGGATTTTCCATACATTTCCCCAAGCACAAGTTGGACACTTTGGGGACAAGGGGGCAGATTCAATCCAGGTCCCTTTTTGGCTGATGCAATGCAGCCCCATGATTTCATGCCTTGGAGCAGCATCAAAGCCAAATTACTCAGTGGGATGGAGAACTGCAAATACAAAAATTCCAGGTGAAAATGGGCTCTTTTCCACCCTGTTTTCACTCCCTCTTGAAAGGCCTCAGACTTTATAGGCGAGCCCAAGGTATGGTTTAGAGCTACATCCTTTAAAATATCCCCTAAATAATGGCATCCTGAAGCAAGTAAAGCTGTCCTGAGAAAGGGTTCTGTGGAGTGGGGTGGGTTTGCCCCTCTGGCTTCCCCAGGGTTTTCCAGACTCCCTAAAAAGCCAGAGAAATGGAAACAGCAGCCGTTGCTCTAAACTGTGTGACCAAAGCTGTCACACACCAGCTCCCAGGTCCCTGTCTGGGAATTCTGAGCAATCCCTACAGAGACTCCTCTCACCTGCACGATCTGCTAAAGGTCTGAGAACCTACGAGCTGCTGGAACAGGGAAAGCTCTTGGAACATTTTGTGATCCTGCAGCTGGGTTCCTGAGGGTGGAATCTATCCCCTGGCGCACCTGGATGCAGATGTTCCCAGCTGTGGCAGGAAATGCCCACACCCAGCCCTGGCCCCAGGGCTTTCCCTGCCCTAGAACCACACCGGGGTAAGTCACTAATGCTGAGCTGGGCTCATCAGTTTAATGAGCTCCTACAGAGGAGCTGCAGCACAGTCTCACTTTGATGCTTATTTCCCCACGGAAGGACTCCTTTCATCTCCCAGGCTGTTGTTTAAACCACCAGACCAATCTGCCAGCCCCTGTTAATTTAAATCTGTCATTAATGAAGGAGGAAGCATTTAGATCTGGTGGCAGGAGAAGAATATTTGGTTTATTTCATCCTGACATAGTTTTTTTCTTCTCAAGGTTTGGCTCCTTAAGAGGCATTACCAGGGAAGGAAATACACAACATGAGATTCTTTCTGGAGCTTGTCAAACAGCAGCAGCTTTGTTAACTTGTAGGTTCAGCCTCCTATATTGTAAAGAACATTACTGTGATCAATAAATCTTCTTTTGGGGCCGCAAGTCTGCAAACTGGTTTCTTTGACAACTTAAATACACATCTCATATCTCCTTCAAGAACGGTTTTATGAGTTTTTTGATGAAAACTATAGAAAAAGCACCTGTAAGCCCATTGTTAGTCAAATTAGAGCCCTCGAAATATTACTTTCTATTATTCACCATTTTAAAGGAGTTTAATAAGCTGCATTTTATCAGACACCACTGTATTTTTCAAGGGATGTTAGAGAGACTGTCTCACCATTTTTGTTTCCCAAGCCGCAGATAACGTGAGAAGAAAACATACCAAGTTTCTTAGGAATCCTTCCATAGCTAATTCCAAACCAATTGTTTTCTATAAAAGCGGTGGTGTAGATGTTTTGTGGTTGCTGTATTTAATTTTTACAGGGCGAGTGTTGATGGCACACAGAGGAAGGGAACATATCCAGGAGACAAAGCAGCACACCAGAAGATTTAGGGTTTAAATATACAGGCTCTCCCTAAAATCCTGTTACTAAATCCAGGATGTTTACTACACCATAGAATTATAGAATGGTTTCAGATGGAAAGACCTTAAAGATCATCTGTTCCAAATTCCCCAAAGGGATGCCACCACTAGTTCAGATCCGTGTTAAAATTTTTAAACAATGTAAACAACTTCTTGCAATTTTAAAGTAAACATAAACACTGTCTGCTTTTCTCCTCCCTGCCTACAGAGAACCAGCAGCAATTCTTTTATTTCAGTCCTGCAGAAATATTTACTGGTATTTCTAATTAAAACATCGTACAAAATTAATTGCCCGTTTAATATTTTAACAACGTGACTTTCAGAGGAAACTATTTGGAGCAAGGATATGGCCTGTCTGGAGGCTTTGGAATGAACACAGGTCTCAAATCTGATTCTGACTTCTCAGTGCCCCGACAGCCGAGCCAATAAACAGTGATTTTACACGATTTCCACCACACAATCCGTCAGAATGGGTCAGCAGTGTGCTTCCTGCTCCTTTCTTGAGGAGGTTTCCCTTTGGAAGGGAAATGGAGCCCGAAGGAGCTGATGCACCTGGCTGTACCTGGCTGCCCGTGAGGACACAGGAGTGAGTGTGCGTGGCTTGTGCTGTCACCAGCTCCGGCCTTGGCCCCCAGGAGGTGTCCGGCCCCACCTGCCCTGCACTGCCCACCTGGACACACCGGCATTTCCTCCCTTCCCCGACCAGATGTATCCATCCTGGGAAAGAAAAGGTTTATTTCTTGAGTGCCATAATACTGACGCAAATGAAGCCCTGGTCCTTCACAGAGCTTTTTGGGCTCCACTGGGCACAACGTCCTTGCGAGCCCGGGCTGCACAATGCAGTGGGGTCACAGGGATGGCCACCCACAGAATCGCTGGGTGGATGGGGTTGGAAGGGGCCTCTGGAGATCCCCTTGTCCAAGGTGGGGTCACCTGGAGCAGGTGACACAGGAAGGCGTCCAGGTGGGTTTGGGATGCCTCCAGAGAGGGAGGCTCCACACCCTCCCAGGGCTCTGCCACCCTCATGGAAGGAAGTTCTTCCTCGCCTTGCGGTGGAACTTCTCGCGCTGTACTTTACGGGCACTGCTCCTTGTGCTGTCCCTGCGCAGAGCCCGCCACCCCCCTCTCGGGGACATTTACACGGATTGCGGGCTCCTTCCCCGTCTCTCCCCCGCCGAAACCTCCGGGATGGCTTTCCAGGAGCGCTCGCAGGGGTGATGCCGGCCGGGCCCGCGGCGCGGGGGCGGTGCGGGGCTGCGGGCCCGCGGCGGGGCCGGCCCTGCGGCCGCCCCGTCCCCTCCCGGTGCCGGCGCTCCCGTGCGCGCCCCCCCGGCGGGCGGCGGGGGCGGGCGCCGTCCGGGCCGCGCTGATCGCAGCGCGCCATTGGCCGCTGTCTGCGCGCACGTCACGATCATGATGAGAATTAATGATCGGGGCCGCTGATTTCATTGTGTGACGCCGGGACCGACCCAGCCGAGCCC
Source organism: Vidua chalybeata (assembly GCF_026979565.1). Classification (NCBI taxonomy): domain Eukaryota; kingdom Metazoa; phylum Chordata; class Aves; order Passeriformes; family Viduidae; genus Vidua; species Vidua chalybeata. The sequence continues at coordinate 15,528,006 of NC_071543.1, read as the reverse complement.
GGCCGAGCCCGGAGCCCCCGCGCCGGCCCCGCGCTACACGGTAAGCGCGGGGGAGCCCCCACCCTGCGTGGGGGAGCGCGGCGGGGCCCGCGGGCGGGAGGGGCGCGGCGGGAGGGGAGGAGGAGGAAGATGATGATGGTGGTGATGATGATGGTGATGATGATGATGATGCCGGCGATGCCCCCCCCACCCCAGCCCGGGCCCGGCGGTGGGGGTGGGGGGAGGCCGGCGCGGGCTCGCGCGCGCGGACGCGCCCGGCGCGCGCAGGCGCCGCTGCGCCCCCCGCCCCCCCCCCCCCCCGGCGCGGCCCCGAGGGGGGGGGGGGGGGGGGGGCAGCGCCGGGCACGCGCCGGGAGCCGGCGGGGGAACTGCGCGTGCGCGCGCAGCCGCTCCGCGCGCGCCAGGGGAGCAGCCGCGCGCGCGTGCGCCGGCCGGGGCCGCTCTGCGCGTGCGCGCCGGGCCCGGCAGCGGCCCCTCAGCCGGGGGTGCCTCAGTCGCAGGCACAGAAACAGCGCGGTCGCACAAGTGTCACTGTCATAGAAACATCGCGGACACAGGAGCGTGACAGTGACAGAAACATCGCGGTCGCACAGCCTGGGAAACAGCCCGGGATCCCCAGCACAGCCTGGCACCGATCCCCGGCCCGGCCGCTGAACCACGGCACTCAGTGCCACGTCCAGCCTTGCCTTAAACTCTTCAGGGACGGGGACTCTGCTGCCTCCCTGGGCAGAGCTTTCCAATGTCTGACCGCGCTTTCTGTGGCGGAATTGTTTATAATGTCGATCCTAAACCTCCCCTGGCACAGGTCCTGTCATCACTAATTTCCTCATTGCCCGGTGTCTCAATCACAGAATCCCAGAATCACTGAGGTTGGGAAAGAGCGCTGAGATCACCCAGTCCAACCTGTGCCCGATGCCCACCTTGTCACCCAGCCCAGGGCACTGAGTGCCACCTCCATCCTTTCTTGGGACACCAGGGATGGAGACTCCAAACCTCCCTGCGCAGCCCCTTCCAATGTCTTATCACCTGTTCCATGAAGAATTTCTTCCTAATGTCCAACCTAAACCTACCTTGGCAAAACTTAGGACTGTGTTCTCTTGTGTCACGGATTGCCTCAGTCCTTAGTGCCCCGGTGTCCCCAGTGGCTCAGTGTGCCTGTGTTGGCAGGGGTGTGGAAGAAGATGAACTTTAGGATCGCTTCCAACCCAAACCCTTCTGTGATTCCATGGTATCGGCCTGCTGTGGTGCCAGGCACGAGCAGTCCTGTGGTTGGACAGGCGGCCTTGTGCTGCCACGCTTTGATCCCTCAGGTGTTTGAGGACGAGGAAGAGGACGTGTCCTTGGCTGTGCTCTTCTGGAGGTCTCGCCCCTGCAAGTGCTTATGTGGCACTCACCTGCCCGAGCAGTCCCCAGCCCTGGCCCCTGCCCTCCTAGCCTGGGGTTTCTCATCCTGTGGATAAGATCACACATAACTCACCTAAAGTATGTGTCCTCCCAACTGGAGTCCTGAGGCAGCTCACATGTTCAGAGTAACACCGTATTTTAATGTTTCTTCCCCTTTTTCTGACACAGGTCTTACAAAACATGTACAGGCTTTATTTAAAACATGTGGCTAATCCAGCTGCAGTCAGGAGTCTCATTTGCATCAATAAAGCAGGATGGGATGCAGAAACCTGCAGGATTGTGGTCATGGGTTATTATGTTATTAAGTTACTGAGGGCTGTCTAATTTGTCCCTAATAAAGGGCTGCATTTTATAGGTAGGGCTGTAATACAATCCTCCAAACGCTGTACTTAGTGGAGAGGGAAGCAATTATGCTGCGAGTCACGGATATTTAAAAGTAGTTTTACAAGCTGGTGTGTACATTACACTCAGCCAAGCATCAGCCTCATCTCCTGCACTTGGAGTGAGTGGTTGTAACTGGTTTGGCCTGTGTAGGAAAGAGGCACCAACCTGCAAATTCAGATTATTAAAGGTTGTTGCTTGATGTGTGTCCAGTATCTCCACATAGCGTGTAAGTTGGGGGTTGGTTGGTTGATTGTTTTCTTTCCGTTTGGGATGTGCAAAAAATGGTGAGTTTTTGGCAGCCGTGGAAAGTGAATGAGATGATTTCAGTTCAAGTTTCTAAAGCTGGAGGAACAGTGTCACTACTGCAGTCTTGTTTTATTTATGTCTATAGTAGTTTTCTTACCATAGTTCCAGTTTTGTCTCAGATTTATATTGGCACTAAGACTTGTTATTTTTTGCCACTGGAGATCTGTGGAGGGAACAAAAAAAACATAAATTGGGAGTGTGCCGATTTTCTTGTACCTCTTACAGATGGAGAGACTAACACAGAAATAGTCATTGTAAGGTGACTTTTTTCCTAAGAAAATGCCTTTTTGGAGCTGAAGTTAAAAAAGAAAACTCTCAGAAACTGATTGTTCCCTTTTATCACTCTGTGTTAATCCCTGACAGTTTTAGAATGTGTTATACCATCAGTGTTTTTATATTTAGTTACTTCCTGGTGGCTTGTACTCTTGAGTTAATTAATTTATTTATTATTTATTTGACACCCAAGACTAGTTTCTGTTGCTGTTTGAAATGAGTATAATTATGGGTTTGTTTCCTATTTTTCAAATTAATTAGTGTTAGTATAAAGACTTACCTTGTAAATGTTTACTTGATTCAGCAATCCAAACATTTAAAGACTTTTGGAGACTTGAGATCATACTGCTGTACATTGTAGGCAGAAATTGTTTTTCTTCTTTATGCTGTTGCTTTATTTTTTCTTTATTTTTCACCCCAGATCTCTCAAGTAATTGCAGAACAGCTCAGTAACTCCTGAATTATTTGATTACATTATTTTTCCCCATTTTCTTATAGTTGTTCTTTCTTTTGTGGCACTCCTTGACATGAAGTTGTTTCCATTAGTTGCTAAAAAGGAATGACCTGGCTTCACCAGGTCTCCCTGGAGAGATTGCTGATTTTGGAATGTTGGATGAAGTAAGGGGGGTGGAAGGGCTGGATTTGCAGCAGGCACTGGGATCGTGCACTGAGTACCTGTCCCTGAGGCAAACCATGGCTTCAGGAGCCAGCTCTGCTGGAGCTCTGCGTGCTGTCCCCTCACTCTCGCTCTTCCCAGAGTGGGGATGGAAGGGAAATACTGGGGAGAAGGTGTTCCAACCACTAAAGAAGCCTGAAAAAGTTCAGCTGTAAGAACAGCCCCAATGCCATTGGCTGAGCAGCCGGTGACGGTCGCAGGGTGTCCATGGAACTGTCCTTGGGACAAACTGAAGGCCATGGAGTTCCCATCTTTGTCCTTTTCAGTGTCCACCCTGGGATCTTTGTCCTTTTCAGTGTCCACCCTGGGATCTCCCAGTGTCCCCAGTGCCTGACAGCACTTGGACTCCGTTTACACCTCCCAAACTGTGACACAGCAGAGGGATCTTAGAGTGAGCAGATTTTTTAATTAGCATTCAGTTCAGAAAGGCAGTGAAAAAACATCTTTATATTGTTGGGCTCACAGCAGGCTGAGGGGTGGGAGACCATGGGAGTGCAGAGTTACCAGTGTTGGTTGGCCTGGGACAAGTAGCAGGGGCAAGGGAAACCTTGGAAAACCTGCTTTTTCAGCTGCCATGGGTTATTCTCTGCGCTGCCAGAGACACCAACACACTTGGCCAAGGCTGCTTTATTTTATTAGAGCAGGCAGATGTTGAATCCTTAAATACAGCTTTGCCACCTCAGTCTTTTATTAAAGTGAAAATTCAGCTTACATTCATAGAATTTGTTTGCATAATGCTTTACCTGATTTTTATTAAATTTCACAGAGTTCTTTTCTGTAACAAACTCTCTTTTCAGTGCCAATGTGTTGCCAACCAGCTGGACACTCGGCTTCCCAAAAGCTTACATGCTTGTTTGCTAAGCTTGGCAAGTCAAGATCAAAATGAAATTATGATAAAAATCCATGTGGATTTCTAACTTGGAGTCTGAGGTTCAAGACAAAGGTGAGAAATCCTGAAGAGACTGGAGTGCTCTGTAGGTGCACAGATTGGGATGAAGAGTTTATTTCCTTGGAAGTACCTGAGGTTGTTTTGAATAATAGTCTGTGATGAAGGTGTGTGACCTGCTGATTCCCTTCACACTGATGTGTCTGCCTCAATGTTCAGTAATTTTAGCACCTTGCAAGTTACTTCCTGTGTTAAAGAAAATGTAAGAGCTCATATCTTGTTCTAATTACGAAAACTGATGCTGAACGTGTAAAACTTCCCCAAAAAATAATCAGTGTGATTCTTTAATGAACATATCCTTTATTAATTTGTCTCAGTGTAGGTAAATTCCCAGGTGTGACAGGCTCGGGCAGTGAGCAGAACTTGTTGCCTGTGCAGGTGGGATCTGCAGAGATAATCCAGCTCTTCCTGGATTAACAGGATGGCTCTGGACTCTGTGGTTTTCCAGGGGAGCTCCCAAACATCTATCAATTGGTTTATTCAACACAGGATACTGCTTTAGATATTCAGAATCAGCACTTAAGAACTGCTGATGGCAAATTGATTTCCATCTGCATTTTACAGGTGACATAATATTAATCAGAGAGCTTTGAATCTGCCAGAGACAGAATATTGCCAGATGTCCTTCACACTGGTGTGAAATCAGTGGAAGATGGTACAGAGCTGTCTTTTGACTGAGGATTTGGTATATCCAAGACACAAAAAGCTTTGATAAATCTCACCTGTTTATTTGAAGGTTTAGATGTTGTAATGCAAACTGCAGTTATGACTCAGTTCATAACTCTGTGGTTGGAGGAGCCTGTAATCTGTTTATTTAAATCAGTTTCTAATGGTCTCTGCAGGGATCCTTTGAGCTCTGCTTTACTGGATTCAAGGCAGAGGCTACCGAGGAATCTTACCAGGACTTTGGTTGGCAGGTGGAGTTCATGAGTGATTAAAATGCACTGTAAAAATGAGTTATTAAAGCAGAGCATGACCTCTCCTGAGTTTAGCTGGGCCAAGCCTGTCAGGCAATGCTCAAGGGTTTATCTGAAGTTCAAGTGATTTAATCAAAGCGCTCCGCCCTGTCTTTATCTAAATTACAGATGTCAAATGCAACAATTAAAGTATTTTAACACACAAGTGACCTTGGATACAAAGATCCACATAATTAAAAAACGTGTCAAGGACCTGACTCAGGTCTTCCCTCGCAGGTCATCAGGTCTGGCTTTAAAAATTTATCTTGCCATTGGAAGAGTCTTCAGTGCAGTTGGTGAACTGTTTGGAGAGCATGGTGTGATGAGCCTGAGTGTGGAAATGCTGGAGCTTTGGGTGACTTCAGCAGGATCTGGAACGATGGAAGCTGAACTATTGAAAGAGGAAAGATGAACTATTTCTGATGAGGTCATTTGTGGGAACTGAGCTCTACTCAATAAAACAGGAGCACTGGTACTGAAAGAGGAGTAGATGGGAGTGCAGGAGGAAAAAGAATCACAAAATTAACTCTTCTATGTTCTTTCAAAGTGACATAAATCATTCCGTGGCCTTGTCATTGTGTATCCACATGGGAGATCTGAAGGCAGTTCTCAGCATGAGAAAGGAGATTATTATGAACTTTATTGATTTGTTAATGGACTAATAATTGTCTTCTCTGTTGCTTGCTATAAATTTCTTTAAGGAGTAGATTATTCAGAGCAAGAGTCTCCTTTGGCCAGCTCTGGCTGTGACTGAATAAATGTTTGGAGGAGGCAGAACTTGGGTGAACCTGACTTGTAATGCAGCTGGTGCTGCATTTAATAATGCACTGGATTGAGAGGGGGAATTAGAGTTGAGAACAGAGGTAAAAAATGTAATCGAAAAATCATCTTCTATTTTATCTGTTACTTCAAAGAAACAGTAATTTTTACAAATTGGTAATTACTAATTTTTTATTGCCTGTTGACATAGAGAGGAAAGTAAACTCTGCAGTCAAAGCTCTGGCCTACAAGCATTTTACTCCAAATTCTAGATATCAATCTCTTTCTTTATACAGGCCTGTTGAACTCTTAACATCCATTACCATTACATGGTATAATTATCTTGGAGAGTAAAGTGAAAGCAGTTGGATGTCTACTTATGCTTTTGAGCCCCTAATAATTGTATTTGCTTTATATTAGAATCAGCCCTTGTGCAAAGATTAGGTAGATCTCCCCTCTCCTCCTTTCCATTCAGAATTTTCCAAAATGCTTAGCTACAAAGGGTTCCCTTACCCCCTTTATTTTCCTACTGGATGTTGGCAGGTTTCTTGTCCTTTGGTTCATTCTGTATTATTGTGATTCATGTACTGCATTAAAAGAACTCGTGGCTGGTGTCATTTTTGCTTCCCAAGGCACCACGTTGGATGCAGGCTGTTCCTGGCTGGCACTTGCATTGTCTCAGCTTGTGGTCTCCTGTCTGGCACAAAAAAAGGCCCTGCCTTGGAAATCTGTGATGATGAGGATCTTCTTTTCTGATACCTACCCAGAGCATTGCATTCTTTGCCTGTGTAGATTGTGTAACAAGAGCATCAAGCTCCAGTTTGCTGTTAGGACTCTGTTGTGCGCTTGGTAATATTGATAATATTGGCAATAATGTTTGCCTTTCCCAAGCCAGGGCATGAATTTTCACACATAACAAAGCAATGTCTGGTTTAATGTGTTCATCAAAGTGCTGCCCTGTCCAGGCCACCTCCTGTGTCCTCACAGTGAAACTCAGGGGGACCCAGTGCTGCTTATCCTGCTGGACTTCCTGAGCACTGTTACATAGAGGTAAAACCTTATAAAAGAAAGGCCTTGTAAAGTCAGGCCTTGCAATTTCAGCTGAATTAACAGCTAGCCTGTTAAGTTCCCATGAGAAAGAATCATAAGAATGGGAATCAGTTTGAATAACAATCTAGTCTTGCATGAAGGCAGTTGCATCTGTGAAAAATAAGAAGTCTATCCCGTGAGAATCCACAAAGAAAAAATGTAAACACCTGTGTAAAGAGAGAGCCTTAGCTTGTGCACACACAAGCACCTTCTATCCAATGAATTGAGTGGCAAGAAAGTTCTTAACCAATTAGAATTAAACACAATAACTGGGAAAACTGGATAAAAATAGGCTGTGACGTTAAAGTGGGGGTTTGCTGCTGGAACTTTGAAGTGTTATGCCTGTTATTCACTGCTGTTGTTACAGAGCACCATTTTGGGTAAAGCCAAGGAGCAGGAGCACATCCCAAGGTCCTGTAGCTAGCATTGGTTATATCCCAGGAAAACAACCCTTACATGTTCTTTAAAATCCTGATTTCCAGCCTTCAGGAGGTGTCACAGCAGCCTGGGACACTGGTGTCCCTCCTCTGCTAAAGTGAGCGTTTGTTAGACTGGGTGGGCAGCACCAGGGCTGCCCAAAGCCCTTCCTTGGGGGTTTTTCCCCAAATTGGTCTTTGGTTCTTGATCCTTGTGACTTGCAGCTGGAAGTGCCAGTACTGACACAGCAGAAGGACTGGCTCTTGTGGCATGCAGGAATTGCTGAAGTTGGAGACAGTGGAAACTTGTGTCAGTCACCTTGATTTTATACCAGATTGTGTCTGGTTTTTTTTTTTTGTTGTTGTTAGGGATGGGAGACAAACCTGCTGCTATTGGAGCTGCAGATGTTTCTCTGTTTTGCCTAATGCCTTTATTTCATTTACATTTTTAAGGGAAAAACTTTTTCCTTCTAACTAGAGCCTCGTGGACTTAGCAATATCATATAATACTTATTTATTTGTGAAAAGCAGTCACTGTTGTTCCAAACATCCAGTTCACCTGTTCAGCTTGACACAACGCTGATTGCAAGAAGCTTTCTTGGAAAGTCAGGAAGTGTTGGTGAAAGGTTCTGTAGAGAAAACATGTCCCTCCTCAGCATTATCAGGGGCACAAAGGAGAGCCTGTGCCTCCTGCACAGTTACAGCTTCCACCCCAGCTTTCAGAGTATCTCCTTTTCCTTTCAGATGAATCTGCGTTCTGTGTTTACTGTAGAGCAACAAAGGATATTACAGCGTTACTATGAAAATGGAATGACAAATCAAAGTAAAAATTGCTTTCAGCTCATATTACAGTGTGCACAAGAAACTAAACTGGATTTCAGCGTGGTCAGGGTAAGTACTGAGGCCTTCCAAGTTTGTTAAGCATACACATTTATTGCTTTACATAAAATATAGAGAGGTCTGGAGTCTCTAACTTTATCCTTGTCTTAAATCAGACTTCAGTGTGTGTGTGTGTGTGTGAGACATTCATTTTTACCCAGCGAGCCTATTTAGAGTTTGTTTTCACTGAAATATCTTCACATGACTGTTGAATTTAGCAGGGGCCTGGGTTGCACAAGGAGTGATTTTTGTTGTCTTTTGTTGGGATTTTTAAAGTTATTATTTATTAAATTATAGGGTGGCTTGCCCTATAGAAACTTTGTATGATGTATTATATCAGAGCAAGGTCGTGTTTTTAAGAAACTATTTTTAAGCTAAATAAGTTTCTATAAATCAATATATTTGGAGGAAACAATTGTGGAACTATTTCTTTTGATGCACTCTGTCACACTTGTATTCCACATCACAATCATAAATATTGTGGTCCTTTGTGGTTATTCACAGTGAGGACATTCTTTTCCTATAAAACAAGAATGTCCCAGTGCTAACAGGAGCTCTTCCAGAGTCTATGAATTCCACGGAAAGGGAAATAATAATCCCTTTGTGAAACACTAGACAACAAAATGGCTGTTGTCCGAGAGAGAGCAGAAATAGAAATCCTGAGGCATTAGATGGAAAAATAACAAAGGGTAGTGGAACTCCCAGGAGCTGCTGTGACACTGGACACTGAGGAGGAGCAAGTGGGACCAGTCTAGGTTGGTTTTTAATTGGTTTAACAGTGGCACATTGACAATAACAACCCTGCTCCCAAATTCTTACCTGCATTCCCCTCCCTCAGAACACCCTGGAAACATTCAAAGTTACTTTCTCAGCTGGAGGTGGTAGAAGCTGTGAAAGTCAGCCAGGGGTTCAGGCTCCTGGGGCAGGCAGGCAGTTGTAACAGGAATCTGGATGCTGATGGTGCAGCCAGGGCTGCTTTGCTATTTTTGTGCTGATTGAATGTCCTAGAGGAGGCAGTCCAGCTCCCCTCTCCTTGCAGTTCTCTCCATCTTCATGTTTCCTTTCCCTCTCCATTTCCCTTCCTGCAATCAAGTATCATTCCTTCTGTTTTCTTCCCTTTCTGATCCCTGATTTGCAACACTTAAACTTTTTCTTACTTAGGAAGTGCAATGGAAACAGATCCAGTGTCTGTCCTGCATTTGTCATATTTTAGCATGATCTTACCTTTCTCTTCTTTACACCCAGCATTTCTGCTTCTCCTAATGCCCCCTTTTTTTCCTTTTTTTCTTTTTATCCTATAAAACTCTTGGTCAGTGATTAATTCTTTGCAAAATGATATTTGAGTTGCAGCTGGCACTTGAAGATAGGATTATAATAGACACATGAATTCCCTAAATACAATTGGTCAGGAGAATGGGACTCTCAGCAGAAGCAAAGCTGACCAGTAACTGACATTTTACTGGATGTTACAAAATGTGCCTCAAATTAGACATTTTGTAAAATTTGACAATAAATTAGTAGAGTGGAATAGTGTATGGCAGGGATGTTTTTTTTTTTTTTTTTCCCTGTATGAAATAAGTCACAGTGGTGTCAATGAAATAAATCTTGAGGGTAACTTCAAGACAGGAGGCACGAGAGTGTCAGGATTTTTAAGATGCTGGGGCTTTGGAATTGAGGTTGGGATTGTCCTGTGTGAGTTGTGGATCCCAAAGAGGAGAGGCCTAGATCTCTACCCTGTATTGTTCAGGCCTGTATTCCCACCCTGTCATGTTCACTGCATAATCAGTACATGATTTACATATTTGTAAACTTAGATCTCAACTCGAACACTTAACATGTCATCAGACCTGCTTAAAAATGGAATTGCTAATTTTTTTTCTGCCTCTTTGACGCCTCGTTTTGTGTTTGTTGTCGTTGCTGTCTTGTTTGAAGACGTGGGTTGGCAACAAGCGGCGGAAGATGAGCAGCAAGATCGCCGTGGAATCTGGGGGCACCCCCCCAGGGACTGCCCCTGCCACTCCCTCCGTGCCCCCGGAAGCAGCGGTGAGAAATGTGGTAAATATTGCTCGATCCCAAAGCCAGCAATCCTCTTGGACCTCTTCTAACAATGACGTGATAGTGACTGGTATCTACAGCCCTGCCAGCTCCTCGGGCCGGCCGGGAGTCTCCAAGCACACGAACACCTCCGTGACAGAGCTGCACAAAACCTCCATCCCACGGCTCCCGGGCAAGAGCGACGCAGACTTCCAGCAGCAGCACATCCCTCTGGGACGGCAGGTACCCCACTGTAAAAACGCTTCCCTCTTGGTGGGGGAAAAGACCATTATTCTATCCAGGCAAACGAGCGTGCTCAATTCTGCAAACTCCATCTACAGTCACACGAAGAAAAGCTACGGCAGCTCCTCGGTGCAGACGGCGGAGCTGGTGTTACCTCAGAAACCCATGATTTGCCACAGGCCCTGCAGGGCCGAGCCCTTGGCGTGCCAGCGCTTGCACAAACCCGAGCCCGCGGCCCTGGCGTCGCACGTGCCCCCCGGGCCGAGGGCTCACCCCAGGGACCCCGCGTGTGGCACCCAGAACCTGGAGATCCGCGAGGTGTTCTCGCTGGCCGTCACGGACCAGCCGCAGCGGCTGGTGGCGGGCGGCGCGGCGCAGAAGCGCCCCTCGCCGGGGGGCAGCTGCCTGTCCATCGCCATGGAGACCGGCGACGTGGACGACGAGTACGCCCGCGAGGAGGAGCTGGCCTCCATGGGAGCGCAGATCCAGAGCTACTCCAGATACTGTGAGGGCAGCGGCTCCGGCCGCGGGGACAGCCAAAGCGCGGCCGGGCCGGGCCACAGCGGGGGCTGTGGGGCGCAGCTGGGCAGTGCCAGGGATGTGCCTGACAATCTCCTCTACCACAGCAGAGAGTTCCACCTGCCTGCACGGACCTCATTGCACACAACATCCAGCACGATTTATAGCCCTGCCAACGCAGCCAGAAGTACCTTTTCTCCTCATTTTACATCTTCAAGTCAACTGAGGCTGTCACAAAACCAAAATAATTACCAGGTAATCCATCGGTTTATCTCTGTCTTCACACCTCAAAGCCAGGGTTGTAGATAAATGCTGGTTTCAAAGTTGGTAGCTATTAAGCAATAGGTTCACCTTTCTGCAGGCTGTGCTCCTTTCATGCCTTTCAGTGGAGATAATTCCTTCTCAAACCCAGTGCAGGCAGCACTGCAGTGTGGTGGCACTTCTGCCTGTCCAGCCGAGCCCCTGGTAGCCATATATTGAAGTTCAGTGAGGATTTCATGGATTCCAGGGCTAAATTTTGGCTGCAGGAGGGTCATGCCCACGAGCTGGTGGTTGCTCAGGCCTGTGTTGTCCTGCCCTGGCTTTCCAGCACATGCCGTGGCCATTCCCTGGCTGTTCCCCTGTGGACACACATCACACGTGGCACAGGACATGGTGTCATGCTGGCATTTGTGCATCTGCTCATCCCATTGATGTCAGCTTGGAATCCTGTACCCCTGTGCAGGTGGCAGTCTCTGTGTTCTGTCAGGGATTAGGATCCCCTGTGATGGACTTAACTCAGCTTCCTTTCCCACAGCATCTAATTCAAATAATCAGTTTTACATTCAATCCCTTTATTCCTTTTCGTGTACTAAAATCCCTTTAGTGATACTGAGGGGAAATTAAATGCAGATCATTGAAGAACTAAAAGATGTTTAGGAGAAACTGCAACACTTGACACATTTTTTTTTAGTTTTTGGTATTAGAAGGGGAGAGATACTTGTGCAGGAAACATCCAAATTGGTGTTTTTCATGGATTTTTACACCATCTGGCATGACATAGCCTGGAGACACTGAGGTAGAAGCCTTTTAAGGCTGTCAGGATGTGATTCTGTGTGTGTCACCTGCCTGCATTTGCCTGTTATTGCCTTTTTATTTTCTCCTGAAAATAAGCCATGTTGACAGCATATCAGCTTTTCCTTTGCTTTGCTCACCAGGGTAGAGAACGAGACTTTGTGAATCATATTTTTTTTTAGTTTTTTTAATTTTTCTTTTCTTTTTTTCCTGACTTGTTCCTATCTCATGTGACCATTTGAAGGAAAGCTGCTGAGTCCAAGTCAGTGCCACTCTTCACCTGAATTATTACTTCTCTGGTTGAAGACCAGAGGTTTGATGAACAGAGAGTAAATTCTGGGGAGTAGATAGCACATCAGATGTTCTCTCCTTTACCCTCACACAGCCTCTCAGTGTTTGCTGTTTCTTTTCTTACTTGATTATAGAATTCCTGAAATGCTGTTTACTTTTGCCGTCCCAGTTTCACAGGAGAAGAAAAGCTGTAAATGTGCAGATCAGTCCAATAAAGGGTTGGTAAAAGTGCTTACAATTGAGTTAAGGACATTTTATAAAGTTTCATGAAGGGAAATCCATTACTGATGCCTCCATCAGCTGTGTGCTCATGGTGCTTTATTTCACTCTTGAAAAAGCATCAGAGAGATTGATTTCTTCTATTTTTTTAAATGAAATTTTGAATAACTTTGTTTTGGGGTTTTATGGGGTAGGAACTGAGTCTTTTTGAAGAGCTAGAACAGTTCATGGTAGATGATATTTTATCTGTCTGTGTGGTGTTTTATGGATCAGAATAAGATCTCTGGAATTTTGTTTTAGGGTTTTTTTTATTTCTCCCTGTTTTAACAACACACCTGGTTTTTTGATAAGGGAGGAATTCATCTGTACCCCAGCTGACCTCCATGCTTGTCTCAGACACCCCCTGCTCTTTGGATTTGGAGGTTGGATGGAGGGAGCTTCTGTCATATCCCTTATCATTCCAGAGTTTTAAACCTTGGAAAAGCTGAGCAGGATGCTGTTAATTCCCTCATTGCTGTGAGCATGCACCCTGTGAACCCCTGAGGTGACACTTCTGGGTATTAGAGACTTTCTAAGGTGCTGTCTTGAATCCTTTTAGGTTTGTACAGGATGACACTTCATTGTTTTGTAGTCAGTTTATGTTAATTTTATTGCCCATGTTTAGCTAATTTATCCATCAGCACAGAGATGAAAATCCTTAAACTTGGGGAAATCTTCTTGAATTTAAAAATAGATTAAACCTTAGCTAAATGATTATTGGAGTAGTTGAACATCCAAGCAGATGCTTCTTCAAAGTCAGGACTGTGTGATTCATGTTTTGATGAAGTAATTACTGTCATATATTGGTGGGGTATCTAATTAGCAATTAGTTATAGCTTCCTTACTGGTTCAATTAATCAAATTCATGTTAGTGTAACTTAAGACTAAATTTAATTAAGTGATCAATTTTAATGCCTGAGCAGTTTCAGTAAACAAATTCTTCAGCCTACTTGCTTGTCTCAGTTTGACTTTGACTGTGTTGAAGTGGAGAGGTTACCTGTGCTGTCCTCCAGGCTGAATTGGGATTTAGTTTTGGTTTCTCCCGCCAGCCCTAAGGGACAAGAACACTGTTGAGAATCTGTATTTTTATTTACTTTGTTGCCAAGCCCAGCCCTTGTGCCTGTTTGCCGAGGGCAGCTCAGAACAGTGCCATGCACGTTCTCTTCCAGGGAGTTCTCTTGAGATGAGCTTGGCTGGTTTTGGCCTCATCCCTGTTAGAACTGTGTGCATTTGTCTTCCCAGCAACCCTTAATGCTCTGCCAGGTAGATGTTGCTTTATTCCCATATAAAAGCACTTTTTTTTGTAGCCCCCTTTAAATGGGTGAAGAGGAGCCACCTGGGTGGTTCCTCAGGGTGCCTTTGCATTGGATTCTGTGGTGTGAAGCTGTTGTGTGGGATATAGGGTTGTAAGAGACATAACTTTACAGAATTTCTAAAATGTGTGTGTGCAGTGAAGAATATTTTAGGCTCAAACCCTGATGCAGGCCGGCCCTTGGGAGGGGAGGGTGCTCCTTTCCATCCCCCTCAAACCCTCTTTGTGCTGTAATGAGAAAGTGTCTGACCTTGGGTGGCCTCCAAGTGCTTCCAGCTAAAAGCTTGAAGAATAAAAGTGTTTATGTGCTTGTACAGCAGCCACCTGCACCAGGGCTGCTGTGCTTGTGCTCATGCTGCAAGAGCCATCAGTGAAGCACTTTGCAAATACCAAAACTCTCAGAGCAGTTTGGGTCAGGCAGCAGAAATGCACAGGTTTTTTCCTCACAGGTGATTGATCTCTCCAGAGCTGTGTTTAGTCTCTCAAGCATTGCTTGTCTGCAGCAGAAGATGCACATGGGATCTTAAATAAGCCTAAAATATTCCAGGCTGTGACACACCTCAGATGGTCAGGGAAAACACTCTGAGATTTTTATTTAATAAACTCTGACCTCTGGGAATGATGGAGAAGCAATAGGAATGGAAGCAGTTCTCCTTTGCCTTTGCACTCCTTCCTCTTCCTTCTCCATCCTGATATCCCTAATTTTTCTGCTGGTATTCAAATCTTTAACATGAGGCATTGAACAGCTCAGTGACAAACATGAGAGCATTTCTTCTGGACGTTGAAGTGATGTAATTGGAAAAGATGGAAGGGCAGCTCAGTCCTCAGCCCTTGTCTGACTCCAGCCTGCTCATCCTGCCAGGTGGAAAGGGAAACTGTTGTGAAGTACGAGTTTTGGGGTAGAGAAACACCCAAGTTGTCACTGTGTTATCTTGCCCTCACCCAAAGAAACAGTGTTTTATTCTTGGCATAAAGGTGAGTGTGACTTTGGTTTTCAGTCTTAACGTGTTTACAGACATTGGTGTCAGAATTGAATGCACAGTGCTGAAGTCTCACTATTGGCTCTCACAGCAACTTAAGCTGCTCTTGTTTTCTGTTCTGTTTCCTCCTTCTCCTCTGCAGATTTCAGGAAACCTTACTGTGCCTTGGATTACAGGTTGTTCCAGAAAAAGAGCAGTAAGTACATTTCCATTTAAGTATCTAATGCATTGAGTGAAACAATGAAAAGTTGATAAAAATGCATTTTTGAAAATGTCAGTTCTATTGACCTTGGGTGGGTTTTTCCCTTTTTCCTTTGATACAAACCTTATCTGCAGGTGCAGTGTTTCAGTTGAGGTGAAGTTGATGTCTATCTTTAAAACCAGGTCAAGGTCAGAATCCAGTGTGAGGTGATGCCCAGGTAGGAATCGTGCTCTTAGCTCAAACACAACATCTGAGTTGATAAGGACTGAGTTTGGAGTTCAGAATATGGTTTTTATATTGAAAGTAAAGTGGTTGTTAATTGGGGCAACTGATTGCTTAAGAGAGTAACTCCCTCTGCAGCTTCTCTGCACATGCACAGAATTAGTCAGTGCTGGCTGTAGGAACTTGATCAAGTCTAATTTTATCCACATAAATGTCATTTCACAGTAGCAGAATCAGCCAGTTTAGTGTCCTTAATTCACAGACAACTCCAAACCAGAACACAAGGTATGACACAGCTTTTGTCAGGGGGAAAAAAAACCTGCCCAACTCTTTTGTTGATTTAGTGCTGAGCATTTCCAGCTTGTCTTTGAGGAGGTGTCAGTTCTGCCTCCTTACCAGCAAATCCAGCCTCAGCTGGGATGGTGCAGCCAGGCTCTCCAGGGGCTGCTCTGTCACTCCAGCTCTGTCAGAAGCAGCAGCTGGGGAAGTGTCTGGTAACCAAACTCCCCAGTGTGTGGAGCTGGCAGTGCCCTGGCAGTGAGGTCTAGGCAATGGAAGAGCCTTTCCTTGCTTTCTCCTGCTGTAATCAGAACTTTTTTCTTTATTATTTTCGGTTCTTTTAGTCTTCAAAAAGTGTGAGTGTGGCAATATTTCCTGTATAAGTAGAAATCTAAGGACCATCACATTAATGGTGTTTTCTCTCAGAGTATTCTAGGTCTCAGCTGAAGCACTTCCCATTTCTGCAGAGTTTGGTACAATGACTTACTTCTTTTTGTACAGAGAGTACTTTACAAGAGCATCTCCCAGAGGAACTGGTACTTTTGTACAAATCCTGTTGTGCTCAATCCATCTTCTTTCTTTCCTAAGTGCTAATTCTCTTGAGGAGGCTTTTTAAAATGCAGCTCTTTTCTGGAAGGTTCATTCCCTCTCATCACTTAATGACCTTTTAGAGCATCTCACCAAGGAGCTGAGGAGTGTCCTGGGTAGAGTTTCACAGCTAAATGGGGAGGTTTTCCCCCTCCCTCCCAGTACCCTGCCACCCCATCCATAGCCAGTATCCAGCTGTAAGGTAATCCAGGTTGGGTGTGTGAGCTGACAGGTACAAATTCTACTGCTGAGGTTGCTTTTAGAGTTCAGTGCTGTTCTGGGGGTCAGGTGTGTGCCAGAGCCAGCTCAGATTTGGCACTGGGAGCCCAGGGCTGGGAGTGGGATGATGTTGACCCCTGCCTGCATCACTGGGGGGTTGTTGGGCTTTGTGGTCATGCTGGATACCTGACCTCAGCTGTAGAAGACATTCCTGGAGTAAATTCTAAACTTTCAAGGATGTGGAGGTGCCTGTTCATTAATCATAGAGCCCTTGAGGTTTGAAAATACCTTAAAGATCATTGAGTCAGCCCAGCATCAGTATGGATGCCACTAAACCATGTCCCCAAGGGCCACATCCACATGTTTTATGAACACTTCCAGGGATGGTGATTCCACTCCTTCCCTGGGCAGCCTGTTCCAATGCTTTACAACCCTTTCAGTGATAAAATATTTCCTGATATCCAACCTGAGCCTCCCCTGGCCCAGCCTGAGGCCCTTTCCTCTCCTCCTGTCCCTGTCCCTGGGAGCAGAGCCTCCCCTGGCTGTCCCCTCCTGTCAGGAGCTGTGCAGAGCCACAGGGTCCCCCCCTGAGCCTCCTTTTCTCCAGGCTGAGCCCCCTCAGCTCCCTCAGCCCCTCCTGGTGCTCCAGACCTTTCCCAGCTCCATTCCCTTCTCTGTCTCCAGCCTCTCAATGTCTTTCCTGCAGTGAGAGACCGTTAAGGATGGTAATTAGAGAATTCTTTTTCCTTAGACCTTTGCTCATTTGTCCTTTTAATCAATAAAATGCATAAAACCCACTGGTTAATACAATCTGTTTGACAACATCTGTGTCCAGATGTGTGGATGCACTTTCCCAGTCTGAGTGCAGAATCAGTCTCCTTCAGGGGGCAAATTGAGGACTTGGCACTCTGAAACTGCTGTGTACACACAGGGGTAAGACAAGCAAAGGAGAAAAAGCTCCTACTTCCTAGAAACTTTGATTTCAACTGTGAAATTCTTTTGAATAAAGAGTGTGAGGGAACAGAAATAGAATGGATAGAGTTGTAGAAGTGCCATTATGGCAATTACTGCCATTCAAACAGGAAAAAGGCTAATCTGTATTTTGGTTAAAATGGAGAAGATTGTCTTTTAGATGCTTTGAATTTTTAATCTTCTTCCTTGATGTTTTGTTTCCCTTGCCCTGTCCTTCAACTGTATCAGGAGAGAAATAAAAGCTGTGCAGTTCTGCAGAAACTCTTGTCTGCTCAGCTCTGCTGTAGAATGATGTAATCCTGATTGTTAATGAATATTAGTCTAGAAATATCACCCTCTCAGTAACTCATGAGAGTGTCTTTGGAAATGACAGAGTTCTGTGTTCTGTCCTGGTGCATGTGCAGTGGCCTTTATGAATGCATTGATTTTTGGTTTTTCACAGGGTGGTGGAAGGATAACAAGGATTCAAAAATAGCAGTGAAGGTACCAGTTAAGGAGAATTAAAAGGGAAAATATCTTCACTTCTGTTAGGTCTTGAGTGTACTGACTGTGCTTCAGTTCTGTGTCATCTGAGGTCTGAGCAGAATGGGTTGTGTTTGTGGTAGATTTAAAAGTACTGGTGTGCTCTGGAGAACATTTGGCACACAGGTGGTGGCTCTGGGTAAGCTGGGCCTTCATGGTGAAGTTTCATTTTGGGGGACAGAGGATGCTTGTCTGCCCTGAGCTTCACTTTGGGGTGTCTGGGCTCTCAGACTGATGTATCTGGGGACAGGAAAGACCTGAAATGGGTGGAGAGTGCTAGATTTTGATTTTTGTATCACTGTTTGCACATTGGCTATTTGACTGAAACTCTGTCACAGGAGTGCAGGCACACTTTGAGCAGTTGGAGGGGCTGAGGTGTGACACCTGCCCCCAGCTGTTCTGGGCATGGGAGCACAGCTGGATTTTGTGGGGGAGACACATCAGTACAACTCTAAAGAAAGCTCCTCCTTGGCCTGGGGTGTGCAAGGCTCAGGAGAACAATGAGAGCTGAGAGCAAACACCTCAGAGCAGCTTCACAGAGAAACCCCGGCAGGGATTAAAGCTCCTGCAGTCAGAGGGCACCTCAGCTCTGCCTTTTGCTTTAAAACTATTCCAGGAGGAGCTTGGGGAGTTCTCTGCACTTTCTCTGCTCTCCCAGGAAGGGAGAAAACTGTGGCTCAGTCAAGTGAGTGGGAGCGTGTCTGAGCGAGCCAGTGGGGGTCTGCAGTGGGAGGTGAGCCCAGCTGGAGGTCTCTGCGTGGGGACACTGGGCTTGTTCCTGCTTTGTGCCATTTGCAATGCTGACTGGAGTGTTTCCTCCTTCTGTGACATACTTGACTACCTATCTCAAGGTATTTCAGCTTTGGTAAACCATCCACAGCGTGGCAGGGAAGAGCACCTCCTGTCCCACAGCAGTGCTGAAGGAATGCAAAGGGGGACAAGTCTGGCCATTTTTTATTCCGTGATGTGCCACAGATCACCCTGGCTCATTGTCTGCTGTGAACCTGCAGGCAAGGCATGCATCCTGTCTGAACAGGAACTGCAAAACTTTCTGGTCCAATGTGAGGAAGACATTGATAGATCAAGTAAGAATCATAATTAAAAATCTAAAAATCAGTTTACTTTGAGGCTGAACATCCACTATTACACAGATCAGCTCAAAATCTCCAGAAGGGTGAGTTGTCAGTTTGTGTGGTTTGAGGGTTGGTTTGGAAATTAGAGTGAGATGACTGGGGCTCAGAGTGTAATTTCTTTGCTGGACTGTTCATTGCATTGATACCTCTTCTTTTTTTTTCCCATCTTTTTAGTTGAGTTTGATTTAGAAACAGATAGTAACAGAATATCTGTAATTTTGGCTGCATGCTGAAGCAGTTACAGCTCTTCTCACAATGGGGTGCTATGAAATATTTATCAGTTCTGCTTCCATCAGAGCAAACTTCACGCTTACCCAGCCAGTGGGGAAAGATGCAAAAAGTCTCTGCTGCAGAAACCTACCAGTGGTGAGCAGGAGGAGTGGAAGGTTGCTTTCAGACACCTTTGTGCCTGAATTTGTGCAGCTGTGTGTGAGCAGCTGTGTCCAGCCTAAGCTCAGGATGGCTGTCACTGACAGGGGGCAGCTTTGTGGCACTGGTGAAACCTGAAGCTGAAACCTCAGGCTGAAGGAATGTGTAATCTGGAAGAGCTTTAATGAGGTTAAATATCTTGGTGTGTTAGGGGAAAATGCAGACCTTCAGAATTTGTATGTGGGAAATCAAGAAATAATGAACTGAAAAGCAAAAATTATATTAAATGGTGCAGATGGGGAAGGGAGAAGCGTACTGGAATGATTCAGAAATCACTGTTGATACATACAAATAAGATTCTGAGGTGGGAATTGATAATCCTCTGAAGAAAACAGGTATTAATTAGTGTCAGGGTTCAGAGAGGTCCATGCTGGCGTCACTGAGAAAGGTGAATAAGGCAAAATGACGCTTTTGTACAGAAGAATCTGGGATTTATTCATACCTTGAATACTTTGAGTGCTTCTGATCTTCCCATTCCTCCCAAAATATAACAGAGAAGCAGTGACAGGGATCAAAGGCATGGAAAATTTGTTTGTGAGAGGTTTGTTTGCTAAAAATAAGCATTACCTCAGCCCATTTCATCACCAAGTATCAGAACTGAATGTTGATTTAATATGATTTCACTGCAATTGAAATGAACACCACACGCAGTGCTCAGCTGCAGCATAAATGTAAGTTATGTATAAAACCTCTAATTCTTCCATTTTTTAGCATATCTTTGATTAATAATCTGAAATTTGTGTATAGCTTTTGTGCATGTGGCCTGAAACATTTTCAAGTGCTGCATAAAAGCCGATGTGAAAACGCAGGCTCTGAGCAAAGGCAGGATAAGGACACTCCACTGCGTGCAATTATTCACCCCAATTATAGACACCGGATTTGCACCACAGAAATTGCTGCACGGTGGGGGGGATGAGGGGCTGGCAAAGAGCCAGGAATGTCCCTGATAAACTGGGTCATCTCCTCCAAGGATGTTGTTGTTCCACTTGGGAGGTCGGGGATAAGCTGGGTTTAACCCTGCACTCAGCACAACTGCTGATTCAATTTGCTTTTCCTTGGGAGTGGATAGGCTGGATTCTGCTGGACAGAGCCTCTGCTGCTTTTTAAACTGTGGCCAACAGAACTGAGAAATGTAAAGGATTCAGCCAACAGCCAGCACTGTCAAAGCCAAGCCTTGAATCAGCAAGCTGGGTGTCTGAAGACAGGAAATGAGAATTGCGTTCAGAGCTGAGTTAATGACGTAAAAAATAAGAACTGAATTACTGGCTTGCCTTCACCTATAAGTATTGTCATAAATATGAAGCTTTCCAATATTATCTTTTGATATTTTTTCCTGTAATGATGAATGTTATGATATTTGTCAGGCTTTCCTCTAGGTCCCTCATTTCCTCTGATGATATTAAGCATGAGAAGGTTATTAACTAAATTGATGGAAGCTTAGTTACATGTACAGTGTCGAAATTCTATCCTTTATTTTCTGACAAAAGGCATTATGTAATTTTTAAGCAGTTTATAATGCAGAAGGCAAACTTGGGTATGATCCATGTCAAGGGGATGATCCTGTAATTGAAGGTAGTTTGTGATTTCCCTAAGAAAGTGCTGATAAGGCCTGTGGCACAGCCTGGCACACGAAGGCAGCTAATCTGGAGCTGAGATTTGGACATGCTCAAGTGTCATTTACATCTACTGAGCTTAAGGAGTGACACTGATCCCATGATGCTGGTGCAGCAATTGAGAGCAGGGTGTATAAATGATGATCCTTCAGGATCTCTGAGATCCCACAGAGCTGCTCACTTGGCAGAGCACAGGGGCTCCTCAGTGCTGGTCTTGGCAGAACAAAATAGCCAAAATGAAACAGAGACCCCAAAGTAGAAAATAAAAATTATATTAACATAATTATACAGCAATTGTGAGGTGAAAACCATTGAATTGTGATGTATCTAATAAGATTTTTATTGAAACATTTGCAGTAGGTCATCAGAATTAACATCTATCCACTAAAATGGAAAAGATCTGACTCTGCTTTTTAAGCAAAATTTTTGAAGGCCAGGTGCTTTTGCTAAATTCTGCTTTTTCCATGTAAAATCATTGTTTTGAGTAAGTAAAAGCTGGGCAGGCTCTGCACCTTCCTGAGCAGAGGAACTCTGCTTGGGGAACTCAAGGCAGGCTCTGGGTGCCTTTAGTCGAAGGCAGGATCCTCTTGCAGATCACTTTTCCTGCTACCCAGGCCTTGCCCTGGGTTCTTCCAGGAGAGGAAGCATTTCTGAATAACTGGAAAACCACATGGCAAAAAGAAACCTGAGCTTCCTCCAGCAGCAGCTGGACTTTCTTTGGGCTTTGTTCTAATTTGGCCAACGCAACCACCTGGGTGGGAAAAGCCAACCTGAGCAAGGTTCCCCCTTACCTGTGCTGTAACACCTGGCACATTTCCTGGTGCTCCCCTGAATTCCACAGACTGTTCTGAGCTGGAAGGGACCCTACAGGGATCATTGAGTGCAACATCAAGTGGATGGGCTGAAATGAGAGAATTGCACCTGGGAGTGCAAATTTGGATGTTCCAGGGGGGGTTGAGGCTGTGGATGGTAAATGTGAGGGGTTGCTGTGTGGGGCACTGATCCCAGGGAGCTCTGTGAGTTCACTGCAGGGCTTGCAGCAGTGGGGACTCTGCAGGACCTGCAGGCAGTGTTAGTTACTTATGTTTAAAAGCACCCAGGGTCCTTGAGGAGGTGAGGTGGCCCTGAGCAGTCAGGGATGTGAATTTATCTGGTGTATCTTTTTACTGGAATTACTTCAAGAAGACAAAGGTTTGATGCCCCTCTTTTGTGTTCCTACATTGAGGAGACTCAAGTGCTTCTAGCATTTTGAGAAATAGTAATTTTTAAGAGAAGAAAATTGCAACAATTACGATATTCTGAAGAGTAACAAAAGCTAAAACTGAGAACTGTACAAGATTGTCAAATGATCCTGGTTCTGTAAAACTACTTTTTATTCCACGTAAAATTATTTCTTTCTAACTTTCTAACTTTTAACAGTTGTTAAATGAGCAAACACAGAATTCAGCTATTGAAATCATGAACCCAATTGAGCTACTGAAATAATGACACATGTGGCACATGGGCTACAAGTTACCAATGCACTTTGTGGTTGGTTTTCTGTCCTCTGAATAGCAGAAGTGAAAAACATGGATTGGAGTAATGAAACTGTAGATTTTAGAGAAAATTCTGTGCAAAAAGGTTTTGATAAAGCTTGGAATCTCTACTAGGGAAATACTTTCTGTACTCACACCAGTTCAAACACTGGTAAGATGTCTAGGAATTCTTTCTAAGTGTTACTCCTTTTATCATTGATCCACTATCACATGTTTTGATAAACGTAGACAAAGAGTTTGGGAACTCTTGGATAAACAGTGGAACCAATTTAAACTCAAGCTCACCACATAAACATTAAAGTATTCCCTTTAGGAAGTCAGAATCCTTTGAATTATGCATGTGTTGTAGTTTGCAGTAAGATAAAAGAACTTTAAGGGGGGAGGGTGAGAAACTTGAAAAGCCTTTAAGGAGTAATTTGCATAAATTGGGTGGAGAGAGTAAACAGCACAAGGGGGAAAAAAAGTTATTTTCAGTAAGGCATTATAGAATGAGATAAAACAAATTACCAAAGAAATCAGGTGGAGTTGAAACAAAGCTGAAGTGCCTTAAACTTGTCTTAATGCTGCCACTGCCTTTACAGCAAATCCCAGGGAACTCTGAAGCACCCTGGATTAAAAAAAAAACAAAAAAACCCCACCAAATTCTTAAAGGAGTCTTAAAAGAGAAGAAGAGCCATGGAGACAGAAGAACATGTGTGTTACTGTGTGGGAGACCTCTGGACATGAATGCTCAGGATAAGCAGATTTTTTTTCAATCTAACAGTATTTTTTTTATCTTGCAGTTACAGGACCGCACACAATTTAGTGACCGAGACTTAGCTACCCTAAAGAAATACTGGGACAATGGCATGACCAGCCTGGGCTCAGTCTGCAGAGAGAAAATTGAAGCTGTGGCTGCAGAATTAAATGTTGACTGTGAAATAGTTCGGGTAAGAAATCCAGAGTCTTCCCTTATCTTGTCGCAGGAGCAAAAATAGGACAGATGAAAGGCTTTAAAAATTTCATGAGGAAGCTTGAAATAGATTTCACGTATTACATAATGAATGACCATGTTGGGAAGTGCTCTCCTGCTCTTTCTGCAGTCTATATTTAGTAAAAGCCCTCAGGTCAGGGTCTTATTGATCAGCAGCAGAAGCAGCACTAGGAGCTGTTTGATATTCTCTTGAGGAAGATTTTAAGTAAAAGTGTTACATTTTTGAGGGAGATCCTAGAAACTGAAAGGTACTATTTATATTGCTAATAAGATACCAAAAAAGGGCTTTTCCAAAGATACAGGGAAAATACTTCTCATTCATGCATATAGGGAAAATTGTATGAAAGAAAACACTCCAAAATAGGAAAAAAAAATACTTTACAAGACTTGTCTTGAGGGCAGGTTGAGGTGTGATGGAGGAATTCTGGGTCAGTTCACTTTGATGGCTGCTGTAGGTGGCTGAGGGAGGCACAGGTGTGCTGGAGATAACCTGGCTGCCAAGAACCTCTGCACATCATCTCCTCAGAGGCTGGGATGTTGTGTGACTGTGTCCTGGATGAGCAGACACCCAGCAGCACCTCTGGGGTCTCTTTGCTCATCCCAGCCTCAGGAAATGGCTCCACTGTTTGCAGTCAGACAAGGACAGGAGCCTTCCTTTCCCTTGTGACACGTGTGACAATTGGGATTATTCCTTTCAGGCTTCATCCTCTTTTTGCACCTATTTCCTAAATTCCTGACACTGCTGCAGAAGCAGGGCTGAGAGCCCTCAGTGAAACTCTCCTGTTGTGGAGACCTCTGGCTTGGTGCATCCAAATGGTCCCAAAGCTGCTTTTAGGGTTGAACACCAATCTGGTTATTTGTTTTTGTGGGCACACAGGGATTCTAAAAAACCCCAATTGTACTTTTGGAGACTGAAGAGAATCACTCTTTTCTCTGTATAGAGCAAGGCTGCTCCTTGTTTTCCAAGGACTTCCCTTTGCTCTGTAAAAGGTGAGGCTGTTCCCCCTGACAGCACCTCCTGGACAGCACAGTGACACCCAGGCTCCCTTGGTTTGTTCCCTTGGGGACATCCCTTGGCACACAAGGGGTGACACTTTGCACCTGCTGGAATGTTTCTGTCCTCAGGGCAGAGACCAGGACACCCCGGAAGGCTCTGGCATCACCTGCACCAGAACAGATGACAAATGATCCCATGCACTCAGACCTTGCTGGAAGTGTTTAAGGAGAATGTATTTTAGGGATAGAACTCTCAAGCTGATTTCCCACGTGACAGTTCCAGTCTGCTCTTGCCCTCACTGTTCTGCTGTTCCAGAATGTTCTCTGTTCAGCACAGCACACAGGATGGGGAACCTTCTCTTCCCCATTTAATTTGAGACACTATCAAAACATGTTCATCTTCTCTGACATTCTCAGTATGTTGAATGAAAGATTTTCTGCTTTGAAAAGTCTGTGAAAAGATCTGCCTTTCCCAAGTGCCTTTTTTGCTAAAAAAAGAGATCGATTCAATTTTAAATTTTGCTAACGCTGTTTGTTAAAATCACAAGATGATGGGAAAATTTAAAGAATGGCAATACACTGCTTGGAAAAAAAGAGACTCAGATCTCAAAGGGCTGCTTGTGTGGAGGTTTTCTTTAATTTTTTTCCCCAACCTGTAGGTAATGGGAAAAAATGATCCAGATAGTTCTCTGCATACCTGTTGTGCATTCTTCGAAGAGGAAAATCAGCAAGCTGGGAAAGCAAATACCAGCCAACAAAAAAGATTTGCTAAAAATAGTGTTCAGCATGTTATCTTTTAGCTTGTTAGAGATGCAGCTTTAAAAGGGCTTTCTTTTTATCCAAGGCCGGCACAGCATGAAACTGTGTTTAGT
Source organism: Vidua chalybeata (assembly GCF_026979565.1). Taxonomy (NCBI): domain Eukaryota; kingdom Metazoa; phylum Chordata; class Aves; order Passeriformes; family Viduidae; genus Vidua; species Vidua chalybeata. The sequence goes on along the minus strand of NC_071543.1, from coordinate 15,502,673 downwards.
AGTTGGGACTGCTGTTAATATTCCTTCACTTTTTCTCTTTGGTAATCAAGGTATTATGAGCAAAAAGTTTTTTACTCAACTTTCTCTGAAGCCTAGGAAGAGGAACAGGGCAGGCATTTCTGAAATAAGGCCAGAGTGATGTTTAGTGTATCTTTAAAGAAAATCCTAAATATTTTAATGTCTTGGGATACTCATTTGGAGCAGAGGCCTCCTGGAAAGGATGAGCATTTTGCCATGGCCTGATCATGTTTGCAAACCCAGGAACTGCTGCTCCTGTTTCTGGGGGTGTACGTGGTGGGAAGGGGGATGAGAGCCAGCCCAAGAGCACTGGGAGTAGCAGTTGGTAAAGAAGTGGATTCCTGGCTCTGGGAAGGATTCTTGAGTTCCAGTGGAGAATTGATTTGATGGAATGAAGGGTCTGGGATACAGGGGCTGCTGAGCAGAGTTGAGTGAGATGAGGAGTGACACAAAGGACAGGAGAGCCTTAGGAGTTGTAGACAATTCTTGTTACATCATGTTATTAAACTCTGAATCTTTTTGGTGTAGATGTTTCTTCATCAGAGAAGGCAAATTAATGACCAGGTGCACAGATCCAATTGAAGAATTTAGGATGTGGGTCTTTTTTTTTTTTTTTTTCTCCTTTGAAATTCAATTTTATTGATGTAAGATGAACTTAAAGCATCCATCTCCATCCCACCATGGCAGGGTTTCCAGGTTCCCTGGGCTGACTTCATCTCCAAGACTGTTCCCAGTGTGCTCCTCTGCACTCACTGCAAACAACTTTTCCTAAAGCTCTGTTTTACAGCCAAAGGGGACTGAAGGATGAGCTGCTCTGAGCTTTATTGTTCCAAGTTCCTTTCTGTCCTCCAAGGGCAGTGCTGTAGATCTGTCACCTTGGCCAGTTCCCCCTGTGCTGTGAGAAATCCTAGAACAGGGGAGATGTTTGGGTCATCGGATGCTTCAGTCCCCTTTTGGAAGTTGCAGAGTAGGAGAACCTGGATCAAAGATCTTACTTTAAATTTGTTGAATAATTTAGGGCGGCAGAGACCTTACAAAGTCACCTAGTCCTGCTCTTTATCTGGAGGAGGATTCACTTTGGAATCAAGTCAGGTTTCCCAGGATGTTATCCAGTAAAATGTTGAGTACCTCCAAGCTGGAGCTACCAAGGCTTCTATGGACAAACTGTCCCTCTACCTCACTGTAAAGCATTATTTTTTCTATTACATTCTCAATTCCAATCACAACTTCCCTTGCTTCCACTTGTACCTCTTGCTTCTTTTCCTTTTGCTGTGCACCTTCCTGTTTCCCTTGGAAAGCTGAACCTGGGCACAGGATTTCGGGAAGCAGCCTCAGGAGGGTGAAATACTGGGGAATACTCAGCTCCCTGAACTGCTGGCTGCACCCTTGCTCCTGTAGCTCAGATGTGCTGATGTCACTTGGTTGGGGGCCTGTTGCTTTTGTTATAGTTTCTGATATCATTCATGTTTATTTCTCTTACAAGACTTGGATTGGGAATCGAAGACGGAAATATCGTTTAATGGGGATTGAGGTCCCACCCCCTAGAGGAGGTCCTGCTGATTTCTCTGATCAATCTGAATTTGTTTCTAAATCAGCACTTAATCCAGGAGAGGAAACTGCTACTGAAGTGGGGGATGATAATGATAGGAATGATGAAGTATCAATCTGCTTATCTGAAGGAAGCTCACAAGGTATTTGGAATGCAGTTACTACTGTGCCTATATTTTCAATTTTGTGCAGTGTGCATGCTTTGGATTCTGTTGTACACATTCAAAAACGTCTGACAGAGTCACAAGTGCTCCACCCCGCCTGGGCTGAAGGTACTGTTTGGTCTCTTTCTTCTACCTCTGTGTCTCTGAGTTTTGTTGGGTTTGTGGTACAAAGATTGGCGAAACCTTTGGTCACAAGAGCCCTGTTTCTGCCAGATTCATCTGAAATGAAGTCAAGGATTCACGTTTTGCTGGTGCAAGTGAGAGCTGGGCAGCCAGTACAGGTGGGGAAGCCTCACTTCCCAAGGAAGCCAGATCTCAAAAATGCTCTCTGCCAACTACTCAGTTCTTCCCAGCCACCTGGAATGGCCATTCCATTTGACACCCCATGCCTGGAGGTGCCCAAGGCCAGGTTGGACAGGGCTGGGAGCACCCTGGGACACTGGAAGGTGTCCCTGTCTTGGCAGGGGGTGGCACTGGATGAGCTTTAAGGTCCCTCCCATCCCAACCCATGATTCCACAGTTCCATCCCTGTGATCCTCAGCCACCCCAAGCACTGATGGGGCTGGAGCTGCTGCTGGGTCTGTGCATTCCCATTTCTCCTGGCAGGGAACCCCTCAGCTCAGGCTGGAACAAGGAGCTGCCCAGGCCTCCTGCTGCTCTGTCTGACAGGCAAACACAACCAGCAGATCAAAGCCAGGAGCAGGGCACAGCCCAGGAGCCTTGGAACTGCACACACAGGGGGTGTCCTCAGTAAACTGCAGGATCTGGAGTGAGAAGTGCCTTCAGCTGAATTCCCTTTTCCCCCTGAGGAGCACATGGGATCGATGTCTGCCTGCCCCTCCTGTCCGTGAGCCCGGCACATCCCCCACTCACTAATTGCTCCCAGTGCTTCTGCTTAGAGGAGATCAATGGAGCCTTTGCTCTCCAAGCTAAAAGAGAGTCTGACCTCGGGCCTGCTGCTCTGCAGCTCAGTGTGCCAGGCTTGATCCTGTCATTTCCTCAGAACAGTTTAAAGGGAAGAGGCAGGGGAACGGAGGCGGCTGGGAATGAGTTTAGGAGAGCTTTGTCATACTCGACTGTAGAGGGAATAAGATGGTAAAGAAATGGGTCAAGTGATTGAAAGGCAAGCGAGATGAGGAATCTCAGAGTCCTTGATTTGCCTGAGGTGTGGAAGGAGCTGATTTGTCAGATCTGCTTGAGAGAAAATGGTGACAGGGAGGAGTTTGAAGTGTCTGTAGCTCAAGTGAGGAATAACTCCGTGTTGGTTGAGCCAGGCTTTCATCAGGCAAGGTGAGGCTGAACACTTGGGTGCATTATTAGTGTCAAAGCCTAAGGAAGTGCAAGGAAACAGGATTTCCACAGCATCCAGGAATCCCACCTTCATTCCTTTATTCTCCCACTACAATTATTTCTGTTCATTTCTCCAGTTCAAAGGAGGAGGTTTCACTGCTGCAACTCAGCTGGTTTTGAACTTCCTGGAAAATATTTCCCCCAATACTCATGGGTTATGTTCAGTCACAGAAAGGGAATTGTTCTAATGTTTGAGAACTGTAACTTTTGGTCCTAATTTATTAAAAAACCAAAAGCACAACAGCAAAAAAAACACTCTGAAGGACAGACAAAAGCAATTTTTGGTCACCTAATTAGAGTAATTAAAGTTGATGGCTTCTGCTTTTAAAATGTAGTGTGTAAATATAAAAAAATAAGCTATGCTTTGATGCCAAATGGATCATTAAAGCTCTCATATTACCTCACCTTTTTAAATTGTGTGTTAATTGAATCCACAGTGTGTAGGTGGAGGCCATTAGGGCTGTGCCGGTTCTGTGAGCTGAGGATGAATATTTAAGGAGTTGGGAATGCTGTAGGGAGCTGCTTGCTTCAGCTGTTGCATCCAAGGGTGACTCCAGGGTTACAGAGTTCCTGGTGCCCTGGAATGTCCCTGAGGAGTGACCTCCCCCAGTGACCTCTGCCCTTCCTTGCTCCCGTGTGCTCCTGGCACAAACTGTCCTACAGAGCTGTGACCAGTGGCACGTGGAGTTCATTTGAAACAATTCCCAATCAAATTTGCTCAGTTTAGAGATTTTTAACTTAAAATTTGTTTAAAATCATTAACTGGCTCTCTATGGTCTGACCTAAACATTACCCTGTCTTTGGTAATCCCAGGGGAATCCTGTTATCCCTGTGTTTGTGTGGAGGTGACAGACCCTGGAATCACCTGAACCTTGCTGCCCCTTCCCTCTTTTCCTCTTTATATTTAATATGTATCCTAGATTTATGTTTTAATATGCAGAAGTCAAGGAAATATGAGAAACAAGCTTCAATTTTAGGGGTAAATAGAGTGACCATTCTTTGGATTTGGAGTTCTCCTTGGCCTTTACGGTCAGTGGAATCATCTCATGCTTTGTGGTTGAAATACCAGGGTAAAATCTGCTCTGTTTTCAAATGTTTATACATAAAAAAGCACTTGAAGTTCACTGGGGATAAGCATTTGCCATAATCTGATCAGTTTTTTGTTCAAAACCCATCAGTGTCTGCAAGGAGGAAGTGAGATTTAGATATGTACCCCAGAATTTCAGGGAATACAGGGTTTTTCATGTAGGAACTCATTTTCATTAAAAAAGAAACCCAACTTCTGCACATCTCTGATGTGAAACTCTTCATCACCATTGAATATTCCAACCTGAACCTGAAAAGGGGAAGGTTTTGGTGCAGAGAATAACTGAGTATTGTTGTTGTTTCAGGTGGCAGTTGGTTTGATGTTGGCCTGAAATGCTTGTGACAAGATGTCTTTTTAATAAGGCAGATATTCTGTTTATGTTTAGACATTGATACCATGACTCTGCTGTTGAATTTAGCACCTGTGACATTTAGTGGTAAACACCATTAATGGTCCTTCAGCATAAAATTGGAATGAAATCTGACAAAACCAATTTATTTCTGCAGAAGAGACAAATGAAGCTCTTCAAAATGAAGAAATTGGCCACAAAGATGATGACCAGAATCCAGTTTCCACTGATAATGTGGTATGTTTACCTTTCCTTTTCCATCAATTAATAACTCCTTAATTAATGTTGAGGTTGTTGTCCAGCACTTGTGTAAAGTCCTTCCTATTTGAGCTTTAAAACTGCACTAAAAGTTCTAAAACACAGCAGGACAAAACCCCTCAAACCTTCAATAGAAATGGTTGGGAGAGATGGTGCCCAAGAGACTCAGCTCCCCAACCTGCCTGAACCCCAGATTTTGTCATTTGAGACAACAATGGAACAAACCCAAGGAAGAGTTTCTTCATACTTTGTTCTGAAACACTGTAACAAAAATTTCTAAAAATGCACTTAAAATTGGACTAAAATACATTGAATTTGCATAAGAGATAGGGTTTTCCTATTTGAAATTCTAATCTGTTCCTTCCCCTCCTATTTTAAAAAGTGTCTGAGAAGGGGAAAGTGAATGTTTGGCAGTTATATAGAGACTCTTCCCTCAAGCTGAGTCTGAAACCAAAAACATTTGAGTCCCAGTGTTCCTGAGGGTCTGATGGAGCAGCAGAACTCAGGGACATCAAAGCTCTGAGCTGTTGTCACTTCAGCTGGGCTGGCAGACACTGGAGCACACAAAATGTGCTTTATCCTCCCTGCCTTCAGCACAGGCTTGGGAGCTTGGTGAGTCTGCCAGGGAGAGCTGGGAATGCCCCTGGAAGGATTTCTCCTCAGTGATTTCAGGGAAATTCCTGGTATGCAGGCAGGAGGGACCACATGCTACAGGAAAAAACTGAATTAGCACCTCAGGAATGACCCATGGACATGGATTGGGTCAGTGGGGGCTCCTCCCTACAATGGGTTAACCACCATCCTAAAAAAACAGGAAAATTGCTTTAACTTATTATGGACACGTTCAAAAATGTTCACAACTGTCAAAACAATTAAGAACAGTAAAAAACCTCAGGACGTATTTCTGAGTCTTAGTCAGTGTTAAGCTTGGCCTTAACACTGTGCTTTAGGTATCTTTAGAAACCCAGTATAAAAAGCTCCCCAAATTTTTGTCAGTTAGGTGAAAAGGTCCATATTTGTGCATTTGGAAGTGTCCTTTGGATCAGCACCCCTACAGCTAAGGGCATTTCCCTTGCACTGTGGCCAGGGAGGGTCAGAGGAGAACTCTGATTTCTTCAGGCCAGGAGTAGCTCAGGATTTGCTGTGATGGCTGCTTTATCCAGAGGGATAAATGTCCAGACCCTCCTTCACAGCAACAGAGCAGAGCAGGGGCTGTGAGGAGATAAATGTGCAGCTTAAAGTCAAAAAGCTGGGCCAGGGAGCTCCTCCTCTGTCAACAGCTCGAGTCTCCATGGCAGCAGCTCCCACTGGATTCCTGCTGGATCTCCTGGCTGAGGTGCATGATTGCCATCTAATGGGGCTGCACGGCTCAGAACTGCTCAGGAGCCAGCACAGAGCTCTCCTTCCTTCCTCCTTCATCATTTATCCTTCATCCTTCCTCCTTGCTCCTTCATCTCTCATCCTTCTCCCTTCCACCTTCCTCCTTCCTCCCTCCTGCCCCTTGGGGATGTGGATCCCCATTTGTTTGTCTCCTCTGTGTGTTGGAATGAACTGTCTGCTTCTGTTTCAGAAAATAGAAATTTTAGATGATGAGGAGAGTGATCTGATCAGCAATTCTGAAGTGGATCAGATGAGTTCTCTTTTGGATTACAAGGTGAGTGATTGGGCCATGTCAGGGACAGTGGGATAATCCCCAGGGAATGCAGGGGGTGGATCTGTCAGTAATTCAGCAAAAGCCTGTGGGATCCTGAGTTCCTCTGCTGTTTTCCCAGTGTGCACATCATGCCCTCATCCCCTCATCCCACCTCCAGCCATTTTATCCATGCTTCATCCCAAATGGGCTGTATTTCTGAGTTTTAGTCAGTGTTAAACTTGGCCTTAACACTGTGCTTTAGGTATCTTCAGAAACTCAGTATAAAAAGCTCCCCAAATTTTTGTCAGTTAGGTGAAAATGTCCATATTTATGCATTTGGAAGTGTCCTTTGGATCAGCATCCCCTTTTGTCCAGAGCTGCACTCCCTCCATGTGTCCCAGCAAAGGGATTTATGGAGCACCCCAGCAGAATTGTGCTTGGAATGCTGCGATGCTTTTCCTGCAGCGTGGTGCTGCCACTCTGGAAGGCACTGAACAGCTGGAGGGAATCCTCTGCTGGAGTGGGGGGATCTGAGGAGAAGGCATTCCCCAGGACATGTCTGGAAGTGGTGGCTGTGGGAGGGAGAGAAGCACTTGGATCCTGCTAGCTCCTGCCTCCTGCTGAGGGTTGTGCCTGTGCTGCTCTCCCAGGAGTTGCCACAATTCCACCTTTCCTTGAGCTTTTACCTCCATTGCTGATTTTTTTTTTTTCCCTAAGAAACCAGGTCTGTTCTCCTGATAATAATCAATCACCAAAACAATAAACAGATCATCTCTTCAGAACAGAAATTCCTCCTTCCAGCAGTGTTTTCCTGGGAAGGGCAGTGGAGAATGAATCAGGAGAGGGAATGACCTTTTCTTAATGTCACCTGTCAGCACAGTGAGAGGCTTGTTGTGACAGTGCCCTGCAGAGCCAGGGCTTTGTGTGACAGCACTGATTACTCCCTGAGTTTTCTGCCTAAACCTGAATTCTTCCTGGGCTGGGTAAAATCCAGAGCCAAACAGGCAACTGCTAAGTATCCATAGGGAAGAACTCAGCTGATTTTTTATGGAAGCTTCAGAATTTCAGCCCAAATATTCCTCTCTCATTCCCAGAGCTGTTATCACCTGGAACAGTGTGGTAAGCAGTGCTTTCACTGAAAAAAATGTGAATTTTCTGGGGAAAAAACAACAAAAATACAACCATTTTTAAAGGCTTGTTGCAAACCTTTAGAGCATCATGTAGTCACAGCTTTTCATGTCAACTAAAGCTGAATTCCATCCACTGTGAGCATGAATATCATATTTTTTTCATTATTCTCTCATGAGCTGGTGCTATTAAGCAGAGCCCTTCTGCAAAAATGAGCAATGCCTTTGATCTTGTAACCTAAATAAACAGTTTGATTGTCATGATCTTTGCAAAAGTGAATAACCAGAGAAAATGAATTTTAGCTCTGCACTGATCAACAGGTTTAGCATTTTGATCCAATAAGTTTGAAATAGAAGAGATACTTGGAAATACTTACCAAATCTGAACTTTTAATTAAGAGATTTGCAAGTGTTGATTGGGAAAGTGCCTTTTTAACCAAAGCACACAAATTATTGATATTTCTTCACTTTGTAATATATTACATCCAGTTCCATCCCCATAATCAACTCTGTGGAGGTTGGAACTAAATGATCTTTGAGGTCCCTTCCAAACTGTTCTGTCACTGTGTGATATTCCTGCTTATTCTGTAAGCCAGGGGATCCTGAGGAGCTTGGTGAGCTGACACTTGATCCACATCAAGCCCAGCTGTTATCTTTTAATTCATGGCAGCTTTGAGGAATTTTCAAGTCATTCTCCCTGTTTTTTGTGTCAAGCCTTCTGCTGCAATAATGGAATTTATTCACTGTCTCTTCTCGCAGCCCCCTGATCACTTCCAGGAAGAGATCTGGGCTTTGGTTGTCCTTGTCACTAAAAATAGTTTGGTTTTAACCCAGGGGTGTTTAGGTGTGGTTATTCCAATGCTTTGTCCTGTCCCATCCCTGTAGGGATTTAACAGACACGTGGATGTGGCTCTTGGGGACAGGGTCAGTGGTGGCCTTAGCAGTGCTGGGGAATGGTTGGGCTCAGTCTTAGAGGGCTTTCCCAGCCTAAAGGATTGCATGGTTCTGAGATCATTCCCAGAGCTCTCTGGTTCCCCCACAGAATGAAGAAGTCAGGTTCATCGAGAGTCAGCTGGAGAGCCACAAACAGAAATACTTTGAGCTGCAGACGTTTACCCGGAGTTTGATACTTGCAATTAAATCAGATGATAAGGAACAGCAGCAGGTAAATCCTGGAGCAGGTTTAATATCCTTGTTTAATATAGAAAAAGTTTGTCCTTTTGTGTTGCATCCCTCCCTTGGGTTTACTCCACAGGCTCAAATTATGATTGAAAATCTCAAATAATTTTCTCACTGCTGACATAAAACCACACCTAACAATGTATATACCATATATTAGGTATGTTTTTCCCTTGTAGGCTCTGCTTTCAGACTTACCTCCTGAACTTGAAGAGATGGATTTCAACCACACGTCCCCGGAGCCCGACGATACCTCATTCAGCCTCTCGTCCCTGTCGGAGAAGAACGCCTCAGACAGTTTGTGATCCCTCTTTCCTGCAAGAGACACAGCACAAACCCCACGGGAGGTGCAGGGCTCAGGGGAGAGACAGAGGCTTTTGCTCTGCAGTGTTCTCAGCCTGTGCTGGAGGGCAGCTCTGGCTCCTCACAGCCTTGCACTGCCCAGGAATTGGCAATGCTGGGTTTGGAAAAACAAAGAACTGGGTGAGGGAAGGGTTCACTGGTAGCAGCTTGGCCTTGGGTAGGATTAACTTTGACTCTCCAGAATAACTCTGTAGCAAAGTCTTTTTGAGCAGGGATACAAGAGTGGGAAACACACACAGTGAATTCTCCAGCTCCATGTGCTCCCCAGGCCTGTTTATTATATTTTTCCCCATTTTTACTCAGGTAGGTGGACTAAAAATTGGGGATCCAAATAGAATAACAGGCTTTCTCTGAGTTGTGCTTGAAAACCTGAAATTAAACTGAAGTGTTTTTCGTTTTCTGATTTGAGATTGTTAAATCTTCCATTTTTCTGACCAAAATAGCTGAAAAACCTTGAAAGGCTAACTGAAAAATTTGAATTAACATGAATAAATTATGAATGCAAAGAAGCAGTGATAAGTGTTGGAAGAAATGAGGTGCAAATGGGAACCCTGATAGCTTCAGGACACAACTTCCTAATACAGTAGCAATGGGATTGGATGTTTACACTCTTTAGAGTTTAATGATTGTAGTCTCACTTTTTATTTGTCAAAGCCTGAATGCTAAAGTACTGCTTATTATTTTAATTCCTGGGTATATATTTTTCCACAAACTTTGCTCCAGTTTACCAAGCCAGTCAGAATTCCACAGCTGTCATTGCATCCTGAAAGGTTTTCCAGTGTTGGAAGTGAGCTTTGCACATCTGGTTTGAAGCCCTGCCTGGTGCATTTTTTTGGCAAGTGCCATTTCTAAACTGTGATCTGGATTGCAGGCAGGGGCTGAACTGAATTTCTTCTTTCCCAGAGCTGTTGGCACTGAATCCCTTCACTCCTGTGGTGGAATGGCTGTGCAGAGATGTGCAGGTGGATTCAGTGGGGTGTGCTGGTGCCCAGGGAATGCCTGGCCTTGCCAGTGGTGCTGTGGTTGAGTTGTCAGGGTGCTGACCAGTCCAAGGCAGGTCTCAATCCTGGAGCTCTTCTCCTCCAGGATGGTTCTGTGGGATGCTGCAGGTCCCTGCCCGTGGCATTGATGCTCCAATTCCAACCTGGATTTCCCTCAGCAAGCATTTTTCACACAGATACTTGAATCTGGTAAAAAAACTGATCTTCCCATTTTATGCCAAATAATAATTGACTCTGGGGAGTCTTTGTTCATGCAGTAAGTTACGCCCTTAATTTCAGTGGGAGGTCCAAGGTGTAGCTCAGAAAATCCAGAGTGCTGGGGAAATAACACCTTTTTTCCTTTAATACTGGGATTAGGCTCAGGTTTTAGGGTTTTCTCAGTCTGATCAGTTCCTCCCTAATCACTTGTACAGCTCTTTTTGTTTAGTATCAGTAGCGAGCTCTGTTCTTTCAGGTTTTTAGTCTCTCCTCTCCTTGGACACGAGGAGCTTTTAGCAATACTGTAAAATACCAGCTGCAGAAAGGGCAGGAACAGCTTTAAAAGGTGTTCTGAAAAACCAAAAGTCTCACAGTTCTGCCCCCTGTACAATTCTGTAAGTTCCCAACAGAGCTACCCTTCCACAGGGAAAGCCCAGAGTTCCAGGCTGCTGGGCCTGGGTGTGAGCTGAGGCATTAAAACTGTGAGTGGAAATGAGGTTTGTGAGCAGAGCTCACAGTGCTGGCCTTCACAGGGAGGGCAGAGCTGAGCTGGAATTCTCTGAAAAACTCATTTATAAAGAGTTTTCTATGCCAGGCCGACAATGGTTTCTATTGCTGTTCTCTTTAGACAGGAAATTTGTGCCACTGACAATGAAACCTCTTGTTTTCTGTGAAATTTACAAAAAATAGTGCTGGGATTTGCCACTATTTGGACCCTATTTTCCTGCTTCTTCCACTTGAATTCCCGTGAGAGAGGGCGGGATACTCTTAACAGAAGTTCTCAATTTCATGGTCAATTAAATCATCTGCCTTTCTACAAGAAAATCTTCCATTGATGATTCCTATTTTGCTGTCTTGCTGCTATTTTATATCCAAACAAATCGAAGGAATGAATTTTGAATGAACTGTGCTGGGTACAAGCAATGATGTCAGTCCCTGTTCTCCAGGAATCCTCTTGGATGTGCAGCTGAGATGAGCTGCAGTCAAGGCCCACCCCATCCCTGGGGATGCTCTGTGGTCCTTTCTCCTGTGAGGAGACAAAACACAGCCTGGGACTCTTGACAACACTACAGGATAGTCGGAAAAAAAGAGGATAAATTCTATCCCTGAATAACAAAATCTGGGGAGGAAAATGCTCCACAGCTCCTTGGCTGTTTTTTTTTTTCAGTGTCAGTGTGTATTTCCAACAAAAATGGAATGACTGTTACCATTAGTGGTGGTTAAATGTTGGTGGAGAGCAGTGGGGGTGGCTCTGGGGTGGGTTTGGGTTCAGGGTTTCCCTTGTCTGTAGGACAGTAACAAGCACCTGCAGTAAGTGCAGTTCATCATTCCATAACCTTCCATAGGAGATGGAGCTCATGCTGTGCTTTTCAGAGTGACAGAAGTCAGGGTCAGAAAGGGTGACCCCTTTGTGTCCCAGTGAGTGACTGTACTGGGAATTATCACTGCAGCAGAAGGGCCTCGTGCTCGTGGTTGTATCACCTTCCTGTGGCCATGTATCAGTGTTTGACCATCCTGCAAAGTCTCATTTACTTTGTCCATGAACAATGACTTCCCTGGCACTGTTCATTCCTAAAGCATCCATGGGAGCATCAGTGGTGTCTTTCTGAAGAAACCCAGGTGGGAAAGTAGCCCAGAACAGACACTTTACCCAGAGGCTGGAAGGTTAAAACCCTATTTCCTGGAGCTCTGCCTGCTTCCCTCTCCCTGCAGGTGATGCTTCAGTCACATCCATAGGTCTGACAGGAGTAACAGTAGCAGGAAATATTCCAATAAAAGAATAAATACTCCAGTAGGTGAATTTGGGACAGGTTTACCTGAGCAGATGAACCGTACGAGGTTTCTGGAGTGCCCGGCCCTGGAGGCAGCTCTGCACTTTAATCTCTCCAAGTATTTCTTTTCACTAAGGCAATAAAAAATGTGAAATGAGGAGTTTGGGGCTTTGCAGCCCTGTGAGTGAGAAAAAGAGTGTCCTGGTTCTGTCCTCACCTTGAACTGGGCAGCAGCTTTAGAGTCTGCTCCCCAGAGGGAGAAGCTGTGTCTGCTGCTGGGCTCAGACAGGTGAGGTGCTGGAACAAACCAGCAGCATCCTGGACATCCTGGCTTGGGAATGGCAATCCCTGCTTCACATGGATCTGCCCTCCCCTGTGGGACCTCCTGCCCTGCTGTGTCCCTGACACTGAACACAAAGCCCTGCACAGCACTGACCTTGCTGCTGGCCTCTGCTCTCAGGCTGTGAGGAGGGACAGGGATGTGCACCAAGGGAATAGCGCAGAATTCCTGGCACAGGAGCAATGCGTAACCTGGGCCAGCCCAAAGCTTGATGTCCAACCCCCAGCCCCTGCCCAGCTCCCCCACACCAGGGGCTGAAGGGCTGCAACCTGGCCAGACTCTGCTTTTCTGCCCCAAATCCTCCCAGCTCAGGCTGGGAGGTGCCTGAGGAAAGTTAGGGATGGTCAGTGAGCGAACTCCACCTGGCTGCCGAGAACACGAGCTGGATTGTGGTGCTTGATTCCTTTAATCGAGAATGTTTTACCACATTGACCACATGTGAAATCTGAAAAGTTTTGGGGAGAAAAAAATAGTCAAAGCAGCACTACAAAATGGGTGTTTTCCATGGAAGAGCAGGAGTTTAGAGTATTTATTGCTCTGAAAAACAGCAGCTGCTTTGGTCAGAAGGCAACAGAAACAGGGCAGAGCCTTGGGCTTTTGGGGGTTCTTTTCCCACAAAGGAGCAAATGCTCTTGGCTGAAGGAGGTGTTCAAGGATGTTCCTGGAAGGAAGACAGTTCAGGTCAGTGCTTTGGCTCTGGAACAGTTTCCCATGTTACTGAACTAAGTCACTAACTCTTTTCCAGCTCTGTTTTACATTTTACACAATGCTACCTCTGAAACGTGACACCCCTTAAACCCACACAGAAAATGTGAACTTAGGATTTTTTTTTTAAACCTTTTATAGGCAATAAATTATTCCCAACATGCACCCTTCAGTTTGTGTTTAGTTTTTGCTCAGTGTGAGCCATCACTTTGCTTTTATTTAAATGCTGTTTTTCTGTATTTGTGTTCATCACAATCCGTGGAGAAGGAAATAATGGAATATTAGGGAGAAAAGCTTAGCATATGTTAATGGGAGGAAATATTTCTGTTAAAGCTGAAAGATGGTGGGGTGGCTGTGCTGGTTTTGGTGCAGTTACTGTGAGAAATGGGTATTACCCTTAATTCTGGTATTAATTGTTGGAACATTGCTCAGTGCATCAGATAAGTTAATCTGAGAGAGCAGTCAGTGATCTCAGCACTGTAAGGAAAAGGGTTTTACACTTTCTGAGACTTCACAGTTCATAAATACCTCCACAGATTTGTGTTTCAGTTATTTCCCTTTTTTTCCCCATAACTTTATAGAGAGACCTTGTAGAAAGAATTTTGAAGTGTTAAAATGGGTCAGTAACAAAGTGAGGTCAAATGTAGATTTAGACCACGTTTGTATTCAAGTTTCATCTGAAAAGGGTTCCTTGAATTTCCCCTGTCACATTTCCCTCCCTGGAGCACAGGGGGAGGGTGGCAGGATGCACAAGGGAATGAGGCACAAGGAGGCAGAAATGAAGGTTCTGGGCTTTAGTCAAGAAAATTTCAATAAACTAAAAGGTTTCTGTGCTGTGGAAAACAAGAGTTTCTGCTTTATCTGCAGATTTTGTGAAATGCAGTTCAAAAAGTCATTGGCAAATCCACCGAGTTGTGCTGGGGGAAAATTGTCTTCTCCAGTAGGAATTTTATCATTTCTGGGGTTATTTCTGGAATTACTGGGTGTGTGTGAACACACAGATGCAGATTTACAATGTGCACAGATACACTGAACTTGATCACAGTAGTTCTACAAAGGTATTTTAACTTGAAATGTTAATGAAATTCTTCTCAAATATATTTCATTTCCTCTTATTTTTGTGTCTTGCTGCATATCAATTGCATAGTTCTGAAAATTAGTCAAATACATCCATACAAATATGGTTTATGTCCTTGCAACTGGTAACTTTTAGGCTTGGAAATTTATGAAAATGCCCATAATAATGACATTTCTAAGTGATCTTGGCAAATAAACCAACTGCTGTATTTATGAAGAGATAATGAATCTTCTGCCGTGATAAGTTCTGCTTTATTTTCACTGTAGGAATCAGTTTCATTTAAAAAAAAATATTCTGAAAATTTACATATTATTGTATAACTTGGGTGTTTTCCTTCACCTGCAAAACAGGATAATTGATGATTTAAAATCTTTTATCATTTCCTTTTGGGCCAATTCCTTAAGCTTTGTAACCTTATATTCCTACGTTTCTGTGTGAAAATCACTATTTATATTTCATTTTTATGATTTGTATCAGTACGTGTAGCAAAGAAACTACTACAAACCTTCAACTGAAGTACCTCCACTATGGTCCAGGACACCTGATCTGGGCGTTTGGAGTGCCAGATGCCCAGAGAAACAGTCCAGACGTTTGTATTGAGTTGGTTTTCTGTGTATATAAAGGGTATTTATAATCTTGTATTAACAGAGTCATCATTGGAAATGCTGATTTCCTGCTTTAGAAGCCTGCTCAGCTATTTTTATATAAAATGTTGGTCTTCGCCTTAATTTTTCTTTTTTTTTTTTTTTTTTGGTGAAAAGTTGTGCCATAGATATTTTAACTTATCCACAGATCCTTTACAGAGTTTGCTTTGACTTCTCTTAATTAATTATTTTTTCCTCAAATTGTCCTAATTCATTTTCTCCTCCAAATGCATCTCAAGGTTGGTTTGCTTTCTTAATTTTATTTTACTTTTTTTTTTTTTTTGGAAGTTCTGGAAGATCCCTTCATCTGCATGCTTTGGTAGCTCAAGTTTTTCCTCTGTAGTTTATTGTTTATAGTTTAGAAGAACCTTTTATTGAACCCCCCCTGAAGTAATGCTTGTACAAATGTATTTAGGGTGGCCCAGATGGTCAGAGAAAAGGGCTATTTAGCATTGGTAAATTTGTCTACTGACTCAAGGATATTTTTCTACGTCTGTCAAGTTTGGGACTATGGAGAAATGAAATAAAGGTGAACTAACTCCTTTTCCTATATGAACTTCTCTGTTTCTGTCTTTACTAATGGCCTTGTGAAAGTTCAGTTCTGTTCAGAGCAACAAGAATTAAATTCACATCAGGGCTCAGCCCTAATTCTTCAGTTCCCACCATATAAATGAATTTATTAGTTATGGAGTGGCTTTTCAGAATTGGAATTTTATAGAGAACTTGGAGCCCCCTGTCCCAGGAGCAGTGAAATGTCCCTTCCCAAAACGGGATTTGTTCACGGGAGGGGTTGAGCTGTGGGGCTTCTTAAAAGCTGTTTTTAAGCTAAATGTGAGCTCTTTGTGCTCTTTTCATCCCATCCCTTGGCATTTCCTAAGTTAAAAATCCCCAGAGCTAAGTCCGGTGACCTCTGGCCTCCGCCCCAATCCACGTGGATGGAAACTGAGGCAAGTTCTTGGAGCTGGTGCTGTTGGCTCTGGAGCGGCTGTGGGGCTGGAAGGGGCAGCCCGGCTGTGCTGGGCTCAGGAGTGAAACTTCATTCCAGCCCAGGAGCGGTGAAACAGGGCCCGCAAGGAAAAGGGTTTGGTGCGGGCAGGGATACGGGAGCGACGTGCAGCCAGGCCCCGCAATTCCCGCATCCCACAGCTCCTGGGTCCCGCAGCTCCTGGGTCCTGCAATTCCCGGGTCCCGCAATTCCCGGATCCTGCAATTCCCGGGTCCTGCAGCTCTCAGATCCCGCAATTCCCGGATCCTGCAATTCCCGGGTCCTGCAGCTCTCAGATCCCGCAATTCCCGGATCCCGCAGCTCTCGGATCCTGCAGTTCCCGGATCCCACAATTCCCGGATCCCGCAGCTCCCGCATCCCGCAATTCCCAGGTTTCGCAATTCCCGCATCCCGCAGCTCTCGGGTCCTGCAGTTCCCGCATCCCGTAATTCCCGGATCCCGCAGCTCCCGGGTCCCGCAGCTCCCGCATCCCTCATCCCGCAATTCCCATCCCGCAATTCCCGGCCGCCTCTGGTGGCACGGGCTGGCCGGTGGCGGTGGCCGCGTCCTGCGGGTCCCACGGGCACACGCTCCCCCGGCTCCTCTCCTGCGCTGCAGATCTGCACAATCCCGATTCATGAAACTCCCGACGCTCCAGAGTCACCCAAACTCCGAGCTCAGCCCAGTCCAGCTTTGGAATTACGGCTGCAGAGAGGGAGGGTAAAACCAGAGAGAACATGGATGGAGAGGAGTTCAATCTGTGTGACCCTAAAGATTTATTAACCAATGTTCCTGGGGGCCTGAACTCGGGTGTTTTGGGAAAAAAACAAGTCGGGTTTTTGGGAAAAAAGCGAGGCGGGTGGTGCTGCAGCTCCATTGCCACCTGGTGGCAAAAACCCCGGGAATTGGAGAAAAAATGCCTTGAACTGTCCCCATACTTCATATTTCAGGATGAACAACTGTTTTTGTCTCCATGAAGAATCAAATATTAAAATAAATCTGGCATTTAGTAAAGTGGAGACTGAGATCAGACCGAAGGTGCAGCCATAAACCAGGAGCACATTCCAGTTTAATTTTTCCACATGGATTTAGGTTTGGGGACACCAAAGTTGTACCATGGGATGAGGTGATGTGTGAGCAGCAGGGACAGCTGGGGTGGCCACTCCAGCTCCATGTTCCTGCTGCAAGGAGTAAGGGGAAGGGCCATGGGAGGAGAAAGAAACTGGGGAAAAAAAAGGTGTTTTCTGGTTATTTACTTGAAGTTGTTATTTCAGTGGGGAAGGAAGCAAGGAGGAAAGGGCAAGAAATGTGAATTTTTTCAGATTTTACCTACTATTTGATCTTGCTCTTTGGTTATATCTTCCTGGAAATGTGGAATAATCTTGGACTGTGTAGAATTTTTTCACTAGAAAAAGCTCATTTGACTTTTTTTGAAAGAAAAATTCTCCTGAGCCTCAATCTTCCCTGCAGTCACCTCTTTTCTGTTAAATGTGAAATTTTCAATTAAAAGCCCTTTACCTCTTTCTTCCAAAGCTTTTGGGCTCAGTCAGAATTCAGAGGATTTGAAGTGAATTTGAAGGAGTCACCCAGCAGGTCCCACCCCCTCAAGGATGGACAGGAGAGCCCATTTTGGGAAGGCCAAATCCTTGGAATGGCACCTGGGAAAAGACACCCCATCAGGTCAATGACCATGGGTTAATTAACCTGAATTTGATGTTCTGCTAATCATTTCACAGTTGCAAACCCATTGCAACCAAACCCCCCCAGGCCTTCATTCCCATAATAGTAATAAATGGCTCACTGTGATCCGAACTATAAACAGACTTCATGAATTCTGCCAGAAACTGAATATTGAATTATTTCTCTATGCCCACATGTCTTTCCTGGTTTGCTTAATTCTGCCAAATATTTAGCTCAGCCTTCTCTTCTCTCAGCAACCCACACTCTCCCGGCTACATCATCCCATTTTTGGACCATTATTTAGAATTTCAGGCTTTTTACAGAGCCTGGCCAAGGAATCAAAACTGATCAGGGAGGAATTGAACCAGCTCAGTTCTTGGGTGGGGATCTGGTGGTGGCTCCTCACGAGACACAGCCGAGCAGCAGGGTTTCACCCCAGCTGGCTCTTTCACCCCAGTAAGGCTGGCACAGGCTCCCTGGTTTAGCCCTTTTTGGGAAAAATCCCACTGGAAAGTGTCTTTTGCCTAGCCTGGGCCATGGGAACAGGATGGGAAGATTTTTGCGTGTTCTACAACCACGCTTCAGAAATACATGATTTTCTATTGTTTAAAATATTAATTAATCTATTTTTTTTTCATACAAAACCCTGGAGTGTGTGTGGCTGAAAATGCCATTTCTTGCTGCCACGGGAGGCTGTGAGCTGGCTCGACGCTGCTCTGATCTGTGTCCTCAGCAAGAAGCAGGACTCACAACTTTCAGAGCAAGTGCTGCTGATAGCCTGAAGACGGGTAGAAAATACTGACAAAATAACGTCAGCAATTAGCAGTAAAACCCCCTGAATTTGTGCACATACTCCCAAATAAAGACTCCTATCACCTTTGCAGATTATTTTCAACCGGTTTTCCCCTCTTTAGTTCAGCTGAAGAAGCTGAGCTACGATGAAACCGTGGAGTGCCCTCCCTGATGTGCCCTGTCCTGGGGGAGCAGGAGCAGCTGGGGCTCCCGGGGCCATTCCCTGCCCTGCTCCCAGCCTGGGGACAGGAATGGGGACAGGGATGGGGACAGGGATGGGGACAGGGACGGGGACAGGGACGGGTGGCAGTGCCAGCTGCTCGCTGCTCCCACGCCGGAGCCATGTGTTGATTCGCTCTGTAATTGATTTGGACAACTCGAGGCAATCGGTTTCCAAGATACCACATCCTTCAGATATTTAAAACCCCTCTCCCTGGCAGTGCATTATATTTAAATGTCGATGGATGATCCGGGTGTGTATTTATAGCCACGCTCAGATGGGCTCTGGGAATGGGCCGTGGATGGCCGGGCAGGGAAGGGTGTGTGGCTGGAATCCTGAGGGGGCTGGGGCAGTGGGGGCCCCTCTGAGTCACCCCAAAATCAATTTCTCACCACGGGTCAATGCATCAGAGGTTCTGCTGGCTCCACCACGCTGGGCTTCAGTGCAGCTCCAGTTAACAGCCAGGCCACCAGCAGTAATCAGAGACTGATTTCAGATTTTCCCTCACAAGTGACTCCAGATTTCCCACCCAGGGGCAGTGACTGCTCCAGCCAGGTGAGGGACATTTTGTTTGCTGCTCCTGTCCTTCCTCACCACTGCCATGGCTCACACAGGGATCACTCCCTTCCAGCAGCGAATGTTGGCTTCCTGGATAAAGCAAATTTCCAAAGAAGAGAGAGGAAACTGCTGTGATGTCACTCTGGATGTCCAGAAAAAGAAAAAGAAAAAAAAAAAAAAAAAAGGAAATATTGGTTAAATTGGTCAAGTATTATGAGACCTGGAGCTGCACACGCATCTTGTGAGCTCGGGGTTTCAATGCCTGGAAAGAAAACTTGTGTACGTAGACGAGGGGACAGCTGTGAGGCAGGCAGGAGAGGCAGAGGTAACGCGGGAGGTGGGTGGGGACAGGGACACGCGGGTCACCCATCCTGGAGCGGCTGTGCAGCTGCAGCTCGCAGCAGCAATGACAGGCAGTGCCTGGAGAGGCAGAGCTCCCAAACTCCTGCTTTGGGCTTCTCCTGCAAGAGGAACACTCACCCAGATCCTGAGGCCTGGCATGAGCCCAGCTTGGGCAATGTAGAGCTTTCCTTGTTTTAGCCCAAAACGAGCTGTAAAATACTCTAAGAACAGAGTTAAAACAAAGGCTTGGAAATGTGGCCTCCCACCTTTGCCACCATCATGACTTGGACTTAGAGGGGGGATCCAAGATCCGGGATCACACATTAGCCAAAGGTGGACTCGATGACACAGGGCTCTTTTCCAGCCTGTGAAATCTTCCTTTCATCCATCCCTTGGGTAGCCTCAGGAGGCCACAGCAGCAAGGGAACAGGACCAATCCAGCTTGGAACTGCAGCTAACAAAGGTTAAACTGAGACACAAAGTGCACCGTGGAGAAAGGGGAACTGGCAAAACGAGGAGAAGGTTTGGGAATGCTCGCAGCGCCCGCCGTGGACATGCAGGTCCTGGGGGAGAGAGGAGGAGCAGCTGGGAATGGGAGCGGAGCACAGCCACGCTGGGAAGTGCGGGCTGGCCCTGGCTGACCCTTCGGAAGGCTCCGAGCTGTCACCTGAAGCGCCACCCGGTGTCACCCGGGGCCGCTGCGGCGGGGCTTGGCCCGGGCTCAGCGGGAGCGGCTCCCGGGAAGCGGCGCGGGGCGGGATGTGAGAGCGCTGACGGCGCTGCCCGTGGGAGTAGCTGTGGGCTGCCATGACGAGTGGTTTTTAGCTCAATGAGGAAAAAAAAAAAAATAAAACCCAACTTTTTTTTTTTTTGTTTGCTTCAAGCCTCACTATGAGCTGCATATTGTGGACTTTTCAGTGGAATGTTTTAGGAGTGGAAGACGTGCAAGGAAAGGAAAATCCGTGCACAAAACAATGATTTGTATTCAAAGTGAAGTGTAGTAATAAGCAAAAATTAAAATACAATCCATTAGAAAATCCCCTGCTTAAGAGGTTTTAAAAGCTGTTTTTACTCTTATCTACTAATAATGTTGAGCTACTTTTTTTTTTTTTTTTTTTTTTTTTAATATATCCTAAAGGTTTTACAATGGCAAGTATTTTTGCTGGAAGCATTTCTTAGTTCAATGTATGAGAGCTTGAACAGATCCCACTCATGCTCTGGATAAACTGCTTTCTCATGCCAAGATCTGACCTTTGATAACTTTAATTTATGCTTTTTTGGGTGACTCCTTGAACTGCTTCAAGGTGCATTGTCATTTACAATATAACCATTGAGGATTATGTGTGTGTTTCAGGGCTGATCAGCCTGCTGGTCAGTGAGGGGTTAAGGACACCTGCAAAAGTTCAGACCCTGATTTCCAGCTCAAAAACCTCTTGAGGGAGGAGAGAATCTGCTCTTTGGGAGGTGTCAATAGGACACAGAATGGGTTGGGGTGGGAGGGACCTTAAAGCCCACCCAGTGCCACTGTCACCTTCCACTGTCCCAGGGTGCTCCGAGCCCTGTCCAGCCTGGCCTGGGACACTTCCAGGGATGGGGCAGCCACAGCTCCTCTGGGCACTCTGTGCCAGGGCCTTACCCCCCTCAGAGGGAAGAATCTTTTGCTAATATCCCACCTAACCCTACTCTCTGGCAGTTTGAAGCCTATCCTGGCACTCCAGACCCATGCAGTCTCTCTCCATCTTCCCTGTGGGCTCCCCTCAGGCACTGGAAAGCCACAGTGAGATCTCTCCTCCAGCCTGGACACCCCCAACTCTCCCAGCCTTTCCTTCAGCAGAGCTGCTCCATCCCTCTGATCATGCTGGTGCCTCCTCTGGGATATTTTGGTCCTGCTGAGCTGCAGTGCTGCTCTGGCAGGTGCTTTTCCCAAGCCTGTGTGTCACCAAATGACACAAGCAAAAACAACGCACCACAGCCTTGGTCACGATGAAGAGACTAATTTATTTTTTCTGACTCCAATCTTTTATAGTTCTCAAAAGGTGCCAGTGGATTGGAGGGTGAACGTGCCACCTCTCCAAGGACACTGGACAAACTACGTGTGCATCAAATTTCTCCGCCTCTATGAAAGAATGCAAAACAATAGGTTGTTTACAGAAAGTTGTGTGAGAAAGTTCCCTACAAGAATGTAAACGCAGAAGGCTTTAGAAAACTCTTGATAACCAAGGCGACACCTGTGTGAGTTCCTCACCCGTTCCCTGGCCGTGCCAGGAAGGGGAGCAGCAGCCAAGGGGAGCTCTCCCTGTTTTCCAGCTGCACGGAGCAGAATGAAGCAGAGGTGCCACTGTGACAAGCCAAGAGCTCTGAAGAAGCACTCCCAGAGTCTCCAAGCAAATTTGGAGGAAGCCAGAACCACGGGGTTGGAGTTAAACAAACAAGCAGACAAACAGGGAATGACAATTCTGGGCTCCCCTGAGCTTTCCGCAGCTCTCGGCGGGCTCAGCAGATCCATCAGAGTGACACGAGGGGAGTCAGAGGGAAATGCTGAGCAATCAGTGTGGCATTTTATGGAGGAAAAATCCTTTGTGGAGAAAATATTTATGGCAAAATGCTCTGTACAGAAAATTGATACCATGTGTTTATCCCATTGAAATCTTATCTAAGGGGTCTGGGGGTTCTCCTCTGGTTCTGTGCCCAGGTAATTATTTCCCTCACTCAAAAAATGCCATTAGTTGAGTCCATTGGGTGCAAAAAAATGCCATTAATTGAATCCATTGGGTCAACTGAGTCCAAAAAATTGCCATTAATTGATATAAAATGGGTTCATAGTTTTATTTGTAGCGTTAATGCAGATGGAATCATCTCTGAGTGAAAACATCTTGCACCTAGAGTGCTAAAGAACCAATATTAATAGCTAGGTGCAACATAAAATACTTTATAATTGTCTTATTAAAATGCATTAAGCAATGAGGACTTTGTCACAACGGAAGAAGCACATTCCTTCTGTTGCTGCCAGCTTAATGATTGTGCTTAATCACCCATTGTTTGGTGATTGAAAATTTGGAAAGGTGTTTTAATTTAAATTTTGAAGCATTCTCAGAGTTCATGTGCTTGTGAAAGGCGCTGCTGGGAGGCAGCTGTGGCTCTCACAAAGGCACAACCTCGCAGGAAATCCAGGTTGCTGCTCTCCCAGCCACACGCTGCCTCAAGCCCTCGCTGCTGAGCTCAGGGACAATTTTAGATATCATTTAACAAGGCTGACTTCTTTCTTTGAGTTAATTTGAACTTCAGCCCTTGATCATCTGCCTCTGTTTTTGTGCAGTTAAATTGAAAATTTTCAAAGTAATATTTCGCTGTGAATATTGGAAGTATTTTAATTCTGACTATCTCTTTCAACGGTTCCTTTAATTACAAGGTACGTCATTCATTTGAGATTTAAATCTGCTTCCTTCCCACACAAACCCAACATTATTTCTTTTTTCCTCGAGATTACTGTTAGCAGATTTTAAAAGTGAGGCTTGTTAATTTTTTGTATCAAAAAAGCAGATCCTCCTCTTTTGAAGAGTCCTGCCCTGGTGCTTTGTGCTGGCCTTCCACCTTCCAGGGGTGGTACCACACCGTGTTTCTTGCAGGAAGAAAAATCAAAGGTTGTTCCTCCTCCTTTTACGAGGTAAATATTGATGCTCAGAATTACATTATTTGAACTTGCTTCAAAACAGCACCAACTGGTGAAACATAGGCTGGAGCTGAGCTTTTGTAGCTTCCTTAGGGAGGTTGAGGTTCCCCACCAGGATGGTCCTTGCTGTTTAGAGGTGATTTCTGCTCAGCCGTGGCTCTGCTGCTGGGCTGGGCTGTGGGTAAGAGCCTTTCTTTACAAGTCTGACCTCATCCTGTGAGATGTTTCCTCCACTGAGTGCTCCTGCTTCTCACTGAAGCCAATTCACAGCATCGACTAAAAACCCTCCCATGAAGGGCGGTGAGGATCTGCCTCTCACATGGTGTGGACTGGATTTTTTTCCTGATCACTGAAAGTCTGCTCTTCTGTCATTTTTTTTTTACCACTTTCATCTGTTCTGCCACAGCTCCATCGATGCCTGTGACAGCTCCTCAGTGACAGGAGAAGCAACTCTTTCAGCATCAAACTCAACTTGTTGAAGACTTTTCATAATTGCTTGTCCCTGTAGATTTACAGCAAAGGAGGAAATATGACAAAGAACTGGCGGTGCTGGTGAGCCCTGTCCCTCCTTACTCAGCACTCGGCTGCCCCGTGGCTGCTGTTGGTTATTAAGAACAAGGTAACGACCTGCAAAGTGTTTTGTGGCATTTCCCTGTGGGAAAGACACTGACTAAAGATCCATTGCCTGGAAATTGCTGCTTCAGATTTGTCCTGGGTGTGACTGGGACAGCGTTGACTTTGCTGGCGGTGCTGTGCTATTGGAGAGTGTTGGAGGATGGGCAGTGACCTCCTGCAGAGCAGCACAGGATCTCAGAACCCCTGAGGCTGGGAAAGATCCTCTGGGATCATGGAATCCAGCCTGGGACCGCTCCCCACCGTGTCACCAGCCCAGAGCACTGCCTGCCACATCCAGGCATTCCTTGGACACCTCCAGGGATGGGGACTCCAAACCTCCCTGGGCAGCCCCTTCCAAGGCCTGACCGCCCTTTCCATGGAGAAATTCCTGCTGCTCTCCAACCTGAGCCTCCCCTGGTGCAGCCTGAGGCTGTCCCCTCTCCTGTCCCTGTTCCTGGGAGCAGAGCCTGACTCCTCCCTGGCTGTCCCCTCCTGTCAGGAGCTGTGCATGTGCAAAGCCAGAAGATCCCCCCTGAGCCTCCTTTTCTCCAGGCTGAGCCCCCCCCCAGCTCCCTTGACTGCTCCTGGTGCTCCAGCCCCTTCCCCAGCTGTTTCCTGGACATGCTCCAGCCCCTCAGTGTCTTTCTGACAGTGAAATCTGGAGCAGGCTGGAGTTGTGGCACGTTGACATTCTGTATTTAATACACCTGGTAAGCCCAGCTGAGGGAAACACGAGTTAGAGGCAACTTGCATCGTTCCTTAGTCTTTTCAACAGCCCCGTTGTGGCTCGAGAGGCTTCTCAGCCTAGTAAAGAGTTTCAAGTTAGTTCTAGTCACTTACCTGCTCATCTCCATATAATACTGTTATTTGTCTAATTGTTTCTATTCTTGTGTGTTTGCTATGTAAAAATGCAGTAAAGCCATTATGCAGGAAAAGTGGTTGAGATGATTATTCTGTTATCAGTCATGACTAAGATGAAGAGAGATATACTAGCAAGACATTGTTCCTAAAATAGATATCTTGCAAACAAGAAATGTCAGTCAAATGAGGTTTAAATTAAATTCCTGATAGCAATTACTTACAGAATTATCATGCTCCCATTGAAATTATTATGAATATTGTCACCAGAGTTAATGGGAAAAGAAGTTGGACTTAAGAGACTGATTCTGAAACGCATTCCAGAATGTGCTCAGCTTGTGCCCTGCTGAACCCAAAGTCACAGGGCTACAAAGAGCATCCCTGGCTGAAGAGTGGCTCCAGACTCCAGGGCAGTGGGAAAAGGTGAAACTGAGAGCTGGGCACTTGCAGGAAGTATTGAATGGCCACAAATGAGTGACCTCACTGGGGGCAGAACTGATGAAGTGCAGAAATGTGATGTGTGTTCCAAATAAAGAACTGATGAGTCAAGTTGTGCCCCAATTGGAGCAGGAGCAAAGTCAAGACGGCTGGAAAATGACCTTGATTGTGGTGGAGAAGAAATAGCAGGGGAGTTGTGGTGACCCCCAGGAGCCCCAGAGCAGCAGGGGCTGGCAGGGTGTGGGTGTCTGTCCTTCCAGCAGCGGGGACACTTCCAGCACTCACTGCTGCTGCAGCAGTTATGTGAAGAGCCAAACTGATATCCCTCAAGTGGCATTCACGACCTCCTCTCTGCTCCAGCAGTGCAGCTATTACTCATCCAGTCAAGTCCTTTTGTTACACAATAAGGAGAAAACAACTTCTAAATATATAATTTTAAATTGGTATCTTTATACTGCAAGACACAAACAGCTACTGCTGAATTATTTCTGACAGATACTAAGTTCCTATTTAATCTTTCAGGTTGAGGCATTTTTCTAAGCATGGCTCAGTAGGAAGTTAATTATAATCTTCCAAAATGGGAAGAATTTTCACCTGGGATGATTAGGATACTGGTTTGAGGCATGGTATGTGGGCTCCTAGCTAAAGTTAGGCACTGGCAACATCTTTGGCTCTCTCTCACTGCAGAAGTAACACCTCCTGCTGTCACAAGAACTACCCTGAAGATGGAGATCACGATGATTTTGGATGCAATCAATCCCTTAAGTATTCATCATTGTTGATACATTTGCATATTGGAACATCATGGTGGTTTATTCTGCGCTCTGAGGCGAAATTTGCTCTGAATTCCAGTTGGATTTCCCAAGCTTGGTTTCAGCTTCAAGGATAAATCAGGTTTGAAGAGCTATAACGAAGCAAGTTCTGGAAAAAGACAAAAGTATGTGAGATTCAGTTTTTTTTAAAAAAAGGATCAATTGCTTGTGGTAGATTTGCCATCTGTTGGTGTGTGCACACTGCTGCAGTGACTTATTTTAATTACGTTTTCTGACTGCACTTGGCTCAGCTAACCTTGGGAGTTTCTGTCAGAAATACAGTTGGTCATGTTTTCGTCAGTAGCTTTTGGAAAGAGATGAATTACCAAAGAAATTCTTGTTGATGAGTCCTTAGGAGGAGCTTGGGCAAAGCTGGGCCTTGGGGTTTTCACTGAGTCATTACGTGGAGGCTGCAGGATTTCCGTGGTCTCTGCTGGGATTTCCTAAGCTCAGACTCCAGAAGTGCCCACAAAGCCTGAGTGTCCATCCCTGCAGTGTCACTCGTGGTGTAAAACCAGCGCCCTCCTTACTCCATCCCTGCTGTGCCCTCGTGGTGAGCCCGTGATGTGCTCTAAGTCCCCTGTCATTTCCCACAGGACCTGGGGAATTACTTATTACTCATTACTTTCCTTCTCTTTGTAATTTGTGCACATTATTACCAAATATTTTTATGTTTATTCCAAATGGGCAGTGAAAATGTGTGCAGAGAAACAGGAATTTCCCCACTCTTCAGCTGAGTGAGTGACCAGCCCAGGAATGCCCAGCCTGGGGAACGGAGCAGTGGCCGGTGGGAGGGTGGAGGTGGGATTCACCTGTGTGAAATCCCAAATGTGCCCTGGGGGATTAATCCCTCTCCCTTGCAATATAAAGCCAGGGAACACCAGATCCAATTAAGCAGCAGGCTCAGAGTGAGGTACTTTGGTGAGAAGGGTGGAATTTGTGAGTGTTACAATCACTGTAGATATTCTGGAAAACTTTGGCAAACTGATGGAAGAAATATCCCACAAGACTGTTCTGTGCAAGATCTCGCCCTTGGTTTATGAAACCTGAATTGCTTGAGCCTGAACACAAATCTGGAGCTGTATTTTTAGCTATTACTTACCCTGTTTGTAGGTTCTGTCTGGCATCTGCTTTCCTGGCCAGTGTGAAGGCAGGATACTGCACCTTTAATTTATATTTTTCTTTGAGGATAGAGAAGAACTGAGATGTATCAGCTGGCTGGTTTTTAGCATTCACTCAGTTTTGGGGGGGGGAATACAAACTACAGGACATTTGATTTCAAAATGCATTTCAAAATGAAGAAAAACTAAAAGGTTTTAAATGAAAACAAATATATACAAGCATAAAAAAGTCTGGTAGGATCTTCATTCACTGTGCCTATCTGCAGTTTTCATCTCCTACTGCCAAAGCACTGTGATCAGCAGAGATAAATTAATTGTATTTTCCATATGGCTGAGATATTTCTTGAGCTCATTTTGGACAAATGTGGCAAAATTTGCTGCTAAGTCTGTCCTGCGGTTCCAAAATATCCCCCAAAATATGTTTGCTTTGACGGTGAGAATGAAATAGTAGATCTTTCTTAAGGTGTTGATCTGGGAGCATCATGTCCCAGTCAGCTGCCTTTTTTTATCCCTAAGTGAGCTTTTAAAACCTTGCTAGGGAAGCACAAAGATGAGATGGGGAAATAAAAGGAAGCTGAGGCAGGGGCTCACCACGGGCCTCTTCCCTCACACTTCATACTCCGACATAACCACAGCAGAGAGGTTCTGGCTGCTCCCTCGTGTGAGTGACTCCTCTTGCCTCCACACTGGGGCAAAGCACACAATAAACTGTTTAACAAGTCCACACTGTTTGTATTTGATACCACATCTCAGTGAATGCACATACTTGAGCTTGGCTTAGGTGCGTATTTTAAATATCAGAATATCCAGGGTGGGATATGGCCTCTCACATTTCTGTTTCATATTCACACTAACATAGCATTGACGGGAGATTTTGTCATGATGCTTATTGGAAAATGCAGGCGAACCCAGTGGGAAGAAATGCTGATGTCCAACTCCAGTTCAGAAGGCTGAATGATTTCTTTATTATAACTGTGCTATAATAGATTAATATACTATACCAAGGGAGATACTAAAACGACAAACCTACCTTTCTAACTACCAAATCTAACTCACAACTCGTGTCCCTGTTCCCGAGCATCCAGACAGGTGGATTGGATTGGATTGGATTGGCCATCAGGCTCAAACAATCCTCACCAGAATCCAACCAAGCAATCACCCCAGATAAACAATTCCTCAAACACATTCCACATGGCAAAAACAAGGAGCAGAAATAGAAATTGTTTTCTCTTTCTTCTCTCTGTGCTCCTCTATGAAAAATCCTGAGAAAGAAATGTGCTTGCCACAATATAGCATGGCCTAGCCTCATATAGCATGGCCTAGCTGCATATTGCATGGCAAAGCACAATATAGCATGGCCTGGCTTCATATCGCAAGGCCTGGCCTCATATAGCATGGTCCAGCTATGGCCTCATATAGCATGGCCTAGGTTCTTATTCCATGGCCTACCATAGTTTAGAATGGCCTGGCCTCATATAGCATGCCCCAGCATAATACAGCAAGGCCTGACTTCATAGCACAAGGCCTGGCCTCATATAGCATGGCCTGGCTTAATATCACATGGCCTGGCCTCATATCGCATGGCCCAGCATAATACAGCATGGCCTGCCCTAATATCATATGGCCTGGCCTCATATAGCATGGCCTAGCTGAATATCACTTGGCCTGGCCTCATATAGCATGGCCTGGCTTAATATCACATGGCCTGGCCTCATATCGCATGGCCCAGCATAATACAGCATGGCCTGCCCTAATATCATATGGCCTGGCCTCATATAGCATGGCCTAGCTGAATATCACGTGGCCTGGCCTCATATAGCATGGCCTGGCTTCATATCACATGGCCCAGCATAATATAGCATAGCCCAGCATAATATCGCATGGCCTGCCCTAATATCACATGGCCTGGCCTCATATAGCATGGGCCAGGATAATATTGCATGGCCCAGCATCATATAGCATGGCCTGGCCTCATATAGCATGGCCTAGCCTAATATCACATGGCCTGGCCTCATATAGCATGGCCCAGCATAATATAGCATTGTAAAATGCAGGCGAACCCAGTGGGAAGAAATGCTGATGCCCAACTCCAGTTCAGAAGGCTGAATGATTTCTTTATTATAACTGTGCTATAATACATTAATATACGATACCAAGGGAGATACTAAAACTACAAACCTACTTTTTCTAACTACCAAATCTAAGTCACAACTCATGTCCCTGTTCCCGAGCGTCCAGACAGGTGGATTGGATTGGATTGGATTGGATTGGATTGGATTGGATTGGCCATCAGGCTCACACAATCCTCACCAGAATGCAACCAAGCAATCACCCCAGATAAACAATTCCTCAAACACATTCCACATGGCAAAAACAAGGAGCAGAAATAGAAGTTGTTTTCTCTTTCTTCTCTCTCTGCTCCTCTATGAAAAATCCTGAGAGAGAGAGAAGAATGTCCCTGTGACAGATGCTGTTCCATAACCTAATTTGTATACAGATGTTTGGTATTGGGCTATCAGTGTCTAAAATGGTGAAAATTTTGCTATGTTTACCTCCTTAGGACCTGAGCAATTTCCTCTGTGTGTAGAAGATTTCCACATTTTAGAGGCCCCACTGGGCCCACACAAGAGCTCCCCAGCTCTGTGTGAAGCAGTCCCTCCTCTGGAGCAGTGCTGGCAGGGACTCAAGGATACAAGGACACATTTTTGTTGCATCAGGACGGTTGTTTTTCCTCCTCGTAGCAGAACGAGTGGCACGAACAGGATGTGTTTTGTACCCACGAGCATTCATCCCCACAACAGGGAAGGGTTGTGCTGCTCTGATTCTGAAAATGTGCTGAACTCATTGTACAACAGGCTAAAGGTGAAATGATGATGAACTGGAATAAACTCGCCCTGAGGAATTAACTGTATCCCCCAAACCAGCTTCACAATCAGTCCTAGAGTTCAGCTTTTCTTGAGCTGAATCCCCAAAGCCAAATTTGTACCTGTTCCCTTCCAGGGGCGTTACCAGAGTTGCAAAAGCAGAATGAAACAAGCAAGGGCAGCTTCCTCAAACTTTGCTTTTTGCAGTTTCCTTCCTGAGCTCTTCCAGGGGAAAGCTCTGCTGTCCTTGCTGTGGTTTGCGTTCAGTGTCACTAGGCTGGGGAAGGAAGGGAACAAAAGCCACTGGCCTGATGACAGTATTTTTATTTTTCCTTTCCTGGAAAACTTGCTGGGTGAATGAACACAACATTTGCAGGATTCTTCTGAAATAATCTTGTTTAGGGTAGCTACAGATTACCAGAAAACTGGAGAGGGAACATCAGTCTGTAATTGACCTTTCTGAGAAGTGTCCTGCTGGGAATGACATGCAGGAAATGTGCAGGGATTTTTAAAATTTATAAATAAGCTGTTGTTCATGCGTGTGATTGATGATTTTCAGGGAAACTGAGTAAGTAAAGTGAGTCTGGATGCTGTCAGGTGGCTGCAGGTGCAGCCAAGGGACAACTGAGTGCTTGGATTTCATGTTACTGATACTGAGCAAGCTGAATTTTGGCTGCAGATCCCATTGATTACTATATTATTGTTACTTCTATTTTAATTTTTGTTCCTTTCCTATTAGGCTCAGTAAAATACTCCTCTCAGCAACTTTACCATACCGTAGAATTAATTTTGAAGTGAATCTATATTAAGAAACTAGTTATTTTGAACCCTTCATCTAATCCAAGTCCCTCAGAGGTTCTCATGCTGCTCCTACAAGGACCTGCTGAGGGATGGAATGGGCAGAACCTGCTGAACAGATGAAGGTGCTGAAATGTCAGAAATATTCAGCTGCAAATTGCACAGCAGGGATGTGATACCCCCAGCTGAAACCTGGGCACCAAATGAGATCTGATACCCCTACAGGTAGATTAGATGCTCCAGAAATAGGGGCAGAAAATATCCAGGTATATAATATAGAAATATTCATTTGAAACCCAAGACATGGGGCCCTGGTCCTCCTAAATCAGTGATTGGCTAATGTATTTTTGATGGTTTATTTCTCTGTAAAAGAGCATTTGAGGGGGAATCTTGCTAATTTTTACATTTCAGTGACATATTGTTGCCCTTTTATTGAATGCCTTTTGTTTGTTTGGTTGTGAGACCTAGAGTAACAGAAGTTCTGAATTTCCTTTTGGTTATATCTACATACATAATCATTTCCCTTTTCTAGCCTTTGACACAAATAACAATCCTAACTCCTTTAATTATTGCTTTCCTCTGAACTTCTCAAATCCCTGGGGATGCAGAACGCTTGTTTGCAGCCTGTTATTATTTGGAGCAATGGGAGAAGTCAGATGCAGGGAACAGCATCTGCCACAGGAGTTTCTGACACAAGTTCTTGTTGAGGACTCCGACAACTTTCAGAACTCTCTTCTCACTTGATTTCCTCTATATTTAAATTAAGTGCCTGGTGGCACTGATGAAGTATGTACAGATCTAATCTCACAGAAGATTTGGCCACACCAGTGTCACCAGTAGAGGCACTGGGATATGACTGTGTGCACCAACAGCCTGCAAAGTTGTCCCTAGCACAACAAAAATAAAGTGACTCACCCTGAACAATTCTATATTTAAAGCATAAATCCTCTGTCAACATTAACAACCTGTGACTTTGCACCTCCATTTTCTCACCTGATTTTTATTTTCTGAAGGACAAACATTCCTGGTACACACTCCAAAACATTTGTCTTCCATGGTTGAGTTCCAGACCCTTAAGAATGGGCTCGCAATGGAAATGCTGACGTGCAGCTGGCTGAGGCTGCAGCGACACATTCACAATAGGCAACTCCTCAGCCACGGGCAACGGGGAATGGGCAGCTTTGGGGGACTGGGAATTGCATCGAACCAAGGACCGGAGCAGCACAGCATCCTACGATTGTCTGTGCACTCGTTGACTCCTGAGCCCAAAAACTCAGCATGGAAAGTGTTTGAGCTATGGGGTGCACCAGCTTGTTCCCTTGTTTGTGCTCATTTCATCGAAATTATTTGGCAATTAAGAATAGTTTGAGTCTTCCTTTGCTTTATCCAGAGGGCAGGGCTTATTGATAAGTCGTACAGCGTGTTCAAATACAAACTGTCACTGAGGCAGCTTTCTATCCTTTAAAAACACACTTTTGACAGTATCATCTAGCGCCTTCCAGCTCCTGAAATCGAACGGCGGAGTGTGAACATTATTTTTTTCATGCACGCTCCTTCTCCTGCCCCCGTGGGGCAGCGCTGCCGCGTTTCTCTCCGAGCACACGCCCGCAAACAAAGGCGTCGGGGCCGCTCTGCTGCGAGCACGGCGAGGCGGCTCCGCCGCCGCCCCGGCTCCTTCTCGCTTCCCCCGGCCGCGGGGAGCGGGCTGTGCCTCCCGCCGCCCGCGCTTCCTGCGCCCGCGCCTCGGAAAAACAAAACCAAACGAAACTTTTGGGTTTTTCGTTTTTTTCCTCCCCTCCCCTCTGTCGGTTCCGTGGGGGGAAGAGCCTCGCCGTGCGGGGCCCGCAGGCGGTGCCCCTCAGTGCCGAGCCCTGACAGCCGGTGTCCGCCCGGCCATCCCTGTCCCCTCATTCCTGTCCCTCATCCCCAACCCTTTCATCACCAATCCCTTGACCCCCCGTCCCCTCAGCCTTGATCGCCCTCAGACCTGTCCCTGCAGTCTCGTCTCACCTCCAGTTCCCTCGCCCCCAATCCATCCACCCCAATCACTCTCAGACCTGTCCCTCACCTGCATCCCCTCATCCCCAATCCCCTCATCCCCAATCCCCTCATCCCCAATCCCCTCATCCCCAACCCCTCCATCCCAATCCCCTCATCCCCAACCCCACCATCCCCATCCCCTCATCCCCAATCCCACCATCCCCATCCCCTCATCCCCAATCCCTCCATTCCCAATCCCCTCACCCCCAGCCCCTCCATCCCCAGCCCCTCCATCCCCAATCCCCTCATCCCCAATCCTTCCATCCCCAATCCCCTCATCCCCAGCCCCTCCATCCCCAATCCCCTCATCCCCAGCCCCTCCATCTCCAATCCCCTCATCCCCAATCCTTCCATTCCCAATCCCCTCATCCCCAGCCCCTCCATCTCCAATCCCCTCATCCCCAATCCTTCCATTCCCAATCCCCTCATCCCCAGCCCCTCCATCTCCAATCCCCCTCAGCGCGGCGCCGCCCGCAGCCCCGGTGACGTCACCGCGCGTCATTCCCCCCCCCTCCCCATGCAGGGGATTCTCCGTCCCGCCCTGACGTCACCGCGGTGCGGCGCAGGCCCCGCCCCCGCGGGCCGCCATGTTGGGGGCGTGCGCGGGGCAGCGCAGCGCGGCGCCGCCCCCGCCGGCCGGCAGCGCCCGCACCCCGCGCTCCGCTCCGCGCCCCGCGCCCGGCCCCGCGCCGCTCCGCACGGCCACCGGCAGCGGCCGAGCCGCCGCGGCCCCACAGCCGGGACATGGTGCCGTGCGCGCCGCTGGACGACGAGCCGCAGCCCTGCCACAAAATGGAGCTGTACGTGAGCGGCGCCGAGGTCAGTGCGGGGCGGAAGGGGGGGGTGAACGGGGCGGGCCGGGCCGGCTCCGCGCCCCGCCGGCACCTGCGCCCGGCTCGGCCTCCCGCGGCCCCTCCGCGCGGGGCCGCGCCGGCCTCGCCTCGCTGCCCCCCTCAGCCTGCCCGCCGCGCCCCCGCCTCCCCCGGCCTGCGCCCGGCCGCGACCCGCGCCCGCCCTGCCCGGCCCGGCCCGGCCCGGCCCCGCCGCCCGGCCCCGGCCCGCAGCCGCCGGCCCCCGCCCGCCCCCGCCGTCCCGCGGGCCCGGCCGCCGCCGCCGCGCAGCCCCGCGGCCGCCCCGGGCCCGGCCGTGCCCCCCGGGCGCGGGCCGTGACACGTGTGGGGGCAGCGGCACCGGCGCCCGGGGGAGGCCGGCGCTTTGTGTCGCCTCCCGGCTGCTTCGTGTCACAGGTGTCCCTCCCCGCGTAGCATCCGAGGGGCTGTAAACTCACTTTTATGGCCGTAGCTCCTGTGAAAAGTTACTTTAAGTTCTGGTGGAAATTTGCTCGCGCTAATGTGGCTGCGCATCCAGGTAGGTTGTCACTACGGAGGTCCCTTTGCCTTCTCGTGGAATAACTATACATTAATTACCATACACTGAACGACCTGAGAGAGCCAGGAGTGCCTGGCTGAGGTTTGGATGCTTAAACGTTGAATAACTAACTCTGCGTTAATTATCATAAACACAACGAGCAGAGAGAACCAGGAGTGCCTGGCTGAGGTTTGGATGCTTAAACGTGTTAAAGAACGAGGAACGACTTCGAGGTATTGCTTAGTGCTCGAGGTGCTTCATCAGCAGGGAGCAAATGCCATTTGAAAGAAAAGAAAAGGTAAAACTGGTTCTGTTGCAATGATTCCTGTGTCTCAGCAGAACGTGGTGCTCGAGCATTAAAACTCTTGCACTTTGAAATCGGCAGTGGAGGGTTGCCTATCAGGTATCGTCAGCTATGACAAATAAAAGATTACACCTAGGTCTGTTAGACACACAAAAGATGTTATCTAAACGAAGTTGCTTAAAACTGGTCCGACTTGCTTTCTGTCGTGCACTAGACTCCTATTGCAAGTGAAAAGGGTCTGTAGCAAAGTCATCTCAAAGTACAAAATGTGCGAGAGTGAAAGGATGTCCTTGTCTTGTTGAAATTTTTTTCTCTGTTAAAACTGGAAAGGAAAAAAAAAACACAAACAGATTTCTTAGTGCTTTTAGTATTTGGGGATTTTAGTACCACTGCCAAGTGCTATAATTGCTGGATATGCATCAGATATCAGAAAGTCATCAGAAGTATTAAGGTTTATTTATTGTTCGTGTTCGTTGTAAAAACAGTTTATTGTAATTGAGGTATGAAACATAGTGAAGGTCTGAGGACTTCCTTGGTCTTATTGATCAGTTCTTTAGAAAATATTAGAAAATTATGATGTGTCAGTGGTTAAATAACCAAGTGTAGAGTGTTGCAGCTGAACTGGGATGTGCATTCCTGGGTGTTTTTTGGCTGGACAAGCCCCCCCACCAAGGGGAGCCAGCAGAGCACGGGACAGGGGTGTCCAGCTGGAAGGGCTCTGTGTGTGTGTAACACCTGAAGGCAACTGTTTGCAACAGTCACTCTTTAAATTGTATTTCACAAGGTCTGTGTAAAGCTCCTCCAGTTGTGCTCTGATTAAAAGCAGATTAAAAGGTGTTTGTTGTGTCCGTGTTAAGTTTGGCCAGCAGCACTTAGAGCCCATTTGTGCCAAACCAGTTTCTTCAAGCTGAGTGTGAAGTTCCCAAATTACAGGAACAAATACTTGTGTTGTCATAACCCTTTCCATAAGTGATCTCAGGGGTGTGCTGCACTTCTCACTTGTTGGATTTCTACATCCACGTGGCTTGGGGATTCAACAAAGGTGTATTTTATGTCAAAATGAATTTTAGTGTGGCCTTTCACTTAAATTTTGCAGAATTAAGTATAGCTCATAGTACTCATTACAGCCTTGTATTGGCAGTCTGAGAGATCTCTGACCTTGGCCTTGCTGGAACTACAGTCAACAGAGCTACTGTGAAATAGGTTTTTATTTTGAAGATTAACTTGTGCCTTCTGGTGCTCTTGTCCATTAGCTGTGGCACAGGAGGAAAAATGCGAGGAATGGTTTTCTCTGAGGACTCTGCTTGTTGACTAAATTTAGGATTATGTTATTAGCAATAAGTGCATTTCCGGTAGCACTTGTGTTGACTTGGAGTGAAAACACCTGGCAAGAAAAGGAGGTGATCTTGAAAGTAGGAAACAAATTTTCATGCTTCAAGTCACAAGAACAACATGAACTTTTGGAAGAAATTATTGAAGGTCAGGATTGAATTATTTTGCCTTTTTTTTTTTTTTATGGGGGGGGGGTCTTTGAAGTGCTGAAGATTTGGGGCTGTGCGTGCACTGTGCTGTTCATGTGTTTATATTCCTGTGACAGTATCACCTGTGAAGCTGTTTTGTGACTCTGGGAATTCCTTAAGCCTAGGTAGGAAGAATCAATGTTGTGCTGTTAAAGCTTCAAATATATTCAGTGAACTTCTTTCCCCGTGGATATTGGATTAATAAGCATTTCCATGGTAATAAAAATAGGTATGAGAGTGTTGATCATAATCAAGTGTTGTAGATTATGAAAATGTAATTACAGTCTACAAAGAAACAGGAAAGTTAACATTAGCATTTTACTGGCCAGGCTGAATGAAATACAGAAATAGTTGGAATTGGGCAGAATACAGGAATTTGGGCACTTTGTGCCCCTTGAACTGGGAGGATTGCACTTACAGCGAGCTCTGTAATTGCTGTAAGCACATGCTGTTTGCAAGACATGAATATTGTTGAATTGCATAAATGCAACCTCTTCTCAACTACTTATTTTTGCAATAAATACTTCAGGAACCAGTTGCTTAATTGCCTGATTGTGACAAGCAAGACAAGGCTGAAACAAAAAAGTGAGTGAAAACTAAAGAATTCTGCTGGAAAACGGGGCTGTATCGAAAGTTGCTGCCCTCCAAAAGGATTTTTCATAAGATGAGCTCTGCTGCTGTTGTGCATAAGCTGCTGCCTTTGCCAGTTGAAATAAATACATCTTTGATTTTGGCCAGTGTTTTCAGTCCATCCTCTGGAGCACGTTCTGAGCCCGGTCTGTGAAAGGCCACTGAATTTTGTCAGTGTTAGGAGTTGCATAACTCCTTTGTGAGTAATTACTGGCAGTGACGTGGATGACTCAGCTCTACCTAGTTCAGTGCATCTCTCTCAGTCTCCACAATCGGCTGGTGTTCTGTTGAGAGGAGAAAGTAAAACATTGCCCCTCATTTGAGTGCCCTCAGCCATTGCAACAATGTACAGATTTTGTAAAGATCTTGGAGAACAAGTTGCCTTAAAAAAAAAAAAAAGTGTGCACGTTAATGCTCTTAAAGGGAAAACAATGAGTGTCTTTATGCATTGAGAAGTGCTTTGTATGCCACTTCTGAAATTCATTTTGGAAATCTGCTGTAGTATTCTGAGTCTCTGACAGGAACCAGGAGTGTGTTGCAGGTAGCTCACCTTGCTTCCTGTGAAGGCACTTCACAATAACCCTAAATCCAAAGACTGGTATGATTTGTTTGCTAATCATAGGTACAATTCTGCTATTTATGTAGTACTTCACTACATTAAGAAAAAAATTTGAAATAATTGCTTTCCTCAAGTTTAAATCTTATCCTTTTCCAGAATTGCCTGCCATTAAACATGATTTAGAGACTGGCTGCTTTTATGCCCTTTGATTCTGGAGTTAAGATCATGTACCCAGGCAGGAATGAAAAGATCTCAAGTCCTTTGCTAATTCAGTGATCCCTGTGCTTGGGGTCAGATTTGTGTCTTGTCAGAGCTATAACTTGTTGGAGGCACATGTAATTCTCCCTTGATCTGATAATGGGAAGGATCAAAATGTTCTTTTAAAATCACTAATTATATGTTGCTGAAGGTTTGGTGTCCTGTTTGAATGTATGATTTATTTGCCACAGGAAAAGAACTTTGTAGCTCTCCCTAGTAATTGATTATGGGTTTCAGGTGTTTTAGATTGCTTTATCTCCCTTTTTCACTTGGTGTGTTCAAGAGTGTGAGGGAGTTTAGAGGCCTCTTCCCTTTGTGGGGGGAATTGAGGGAGTGGGGCTGGCCCAGAGTTTGTGCAGGTGGGGAGTGGATGTGCCCAGAAGCCTCAAACTCCTCAGACCTATCTCAGGAAATCCTCAGTAGGCCAGTGTGTTGCTAATTAAATTAATGATGCAAACTCTCTATAGATGTAATTAAGAATAAATGAGGAACAAATGTGGTCGTCCTGTCAGGATATTTTTTTTCAAAGTCTTTTTGACATAATTGGGATTTCTGATGTAAGCTTCCACTCAAATATTTTGAAATAACTATTTGAAGGGTTCCTTCTGTTTGTGGGGAAGGAAATTGCTTATTCCTGTGTTCATGGGGGAGATCTGAGGTGCAGCTCTGGGAACACCCCAGGAACTTCCCAAATGGAGCCCAGGGAAGCAGGAGCTGTGGAGGATACAGGAGCTCTTGGTGACCCTTGGGTAGAATTTTACCTGTTTGAAGCCAGACAAGATTTTAGTTGAGTGGTGCTGAATACTGCTTTTTACTTCTAATTATAGTATGATGATAAAATTCCCAGTTCTGCTTTTTCTAGAATTTTTAAAATTCTGTTTGAATGCCTCAGTAAAGACATGTAAAACCAGGGCAGGATGCACCTGCTTTACATCTTCCACTGCTTTTTCTGGGATTAGGCATTTTTGCTGACCTTTTGCTTGGCTTCTTTCAACCAAAACCTGTAGACCCACCAAGTCCTAAGGCATTTACTGTGTAAACATCCTTAATATGGGAGAGGAAAAGATGGTTCCAATCTTTGGGAATACTGGGAATCCTCTGTTCTGCTGTACTGATCAGAGGAAGAACATGTGCAATTGTCATTAAGTCTTTTCCCAGCCCTTTGGGTATTCTCCCAGGGTAACAGGGATGGTTCCACCATGGGATCCATGGCCCTGTTTAATCCAGAGGCACATTGCTCCCTGCCAGGCAGCTGGGACCCTGAGCCTGCACCTCTGCAAAAGTGAGTGTCTGACCTGCCAGGTGCTCTGACCTAAACTTTGAGCTCATCTATTTACATAGTTCCTTTTGTTATTTTTTTACTAATCAACAACATGGGGTACTTTGTATCATTTCCAGATTGTGTGTTTGGAAAGTGTCGTCAATGTTTGCCTAAATGCCCGAGTTCAGTTTGTGTTTTCATGGGAGTTAATATTTAAAATGTTCAGTTGTAGGACTTGAGCAGCACTAAACAGCAAAATGATTGAAAGATGAAGGAATCTCCTTCACAATCCCAGTATTGGCTTCTTTCACCTGTTCTTTTTATAGAGAACTGTGCTTTTTAATTCTCAATAATAAATTAAATTTGTGCATTCATAGATATTTAGTAAAGAATGACTTAGAGGTTAAAATCTTTCTGTTCTATATGTTTGTGCATAAATATTCATGATTAAATCACTAAAAGGAGCCTCACTTGGCTGTGGAAGCTGCATTTTGTATCTGGTTTCCACAGAGGTGGGAAATAAGTATTAACTGTCACTTTTCTTTTTTGCCAGCTTCTGGTTATTGAAACGTGGCCAATTAAGTGACTGTACAAGACAGTAATGATTTGATTTTTGTCATTAACTTTTTTTAGCTGAATTACTTAACAAGCCACCAGACTTTGGGTTATATTCCAACAAATTTGCAGATTTTTGTTCCTTGTGGTTTTTTTTTTAATGGACAGTGACCAGGATTCACAAACAAATATGGCAAAAGTGTAGCTGTGTGTGTCAAGCAATAAAAGCAGATTCATGCCCTTGAACATCAAATTCTTTGCACTAGAAATTGGCAGGTGTCCCAGTCTGTATCAGTACCGAGAGACTGGACAGGAAAAACAAACACAAACCAAGGAGCAACAGTGAAGGGGAAAAGTGTATGATAGGAAATTGTTAATTAAGATGATTACCTGCCATAAAAATCCAATAGCTTAGTGTACTTGATTTGCCAGCAAGTTGGAAGTGCATTAAATGGTGTTCTCAGGAGCAACCTAGATGAAATAAACACACTGATTTTGGGTTCAAAGCCCCATCCCAGCCCCATTATTTGTATCTCTACTGTTTTCAGTGTATTTACAGTTCTTCTGCCTGGTAGTGTTGGTTCCAGAGCTTAAATTTAAGTAACAAAACTTGGAAAATGGTGCCCATCTTTATAGAAAGAAAAGGTGAAATGCACAGTAAAATCCCTTTGAATCAAAGTCCACGGAGGAACAATGTTATTATATTTCTGAGCACCAGGAGTAGAAACCCAGTTTATTTCTAGTTCCAAATAAGCTTTTTGGTCAATTTTGGTGGGCTTCACTTTGGTTCATGCTTGAATGTAATTTATGGTGTTGGGAAAAGAAATTGCACGGAAATGAGGCTGCAGGTCAGAGCTGGGCTGAACTTTGGTGTTACTGCTGGATTTATTCTGTTCATTTGTACAGTAACAAGCACAGTGAGTGTCTTGTCCCTCCTCCTGTCTAATTTATAAAAAAAACATGCAAAAAAAGAAATAAGTTATGTAGCAAATGAGTAGCTTTGGTTTCTGGATCCAGGGTTATGCAGGAGTGATTTTTGGCTGTTAGAGTTGGGGTGGCAACAGATAAGAAATAAATGATGGACATGGGTTGGAGGTACCATGTTAAACTGAGTTATGGTAAATAGAAAATGTGAAATGAAAATAAATGAAACTTTATGCTACTTTCTTGATCTGTTTTTCTGTTTTGGTTTTTTTTTTTATTTTTTTTCCCCAGTGAGTATATAGTCCAAAAATAAGTGCCAGTATTTTGCTACAAAACTTGGAGATTTCATTTTATCAAAAGCATTAAGTTGTGAATTAACTCTTAAAAGCTCTACTCCAAACCAGGAGTCTGTAGCAGCACTGGAAGTGGTTGAGGGTTTGTCTGGGTGACAGATGTGGTACAAACCTGTCCCTGCAGCCCCACCTGTTCCTCCAGATTCTGAGCAGAGGAATCTGGGGGGCATTTCTTTGTAGTCCTGTGTTTTACCAACTCCCGTGCTGACAGCAGCACCATATTCCAGTATCTTAGGCAGGGATTTTTAGAAAAATTCAGAAGTACAAGAAAAAAAAGTCATTACCCAGCCTAAGAGTTGAATTGGTTCAACTTGGTTTTCAGAAAAAAAAAAAAATAGTTTTCTTATGTCATTTGTAATTAGTATTTTAGTGTGAGACCTGCGTCATATCAAGGTAGAGATGCGGAGCAATTAATATATAAATAAATTAGCAATTATTGCTAGCAAAATCCATAATGGCATTCACTCATTTTTGTCAGGTATTTCCAGTTTTTAATGACTGCTTTGCATGTCTGAACAGTGCATGTCCTTCATATTTCTGGGTTTTGGTTTTTTTTTTGGTTTTTTTTTCTTTTTTTTAGTTTCAGCACTGAATTATTTGTGACTTAGAGAGTGCTTAAACTAAGTTTAATTTTTTTTTTTTTTACTAAAGCGGTGGGCTTGGTATTTTCAGAAAGGCTTGGAATCACTTTTGCATCTTTTCTCTTTAAACTGGAAATTACTTTTCCTTAGAAGACTCTAGATTTCTGAAAAGCATCTGCAGCATAGTTTCATGCATAACTGAGGAATTCTGCATTAGTGTCATCTTGTAGG
Source organism: Vidua chalybeata (assembly GCF_026979565.1). Taxonomy (NCBI): domain Eukaryota; kingdom Metazoa; phylum Chordata; class Aves; order Passeriformes; family Viduidae; genus Vidua; species Vidua chalybeata. The sequence continues at coordinate 15,461,522 of NC_071543.1, read as the reverse complement.
AGTGGTATCTGTAGCTTTTAAAGGAGTTTTAAATTAATCCCAATTAAATAACACTGGCATAATAATAATAATGATGGCATTTACAAAGGGAGATGCTAAATGATACATAAGGGAGATGCTAAATATAACTACTGAGTAGTGTTTGTTTGAAACTACAGCTTTAAATTAGAGCAACCCCACCACCAGTTCTCACTTGTGTGCTCTGAAATGTAAATTGGTTGAATTTTGAACTCTTATTAATTTGAAATTGCTGGGTCTTAATGATGTTTTTAATTTTTTCTTTTTTTTTTTTTTCCCTGCAGCTAAATGGCCTTAAAATGGCAGATGAGCCTATGGAAGAAGGTGAACCATATTCCTACCATGTAAGTGTTTGATTCCTCCTCACTTCAGCCACTCATTAGCATGACCTGTTGCAGCAAAATTTATGCATTCCCAGCTCTTTAATAATTCCTGAACCCATCATTTTATTTGAAGAATATCTGAGGAGACTCTAAGTCTCAAAGAAAGCTTTGGAAATTAGTACCTGGGTAGGGACTGTAAATGTCTTGTTTGGGGAGCTCTGCTGCATGAGGCAGAGCTCTCTGGAAAGATTCCCTGTGCTGGAGGGAGCATTTGCTGATCCCTCAACCTCAGAAATGCTCAGGCCAACCTGGCACCTTTCATACAGAGAGCTGAATGCTGCTCTTGCTACAATCATTTGTTCTGCCTTTGTAGATTTTAGTGTAGCTGCTGTACCTTTAGCTCAAAGGTACTTAATTCTGCTTTTTTAGAGCAGAATTAATGTGTACATACATCAGTATGTTAATTTTACTTTTATGTAGAAATATCCCGGGTAAGCCCCTCTTGAGCATGGATTTTGCCCAGTGCCTGTTTAGGAGATGTTGAGGATGAGTGTTCTGTGTGCTGGCTAAACCTTGGACTAAACTTCACTCTCAGCCTGTGTGTGGTGAAATGCCTGAGTGCCCATGGAAACATTGGCCAGCATTTCTCAACACACTCCTCCTTGTGTTTTTGAGCAGGGTCACAAAGGTATCTGTTGCCCAGAGAGTCCCTGGCAGTGCCCAAGGCCTGCTTGGATGGGGATTGGAGCAGCCTGGGACAGTGGAAGGTGTCCCTGCCATGGCAGGGGTGGCACTGGATGAGCTTTAAGGTCCCTCCAACCCAAACCAGTCTGGGATTGTGGGATAAATCGATCTTGTCACCAGCTGTAACCACTGCTTTGTGTCACAATAACATTTATAAGGAAGGGATTTGGAGAATGAAGACTCGGGCATAGACTCACGTGGTGCCTGGACATTTCCTGGTGTGGAGTGAGTGAATAACGTGTCAGAGTGGTCTCACATGCAGCAAAGAAAGGAGCAGTGGATTTGTCTGAGTTTTCTACTGCTCTAGAGCAGGAGGAGGTTGCTGAGCTCTCGGGTGCCTGAAGCCACGTTCCAGGGAGCTGTGACAAAGGCAGGACTGATCCCAGTGTTTCCTTCAGCTCCCTGGCTCCTGGGGAACCTGCTGGGAGCAGGGAAGAGTTGAGTTCCCTCTTGTTTAAGGCCACTGGGTAGGAGCTGATGCCTCAGCTTGGAAACAAATTTGCTGCTCAAGCAGCAGAACACAAAATGAAATAACCAAATTTGCAGTTCGTGGAGGCCAAAGTAGAAATGAAAATGAAAGTGGCTTGGAGCTGCTCAGCTCTGTGTGCTCACTCCTTGGCGGTGATGAAGAGGTCTCTTACACCCCAGTCATGCCAATTTTCAGTACCTTAATGATAGTTAAGTAAGTGAAATTATATAGACATCTTTTGTGAAGATAAAACACTTTATTAAAAAAAACCCCTCATTTAATGCATCTCAAGTTAGTCTTTATTTGCATGGAAAACATTTCTCTCCTGAGTTCACATTTAGAAATCCTCTCAGTCTCCTCAGCAACCACGTGTGATGTCACAGGCTAATGGCTCGAGGTGGGTGATAAACACAGGAGAGGCTGAACTCTTAAAGAGCTTTTCTCATGCAAAGTTGCATGGTGTTAAGGAATACAAATTAGGATGGTGAAGAAAAAAGGCTTCTAAATAGAGTATTTACATATTTCATAGGAAGAAGCAGCCATTAAGTCTGTTGTACAACTGGGTGTGTAATTAGACAACTTGCTGCTTTCATCTGTCATCAGATGACTTCAAAATGCTGCTGTTCTTACCTGCCTTAAATTAGGCATGTGTTTAAAAAGTAAAGGAAAATGCAAAGTTAGGTGTATCTGTCCTCTGAGTGTATAAATGCAGTCACCAAGGGGGTCGATGAGGGGAAGTTGGGATTTTACAGTGTGTCATCAGTGTGTGATGGGGGTTTGTGACCAAAGAGGGAAATAAAGTAGCTTGGTTGTGAATTCTAGAATTAACTTTGTTTTCCAGCAGTGTCTGGTGTTAATCCCCACCTTTGTGTGGGAAGCAGGCAGAACAAACAGGCCTTTCCCAGAAGGAGGATGAAATAAGAGAGGGGAGGGGAAAGGACTGTGTGCAGTAACAGCTGGACTACAGTTTGGGAATATACCAAGATGTTTGTTTGGACTCTCTTTCCCCCTCTGGACAAGCAAAGCAATTAAGGCAGAAGCAATTAATGCAGTGTGATGATTGCTTCTTTTTTTTTTTTCTTTAATTACTGCAGCATGTACAAATTCAGATGAGCAGATTGCTACTCTGAATTTCTGTGTAAAACCAGAATTTCATCCAGGTACTTCTGTATGAACTGTGATAAAGCTGATTGAGTAGAAGTTTTCATGCACAATCTTGGGCAGTGAGTTCACCTGACTATAGATGATGTTATTTCCAAAACCCAGCTGTTCCATCCAGTGCTCAGGTCCTTTCCTGGTGCTGTTTGCACTTCTCATCGAGGGGCTGTAACTCACAGGAGGTTGGTGGGGTGGTTTTCTGGTCTCAGCTAAGAGAAGCTTTCAAAATGAAGGCCTGAAGAGAGGAGAGGAGACAGCTGATAATCATTTGATGCCCCAAAAGTGAACTCATGCAAATCAGATGGGATTTTCACTTTTGATTTTGTTGTGTACAAGAACTTTATTGATCTTCTTGCTAGGGCTGAGGGTGCTGCTCCTTTTCCACCTGCAAGCTGAGGTTGCTGTTGTGGACCTCAGTTTTTAATTTCAAGAGTGCTTATTTTGATACCTTGCTTGTTTTGGCTCTCAGAAACTTCTTTTACACCATAAAAGCTGCAATCCATCATGGGATTTGTGTCATCAGGAATGTTTGTCTTTTCACAACTGGGACTGCTGTGCCCTGCTTTGCTAAAGCTGAGAGGGACATGAGACAGTCAAGAGAACATTAAATCACTCACCCAGCTCAGAATTACCCTCATCTGTCTGAAGGAGGTCCCCACACAGGATAATCTTCCCAGGAGCTCTGCACCCCAGAGCCGTTTCTTCTCTTGGATGCAAGAATTCTCAGAGTCTTTAAGATGACTCATCTCTTATTTATGGTCTTCAAATGCTGCCTGTTCCTTCAGCTACAAATGGATGACCAGAGTTATTATTTGCTGCTGTGAAAAGCAATAATTACCCCAAATGATGAAATTCAATTTGGCTTTCATTAAGACTTATTTCAGGAAGGGGGAAAGATGAGAAGAGTAATCACTGGGAAAGCTAAAGCTGCTAAGCAGAGGTGAAGCACAGAAGTCTTGGCTTAAAAATCTGTGCATTTATTCCTTTCATGTAAAATAATCCAGCTTTTCTGTAGTTGAAATATTTATGGCAAAAGGAAATGAGCATTCTTTGAGAATTTTCCTTCAGTTCAGAAATTTTAGATGCATCAGTTTAAGAAAAGATAGATGGGAAAATTCTTCATTTGAACAGTTTTCCTTTAAGCCTTATTAGAATTTCAAATATTTTACTAAAATAAAACGAAACAAAGAAAAATCCAGGTATTTACATGCACTTTTAGCAAGACTTAGTTACTGCAGGCCTGCTCACTGTTGTATTTTATTTGCTTTGAAATCACAGGATGAAGGAAGTGTGAAAGAAATTCCTATTACACACCATGTGAAAGAAGGATGTGAGAAAGCAGATCCAGCACAGTTTGAACTACTTAAGGTTCTTGGACAGGGATCATTTGGAAAGGTAAGATGATAAACTTGTTCCATAGACCTGTCCAGGCATTCCAGGGGAATAGTGGCCAGCAGAATTGCTGGGAATATAATTTGAAAATGCATTGAGTAATGGAATCCTTTCCCAGCCTTGCTGCAGTGCCATGGACAGAACCTTCTGAAGGAAATGCTGGTTTGTCTTTTGGTAATGGGACTTGACATGCTGGGAATGTTTGGCTTTTTTCAAGACACAAAATCCCTATTTATGTAGCTACAGAAGAGTTGATTGTGGCAGTTGGGAACTTAACCTGAAATACATTTCCCAGCTTATTTACTTTTTCTAGTTTGCTGTATTTATCAAGTGATCTCCAGCTAAAAGACACTAATTATTCAAATGGCACAGAGAAGAAATATGGCAGAGTTTTTGTTACAATATTTTCCTTTTGTAATGTGCCACTGGGTGTCACTTTGCAAAAATGAAGTTGAAAATCTGATCTCTGTCCCTGTGTTGAAACACAGTAGTTGAAATATTAATCCTAGTGTATAAGAAGGTAATTAATTTTTTAAAACCAGACTCGGACTACATCTTTTGCAACATCTAAAGTAGTCAATCAGCTTTACATTTATTCTCATTTTCCTGTTCTTCTGCTGATTCTGTGTGTGTCTCTAGGCAGAAACAAGCTTCTGCATAGAATACAGTGAGAGAGGAAGAAATTGACATTATGGAGGCATTCTGTGCATAAGTGATAGTGTAGAGAACAGACTTCAAATATTTCTTAATATTTTGAGGTTTCAGAAACATTACCTGATAATGTTGGTTGCCAATTCCCTCACACACTGCTCACTGTTGGAGCCTGAAAGGGCTCCATATTTTTATTACTCCTGATTTGAGATGTCTGGAGCCACCTCAGGGTTCAGCACAGCCAGCCCTGCCTCAAATTTGGCTTCCCAGAGCTCAGGCTTCTGCCAGCCTCAGGAGTGCTCCTGCTTGGAATCCCAGCAGCTGGGCCAGACATGCTCTGGAGCTTTGGAATGCTGGCTGTGCCTCTTCAGGTGTTGCCCACCTGAGCTCAGAGCTCTTTTTCTCTGTTCTTTCCAGTGAAAAGAGAAAACAAACCAGGAGGAGCAGTGGCTGGCGCTTTCATGGTGTTTTCTCTCCCCAGTTTCTACTCCCAGGGTCCTTCCTTTGGGCTTGGCAAGCACAAGGGGGGTTTCCTGGAGCCTGGTTTTGACATCAGTGCAGGATTTAACACTTCCACAGAAATAAAGGGTTAAACCTCCTGAATTACTGAATTTCTCTCTTCATTCTCTCAGGAATGATGTGCCTTCTAAAGCAGATGCAGAGTTCTGGAGGATTTATGTGCAAATTAAATAAATAGATGGTGCTTCAGTAGTTTTCAGCTATTTTGGGTCTTATTAGCTAAAATTTGTAACTTGCACATGAATTCCTTGTGTCCTCACAAGTTGTTGGTTGTTAAGACTAAAATATTCCTATGTGCTTATTATCAATATTTTAGAATTGTGATTGCATTCATCTACAGCTGTTTTCTTAGTTGCTGGTGTTCAGATTACTCCCTTTACTATTTTCTGTCACCTTGGCCTATAGGAGAGCACTGTTGTAGGTCAGTTATTGGGCAAAACTTATTAAAACAAAAAGCCAGACAACCTTGAAACATGATATTTTTCTTCTAACTGGAGCTTAAAATAAAAACAACCCTTCTCCTAACCTTGTACAACTTAGTCATCACAGTGCTTGAATTTCTGATTTCAGAATGGAAAACTTGACAAGATCACTGAAATATGTATATAATTTTGAGATGTAAATAAATTAATTCTGAATGAAAGTCTGGATAAGCTGAGATCAGAGAGGTAATTGTGGGGAACTCTTGGCTTTCTCTTGTGACTTGTATGTTGTTTTTTACAGCAAAACTTGTTAATTCATAACTAATAATTGCTATTATAAGAACAACAATTTAGAAGTAGGAGCACATGTCAAACCATTTTGTAAATTGGAAGATCTGGTGGTTAAAAATTTAGCGTAACTCCATGTCTTTGTAGTGCAATACTTTATCTAATATGCTTTACTCAGTGTCAAGTTGTATCCCATCTATCTTCAAAACTCTTCTGGAGAGAAAAAAGCTGAAAAACCTGTTGGAGTTGCTATTCCAGAGGGAAAGGGTGCTTTGATCTTAAATGGTGATGTTTCCTTGCTTTCATCTCGCCACTTGTACAGAATTCATTAATAAAAATGAATGTTTCATATTTGAGACTTGGGTCTTAAACCTCAAAAACCTCTTGGGAGGTGGCAGACCAGGCAGAATTGTTATTCTCCAAGAAAGTGATAGAAAGAAACCTCTTTCTGTAAGAACTTCTTTGATAACTCAGGAAAGAATCCGAAGTTGATGGGCAGTGTCATGCTTCAGAGAGCTAGGTGCTTGGCGGCTCTGATCTGATCAAGGAATGCAGTTCTGCTCTTCCTTTAAAAGTGTGGGCTTGGTGCAGAGCACTGGAAGCTGCCTGACATTAAATGGGAGGTTTGCAAATGCTTTGTGAGAGTTTGGGTTTGATTACCAAGCTTGCAGTGATTGAAAAATGGGCTTTGTGTTGCCAGGTCTTCCTCGTGAGGAAGATAATTGGGCCTGATGCTGGGCAGCTTTATGCAATGAAAGTGTTGAAAAAAGCTTCTTTAAAAGGTAGGTTTGTCTTTCAACTGAGACTTTGGATCATGGGGTTTAGTGCACCTGTATTTAAAAGCTTTTTTTTAAATCTTAAATATTTGTCAGTGAGTTCATAACTCTCCTCTGACTGGAGGTTTTTTTTTAGAGTGACTTGTAAGTTCATGTTTAAGTATTATTTTAAATCTGGCTGGGTAGCTTTAATTATGTGGTCAGAAATGCTCTTTCAAAGTTTTAAATTGGATTATTTAATTCTGTTTAGACTTTTCATTATATGAAAACAAGTTAATTTCATAAACAGTTTTCCTTTTGTCTTTTGTTAAGTCAGAACTCTGCTGTGGTTAAAATTAAGTCATTCCTTTGTTCCAGGAGCCAGAACAATTTAATTCAATGTTTTGGCTTTCAGGAGACACTTGAATGGGTGCGAGTCCACTGTGTGTAAATAGGACTGTTACTGGTAAAGGGAGAAAAAGTAATCTTAAAAATATTTCATATTCAGGACAGAGAGTTAATTCAAAGATTGAAGTTGGGAACGTAGATAGGAGCTTTTTTGTTGAAAGCAATATGGATTATCACAAAATATGGGATGTGCTGGAAATACAATGAAGCAAAGAAGAAAGTTGGGGCAGACAGGAAGCAAACCAGATACTTGCTGTCTACAAGGAGGAGTTTTGTGGGAGACTTGAACATTAAAAACAAATCAGGTGATGAGGGAAGAGGTTCCTTTAGCCAGCAGAGCCTTTCTGTGTTGTACTAAATGCATTTGTGTCCCACTGTTGTTGATTTTTCCTGTCTCCCCTCAGTTCGGGACAGAGTCCGGACCAAGATGGAGCGCGACATCCTGGTGGAAGTGAATCACCCGTTCATCGTCAAACTGCACTATGGTTGGTACAGATCCCTTTGCTTTGCCTCCCCTTCCTTTGTGCTATTCACATGCCTCTGAGCAGAGAGAGACTTGGCTTTCTCAGGATTGCTCCTGAGAGAAGCTGTGGGAGAAGCAGAGAAAAGAGAATCAAAACAATTCTTATGTCATTCGCTGCTCCCTGTTTGTGCCCGTGTGGAATGTGGGCTGGAGATTGTGTACCCAAGGTGATTGCTTGATTGGATTCTGGTGATGGTTGGTTGGATCCATGTGTATGTCAGGACTCTCCTGAGAGAGTCATGAGTTTTTCTAGTTAGTTAGTGATAGTTCCTGTTAGTGTAATATAGTATAATAAAGTAATTAAGTAGCCTTCTGAAATCATTGCAGTTCTGCACATCATTCTTCCCGTGTCGGGGATCCCAGCACTGATATTCCTTCCCTTGCTTCAAGGCACAGCTGCTCTTGTTCTCTCTCACTTTTGGAGGGTCCACATTAGGTCCTAGCAACTTGGAAAAAAAAAATAGGAATGTAAATACTTAGCTGTATAAAAGTTTTAGGTTGAGCCCTCTTGTAAGAACTTTCAGATTATTTACATTCAAGTTCTGCAGAGATTTTGTACTTTTCATTGATTTAAACCAAACCACAGTAATTGATGTCCTTGCTGCTTCCGTGTTTGACAAAGGAGAAATAAAAGAATATTATTTTAATCATCTCTCATGACTAAGATTTTCTTCTTTGAAGAAGCAAGGAATCATTCAATAAATTACCTCATGTGCTGCTGAATTATTTCACTTCCACAACAAAAGTATTGCCTGTTACTGAAATTTCCTAGTTGTAAAAGCACTCAGATCTGTTTTGTAGCTTTGTCATACAACTATTGATTTTTATTTACTTTTTTAAAATTTTTTAAAGCCTTTCAGACTGAAGGGAAGCTCTATTTAATATTGGATTTTCTCAGGGGAGGAGATGTATTCACACGATTATCCAAAGAGGTAAGTACCTAAAATTTTATCTCCACTCACTCTTAGACAGGGGCTGGGTTTTGTTGGTACAGGATTGGCTTCTAAACCTGTTTCCCCCCATATTTCTTGTCATAGTGAAGTTTTTAATAACTTTTGGGCTTTCCTTACATATCCTAGATTCTGTTCTATCCTTAAGAAACCCGAGTGTGTATTGATGAGTAGCCCAAGTTTTAATTTGGCATCTGCAAAGTACAGTTCTTTTGTCTAAAAATGTTTTGTTGCTTGGAAACACAACTGAAGTAAATGAATATTTAGCACTGGAGGAAGGGGATGTGTAGTTCTCATGCTCTTAGTCAGCCTAGGTGCTCCTGGAATCCTGCAGCCCTGAGAGCTTTCTGCTGCACTGTGAAATTGCCTGGTGCTGCAATCCAAATGCTCATCCTGAATCCCACAACGTGAGGACACAGAGTGCTTTTGAGCCCACTCCCCTCCATCCAACCCTGGCACACAACTGGACCTTGAATTTTTCATTTCTGTTTTTGTTTCCTGGAGGGAGAGCTCCAGAGGAGGGAATGGGATACAGCTACAGGCTGTTGTTATTTTTTGAAAACGTTTGCCATCAAATATTTATTATATGTTACCTTAAGTGTTATGAACACGTTTAGAAGACTTTTATTTTCTTTTGGCAAACCTTTTATAAAGATCTAAATTTTTAATGGCAGTTTCTCAACAGCTTCACAGCAAGTGAGGTTTTCAGTGTTTTCACCACTGTAAATCCACTTATATTGCCAAAGCACAGGAAAAGCCACTTTCTTAAATGAGAAAACTGTGTTATCTGATTTTTTTCAAGGCATGGAGGAGGTTGTTTATTCCCAGTATGTAAGGCCAGGAGAGAGGTTTTTCCCCCTTACACTTCTCATAAAAATAAAGGTTTTACTTTAGGAATAGGCAAAAGAGAAAGAACTTAAAGGCATTTTTGTTAAAAGCTGAGATTGGTTACACAGTGATTAAGTCTAAGAATTGAGCTCAAAATTAATTAATCTGGAAGCTAAAATGGCTGTTAAAAACTTCAAGTGACTGACTTGTCCTGGGAGCAGGAGGTAGGAAAGAGGTCAGGCTCTGTTTTGATATGGAATGTCCAATTCCAGAGGGAATTCTGGAAAAGCAGGAAGAGCTGTTCTCTTGCACTAATCCAGCTGGGATTATCCCCTGTGAAACATGGAATATTTTCATTTTATACTGGTTTTTGTGTATATAGATATTAAAAAAAATCAGGTTTTTATTTTCTGGTGGGAATGGGAAGTAGTTTCAAAAGTCCATGGTAAAACACAGCCTATGGACAATGCACATGAGGATAAATTCCCTGTGGCATTCCATACTTTGCACACAAGGATTATTTTAAATTAATTTGGTTTACTATGAAGTTACTGAAGTTATTTTGTTGGTCTTTAAGTTCTAATGTGGGTATGAGAGTCTCAGCTGTGGCAGTGAGATGAGTGTGTAATGAAGTTTTTATTGGTAATATTTAATGGAGCTGCCTTGCATCATGTTTGACTTGACCCAGAGAACAGCTTTACATGTCATTATGGGGAGATGGTAGATTAGCATTTAGCACCATTATATTGAGATTTGCATTTTGGCTGCTCCAAGGAGTAATGAAATCCAAGGAGTAATGAAATCCAAGGAGTAATGAAATCCAAGGTTTCCCTTTGCTCTTTTGAAAGAGATGAAACCTAGCATGAACACTGATCTTTAGAGGTGTGAAGGTGACACTGCGGAGTGCAACAGCTTCATTGTTCACCCGAGGTCAGCACCTGTCATTATGGAATATTCCAGCCTGGAGAACAGATCACACCTGAGCAATTCAGAGCAGGGGCAGGAATCAGGGAGCCCAGGTACTTCCATGGCACTGCACTTTCTTCTGGAGCAGAGATGCACTTCTGTCCTGAACACTCCACAGGTTGCTTTCATTTAATATACAAAAACTGTGCCTGCTTTGGCTCTTGTCATGTTCAACAAATTACTGGAGGAGCTTGGAATCCTGCTGGATTCAGCAAATAAGGGAAGAGTTCCCTTAAAGCCCAAATTCAATCCAGTTATTTAAAGATTCCAAGCTCTCCAGTAATTTGTAGAACATGACAAGAGCCAAAGCAGGCACAGTTTTTGTATATTAAATTGAAGCAACCTGTGGAGTGTTCAGGACAGAAGTGCATCTCTGCTCCAGAAGTACCATCAATATTTCAGTGTCTCACCAGGGTTCTTTAATAGTTTTTTCCTAAGAGCAGAGCAGGTTCTTCAACTCCCAGGCTGTCATTGTTATTGCCACCAGTGATTTATTCTCCATGTTTTATTCCTAAAGGATTTTTACATTTTTTCCCCTAAATCTTGTTAATGTGAATTCACACTCGCCCAATACAGCAGCCATGTATTAAATTTTATGATGCAGTGGAAAACTGTCTGGGTTTGTGGCAGGAGGAGTGCTGGGTGTCAATTTCACCAAATATAGCAATTAATTTATTATCTAAAAGTTAATTAATGCTGTGCAGTAATGCTGATGGCTTTATTTAAGTATTGCAGGTAGTTCTTTGTGTACTCTATAATTAACAGATATTAGTAAATCATTTCTCTTGGCTGAACTCATGAATTATGAGTTCACAAGGGACTTTCAAAACTAAGTTTGAAATCTAGGCAGACAGGACTATATATTTTTTAGATTGCAGTTTTAAAAACTGAAGACAAGATCAGAAGGTAAATCTATACAGTTCTTATTAGGTTATGTTTACAGAGGAAGATGTGAAATTCTACCTCGCAGAACTGGCCCTTGCTTTGGATCACCTTCACAGCTTGGGAATTGTGTACAGGGACCTGAAGCCAGAAAAGTAAAGTAAAATGTATTTTACCACTATTATGTGTATTTTGCTTGTTGCTTTGCCTTTTCCATTGTAAAAAAAATTAAAACTATTTCTGTTAAGACTTTGTAAACAACTACAAAATGTAAAACATGTATCTGTGGTTTAAATGAAATCATATTAGCTCGTTTAAAAAATAACAATTTGATGTCATAATTTTTAACATATATTTTAAATGTTTTATGTAAGCATTGGTCTTTATGTGTTTTGGTGAATGTGAATTTTAATTTTCAGCATTTTGCTTGATGAAGCAGGACATATCAAGTTAACAGGTAGGCACCACTCATTAATACAGCTCTTTGTAAATAAGTTTGAGTTTCTGTATTATCAATTTTAAATGCATATAAAATTGCAGAAAATAGTTCTGTGAGGAACAATCCAAATACATATATTCTAGAAAATGATGTATGTAAAAGACTGTTTAGAAAGCAAATGACTATAAATTTCTGAAAGCTTTAAATTACATTGAAGGTGATGATTTTGTACTAGAGATTTCATCATATATTTTAATCTAAGATACTGCTCTTAGATTCTAAGAGAAAATGTTTTTTAAACCCTCAAAGACTTGATAGAATAATGATGATGGAAATCAGGTTTATGAAATGCATACCTTTTAAAATTCTGCTATATTTAAACACAATTCAATCCTAAATTTGTCACTTCCTTCTGCAAGTGGAAATAATGGATGGGATCATTGATTAGCAATCATTTTCTCCTGTGGAAAAAAGGGTGTTGGAGAGCTGAGCCAGTGTCAAGGACTTGTGTATTCACAATAGGGAAAAAAGTGTTCTGGGAATGAAATATTCTGGGAATGCAGGGCTGTTCTGTACTGAACTCGAGGCAGGTTACAGAACCATGTTGCCTTATGTAACAACAATATTTTTAGTGTGATTTTATTTATTCATCATTCAGTAAGACCAGACCATGCAGGCTACATTCCCTTTGAAACTGATTTTTACTTTTATCCAATTTTTTGTGTCAATAAAGCAGGCAGTAAACAGAGAAAATGAGAACTTCAGAGCATTTTAGAGCTCTAAAGGTGTAGGATTTCAAATGTCAAGTTAATTCAGTAATAATTTTGATAGCTAATCATGAATTTAATGACTTTTAAAATGGTTTTGGAGGTGTGTAGTAAACTAAATGTGCTCTCTCCAGATACCTGCAGTCTCTTGTTTGATGGAGAGCTGTGCTAATCATATTTCTGAAAATAACCAACCCAAACCTCTCAACGCTTGCATTTTGAGTTACCATATATTGATTTATTTGTGTTCCCCTGCCATTCTTTACTGGCTGTATTCTTGTGGTGCTGTTCTTGTAGACTTTGGACTCAGCAAGGAATCAGTAGACCAAGAGAAGAAGGCCTATTCTTTCTGTGGTACTGTAGAGTACATGGCTCCTGAAGTGGTAAACAGGCGAGGGCACAACCAGAGTGCTGACTGGTGGTCCTTTGGGGTCCTCATGGTACTGTATTTGCCTCTTGCTTCCCTTGCTAAGCTCACACAAATGCACTTAGAATAAGCTTGTCCAGTTCTGATTAGGGATGCTTGGGTAAGGGGGACAGTTCAATGAGTGAATTGCTACTGGTTGGAATAAACCTGATTTTTCACTTTTAAGGAATGTTTATCAGGCACCTGAAAAATCCTGTGTCGTCCATTAGTAGTTAAAACCAGTTGTAGTCAGTGCGAGACTTCACTTTGTATATTTATTTTGCATGTTACTTCATAGTTAAATTTTAAAACAGTCTTGAAGGCTTGGTTTGAAGGAATATTAATGGCATTTCTGTGAGAGTGAGTCTGTGGAAGGAATGCTGGAGTGGAGTAGTGAGATAAGTCAGTAATTGCCCTTCCTGGGATGTGTTAGAGCATCAGCCTGACATGGAGGATGGACTTGAAAAGTAAACTACTGTTCTAGAATTTACCATTCTTGCAGTTTTTGGAATATGGCAAGATCTAAAACCTGGTTTTGGAGGAGATTTTATTACTTTCAAGTAGCTTCTTGATGTATAATATTCCTCCATCGTCATCATGCTACACTGTTCTCATCATGTAAACTGCAAGTGAGAGCAGAATTTTAGATTTGGGAACATTTCCATAATCTTTTCAAAGTTTAACCAGTGTGGGGTAGAGGTAGGAAAGAGTGCAGTGCTTAACACTTTGTTTCTGCAGTTGGGGGAAGAAGTGTTGATTTAGATTAACATTTGTTCTTTCCAGTTTGAAATGCTTACTGGTACCCTGCCATTTCAAGGTAAAGATCGAAATGAGACTATGAATATGATACTGAAGTAAGTATATCTCCTTCCTTTTTCAGAAGTCCAAAAATGTCATTTTAAACATGTTTTAACAGCTTGTTGTAACTCCTTGTGCAGCCTGGTCTTGTGGAAGGTGTCCCCATGGCAGGGGCTGGAACAAGATGAGCTTTAAGGTCCCTTCCAACCCAAATCATTTTATGATTCTAAGTTCTAAGAGCACTGAGCTGCAATAGGAGCAAAAAACAAAGCCCCTTGATAAGTTTTAGATCCCAGACTGTGAAATACCATTAAGTATCCCCAGCAATTAAAATCTCAGGGATGAATCTGTACTTTGATTGTAGGCGTATAATAAAGATAAGAACAGTGCAGTGACAGAGCAGCTTGATTTACACTCCTGTTGCTGTTACACTCCCTTGCTACTGTTACAGCACGCCTTGTTTTGTAAGCAGCAGGTGATCAGGTGTTGCTTTGTGTACAGATGTGTGGAGAGCCCTTACATGCTCAAATTCTCATCTTCAATTGCCCCAGTTACAACAGAAGCTGTTGGACTGGACAAACTGGGTGAGCTGGTGCTCAGTGAGCGGAGCTGTTGGGCAAATATGTTCTCATCTGTCTGTGCTCAGCTAGCAGAGTTTCCTCCTGGCACAGGCCCTTCCTTGGGCCCTCTGAGGGGTGATGGGGAAGGGGAGGAGAGAGAAACTCTGTTCTTCCCAGCACAGGGCACTTGGAGCTTGCCCTGAGTGGGAGTTCATGGTGGTGCTGCCTGTGAAGGGATGGGTTAGACCACGAGCTGCCTCCCTTGCAGCTCCCACTGATGCTGCAGTTCTGCACAAGAATTTCCTGCCTTGCCATTAGAGTTTTCATTAAATACAATAAATGCTAAAGTCAGTGAGCTTTTATATGATGGCTCAATGAGCCCTGGGGCAATAGTAGCAATCACTTCAAGGGCAGGTAATTGGGGATTTGGTGAGTCTCTGGTACTTATTTTGGTAAAACCTCCTGGTGACATGAAGATACCTTTGAAAATACCTATATATTCCTAAGATAATTATTTTACTCTGTTTCAGCAGAAAGCTTGCTTGGGTGGGGTTTGGTGGTTTTGGTCTGATGTGTTTGTTCTTTGTTGGATTTTATTTTAAACCACTCCTATAATAGGAAACTTTAAAAGTTGATGAGTTAAGTATGTGCTCTCTACAAGGCTTTGGAATAGATCCTTGATACATCAAATTGTGCAGTGAAATCTGTGTAGACAGGTTTTACTAAGATAAGTTTCTTCCTCTGACTTGTTCTGTGTTTTCTTTTAGAGCAAAGCTGGGAATGCCTCAATTCCTCAGTCCTGAAGCACAAAGTCTCCTGAGGATGTTGTTTAAAAGGAACCCATCAAATAGATTAGGTTGGTTCATTTATTTGGATCTTTAAATCATCAACTCAGCCTAACTTCTTATTTAAAAAAAAGTAGTTGCTAGAGCCTTTGAAGCTCTGGGTGATCAGTAAGATTTGGGTACCATTTCCTGTTAGTTTGGATCATGACTTACAGGGTTTGGCCAAGGAATGGTCAGAATGTGGGATCAGTGACTTAGAGGTGAGCCAAAGCTCTGACAGTGTCACAGCAAAGAATATTGACACTGTATTTATGGGCTTCTTGTGCTCTCTTTGCCTCCATGGGTATTTGACATCCTTGGAATATTTCTGTATTCACAGTTCCCTCAAATAACCATGTCTGTGCAAACTTTTTAGAAATGAACTAATTTTTAGTGCAATCTTCAAAGACTTAGCCCACAAGCATGTTAAATACAGTCTTTCTTTTGTTCAGGAGCTGGTTCAGATGGAGTTGAAGAAATCAAGAGACATCCTTTTTTTTCTACTGTTGACTGGAATGTGAGTACAAGAGGATCTGAATGATAAAGCTGCTGCTAATTTTTTCT
This sequence comes from Vidua chalybeata, assembly GCF_026979565.1. Lineage (NCBI taxonomy): Eukaryota > Metazoa > Chordata > Aves > Passeriformes > Viduidae > Vidua > Vidua chalybeata. Next base: position 15,445,868 of record NC_071543.1, on the reverse strand, counting down.
GTGTGTTTTGTAGCATTTGTAGAAGTATTTACATCTGAATAGGGCACAGCAAACACTGCATTACTGCTGACTGGCACATCCTGGCTTCTCCTCTAATTCCTTGGCATCTGGAGCTGCAGTGTTTACTGCAGATAGAGTATTAATTACAAGTTGTGCATTTACTTTTTAAATAATTTAAGAGTTGTAGCATTCTCGAGCTGAAATGATCCATTAGAGCATTTGTAGTTGGGAGAGGCTGCTGGTGTTCCCAGGAATCCTGCAGGAAGTGTCTGTCCAGGGCTCCCTGTGGCTGTAACTGTCCTGGACTTCCCTCTGCATCACTCCCACCCCAGTCCCAGCTCAGGAATGAACTCAAGTGCTCCCAGATGATTCAAAGTCTACAAGTTCACAACTCCTGGCTTCAATTTCTCAGCAGCACTTTATGGTTCTGCTCTGTGGTTCACTCATGCTCTGAGCTGTGTTTGCCAGAAGCATTCTCAAAGCCAAGGTGCTGTGTGTGAAATAAATCCCCCTCTGCTGTGAGGCTGCAGTGCTTGATGGAATGGATCAGATATGGCTGTACTGACAGTGCTGTGCTCCCCTCTTTCTTTGAAGCCCCTCATCATTATCCATCTGTTTATCTCCTGTATTTATTTCTGAAATGTGATTTTCCAGCTGTGTTCATGCAGCAGCTACCTCAGAGTCTGTTCAGCAACAAGTTTTTAGCAACAGTAAAACTTCACTGCTTTATGTGAATACACTTCAGCAGTTGTTGTCTTGCTTGGCTTGATTATTTACTTTTTTTCCTTTTGAAGGGTCTGATGTTGAAATAAATACCAGCAGGGAAGTTTGAAAGCTCAGCAGTTCTAGCTCCTTCTTTTTTCTTTTTTTTTTATTTCAATTTGACAATAATATTTATTTATTTAACTCTGATGGTATTGATGATACTTCTGTATTTTACCTTTTGATTTTAGGATGAATTTAGGTCCCCTTTCCTTGGTTTTGATTGGTTGTTTTTTTTTTTTTTTAACTAAAATATACTGTATGCTTTTGTGCAGGAAGGCTAAATTAAAAAAAAAAAAAAAAACTGTGAAAACTAGATCTGAAAGAAGGAGAGAAATGGCAAGGAAATGCACTTAGAACTTCCTCAATTTTGCATGGGGATTCAACATCTTTGGACATGAAGTTTTCTGTTCCTTAGCTGTAAATGGGATTTATTGCAGATTTGAGATCTTTCCCTGATTTAGCTGGGTGGATTAGGAAAATCCTGGACTAGAGCTTTGGGAATGGGCAGTTCCTTGCCAAGAGGGACGTGCCTGACACAGGTTGAGGTCTTTGTCCTTTACCCTCTATCTTGGCAAGATAACAGCACCCATGGAAGCTTCAGTGACTCTTAAATCTTTGTCCTTTTCTTTCAGAAACTGTTCAGAAGAGAAATTCAGCCTCCATTCAAACCTGCCTCTGGAAAGCCAGAAGATACTTTCTGTTTTGATCCAGAATTCACAGCAAAAACACCAAAAGGTAACTGGGCATGGCTATAAATTGGTGAGCTTTGTGGGACAGGAGGGTCAAATTAATGCTAAAACAACAAGTAGAAAAGCCAGGGACAAAGTTAAAAGGAAAGGATGCACCAGGGTTCCAGGGCTTTGAAGGAGGATGTTCCCCTCAGCAGGTTTCTGTTCTTTGAATATTTTGCTAATCTTTGACTCAGGAAGAAAAAAAAATAAATGGAATATTAAAAGCTGGACTATGGTTTTTAGTTATGATTCAAGTCAGGCATGTGGTGTTTGAGAGGAAGTATTTAATATTAAAATAAACTCAGTTTTATTGCAGCAGTGATTCTTTTTAGGGTTAGTATTTCATTGAGAATGCCTTGCTTTAAGAAACATTAACTATTATCATTATTATTTCTTGGTCTGCTTCAAGTTTCACTTCAGATTTTCTTTTGTGAATTTTTTTCTTTCCTGCTGCATCCAGCTTTTTAAACCCTTTTCTCATGATTGTTTGGAGAAGGTCTCTGCTCTTAAGAGGACAAAATTATTGAGCTGTGCTCACTGTGAGATTTCAGACAGTGAATTCAGGGGTGCACAGAATGTAACCTGAGGAAAACTTAATTCTAATGATTCAGGGATATCTTTTCAGTGAAGATTTACTAATTGGATATTCTTGTGCTGCCTCACTTGTGCCTTGCCAGCAGCTCATTCACCACTGAAGCAGCACATTCTGTTGTTGCTCTTCTGTGTTACAAAGCTGTTGAGCACAAGGCAATGATCTTTATTTCTTTTCCATAAGTAGTTTTGTTTCAATAAACTTCTTCCTTAAAACATGTTCATACATAAATTCCTGCAGTGTTCTGCAGTTTTAGATAAAACCCCGCAATACTTGTTTGTGTTACTGAAGTAAGAGAGCACAGATAACATACTAGAAGTTTTATTTAATATTTAACACTGGTGCTCCTCTTGCTTGCTTCACTTCCCTCAAGATGGTTTTTGTAACGTGCCTCTCCTGGATGCTCTGAAGTGGCCTTGCTGGGCAGTAGCCACACTAATCCTGTGTCTGTGTGCCCCCAGATTCTCCAGGGGTCCCACCCAGTGCAAACGCCCACCAGCTCTTCAAGGGATTTAGTTTTGTTGCAACTACTACTGTAGAAGACCATAAAATATCACCCCTCACCAATATCCTGCCCATAGTCCAGGTAATGCTTTGCTTTTTGGGAAACTTCCTTGGCATGCCAAAGACTGACCAGTATTCAGTATTTACAGTTGTTCTTGCTTTGTTGAGGAGACTGTTATAAAATATAGTCTATATTAAAGTATTTAATATAAAATTAAATACTTCCATGGGTTGTTTTTAATTCTAAAAAGTGAGCTGCTGTTTTTCTGGAGGCAGAATTTCAAAGAAAAACCATGAGCAAGCAGAAGAAGCTTCTGCTGTTGGTACCAGTGTAATGGCAAAGAGAATCCTGTTGCTTTAGGTAACCACTTGCCTGTGTGTTTTTTTTAAAGCAGCTTCATGGAAACAGTGCACAGTTCACTGATGTCTATGAACTGAAGGAAGATATTGGTGTGGGCTCCTACTCTGTTTGCAAGAGATGCATCCACATAGCTACAAACATGGAGTTTGCTGTGAAGGTACTGGCATCAATTCCACTCTGACATTCTGAAAAGATTGGCTAGTAGGTTTGAAAACTTAGATTTGTGAGTTTTCCAGTTGCTGTGTTTTTATGTGTTAATAAGTTACAATCTTGAAAGCTGAAAATACTGTACAGTGAACACCTGAAATAAAATGAGATTCACAAGGGTGGAACTGGGCTGCAGGGAATTAGTGATGCTTCAGACCAGTGCATTTCCTTGTTCAGTGGAGCAGGACAGGCTGCATTAATGATAGAATTTTAACAAGGACAGAGCAAGAAAGGAATAAATGGGGTGAGGAGCTGGAAGATGAATTACTCATGATCAGTAAGAAGTAATGAACTCTGGAATTTTTTTATTCTGTTGTTGAAAGGAGAATGTAAATATAAAAAATGTCTTTATTTAATAGACTTTGTTTATGCAAGATATTTTTCCTGTTATATTTTGCAGATAATTGATAAAAGCAAAAGGGATCCCTCAGAAGAAATCGAGATTCTCATGCGTTATGGGCAACATCCAAATATTATTACTTTAAAGGATGTATGTACCTCCTTTTCTGCTGCCTCTTATTAGACAGTGCTGAAAAAATAAATGCAGATGTAGGCAGTTTATCGGATTCATTACATTTCTTTTACATAGAAAAATCTACTGGGAGAGCAGTATGTAACAGTAGAGGGAGTGTCTCAAACACAACATTGTCCTGGTATTAACTTTTTCTACAGGCTGTTTAGCCAGCTTGAAGTGAGAAATGTTGTAAAGGTTAGAAATGCCATATTTCTTCTTGTTTCAAAGGAGCAGCCAATGTGTTGGTAACCTGAGAAAGCAGTGGCCTGCATGTTGTCCTGCCTGTGCCAGAATGGCCCTGGAAGGGAAGAGCAGTCAGGAGTGTGGCCTGCTCTCCTCTTCCAGCAAAAGCTCTTACGCTACGAAATGTAACTCGGAGTGATGAATTAACAGCTTGAATTGAGAGTGATGAATTAACAGCTTGAGTCAGGAGCTCCCAGGATGACACACGAGCTGCCTCGCTCTGGCAGCCCCTGCTGTTTGTGCTGCCCGCTCCTGTGGGAGGAGGGCATTTATGGGCATGGGTAACTGCAGATGTTGCCTTTGTCAGAATGCTCCGAGTGTGTTCTGTGTGAGAGCACTGTTACACCTCTCCCCAGGTGTACGATGATGGCAGATTCATCTACCTGGTCACGGAGCTGATGAAGGGGGGGGAGCTGCTGGACCGGATCCTGCGGCAGAAATTCTTCTCGGAGCGGGAGGCCAGCGCTGTGCTCTTCACCATCGCCAAGACTGTGGACTACCTGCACTGCCAGGGGGTGAGTGAGTGAGAGAGTGAGTGAGAGAGTGAGTGAGTGAGAGAGTGAGTGAGCCCTCCCACCCACAGCCCTGCCACACCTCTGGAATTACCACTCCCTTGCCTCTGTGCTTTGCTTGGCTTGTTTTCACGCTAAGAGGTTTTGTATTTTATCACAAAGGTGAATAATACAAACAGTTTATCCCGTTATCCTGGCAAAGCCTTTGGACTCTGCATTTTATGAAACAGCAGATTTTAGTCCTGCTCTCCTTGTTGCTAAATGGTGATGTTGGTTCCAGTTGCATTATGAGCTAGGAGGTTTTTATTACATTACTTGAACTAGAATTTTTGGGTACTTTAAGGTTTTATAATTGTTTAAAACTCTTGTAAGTATACTTATCTAGAGGACAGCTTTTATAAATTGTAAATTGCAAACAAATATACATGCTCCTCCTAAATGATGGCTTTTCAAATGTCTTTGCTTAAAGGTGGTGCACCGAGACCTTAAACCCAGTAATATTTTATACACTGATGATTCAAACAATGCTGATTCCATCAGGATTTGTGATTTTGGATTTGCAAAACAACTTCGAGGAGAAAATGGACTACTTCTAACTCCCTGCTACACTGCAAACTTCGTGGCACCAGAGGTATTTCAAGCTGCTCTGTTTTCTTTGTGCTCTTTTTGGTGCTTCAAATGCTAAAACTTTTCAGCAATGCTTGGAAAAAAAACCTCAACAGTTCTGCTACTTTTCTTTAAATATAACTACACATGCTTTTTAAACACTGCTGCATGTGTTTATTATAAACCTGCTTTAAAAACAGCAGAGTCCACCCTCAAAAATAAGATGTGAGCCTGGTGCAAATCTTAAGAGATCATCTGGGAACAAGAAATGTTGTTGGTATTTACTGCATCCTGTATATTAGAAAATCAATAATCAAATCTCTGACATGACCCAGGGATGGTCTTACCCTTCCTTAGGCTGTGGTGTTGTTTTGGGATGTTTCTTTAATATATGGCAAGTCTTTAACACTCTTTGTTTCATAGGTTCTCATGAGACAGGGATATGATGCTGCTTGTGACATATGGAGCTTGGGAGTTCTCCTTTACACAATGTTGGCAGGGTGAGAATATTTCTGAGCTGTTTTGTTTACCTTAAATCCCAGAATGTTGCCTGAATCCTTGCTTCCATAGAAATGGTGAGGCACTGGCTGATGGAATGACACAGACACGCAGGTGGGACAGGCAGCTCTGAGTCAAAGCCAAATAAACCACGTTTAGCTCACAAGGTTTCTCTTCCCAGAGCAGAACTTAGAGGTGCCAAAGACTGCCCCCAGCTTTCAGGAGGGAAGTGAGTCTGTGAAAATTTGTGATGGGTTTCTTTTTACCCTCCAGCCTCCTGTCCTCCCACCCCATCCCCTTTACTCACCTTGTGTCTCCTGCCCCCGCTGCATTCCTGTGTGGAGCTCTCTGGGTTGTGATCTCTGGAGTTTCCTAAATATCCAAACCTGATGAAGCTCTAGGAAGCATCTAGTGGCCAAATGAGAGATGTTTGCTGAATTTGTCTCTAGCAGAAAATGAGCAGGTTTTTAGTCTAATGGCTAAATCCTATTGGAAATTTTTCTCCTGATAAATCTGTACTTCCCATTTAGTATTAGAAATATTAATATTTAATAGCATGGGTATATATTCTGTGATATGTTTCTGTTGGCAGTGGGATATTGACTCTGATTCACGAGATTTTACGGATTTCTCGCAGTTTTTATCTATAACAAGGTGTTCTTGTTGGTTTTTTTGTCTCACCAGCTATACTCCATTTGCCAATGGCCCCAATGATACTCCTGAGGAGATCTTAGTACGGATAGGCAGTGGAAAATTCTCTCTAAGTGGAGGCAACTGGGACACTGTTTCAGATGCAGCAAAGGTATAAATGTGTTTTGGTTTTATATTTTTGTAGAATTCCAATGAGATCTACTGAGCTTTATCAGCTAGACTGCTCTGTAAGTGTAGTTTGTTATTATTATCTGCAGACTTTATTGCAGGGAAGGATATCTGCTCCAACATTTTATTTAAAGACTCCATCTGTAATGAATATAGATTCCCTGGGATGGTGTTGACCCACTCAGTGGGTATCTTAATCACTAGTGTTACCTTTTAAAAAGATCAGCATTAATATTAAATATTAATGTTTAAATATTTTTTCCCAGTCCTTTGGAACTGCACTATTGTTCATTTCAGTAGGAGTGATTCAGAATGCTTGTTGGCTCTTGCTGTCTTAGCATGAGAAATTCACTTCTGTGTATTTAAGAATGCTTCACATTTTGTACCTAAAACAAAGGGAACATTCTGTCAGCTTGCTCATATTTTGGTCTTATTTCAAACTGTTGCTGTCTCTGTTCTGTGCCCTTCCCACCCACCTCTCCTTTGGACCAGCGTTGTAATTAATCAGTAGCTTGTTGCTAATGCTTCTAACAGGCAAAAACAAGTGTCCATTGCTGTTGGCTTTATCCTTCATGTGGCTTCTTGAAGGAAAAATTCCTTGCTGGTGTCTCACTGTCCCTGAATTCATTTGTAGTAAGGAGCAGCAGAGCCCAAAGTGCAGAATGAGCAAGGAGAGAGATTTGCAAATAATAGCTTTCCTCCATAAAATCTGCCTGCTACATTTGAATAGGATTTCTAGTCTTCTAAAGATGATATTCATAATAAACATGAAAGGCACAACAGTGAGTTGCTTTGCAATCAAGGCTGGCTCTGTTGAGCTGCTCCAATAGTACCACACATTGTTCTCAGCCTTCTGCAGTGTCAGAGCACAGAATGATCCCGTTTGTCTGCTGATCTCTGTGTGCTGGCATTGTGTTAATCCCTCCACATCGGGTGCTTCTCTCATTGCTGCCATCCCTGCTGCTGTAAAGGCCACCCAAGATGATTTGGACTGAGCAATCTGTGTTTCCCTTCCCTGCAGGACTTGTTGTCACACATGCTGCACGTGGATCCCCACCAGCGGTACACGGCCGAGCAGGTGCTGAAGCATTCCTGGATTGCCTGTAGGGACCAGCTGCCTCATTACCAGCTCAACAGGCAAGATGCCCCACATCTAGTAAAGGTAAAGCCACCTGGGATGCTGCTTATTCAGTTGGTTTAGAGCTACAGACAGAAGTCTCATTTTTTTCTATTTGTTTTCCGTAGTACCAACACATTAAAGTTACAGAGTGAGACAAATTCATGGAGTGGTGGAATGGTTTGGGTTGGGAGGGACCTTAAAGCTGGACCATCCACCCCTTGCCATGGGCAGGGACACCTTTCACCATCCCAGGCTGCTCCAAGCCCTGTCCAACCTGGCCTTGGGCACTTCCAGGAATGGGACAGCCACAGCTTCTCTGGGCACCCTGTGCCAGGGCCTGCCCACCCTCACAGGGAGCAATTCCTCCCCAGTGTCCCATCTAACCCTGCCCTCTGGCAGTGGGAAGCCATTCCCCTTGTCCTGGCCCTACATACCCTTGTATAAAATCCCTCTAAAAAATTAAATTAGTAAATAATTATTTTTAATAACTACTCCCCCTCTGTGTAGGGGAAGAGGTTTTTGTGTGTGTTTTCTGTAAGGTAGTTCTTGAGCTGTCTGTGAAGTCAGGACCTGAGTGGCCACTGAAGTGGCTGTGTTTGAGAAATTGGGACTAATCTAGCTTGAAACTTACAAATTCTGACCTACATTAACAGGTGACTCCTACATCTAAGGGATACAAAAGAAATATGAAAGAAGTGTTAGGCACCCATACTTAGACACTGGAAGTATTCAACAACAGATTTTTTTTCCCCTAACAAACTTCAGAGAATTCACATGACCTGGCACAAGTCTTGTTTAGTTTTAATGGAGTTACTTGAGTATTGAATGTTTAATTGCTTTATTTTCTGATTAAAACTTGTATATATATGAATTACTACATATTTCCTTTTTCTCTAGGGAGCCATGGCTGCTACATATTCTGCACTGAATCACAAGACATTTCAGCCAGTGCTGGAGCCTGTGGCAGCCTCCAGTTTAGCTCAGCGACGGAGCATGAAAAAGCTCACATCCACAGACTTATAGATCCACTGGGACACCTGAGCAGACACAAGCAAGGGGGAAACCCAGCAAGTGGCTCTATTTTGCCTGACCTGTGATCAAAAGGCATCTATGGTTTCCTGCTACACTACTTGAATTCTGTAAAAGTCCTTTTTTTAAAAAGAAAAAAAAAATCCACAGGTTCATACTGTGTTTGTTTTACAGGCCGTATCTGTTAAGTTAATTTAAACATCAGGTACACCATAATGAATTTCTCTACACTGTCCTTTGAGATCTGTTGCAAATATTCTTTCACATTCTGTATAGTTTTGCTGGGTTCAGTTTAAAAAAAATGGTTTAGGGGACCGTTGCCAATGACCAAGTTGTACATAAAGTGTCAGTGTGAGTTTTCTTGCTTCACACCTTCAGACCCTGCTGTGAAGGGCAAATTCTTCATTTTGTAATTGGGCACTGCATTGACTCAACTCAGTTCCTTTCCTTTGTCCATGACTATTATGCAGAGTTGAGCAGTGTGCTGTGCCAGAGTTAATTCATCACTGTTCATTTGGTAAGTCTGTGTTTGCATGGTGCCAGTAACTGAGGAGTTTCTGTGGACATACAAACCAAAGGGATGTGCAAGTTCCTGCACTTAAATTTGATCTCTCATGACCCAGAAGAAATGCTGGTTATGGTCCCTAACAGGAAAATGAACATTTCTGGTTGTTATCACAAATTGTGTCCTGCACTGAGCTGGAGCAAGTCAATGTATGCATAAGCTGTCAAAATTCAGGCTCTCAGAAACATTGGTGCCACTTCAAAACATCATCATGCAGCTCAATCCTTTGTTATTATATTTCCCATCCATTAATACAGCTACTGTGTTATTTTCCTCACCAGTCTTTCCACTAAACACACCCAATATTAGGTTTGTTTGGCATATGAGACAAACTGACACTTTATTATAACCAACTTGGCACTTGGGGTTTATTTTTTATTTATTTGGTTTTTTTTTTAATAGAAGGTTGCTTCTCTCTGACTCTCTCGCCGCATGTACAAATATTACACAACAGAAATGCAAAATTCTCTTTGCCTAACTGTAGGGGTAGCTTGGGAAAATAAATAAGCCTTGCTGTGTGCCCAGATAAGGGAATTCTGACCAAGAAATTTCACAGTTATGGACAAACTCCTTTCAGCATCCTGTAGCCAGCACTCACTCTTCCTCTCTGTCTGGTGGTAGGACTTCAGCTGTTCCCAAATGCTGGGATGGAGAGGAAATTCATTTCAGGGCCAGAATTACCTTGGGGTTTCCTGACTCCAAACCAATGCTAACTGCTGGTAGTTCATTCAGAGATACACTTAGAAGTGTTTTCAAAAGTTGTAGACACTGAGCAGTTGTAGTGACATAGCAGGATGATTATAAATATTAAATATATTAGTGACATTAGACTGTGAAGTGACCAGAACTCAAACATAGTTCAGACTCATTTGTCATCATTGAATTTTCAAGTGCAAGACTCCAGGGCTGACAGAAATCAGTGTTTTGAGACAGCAAAAAAAAAACTTCCAGGAGAATTCTGGCCCAAGCACCAGGAGAGGTGGTGGTAACTCACATCTCACAAGAGGTGTTGGCTGGTTTTTGCTTATACCTGTGAAGGGCTTGGTGGTGTTGGAAGTACTTTTAGATAAGCTGCTTTCTTCTGTTGTGGTGGGGGAAGATGGACATTATCTGGCCAAATAGTTAGGTATGAATATATGTAGATTTGAGACTTAATGATATAGCAAACATAGGTGTGCTCTTTGTATCACGCAGAACATCCCCCAGATGGAATTTCTTGAGTGTTTGATAGATGTTGGAAGCTTTAGGGGCCATTTGTGCCTAGTTTTGAGGTGCCTGTTTGAAATGCTTGAAAACTTATCAAAGAACACAACTGCTTCCTGGAAAGCTCTTTGTTTAGTACAAAATCTGCCCCTTTTGCAGCTGCTTCATCCTCCTTTACCTTAATGAAGACTTTTTCCAGCAAGAATGCCTGGAAACCTCTTGTCTACACTCTGTTGGGGTCATTTTAATGTCAATTTAAAGATGACTGCCAGAAGAATTTGAATTGACTCAAAAGGCAAAAGTGATGGAAGTTAAACCCCCTGAGCCGAGGTCAAGGTGTAATGTGGGTTGAAATGTAGCCCTAAAAGCTGTGTTGGGGATAAGAGGTAATGCAAGGCCTGGAATACAATGAAAGTGTCAAACTTGAATTGTCTTCAGCTTTCCTGTAAGGCAGCAGCTGGTCTTTAATGGCTTTACCCATGAATCATTTAACAGTGTTTCTGTTGGTATTTTCTTTTAGCTTGCTTAGAAGCACCACAGTATAAGCACCTTAAAAGCATTTTGCACGAGAGCAGTTGGAAGCAGCTGAAGGGACTCAAGTTGTTCTTGATGTGCAGCACAAAGGTGGTGAGAGGAAAAGAACACAGACAAGATGGATGTTCTGATTCATTGCTGTGTATTTAAAACATTTCCTGGAAAGCTATCCCTGTTTTATATCACTGCTGGCCTTTAGTGCCAGTGGTACTCCAGGGGTAAAAGCAACGTTTCAGTGACTGCAACATTACAAAGTTGTCTTATCGTGGGGAAAACATATGGGTGTATTATATCTGACAGGCCAGTGTACCCTGGTATGCCACTTACAGTCCTTCTTTAGGGGGAAAATTCCCTTGCTCTATTTCAGCATATCTTGGAAATACTTGGGATATGCAGGAACACAAAAGAGTTCACTTGCAGTTTACTTTTACTGTATTTAATGATGGTCTTTGTGAGGCTCCTTTGGGAATTCCTTGCCTGTTTCTCATCCCTTTCTTTCCCAGCTTAGATTTTGGTATCTAAAAGCATGGTCTGCTCATGAGCTGTCAGTTAAAGGTTTGAGATGGAAGAGCAGGTAATGGGAAAGTGCTCTGGCTGCAGTGAAAGGTTGGTGGGAATTATTTCATATCATCTGGGCACAGTTCAAGTTTACAAACTGGTGATGTTCTTACTGCCTTACTGAGTTAGGAAGAAAAGTCAAATTTTCACAAAGGTTCATAATTACACAGAAGTAGGCATCAGACTAAAGGAATTTCCACAGAACTAACTCTTAAAGGATAGAATATTTTGGCCATGGCTTCCTGCCAAAAAAAACTCCTGCTCTGGTGTTTGATGATCATGATCAGTAAGTTCCAGCTCTGGTGCACACAGAAAGCAGATTCCCACTGGAGCTGGAGTGGGCTCAGGACCTCTTTTGCTGTTCTTTCACCCCAGGATATCTCAATTTGTCCCTTCAGTTACCCTTTGGATATAAAGTGAGGAACTCTGCTGTATTCCTGTTCCATATCCAAAAGCTGCAGTGGCACCACAGTGAGCCCATGGTGGGGCCCTTCCCGAGGGCTTTCCTGGTTGGGTCCAGTCAAGCCACTGATCCATGGCTTGTGTGGTTTTCTTCTTTTTCCCATTTTGCTCAAAATCAGTGAATTCCCCTTGCCCAGAGCAGGAGGTGCAGGGGGCTGAGCCTGCTCTTCCTTTGAGGCCTCTGTTGTTTGAATGTTCTTGCAGCCAGAGATGGCATCCAAAACCTCACCCAAGTCAGTCATGTTGAGCTTGAATTCTGTCTTCCATGTTTTAATTCCTTTTCCAAAGCTGATCTTCAGCTGTCCAATAATTAAAATAACCTCTAGCAAACTTCAGCAGGTGGGAGTTCCTTGCAATGTACTTAGAGACTGGTCTGTAGAGCTGTGTTAAATCAATTACACAAGGTTATAATAATTTTCCTGGTTTGTATCAGTGAAATTAGGCTAAAACATCAGTGCAAACACAGGGTTTTATGTATTTCTGTAGCACTTAAGCTTTTTAGTCCTATCCAGAACTAAAAGTTTGCAAATATTTGTGGGAGGGGAGAGAGGAGCAGGTTTTCCTTTCTCAAAGTTTCCAGAAAGCTTCTGAAGCTGTGATCATAATAGAGTCCTTAATCCTGTAGGAGCTCTGTAGGGTTAAAAACATAAAATTCTCCTTAAAAGTTTGTTCCAAAGCTCTTTGAGGTGTGCACTGATACCTGTTGGTAACACCCCTGCACTTCATTCATGCCACACCAGCCTTCTGCATCTGTCCCTTTTCCAGTTATTTTTAAATATTTGCTCCTCCAAATTCTGCTGTTCCTTGGGAATAGAAGAATGGATACAGATTTGAAAACCCCCACCCTTAATGTATGGCTGAAGCTGATTGAGTATTGTAATAATTTGCATAATTAGAAAGTCTCCCACAAAGTCATCAGCAACTGGTTTTCTTGGGATTTTTTCCTGTGTAATGAAAACAAACTTTCTCTGAAAGCTTTAAAAGATACTCAATTGATTATATCTCTTAATTATTAATTTTTGGGCAATAGCTTATTACCAATAGTGAGTTTGAACAACCCTGAATTCTCTTGTGGGGTTTTTTACACGGGGATGCTGGAGGTGGATCTGCTTTGCAGGACCAAGTGTTCAGGTTTGGGTGTTTTCATTAGGCTTTTGAGCAGTGTTTGCTAATTAGCTAATTAATTGCATTGTCTTAATGTCCCAAGCACTTTGGCATCTTGCACTGATGCTCTGGTTAGAGCTGAAACTCTCCTGGCACGTGGCTAAATCTCCATAAAGGGCATTAATTGAGAACAGTGTGCAATGAATTCCATGCTCTGAGGTACTTCAAAGATGAAACTCTACACAAGGTCCCCCTTATCAGATATTGTAACTGTCATTTCCTTCTCTTAAGCATATTGTGGATTTTGTATCATACTGTATTTATTTCATTTAATTTTAAAAGAAATGTTTTCTTTAAAGCTCTGTATATATTGACATTAAAGTTTGCATTGTACTACGTTCTCCTCTTCTTGCAAGGCTGGGTCTGGCAGTGCAGTGGTGTTTCTCTTGGCACTGCTGCCTTCAATTACAGCACACCAAAGACAACCTCAAAATTGTATTTATTTTTGTCAAACTCCCTGAATAATCATAAAGGTACAGTTTTAATGAGCTGGCAGTTCCTTGAGTACTAGAATAAAAGGGTTGCAAATTCATAACATTTGGTAATTGACAGAAATCCATCATTTCTGCTTTGGAAGTTTGCTTGCTTCTGTTTTTCAAATGGACATAAAAAACAATGAGCAAACATTCCTAAATTAAATGTATATGAATTATTTCATAAACCTTGCCAAAAATCTCACATACATCAAGAGCTATTTATAAATTGATATTCAGTCAAGTGTTTCATGCCATACTTGCAGCAAAGCAGACATTCAGTGGTAGGATTGATGTATTACCTCAGGGTGGGACCATCTACCTCTGTGCTTTTTAAATATAAAATCTATAAAATTTGTCAAATAAAGTCTATTAAATTTGACTCCATATATTAAGAGGAAATAATTTTCCTGCAAAGATCTCATCCTTTGAAAATAGACACTTGCATTACAAGTGGCAGGCATGACATTAAAAACTGGGTTTAAAATCCTCCTGAGGTATTTGATAACTCTGGTGCTGTTGGTATTCACAATACTTTATTTTTTTGAATGCACAGGAAGGTTTTCCCACCTTTGCCTCAGGTCCATCCCCCAGGTGCTGTTTGCTCACACAAGACACTGCTTTTACCAGCACTGGAGGCAGAAGAAGGGGGGGACTGGAGCCACAGAGGAGGCAGCCAGGTACAAGTTTCCCAGATTGTCATGATTTGTTTGATTTCATTCAAGTCTGGTAGGAAAAACGAATCAAATTGGACAAAAACATTAAAATGTTTAAAATTTTGAAGCCCTGAGTCTCAGGTATTGAGATCTGCAGGCTTGGTGAAGGTGTTGCTGGGTGGGAGGAGACAAGGCATGGATTAAAAGCCAACCTGAATTTGGAGAAACCAAGGGCAGGGATGAGCCAAGTGTTAAAAAAGAGATTCCAGAATGTGCCTTAATTGTATCCTGCCCTTTGTTTTCCTGCAAATTTCTGTTCTCAGGAGCTGTTTTCCCCATGTTTCATCTCTGAAGCTTTATGACTGTAAGAGGCACCTTCCCACATCTCTTCTGGGTTTTTGTGGGGTGCAAAATGTTTTAAGGTAAAGATGTTCCCATCTTTGCTTGCCCAGCTGTAGCAGGAAGAGGGAGCAAGTGTCTGCTGGCAGTTTTGCCAAAATACTGATTTAACTGTATTTATTTTAACTTTTGCTTAACAATTTCCCTCCAGAGCCTCTGGGGAACTTCTCTCAGAGGCTGGGGCTTCTTGTGGGCCTCTTGAAAAACACAAAGCTTCTGGCAGAGGTGAGGTCAGTTCTTCAGTCCCTTAAGGCACTGTTTGGGCAGGAGCTCTCTTGCATCTCCCTCTCCTTGGGGTCGTTTGCATTTCCAGCCTTGGAGCAAATCTTGAACTCCCCAGAGCTGGCTTGGGACCTGCTCTTTGATTTTCAGCATGCAGAGAGTTCTGCCCCAGTGCAATCCTGTACCAAGCTGTGTTTAAACAAGAAGAGCAATGCCCTAATGCTGGTGCAAATTCCTTATTTCTGAACAGGTGCATTTCAGGCTCTTGTGAGCATCCAGGTTCATGTCCTGGTCTCTGCAGGGGTGGCTGGAATTACAGAGGGAGGGATATCTCTTAATTTAAGGGGGTTTATTGCTTCTTAAGGCTTTTGTGGGGGAATCACAGTATAATTCTGATAGCCTTGTGCCTGTCCTATCCGTGGTAGTGTCCAAGGCCAGGTTGGATGGGGCTGGGAGCAGCGTGGGATAGGGGAAGTGTCCCTGCCCATGGCAGGGGGTGGAAGGAAATGGCCCTTAAGGTCCCTTCCCATTGTATTGAATCACAGATCTTTTCCGATGGTATCTGCAGTTGTGGAGTGCAGGCACAGGCCCTGTGTATCCCTAACCTGGCACCTGGCTGTGCTGAAAGCCTTGTTTGGAGGTCTTGGCAGCTAAACTGAAAGCTGATCTCGTAGCAAGGTGTTACAAACAGGTATTGTGTCATCGTCTGCTTGTTTGGGGCTGAATTCAGTCATTCCGTGGGTGGGCAAGCAGCGAGGGGCAGGGATAAGAGCAGCGTGGGGAAAAGGGAATGCAGTTCCTTCTTGCCTTCCCTGGGGGAACGGGCACCGGCTGCTCGCGGGGTCACAGTGACCCCAACCCCGCTGCTGAGCTGCTCCTGCTATTCGCTGTCCCGGGGATGTGCGGGTCCCGTGCCGGCACGCCCGGTGTTGGCCGTGCCGGCAATTCCTGGCGTTTGCCGTGCCGGCCATTCCCGGCGTTTGCCGTGCCGGCCATTCCCGGCGTTTGCCGTGCCGGCAATTCCCGGCGTTGGCCGTGCCGGCAATTCCCGGTGTTTGCCGTGCCGGCAATTCCCGGCGTTTGCCGTGCCGGCAATTCCCGGCGTTGGCCGTGCCGGCAATTCCCGGTGTTTGCCGTGCCCCCACTCCCGGTGTTGGCCGTTCCGGTAACTCCCGGTGTTTGCCGTGCCGGCAATTCCCGGTGTTGGCCGTGCCGGCAATTCCCGGTGTTTGCCGTTCCGGTAACTCCCGGTGTTGGCCGTGCCGGCAATTCCCGGTGTTGGCCGTGCCGATATTCCCGGTGTTTGCCGTGCTGGCAATTCCCGGTGTTTGCCGTTCCGGTAACTCCCGGTGTTGGCCGTGCCCGCCCCGCGCAGGTCCCGCCGAGCCGCGGTGGCCCCGGCGCAGCCGCTGCGCTCCCCGCAGCACCCAGGAGATGGAGGCAGCGCCCCGCGAGCGGCCCCGGAGCCTTCCCGAGCCTTCCCGCCGGGTTTGATCCCGCCTGGAGCCCTCCAGGGGTCACCGCGGCGGAAGGATGCACGGCCGGGAACTGGAGCTCAGTTGCGCTATTGGAATTAATTTGTGTTTCGTTGGTTTTTAAAATTTGTTTCTCCTTCTTGAGAATGTCTTGTTCTCCTGGTTCTCTTGTTTTCCTGCCTGTGGGATGCGGTTGTGCGATCCCTTCGTGTTCATATCCCGAAGAATTTAATAGGACAGCTTCACATCTGCTGCTCCACAAGCAGATCTGGCTGCTCTTGGCTGAGGGGCAGCGAAGCGGCGCCGGCAGGACCAACCTTGGAGCATCCCCCTGAACCCCGAGGTCACACCTTGGCAAGGACTTCCCAATACTGGGAAAGGAGGAGGAGCAGGAATAATGAAATCAGAGCTGATCCTGAACTCCCATGGGAGGGATCCCCGTGGATCTCTGGGGGCAGCTCTGTCCCTGCACAGACCCCGGCAATCCCTCCCTGTGCCTGGGAGCGTTGTCCAACCTCTCCCGGAGCCCTGGCAGGGCTGGGAGCATTCCCGGGGGAGCGTGGCAGGGCCAGGGCAGCTCAGGGATCCATCCCCAAGGAAAAGTCTGGGCAGTGCTGGGATATGGAACTTCCCTCTGCAGCTCTTCCTCTGCTCCTCCCGAGCAGCCGCAATTGCTGCAGCCAAGCACAAAAACTTCTGATTTGGAAACAGCAGCACGAGGCAAATCTGGAAGTTTCTAATCTAGAGCAAAAACCTCAAAATGCGGATTTCTGAGGTAAATAGAAATATTTTGGAGCCACGTAGAGATCAGGTGTATGTTTTTAGTGATATTTTTGATTTAAACGCCCGTATGTTTGTAAACAGAACTTTGTGCATGTTTCCTGTTTTCGTTAGGAAATTTATTTAAAATGCTCTGGCACTCCAGGGTTCAGCATCTGGAGTAAACAGTATGATAGAAAAACTCTCATTAAATTCTGATAGTAAGACAACAATTTAGGAATAAAAAATAAACATCTTGCTTTGCCAGCTTAGAAAAATCACATCATGATCAAGCTGAAGGTGTTCCTGCTCGTGGCAGTGGGGTTGGACTAAATGGGTTTTAAAGATCCCTTCCAACCCAAAAGAAGGGATTTCCTTGTGCTGCTCAGGCTCCTGCTGCAGAGGGGGGAGCAGAAAATGAACCTCCAGTTAATTAACAGCTCCAGCTGCTAATTCCCCCCGCACCAGCCCAGGAAGAGTGAGCTTGCTCATTCCCTGTGCCCCATGGAAAACAATCAAACTCCAAAATAGCTGAAAGAATTAATTTAAATGAGCTGGCAGTGCTTGTCAGGGAGGGAATAAGGGCAGATTTGAGGAAATTAATAACGTAACTCAAAGTTCCCAGCAAACTCCTGGCAAAGGCAATGTAAACTTGGTTTCAAATTAATTATTGCAAATAAACATTGAAATGCTACAGGCCAAATTAATATTTCAGAATTCTTCACTATTTATTACTGTGCTTAATTTTCTTACTTAAATATAATTTGGGCCTATGGCTGCTAAGAATTTAATTTTTGAGGTGCTTTAATGAATTACAAAACATGTTTTAAACAGAAATGAATAGCTAATAAATGTCAAAAGTGATTAATTTTCTGAAATGTGCGAAGGCCTTTGTATTTAATTTTTAAAAAGTGCCCTAAATTGTTGGAAAGTAAAGAGAAAGAAAATACAAAGTGGATCAATTGAAGTCTGGAATAATTTACTAAATCACAAATAGTTTTCCTGTGGCCATATGTTCTTCCATGAGTCTCCAGTCCATTTTTTGTGTTCTTTAGACAAGGTGGTGACAAAAACATGCTCTGAAGACACGTTGCTCTGAACCCCAGCTCCCTGGATGAGCAGCACTTCACCCTTTTAAAAATTGATTTATCCAAGCTTTTCCTGGGATAACACAACATCACAGGTACATGTTTTTATAAGCCCATGACTTTCTGATTATTTTAATATATTGGGGTTTCTTTAAGTGAAAATGAAATTGTGAGAATGAGGTTTTCATACATTAGGTGAGCTTTCAATATAGATTTTGGAACTGGGGCTTGTGTGATGCGTAAAATTCCACCAGGTGGGATTTATGTGCACAGCTCCCTGCACAGTGGGATGGCAACACCTGCCATTAATTTTTTTGTGGCTTGAAACTGAGCTTGATTTAGATGCTTTCATCCCAAGGGAAGAGACATTTTCTGAAATCAGCCCAGTGGTAATTGTTTGGAGTTGAGAGTGAACTCCCTGAAATTCCCCATGAATCAATGGTGTGCTGCCAGAGATTTATGCCCCAGCACAAGCCTCCAAACGTCCTCACAAATTATCCAGGGCTAGGAAGGGGAAGATTTGCTGCCAGTGACACTTTGGAGACTGCTCAGCAGAAGCGTTTTCCAGCAGCTCCTGTTGTAGGAAACTCCTGCTCAGCAGTGGGGTCAACAAAACAGGAATTCCTTCCAAATTTCCCTTTTTTTTGGGAGTGCACAAATGCATGAACATCCCAGCATCTCTTCAACAAGGAGTAACCTCTGAGCAGGGCCGGGTTTACACCTCACAGCCCCTGTTCCTCCTCAGCAGAAGACACAAAACCTTGGAGAACCAACAAGGTGAGATGTGTGACCTGGGTGTCCCTGCTGCTTGACAAAGGTGGGAGATCACAGGGACAGAAACATTGTTTGGGATGCAGGGGTAAAAAGCCAGATGGAATTCAGTAATTGCAGGAAACTAGAAAGGGAGATTTAAAACAAAACAGCAAAAAAAAAAAAATCTTAAAGGCTTAGAGGATAAAGTTCTTCTAAGAAGCAACACTAGAAAATCTCTACCTGAGAAATTTTTGCATTTCTTGGCAATTTTCTTTATCCTGCTGTATCTCTCCCTTCTTTTTAAAGCTAGGATTTATAGAAAAATGATTGAGTCTTATTTTTTGTCCTCTGGGCTTTGAAATTTCCTAAATTCTCCTCACTTTGGAATTATTTTTCTTCGGAGCCTTTTGAACGCTGGAATCAATTTCTGTTTCTTTTCTTATTAATGAAACCATTCATCCAGGAAAACTTTGGAGAAGAGAGATCTAATTTACAGCCCTACCCCAGTGAAAAGAAATCAGGTGAACAATCAGCTGGACCATCCAAAGGATTATTACAATTGCAACCTAAGCTATTTAAGAAAATGTCTATGGGGAAATATCTGGAAATGTAATAACTTAATCCTAAATATGAGGAAAACAAAGCCAATTACTGAATATAACATAAAAATGGAGATGGAGCAGAGGCAGGTGCTCACCTGGATGTCTGTTTTAGGCAGGCAGAAAGTTTTGTTTGGCAGCAGTTTCAGGCTGAAGGTGGCCAGGATGGCACTCAGGTTGCTGGTTTATTGAGGAAAAAATTCTTTTTTTTCGTGTTTGGATGCTGTGGGACTTGCACATGGTGTGCTGTAAGGCCGGAGGGGTGATGGATCCTAAAGGTGAGCTTGAGCTGTGTTTGCTGTGGCAGGTGCTGAGTTTTTGGCTGACATTTAAATAGAGAAATTCTCCTCACTTTGAGTATTTCAAATGTCAGAATCTCAAGGATCCTGCTCACTCTTTGTTAGTACAATCCCTTATCCTTTAGAAAGGTTCACGTTTCCATCTGGGCTGTTTTGTAGGGATGTCAGGAATTGTGTAAGCACATCACAGCTGACCTAAGAGTTGGTTTCATTACTTATTGCCTTCAACCAGCGTTTTCATCCCCCCCTTTAATTAACTCTGCCAAAAAATGGCTTCCCTTTCTGGCTAATCTTGGAGGAGGGACGTGAAGCTGAATCCATGAGTTCGTTTTAGGGTGGAGGAGGAGCAGGATGCAGCCCCAGAGAGGGCGACACCGGCACGCTCAGTTTTGCTCATCGTGGAAGCAGCCACAGGTTGGAAGGGCAGGACTGTGCCTGGATTTTGGGCAGCTGGGGGAATTTGGGAGCCTCTTCATTGTGCATCAGCAAGGGATGCTGGCAGAAGTGCTGGTTTTAGGATCCACGAGGATCTCTGCTCGCCTGCTCCGCACCTTCCCAGGCGGCCCGGCAGGGAGAGAGCGTGGCCAGCGGGATGGAGGGAGGCTGCCTGTGGCAGGGATGTCAGGAAAACCTGCTCCCTGCCCACTGCCAGCCCGTGCAGAGCAATTATTCATGCTGGAGACCCAATGCTAGGAGACATGGGCTCGGGCAGAGGGAATGTCTAGCACTGGTAGGACGAGATCATTGTGCTGCAAGTTGAATGAAAGGCTTTTTTTTTTCATAACAAAGATAAGACAGGCAGTGAAAGACACTTTTTTTCCACGAAGGAAGAAGGCGTTATCCTGCCTAAATGATTTAGGCAGACTTTATTTTCTTGGAAAGCCATGAGTCTCTTCATGGATCATTGTCTCCAAGCTGAGTTGCTCAGTGAGACTTTCATCGATGGCAAAGAGACCCAAAGGGACTGGAGGGAGCCCGTGACCTTCCACCACTGCAAGTCTGGAGCCATAGAAATGTTTGTCAGCTTTGACAAGACATGGTTGCACTTGAGATCCTTTCCTTGGAAAAATCCCTCAATCTGGAGCCACAATGAGGCGTGATTTTAGCACAGATCTGCCAGGACACATGGGTTCCTTTTTCCTTTCAAATAAAATATGGAAGTCAGCTGGAGAGTCTGAGCTTTTGGGATATTACAAGGAAAACATTCAATCTTCTCATTTTTAATTCAGGCGAGGTGAGCTTTGTGTGTAATTGGTTTTTTGGAAGCAAAACAAATATGCTTTTAATTCTGGGAGAGAACCAGGGTGACAAATCCTCCACATGAGAACTTGGCAAGGGGGCCTCTCCTGTGGGGAGCAAGACTTGTGTGCAGAGAGAAATGTCCAGGTCCCAGCTCAACCCAAACACGTGGCCACGTGCCCCAAAGGCACTTCTGCACTAATGGGGATGGAATCTGGGCTGACCTGCACCATCACTTGCTCTGGGTGAGATGAAACCCTGGGGTTAATGCAAACGTAAGTATCTCTAAGTTTACTTCTCATAGTCTGTGATCCCACGCTGGTCAAAACCAAATTCTCCCTCCTTGAGCTGGGAATTCTCCTTTTCTGCTGCTCTCCCCTTCCTTCCCTGTTCCTCACACATATAAAAAAAGATGTTGCCCTAGCCCGAGCTCTGGACTGGCATCGTGTGGAGTTCCTATTTCCAGAAAACAAAATTCCACTCAATAATTCCTGGTTTGTCAACAACAACACCAGAGAAGTTGTTCTGTTTTGGTTTTTAAAAACTTTTTCTAAAGCAGGACAGCATCTCCAGCCCCCACACAGTGGTGATCCTGCCCAGAGCAGGGAGTTGGAACCTGATGTTGTTTTATGTCCCTTCAACCCTTCCCGATGGTGTTAAACCAACAGGATCAACCTGCAGAGTTCATTTCTCTACATCACAGGAGTGCAGATAACAAACAAGGTGAGAGAACAGCTAATTTCATGGCAGTCTTTATGTTTCTGCCCATTAATTTGCTGTTTATTGTGGGATTGAAGCAGAGGGGCATTGCTTGGGCTCCTTCTCACCCTGCTGAACCCCCACTGCTGTCAGGGAAACCCAGCAGGGCTCTGGGGCTCACTGGATTTCCATGCCAGGTTGCATCCAGGGAAAACCCTGAACAGTTACCCATGGGATGCCTGAGAAATGTCTTTTTTTGAGAAAATCTGTATGAAAATGGAGGGCATACACTGCCCTGTAGAGAAGGTTCTTTTCTGTGGGGGATAAAGGGATTTTTTTCTCTTCAGAAATGGTTCGAAATTGCCTTGTTTGGTAAGAACACCTTTTACTCGTGTGAATGATCCATGATGGGAATTCCTCCTAAATCATCACTTTGATATCAATAAATTGGCTAATAATGACTCAACACCTGCGTGCTGATTCTTAGCCTCTGTGTAAGGCAAAATTTGGAGGAAAATTCGAAGCCATCACCATTTGTTTGAAATCAGAGCAGGGGCTCCATTCAGGGCAATCAGAGCAGAATGAAATGAAATGGCAATGGAAGGCAATGGAAAATAAGTTGTTAAACTCATTTATTGGTTTATGTATCCATAAACTTTGCCACGTTCAGCATTTTTGTGTAAGAAGGCTCAGAATTTTGCAGAGAAAGCAGGCACAGGCTTTTGTTGCAAACTATAAAATAATGATTTTCTTTTCACTGCTGTGTCTTATTTAAACAATATTTACCTACTTAAGATATTAATACTAATCACTGCTGTTTACATTAGAAAATCATCCGTAATACTTTTTTTTTTTTCTCCCACTTTTTTCTTTCCTGGACTTTGTTTTTCAAAGGCTGCACAAAGAATTGAGGCTTCAAAGAGCTCAGGGGAGCTGGGGGGAGTCTCCTTCCTGCCAAGCCTTGCTGCTGCTTTGGGTTCCCCCTCCACAAATCCCCACCAGTGGGAAATTGGGATGTCTCCTTCTGGGGGAATGGCTCCTGCAAAGAATTTTGTCTTTGGCTGAGGAGGATCCTTCTTCCAAGCAGCAATTTCCATCCTTCCTTCCCTCCTTGTCTCTTGTTTATGAGGAAAACATAAAATCCCTTTCTGCACTTAAACTCATTCTGGTGATGCTCTAAATTCTACGCTTAAGGATGCATTTAATTAAAGATTGACTGTGGCATAAAGTGGAGGTTAATTAAATACCAATCAATCCCTGTATAAAATACATATAAAGGGGCTTTGGCTCAGGCAGTAAAAGGAGCTCCAGGAGGAGATTCCCCTCTTGCTCACTGTGCAGCTGCAGAGTGGCTTCCCACACTCTTTTCCTTGCTGTATTTGCCATTCAGGATGCTGAAGCCCTGCAGAAAAGCAGTTTTTATGGAAATAAAGCCATGGTCTGACCCACTCCTGCTGTTCAGAAGAGACTTCACAGGGACTTTTCCATCACCACTTCGTTATGGTGATGTTGGTGTAATTAGACAAAACTCTCACTGGTGAAAGAATATTTTTGTTCTCCCAAAATTTTTTGCGAGGGTCCTTTATAGGGGCATCAAAGGAATCCAGAGTATCCAAAGTTAATAAAACAAGATGACTTTTCATGGAACAAGGTGTTAAGCTGCAAGTGCCTTGTTGTAGAATATTGTGTAGGCTGAAATTTAGGGGAGCTCCAGGGAGAAGTTTTGGAGGGTCTGGAAGAGGAGTCCAACACAGGAGAAGCTTCATGTAATTTTTATATTCTTTTCCCCTGTTCTGTGTTCCCATGAGGGAACATTTTGGGAATCAGTGGCACATTTCAGAGAGAAATCTGGAGTTTGTGCTCCTGCACTGGTGGCTTTTAAGGTGAGGTCAAATGGACAGACTTGGAATAAGAGACCTGAAAGTTTACACTGGATCAAGAGCAGAGTTTTGTCTCTCTTCCATCTAGACCTACTGCTTTAGAAGACCCTAAAAGAATGATTTAAACATGTTCCCTGTCCTCCATGCTCTGTAGTGCTTCAGGAACATTGAATGGTGAAAAGCAAAGTCTTCCTGCTTCAGAGTAGGGCTTTCTTTTAAATCATTTTAAAATCCTTGATTTTATAGTTGTTTAGTACTTTTTTTATTGGACATTCTCATGTTTAAACTACCAAAGCTAAACAGAGCAGCTTTTGACAGGAGCAAAATAATAAAATATTGAAATATTTTCATTTTAAATGCTTTGCTCCATTAAAAAATGTCATTGTTTTATTTCTCATAAATCCCCTGGAATCTGAGCTTTTCCCCCTGGGTCTTTTAGAGATTTCCACCTCCTTTAGAAATCTGCTTTACAGGGCTGCAGTGATGTCCTTCCAAGGAGCTCAAGGCACTTGGTCAGCATGGCAGGGCCTCTTAAAAGTATTTTTCCAGCCCTGCAGAAGGAGAAAAGTGAACTCCAAGCCTGTGAAGAAGCAGCCTGGGATCCAGCAGCCCCTGCCACGTGAGGTGCAGGTTGCAGAAATGAAGTTGGAAGTTAATTGTTCTTGCTGCTGAAGGGCCCAGGTTAGTTACTGTCTTTACACTAATTTTTGTACCATCTCAGTGACCTTCATATCATATTAACAGTTTTATATTATGTTAGCAAATTGCTCTGCCAGAGCTGCAAGTCTGATTGCATTCTGAAGGTCATTAATATGATATGAAAATATTATTGTATTCTCTCCTTTCATATTTTATTAGTGATATGGAAAGCAATAAAGGAGCTGATTTTTGCTGGGAGGTTCCCCAGGGAAAAATGCTCTACAGCACTGATGTCCCACATTGGCTCCTAATCCAATCTCAATGGGAAGTTCAATTTCCTCATCATTAATTATTTAGCTGTATTTAACTGCTGTAAATTCTCAGATTAATTTTTTTAACTGTTGAGTTTGATGACCTCCAAAGACATTGGTATTAACCAGTGCAATATGAAGTACAGTCGCTGCAAGTGGAGCCCACTCTTCCACCAGGGTTTGTGTCAAGGTGTAATAATGGCAAATTTAATTTTTCTGCTGCAGGAGGGAAGGCTTGTTTTATTATTACCTTTGGTGCAATTCAGAATTGCAGCACGCAGGAGGAAGGTGGTGGCAGCTGGGACATCCCTTCGGGGTGAGCCTGGCACTGGAGCTGTGCCCAGGACAGCTGCTGTAACCCCCAGAGCTCAGCTTGTACCCCAAAATTTCATTTATTAGACAATGTAGAGTGGAAAAGTCATGATACAAGTGAGCAATGGGTAAAACTGGACAGTCACCACCCAGAGCCAAGGGTGAAGGCAGGAACTTTTGGGCAGGCTTTGGCTGTTATTTAAGAACAACTATGCTTTGGACTTGGAGAAAAGTGGGTTAGAAAATTTAAAAGAGATTTTAATAGAAAAAAAAAAGGTCATTGGTTGCAGAGACAAATGATTTTTGAGGTAACAGAGCTATTTTAGAGTGATTTAGCCAAAAGGGTGACTTTGGTAAGCAGCAAGTTGAATTCTTCAATGCTTTAACAGCCCTTAACTCACCTTTAGAATGACATCTAACAGGAATTCATCAAATGTCACCCACAGCAATATTGGATTGTGATATCACAGCACCCAGATATCAGGGGTTTAACGTGGTTTTGCCAAGCAGAATGTTTTAATGTTTGAATTTTGGCCTTTTCCCTGCCACAGTGCGAGGCTGCTCTGTGTTCATCGGCCTCAGTTGTGCGACACGAAGAGCTTCAGATCCTGGGAAAACACTTCCAGAGTAGGTTTGTCATCGGGTTATTGGCAGTCAGAGCTGGCAGGGAATTCAGTCTGGAGGTTCCCTCAGCCTGGGGAACATCCCAGAGGGCTCCTGAGCAGCACAGGAGAGGAGGATGCAGCACAGGGAAGGAAGATGCAGCGCAGGAAAAAGAAGGATACAGTGATGCCTTATGAATGCTGACCTAGAACAGAGACTAGATGGAGCTAAAGAACAAAGTAGAAATTTATTAAGAGGCCTCAATGGATCCACCTTGGGCAGCACAACCCAAGATGGTCCCAAAATGCACGAGCGCTCCCGGGGGCTCTCACTGGGATCAGCTCTGCTCCATTTGCACCTTGCAGTTCATTGTCCCATTCCAGCTCCAGCCCAGGCACTCCCATCCTGCTTGTTTTTCTCTCTCCAGCCCACGCTGTTTGTGCTCTTGGGCCTGAGGTTTGGATCATTTGTCCTTGGTGCCCAGCTGGAGCAGGAATTGTTTTGTCTCCCTGCTCTGTGCAGAGAGATCACCATCCCCTCATATGAAGCTCAGAATTGCACACTAAAGCAGCACAGAATGTGAAAAATATAAAAGCCAAAACCTGAGGCATCAACAACACAGGGAAGAGGAGGAAGGAGCACAGGGAAGAGGAGGAAGGATGGAGCACAGGGAAGAGGAGGAAGGATGGAGCACAGGGAAGAGGAGGAAGGATGGAGCACAGGGAAGGGGAGTGTGGTAAGCACATTTCTCTCTCTCTCAAGATTTTTTATTGAGGTGCACAGAGAGAAATGAAAGAGAAAACAATTTCTATTTCTGCTCTATGTTTTTCTCTTGTGGAATGTGTTTGGAGAATTGTTTACTTGGAGTGAGCTCTTGGTTAGATCATGGTGGATTGTTTGGACCTGAGAGCCAATTGGATCCACCTGTGTCTGGGCTCTGGAAAACAGGGTTACGAGTTGTGAGTTAGTTAGATATAATAGTTAGAGAAAGTAACATGTAGTATTTAGTATCCTCTTTTATATAGCATATTAATGTATTATAACATAATTATAATAAAGCAATCATTTAGCCTTCTGAAATAAAGTTAGACATCATCATTCTTCCCATTGGGTTCACCGACATCAACAACAGGGGAGGAAGGACGGAGCACAGGGAAGGGGAGGAAGGATGGAGCACAGGGAAGGGGAGGATGGAGCACAGGGAAGGGGAGGATGGAGCACAGGGAAGGGGAGGAAGGAGCACAGGGAAGGGGAGGATGGAGCACAGGGAAGGGGAGGAAGGATGGAGCACAGGGAAGGGGAGGAAGGAGCACAGGGAAGGGGACGCTGCTGCTGCTGCTGTCGCACGGGAAGCGGCGCCGAGGGCGGGGCGGGAGCGCCCTGCAGTGCCCGGCAGCGCCTGCAGATGGCGCTGCTGCACCGAGAGCGGGCGGTGCTCCGGACACGGCATCGGTGAGAGCGAAACCGCCCCGCACCCCAAAACCGCCCCGCACCCCAAAACTGCCCCGCGCCCCAAAACTGCCCTGCACCCCAAAACCGCCCCGCGCCCCAAAACCGCCCCGCGCCCCAAAACCGCCCTGCACCCCAAAACTGCCCTGCACCCCAAAACCGCCCTGAACACGGTATCGGTGAGAGCGAAACCGCCCCGCACCCCAAAACCGCCCCGCACCCCAAAACCGCCCTGAACACGGCATCGGTGAGAGCAAAACCGCCCTGCGCCCCAAAACCGCCCTGCGCCCCAAAACTGCCCTGCGCCCCAAAACCGCCCTGCGCCCTAAAACTGCCCTGAACACGGCATCGTTGTGAGCGAAACCGCCCCGCACCCCAAAACCGCCCTGCGCCCCAAAACTGCCCTGCACCCCAAAACTGCCCTGAACACGGCATCGGTGTGAGCGAAACCGCCCCGCACCCCAAAACTGCTCTGCATACAGCATCGGTCTGCACCCCAAAACTGCCCTGAACACACAGCACTGACCCTGCACCCCAAAACTGCCCTGTACCCAACACCAATCCTGCACCCACAGCACCCATCCTGCACACCCAAAGCTTCCCTGAACACAGCACCCATTCTGCCCCCAGCACTGCTGAGCACCTCAGCTCTGATCCTGCACTTGGCACTGGCCCTGAACTCCCCCTGCACCCCAAAACATCTCCTGCAGCCCCTGCCCCTCACACAGCGCTCTGCCCCTCCTGGCTCCCCCAGACCCACAGGGGTGGCCGTGGCCCCACCACGCTGTGCTGTGGCCAATCCAACCTAGCCCTGCCCTCTGGCAGTGGGAGCCATTCCCTGTGTCCTGTCCCTCCATGCCTTGTCCCCAGTCCCTCTCCAGCTCTCCTGGAGCCCCTTTAGGCCCTGGAAGGGCTCTCAGGTCTCCCTGGAGCCTTCTCCTCTCCAGGTGAGCACCCCCAGCTCTCCCAGCCTGGCTCCATGGTCTCTGTTGGACTCACTCCCGCAGCTCCACATCCCTTCTCTGGGGATCCCTGGTCAGGATCCCAGCTGAGCAGGGCACAATCCCCCCCCTGACCTGCTGGGGGTGAGCCCAGGCCGTGGCTGGCACTCCGTGCCCAGGGATTGTCACTGCCGGTGCCACCGTGGTGCTGCTGTGCCCTTCAGGCCGTGTCCTGCCCCAGGGCATCAGCAGGTCACGTCCAGCCAGGGCGTGTCCATGGCACTGCCTGGCCTCAAACACGGGCTGTAAAACTCCAGGAGAACTGAGCACAGAACAGGCAAAGCCACGCTGAGCCCCAGTAGGAATTTTATTGGCAATAATAAAGTTCTTTGGTGTCTCTTACGGGAGAGAGGAGCACGTCAAGCGTGATGCTGCTTAACGTGTCTGAGACAACAGTGTGAGAGTACTGAAGGTAAGACCCTGTGGACTGAGCCATATTTCATCACAAATAGAGCCCTTTAACCAACAAACTTGTTCTGGGAAAGTTTCCAACTCCGACAATCTCTGGCGTTGTGGGGTGGTGGGATCTCTCATGCTAGGAGCATCAAAGGAGTCTCTGGAGATGCTTTAACAGAGGACAGGAGCCTGGGAGGGAGACTTCAAAATCCTGGCAAGGGTACAAATAAAATACACTTTGGTCTTAAATTAATGTAAAATTTTATGAAACTGTCTCTCGGAGATTATTCCCAATGTGGAGTTAAAAAACAAACAAGCAAACAAAAAGCAACAACAACAAAAAAAATCCCTGGCTGGTGTCCACAAAGAACAAGTGCTGTGGTTTCCAACCTCTGAACGACATTATCCTGCAGGAACTGCCTCTTTGGGAAGATTCCACATCACCAGGCTTTATCTGCATCCTCTGCTTAAAAAAACAGGAGAAGTCCCAGGTCTTTGAAAAAAAGAGAATTTGTCCTTTAACCTGATTTATGCCAAAGCTTTCCCTGGTAAGTCCTGCACGTGCTCTGCCAGGGCCGTGTCCACTCTCTGGACATCGTGGGGCTCTGTCGACTCCAGGCTCATCCTGAATCTCCAAGCTCCCCATCCAGGGCCTCCCAGTGGCTGCAGAGCTGGGGTGGGACGTGTCCATCCTGGGAAGCAAACAAGAAACACAAAGGAAGAGGAGGAAAAAAAAACCCAACAAAATAGAAAAACCCTAAGCTCGAGAAGAGAAGGAATTAAAAGAAAAGATAATAATAATAATATTAATATTAATGACAAATTTTAATTAATAAGTGGCTAATTAATTTTCTAAGCACCATAAAATTGCCATAGCAGCCTAATTGCTTCGCTACTCTTGCCACCAGGCAGGGAGGAGATGAAGAGTTCTAATCCCCTGGATTTCGACGTGGGAGGTGCTGATGAAGGGGACACGCTGGGGTCTGCAGGGGCAGTGCCACCACACGGGGACCTGGCCCGGGTGCCACTGTCACCTGAGCAGCTGCCGCCAGGAGGAGCAGGGCTGGGGCAGCGCCGGGGCCGGGCGGGGCGGTGGCTCTGACCCCAACAGGGACACAGGGACCACAAGTGGCTTGCAAATCGGTTTCCAGCTTGCCACGATTCTGGAAAAGCATGAAGACACCGTGGGATTACTGCAGCTGCTTTCATGCTCTCTTTCAAACCCTCTTACCCTTTTGAAAATATTTTTTGACTTAATGCCAGCACAGATTATTGGTTTTATGCTTCTTGCTCTGTAACAACCACGTACTTATAGGAAATTGCTTGTAGGAACTCACTTACAGGAACTGGGGATGTGGAGATATCAGCTTCCAAAGCCACAGGAGCTCCTCTTGATGCCCTTCAGAAGAGTCCACAACACCTGAGACTCCTGGGGTTTGTTCCTCTGGGCTGCCTGGTGCAGGTGTGCACAGCCCAGCCACCTCTTGTCAGGGCACTGTTCTGGGGACAGCATTTGAAGCAGTCATTCAATGAGATTTATTTTTTTTTTTTCCTGGGCTGTTTTTGCCATTGGTTCTGTGATGAGCAATTTGGATTTATCTGCATTGACCCCTCTCATGTGTTGGGCATGTTTTTAGGAATGAGTCCTTTCTTTTCCTGAAGGTGGTAATCAATGAAATCACACCATCATTTGCCATAATCTTATTACTAAATGAGATTTCATCTCATCCCACAATTCCTGAAGAAAAACAGCAATGTCTGGTTGGGGGCTATGGGTTCTGTGGGGCACAGCACAAATTCCATTATTTCACACAATTTGTGCTGCTGACTCTTCTGTCTCCGCCTATTTATCTTCCTTCCATTCCCAACAAACTTGTTTTTTCAGCACTTCTTTGTCATAAGGATGATGAGGATTAACTAAATGCATGTAAACATAACCATAAAAAGGGGGGAAATTACACTGCATGAGCAAACCTGATACTCTTCCCAGTTCATTAGAATTTAATGAAGAAATACTCAGTGCCCAACAGGGGAATCCTAATTCATTATGTCTTTTGAATTCTCATTAAGCATATGCATGGTGACTACTGGAAACCTGCACCCTTTCAGCTCTGTTGTCCATTACCCTGACTAATAAATAGTCATTATACTTAAATACTGATGAGGAGACTCGAGGAAGTTTTATTCCTGTAATTAATTTTCCCTGGTTAACTCCTGATGATTTTCCAGTGCTTCTGGTGGTGGCTGAATCAAAATCCTTGCACAGGTGAGGTCAGAGAGAAGCTGCTCTAAAAGTGATTTGAAGATGGAGAAGAGGATGGACCCCACCCAAACCTCTCCACACCCACACAGAGCCACATTCTCCCCACCTCAAGGATGCTGCTTTAGGTTTGAGGGGCTCTGCTGCTTTTTTTTTTTATAGGGGGGAAAAGCTTTTTATCTGTCTGAATCCCTGGAAGTGCCCAAGGCCAGGTTGGACAGGGCTTGGAGCAGCCTGGGATAGTGGAAGGTGTCCCTGCCACGGCAGGGGGTGGAGCTGGATGAACTTTAAGGTCCCTTCCAAGCCAAACCAGCCTGGGATTTGAAATGGTGTTAGCTGGTTTGGGCCCAGTACCTGAGTGATGGTGGATGCTGGCTGAAGTCTTCCCAGAGCTGATGCTTTGCACAGTTTTCCACACTCCTGGGTGAAAGCTTTCACAGGAAGGCTGTGTCAGGGAATGTGGAATTACTAAATCCTTCTGACTTCTTATGTAGCTTAAGGCAATGTTTAAAAACGTTAAAATGTTTAATCGCTTGGAGCCTTATTTTACTCCAGAAGTGGCGAAGTATCTCTTCCCAGTTGTTAATACTTTTTGTCTTTTACCTTTATTACTAAAACTGGCTGATAGCTCTGGAAAGAATCTCTGGGGTGCTGGAGTCAAGAAATGACTGCTTTTATCTCAGCTGCTTTCCAGGGGCCTTCCTTTCCCTGTTCCCTGCAGCTCAGCTTTGGGGGTGTGTGAGGAATGTTTGGGGGGCTCTCGTCTGTCAGCTGCTCTGGGGGGTGCCAGCCCCCCGAAACTCCCCAGCTCGTGATGGAAATGCCAGCAATGGTTCCCTGGTGTAGACAGGACCTGGACCCGGGGCTGGGGCAGTTTTGTCCACACGGGAATTCCGTGGTGGTTCAGGGAATGACAGGCAGCTGATAAAACTGAACTCAGAGCCAGAGTGGTGCCAAATCCAAGAGCTCCACGTCCCCTGGGAGGTGGGATGAGCCATTCCTGGTGCTCCTGGCCCCTGGAGGAGCCAGAGGAGAGGAACACTTGAGTTGTTGTTGCTGGGGCTGCCCGTTTGCCGTGGGCTGGTGCTTGGCGCTGGATCAAAGCGGATCCTGAGAGGAGCACAGCGGGAATGACAACCCCAGCTGCTGCAGGGCACAGAGCAGCCCGGCTCCCCGAGACTGCTACAGCTCCTTCTGTGCTCAGCCATGGAATTCTACCTGAAATTAGACCTCAGAGCCCTCCCAGTGCCTAAAGCAGCTCTGGGAGGCCTGGGCAGGGACTTTGGACAAGGGATGGAGGGACAGGACACAGGGAATGGCTTCCCACTGCCAGAGGGGTATTTGGGAAGGAATTCGGGTCTTGTCCTTTGCAGGATAACTTTAAGTCATTCAGTGTTTTCACAGTGATGACAGTTCTGTCAAACCAAGGGTTCTTCAGTGCACGTAAACATCATCAGTGCCTCTGACCCAGAATCAATGGATTAATGAGGAAGTTGATCCAAAGCAGACTGGAGTTAATGGGGGTGTTTTGACCAACCTCAGGGGTTGCCCCAGAGCTTCCCAGCAGCCCTGCAGAGATTCAGGTGAGTTCCCTGGTGGAGGTGGAGCTCGTGCCCACAGGTTCCTCAAACTGTCCAGATATTCTTCATGGGAAGTGCTGGCCAGCCCTGGCAGAATTCCCCAGGGCAGGGGGAGAGTCCCCATCCCTGGAGGGACTCAAAAGCCCTGTGGATGTGGCACTTGGGGACGTGGCTCGTTGGTGGCCCTGGCAGTGCTGGATTAATGATTTGACTGGATGTTCTCAGGGGGCTTTTCCAACCTAAACAATTCTGTGATTCCATATTGTCCTGGGCTGGGTTTCCTTCACTGCTCCAAATGATATCCACTTTCCCAAGGCATGTGAATCCTTCTCAGATTTTTGCTGCTTTATATTAGATTTTATTTTGCTTATAAAGGTGCAAGTGAATACAGTAAATCTGTATACAAAAATAAACCACATTTGTTGGTGTCTTCTGACCTATGGACTGCTCTTGACACGCCCAAGGAGCCCAGGCTCCCTCTCACCCTCCCAAGCTTTAGGAATCAGTCATTATTTGTGTCACTCCAGTGACAAATGAGGTTTTATCCTTTTAAAACAAAATAACTTGTATTAATTCCTTGATTTAATAATTGAAGCCTTGACTTTTAAAGGGGGGGGGCAGGTGTTTGTTGTGATTAATAGGACACGTTCCCTGTGTCTCACAGAACTTTACTAAATCTTAGTAATGGTGTGGGGGTCAGTGTCACTGTTATTATAGAAATGATAATTATATCTTTGGGGAGCTGTCAGAAAAGTATCTTTTCCAGGAGTCAGAGCAGTGTAAACAGACTGTACAGGCAGGCACTACCCTTTCCATCAATAGGTAAACAATCTTTGTTAAGCTCATCTTGATAGTCTTATTTTGTTGCCACATTTTAATTACTCATCCTGTCTGTTTATATTCCTCTGCGTTTTGCTGAAGATACAAGCTTTAAAAATCATTGGTATTTAGGAAAATCCAAAGCTGGGGTGATGCATGCTCAGGTGCTAATTTATTTACATCAATTAATTTCAGGCCCCTGATGTAAACCAATTAGTATTCAACACTTAATGGAGTCATTATCTGTCAGATTAGCTTTTAGAAATGCTTGTCACTGCTACAGGACCAGGCAGCAGAACTTTGCTAATAAAACTAGCAGAATTAATGGAGTGAACAGCATAGATAATGACTTAATGTGGAACATACAGTATAGAAAAGAGACTGAACAACTGTCTTCAAGAAATTAAGATATCATTGAGCCGGCTACTTTATTCCAAAACTGAGCTCAGATGGGCTCTTTGGAAACATCAAAGGTGTCTCGCTAAGCCTTTGCAAAGTTTATTTCATAATAAATAACTTCCACCCTTTGTGCCCTCACATGCTGCAGCCCAGCTTGATGTGGCACACAAAGAGAAGCTTCCTGTTGTACCTCCCTGCTGTCACTCCAGGCTGCTCCTTCCCAAGGCCTGGGAATTGCTGGGAGCATCCAGGTTACGGAGCTGCGCCTCTGGCTGGCACCTGAACTTCCCCAGCTGAGACCTCCTTTGGGGGGTGCACTGATCACCTGCAGGGCTGTGGGGCACTGCAAAACGAGACCATTTGGACAGCAATGTTTGCCCTTTGTTTTGTTCTTCCAGGTTAAATTTCCCTTTTTCAGTGTGTTGTGTAATTTTCTGTGCGCACTTCGAGGTCAGTCTGGTCGTTCTGGTGCCTCGGGGACAGATGACACCTGTGCTAAAGTCATCCCTGCACGGAGGGAAATCACAGAGCTTAATTCCTATTTAAGCTTTGAAAAAAGAAAAAAATGCAAGTACATCCTTAAAATTCATAATGGTGTATTTGTACAGCAATTCCTGAGATTTGTGCTTCACTGGGAACTGTGGCACCGACCTGCAGGTGAGTCTGGTGACACTGATCTCACTGCAGGGACAGCCCTGCACCTTCAGCCCCTCTCGTGTCCTGATTCAGGGATTAGGGGCTGCCCTGGGGGCCATGGGGTCGTCAATATGTGCATAACAGCAAGAGGAATTCCTCCACATAAATATATCTGTGACTGCATTTGAAGAAAAGTCACTAGAAGTGACTAAGCCACGGTGATGCTGTTCATGTTCAGGCGCTCCTTTCCTTGTCACAGCACCAAAACTTGAACTCTGCCACAAAATAAGAGAGAATAAAGCTGTTATAAAGCTGTGTTATTTACTATTCTTAGAACAAATTGTGATGTCCTGCCAGCTCTGTGCTGCTCACCTGAGCTCTTGTTCTTGCTGGGTAGCCAGAGCAGTTCTCACACTTTTAGGTAATGCACCTTTTAGGAAACACCGTGGGAGAGCTGTCTTCAACCACAGGGATAATTTCACACTTTTTTTTAAAGTCTTCCTTCTTTAAATAACTGCCTCAACACCCTGTATATCTCCCATATCCTTACAGAGATGATGGACAGTGATGGCCATTTATGCCTAGTTTACAGTTCTATTGGTTTTTGCATTGATTGTGGTTGCTCTCCTTGGTAGTTTTTCACCTTTCCAGAGGGACTCGGTTTGTGGCACAAAATCAACATTTACATTTGATTTTCAGCACAGCAAGTGGCTGCTGAGAGTGACTGAGTGGGAAATGGGTGCCTGTGCACCTCCCTCCAGGAAAACCATCTCGTTTCAGCTCCACCGCCCAAGAAACTTCTCACCTTCCCCAGCCCCTAGGGCTCATTTCCAGGAGTATTCCAAAGGAGGAGGGAGACCAAATGTGACTCTCAGGGTGTAGAGGAGGTGATGTTGCACTGCCCTAACTTCCAATATTGGAAAAAGCCCTTGATGACAGCCAGAGATGAAGTATCCTGTCCCTGCCATAGCCATCCCCCATGGAACCACAAACATCTGCTGTCCCAACACCCCCGTGACAGAGGTTTTAGAGATATCGGTGACAGAGAGTATTTGTGGATTAGTTTTTCAGTCATTGCAGCAGAAAATCCCTGGCTGTGTGACTTTCTCCTCCAGCTGTTTGTCTGTGGGATCCCTGGAGTGGGAGAACTTGGGCCACGAGGAAGGAGAGGTTGGGGAGCAGCCTCAGGAAGGTACAGGTGGTGACAGAGGGACGTGTTCCGTGTCTGGGTAAGCTGGGCATCACCTTGGAGGGGTGGAGGGCCAACAGCCAGAGCATCTCTGTCATCTTTGTGAGCAAGAGAAGCTGGTTTCATCAACTTCTGGCTCAGCTGAACTTCATTTTAATATCTGTAAAGAAATTTCAACCTGGATTAGCCTCCACTACGCTCGGATCTCATTGTGAACATTTTTTACAGCTGTTCAGAGTTTTCTGCTGTTGCAAAGAACAATTAATTTGGGGAACAATAATTCCTGTCTTCAAAGCCTGTATCCATATGGCTATCAAGGCAGTTTGTAATTCCATAATTGAAATCACAGATGACTGCTGCAGCATCCTCAGGGGGGCTGGGCTTTTTGGAATGTTTTTTTGTTGTTGTTTTCCTACGACTTCCCCTTTCTCATCAGCCCAAATATTTGCTGGTCTTACCTCAGAACTGGTGATGTGACCCCGCTGTGTCCTTTGTAGGGCACAATATGAGGTGACACGATTCAGGTGCTGCTTTGTGGTCCTACCTACTGGAGATGCCCCTCTGAAAGGAGAGGAAATTGCTGTTGGATAACATCACTGCCTCCCTCACAGCTGGCACTGGCTGGTGCAGATACGTGTTTACATTTTGCTTGGAAGATGTAAACACTAATTAAGCATTAATGTTAATGGGGCCTGGGCCCCCAGCTCTGCTGCTGGCGCTGCCCTGGCTGCTGTCCATCTCACCCTGCTCACTATCTGTGCTTCCTGGCAGAAAAGAAGGATAATTATTTATTCCTTTCCAAAGAGGGAAGGAAGGGACACTGGGGAGGGTCACGTAAGGACAAAATATTGTGTTACTGGGAATAAAACCAAATCCTATCAGCCTGAGAGAAAGGCAGGAGTGGTTGTTATCCCAGGTTCCACCATGGATGTGATCACTCAATGCCCTCTATATTTCCTGTTCTCACTTCCTGCATGCCAGCTCGGGCAGTTTGCTGGGAAAAGCCTCTCCAGTTTGCCATAACCCAAGGGACAGGATGGATCAGCAGTGAGTGCAGGGGATGTGAAGCAGCATCCAGTCCTACTGTGGTGCAGAAAATCTACCTTTGGGTTTTAATTCTCTGTAAAAAAGACTTTCCTGTTCCTGTTCCCTCTTTATGCGCTGCTGTGGGATGAACTGGCCACCGAGGAGCCTCCACCACTGCCTGGCCCTGCCGTGGTTGTGGCCGTTCCAGGGCTTTGATGGCAGATTTTCCATTTTCCCTTTGCTCGGCCCCGGCGAGAGCCAACGGCGGCGCTTCTAATTAGGGAGGGTAATTCCTCCCAAACGGGTCCTCTCCCTTTGTGAGCCCGTGGGTTTGCCAAGAGAATAAAAGCGCCCTGATTGTCCCCTCCTTTCAGCCCTTCCCCTGATGAGGAGTGTTGCTACACCTAATAAATTAAAGGACACAAAGTTAATGAATTTTTCATTTGAACTCACAGCTAGGTATGGATTAGCGAGGCTGACGTTGCTGAAGAGCTCAGAATTAGGAAGGGTCCTACAGGGACATTTTCCTCTTTGCTAAAATCTTTTCATTCACCTTTTCAAGCATTATCTTGCTGGGCAGAAAGAGTTCTTTTCACGCCGTATAGCCCGTGGGGTCTGCTTTTTTTTCCACATAAATGTGATCATTCATTTTGTTTGTCTAATGGATAAAAATAAAGGGCAGTGTGAGTGACATTCAGACAGCTTTTCTCCTCAAAGAGAAGGGATTCATGCGATCCTGAGCAGCACTCTGGAGCACACTGAGCATTCAGAGTCCCAATTCCTTTAAATTCCAGTTGACACCAGTGGAAAGTTGGTTTTCTTCCCACTTGAGCAGGTCTGGGAGCTGCAGGCAGCTTGGCCTGGTAAATAAAACCACACTCAATTTATTTAAAAATTAATTTTAAGTTAATCTCAAAGGACCTGAACCATTCAGAATTATTTGCTGAATATGAATTTCAAAAGATTGCAGCTGCTTTTAGTGTGCAAAATGATTTCTGCTTCCTGGAGCCAAACCTGCCCATGCTCCATTCGGAGGGAAACATTAATTTGTTATCCCTGTATTCCCTGCCCAAATGAAACCTTTCCCTAAGAACTTCAGTTTGCCTTCATTTGCCTTTTGACACTCTGAAAGACTCATTAAAAGAGTGAATCAGGTTTTTGGTTAAAACCAGAAGCTGTTGGAGTGCACAAGAGGCTGGGGAAGGTGCTGGGACTGGGGTCACTTCCCTGATGGGGTCCTTACTCTGGACCAACCCAAAACTCCAATCCCAGTGAGCTCTGGCTTTCCCACCCCCCAAATCCGTGGCTGAATTAACTTAGAGATCATTTCTAGTTAGAACAGAACCAAGTGGGATCTCTTGTGATGCTTCAACACACGGTGGGGAGGAGGGGCAGAAATTACTGCAAAAATTAAAATGAAAAAAAAGGGAAAAACCCCACAATAAATCCCACCAGCCTCTTGCAGGAGCCCTGGTGTCTGACATGTAGATCCATGGGGAAAGGGGGAGCTGGAGCTGCTGGGCAGTGGGATGGACAGGATGAGGATGCTCCCTACAGCCCCTGCTGGCATCCCACTGTCTCAGTTTCGCTGTTCAAACTGGAAATGAGGTTTTTATTCAATTTCTGCACTAAACCTTTAAGTTTTATTGCTGACTGCTTTTGTAATAACTGTATGGTGCACCTATTAAATGCATTTCAGCAGCAGATTATTTTATGCAATAAAGGTGCAAAGGCCTTTGGGAAGAACCTATTGCCCATTTCAAGCAGAAACACTCCATGCAGGAGAGATTTCCCCACCTCATAAATAATTTGGGATCAAAGATCCTGGCACTGGGTTAGGCAAGGGTGAGCGTAAATCTGGCTTTAACTGAGATTCATGTTTCTATTAAAAAGTAATTGCAAGGAACAAATCCTGATTGTCTTAATAACTGATATTTATGTCTCTCAAGCAGCAGAATGGATCCATCATTTTATACACAGCTCTGAAAAAAGGATTAGCACTGCTTGTATCCCTTTTTCCATTGCTGCTCCTACCCCTCTGCCCCCTTTTCCTTTGTCTTGGATCTCCCAGAGCCCATGCAAGTTACCTAGAATTCCCTTTCCAAACCTAGAAACTGCTGTCACCTTCCAATTCAGGTAAGAAAGAGCTGGAAAATGATCCCAAGTAGGGAAAATTTCATTTCTGGTCTTGGTAGCAAGTTTCAAAACCCTCAGCATGAGTGGTGATGAACAATTCCCGCGCCTGTGGACCTGCCTGTGTTTGCACCATCTGCCAGTGGGAGTACTTGGAAAACTTTTGGGGGTGGAGGAAGGTTGTTCTGGAGGGAAATATTCCTCTAGGGATTAATTTTGTGCAAATCTTGCTGTCAAACACTCCAGAAGCTGGTGCCCTTGTGAGTGGTGCTCTAACCAAGGTCTCTCCTGCTCCAATGGCAAAGGAGAAGATTCCCCAACAGCTGCCAAGGGGGCACCTTGAAGGTGCAGAGCAAAGTGGCAGAGATTAATCAAAATTATTAGTGAAAACTAATTATAAATGATGTCTCAGGGATTCAGGTTTTTGCTTATAGATTAGGTTTACCATTTCCTTCTGACTTTTTTCTTTTCCCTAATATGAAAAGAAAGTTATTGCAATCTGTTGATGGCATCAGCACAGAGTGGGAACAATATTCCAGTGATTGCTTTTCCAGTTAAAATATCTCCAAGTGCTGCTCTGCCCTCTTTTTCAAGGATGGCTACTCTTGCTGAGCATCTCTGTGGGTTGTTTTCTGATTTTTTTTTTTTTTTTAAGTGAATGTAACTTCTTGGAGCAGAGAGAATTTCAGTGTACACATTTGCTTTGTGGCACTTCCTAATCTGCAGATCCAGGCTGATTTGCAACTCAAACAGTAAAAAAGATGTATTTCTAAAAGTACTTTTTAATGGAACCAAAAGGGATTCCAGAGGAAATATTCAGAGACAGCCAACACTTCTGCATCATAAATGTGCTGTGTTTCTTCCTACTTCCTCCATTCATTATTACGCTCGCAAACAATTCGTCGTTGATAATTAATATTAATTCCATCCGCTTAATTGACAGAATTACCAGGGGGTGACGAGATCGGCTTCGCAGTATTAAATAATTTTCACCAATTTGTAGTGCTCAGCTTGCTGCTCTGCTGATTTCCCAGTTGCTCCATCTCCTGCATCTCCAGGCAGACACAGGGGGAATCACGGAGCTCTGGAATCCGGGCTCGGCACCGGAGCCTTCTCTGGGAGAACGCCGAGCCCGTGCCTGATTACCCAGCCATGGGATCCTCCTGCTGCTGCTGCTGGAGCACCAGAGAGTTCCACAACATATTGCTTGGGTACACCCCACGATGTTCAGCACTGTGAAAAAACCACAATTTTTGTCTAATCAGGAGCTTTTCTGCTCGGCTCAACAGCACTGCTGCGCACCCTTCATCACCTTCATCACAGCGCTGTTTGCTGTGGGGACACATTGCATTAATATTTTCATGTTCAAACACAGCAAAAATTACATGGGCAGCCTGAGTTTTTCTGTGCAAGAGCTCAGCGACTCCCCCCTAAAAAATTTACCAAAAAAAAAAAATTTAATTTCTGTTCTGGAACACAGACCAAATATTTAGCATGTGGAATGGAGTGAAAAAAATCCTGCTTGAGGAATTTCGTTTATTTTTTTCAATTAATTGAATTTGTAAGGGCTCTTTTCTGTAGTACAAGAATAGTTACTCCTAAAAGGATCTTCAGGGATGATTTTACTGCACAGGTGGTTCTGGAGTGCAAAGGCTGTGTTAGCACCATGGGTGTTCAGGAACCACAGCACTCAGTAACAGACCCAAAAATTTGGTGTCTGAACCCAGCACTGCCCTTACACACCAAAGCACTCCCCACGCTTCAGCCCACACCCCAATTCATGTTTTTTTCTCTTTTTTAGTGTTCTTTCTCATTTTTACCTCCCCTAGGTTGTGCTGAGCCAAAGCACACCCAGCTGGGCACAGGTGAGGCTGAAACCCTCCCATCTCCTGGCTGACCCTTTTTGACTGCCCCATTCCCACCCCTCTCATTGCCCTTCCCTCCTCCCTTGTTTTGCAGAACAGGAGGGGCTTCCCTTGCCCAGGAGGACAATGGGAACCCATCACTGCAGGGCTGGGGTGTCACCCAAGGAGCTGCCCTGGGGACACCTGGCCCTGTTTGGGAATTTCGGAGTATTTCAACACAGGAGGTAAATGATGGACAAAGCCCAGGAAACACCATTGAATTCCTGTGCCACGTTTAAAAGGCTGTGAAACCTGGTGGAACTTCCTTTTTTAATTTTCTTTCCTTCCTTTCTTTAAGTTTTTGGTTTCCATAAAGCACTTGGGATGTAAGGTTTGGGATAACTGATTTAACCATGCACCTTTTCTCACCTATCAGCCCAGTTCTTCCTGTCCTCTTCTCCTGTGTCCAGGTGTCTCAGTCCCTGCTGGGTACCACCTATAAGTTAACATTAAATCATGTATTTCTATTTATGTGATACTAATCCTGGCTTGGTGCCTACCCTACATTCTTAATTCTTTGCAACTGATAACATTTTACGTACATATATTTATTTTTTAATACTCTATTACAAAACAAATTTTTAAAAGGGTGTTAGTGATATAGCAGAAAATAAAAAAATATCAATGACATCATTATATTTAATGTTTTGGTTTTACTTTTCATACACTTGTAATAACTGCCACTTTAATGACCTGTTATTTTCATTACCAGCTATCAGATCAGATGTGATTTTGAAAACACAGTGTAATTTTCCAGAGTAATTTGTTTGGGGTAATAGTAGGAAATAATACACTTCATGATTTTTCATATTTTACTTTCACAGCTCTTCTTAAACAGGAGTTACGTCAAGCTCAGTTTTTGAGCAGCTCTCAGTAGCCCAGGGCTGCTCCTGATTTGGGAGGTTTTGTCTGCAGACTGAATCTCTTCATCCTTTAAGTTGACAGAAACTTTCTTTTCCTGCCAGGAAAATTCAGAGTAAATCCAGCAATTTGTGGTGACAAGAAGTTTTACAGGGGTGGGATGAGACCTTTGAGGCTGTCTGGGTGTTTGTAAATTGTCCCTGCTCGTGGGCACTCACTGATGTACCACAGGCATCTTAGACACACAGTGAGATTAGGATGTGATGCATTTAGAACAGACAAAAAGCAAAAATATGTCCAGGGCTTGACTGGGCTGTACAGCCCACGGTGAGATGTGAGAGCCAAGCAAGGAGCTCACAGGGGCTGGAACAGGAGTGGTGTCCCAGCAGCACAGCTCTGAGCTGGCAGCCTCCAAAATGGTTCATTTCTTGGGTTTCAACGTAAAACCTCCGAGGACTGATGATGGGCACAGCTAATCTCTGTTTGGGCTTCCCGATTTCTGCAGCTGGTCACTGCTGGGGCTGGGAGGGCTTGGTGCCTCTGGCTGGGTGATTGCTGTGATGTCACTCAGGCCATGGCTCAGGTGTGATGTCACCTCTTTGTCTTTGCCTGTTCCACAGCAGAGAGTGAATATTGTGCTGGTTTTGTGCCCTCATTGCAACAACCCTGAGACAAATTCTTCACAAAGGAAACCATTCAGCGGTGGGAATTCTGTCCATGTCAAGCTTTTCCAGGGTTGAATCCTTCTGTACCATCCTGCTTTTCACTAGAGTGGGCAGATCTCTGTAGGTGATGCTACACAAACCCAGAACAGCACCTTATAAACACAAAATCCTGCCCTGCTCAGCCCAAACTTCTCCCAGCTGCAGCACAGAGAGGACAACACAGTCCCTCACTGCCCCCAGAGCAGCACCTCAAACCAGCCTCATGCCCCATTTCCCCCTCTCATTCCAGTGTTATGGGAACAAAGTATCATAATTTTAATGCCTGGTATGGCCTGTAAAAGACCATAAACATTTAACAGACACATAAACACTGACTTTAACCTTTTTACTGTGCCACAGCTGGACTGGCCCCACTGCCTGGCATCCCCCAGGTCACCACTGTGGACATGAGGGATCAAACAGCACCAATCCCAAAAAGGTCAGAGCAGCCTTGTTTGTTATCCTCTCCCTTGGGATATATGAGGCGTTACAATTCCCACAGAGCATTTTCCTACCTTAGGTTGGGCCAAGAGGAAGAAATGGCATGGAATAAACCCCTTGGGAAGACAGTTGTGCTGATGGGGATTGAAATAGGCACCACTGAACTCATCCCTTTTACCACTCCTGTGCCCACAAGAATTAGCAACAACTCAGGATGAGAGGTGGATGTGTTTTCTGTAGGAAATAAGGAAAAAACCTTCAAGTCTTTTCTGCCAAATGAATTGTTTGGTATTCTTTGTTTGATGTGCTTTATATTGGACAAACCAGCAAAAAAGTATTTTATAGTCAAGGATGAAGAATGTTACAGAGCAGGAAATGTTCACAGTGAGTTTGACACTTGGAAATCATCTAAACTGGTGTGCAGCACAGGAAATGGGCATAAAGCTGGGCAGAGTTTAGTTTTTAACCTGGATTTAGGATGGAGGTCCTGAAACAAAGCAGAGTTTAGTTTTTAACCTGGATTTAGGATGGAGGCCTGTAAGGGATGCTCTCTCTCACTGGGCAGGGTTGGAATTGCTCCAGCACTGTTTCTGCCTGAGGAGTGGCATCCAGAGAGATTCCATAGGGAAGGAAACTCCTGCACAGAGGGCTGAGAGCCAATATGAGATGTGCAGGTTGCTGTGCCCTGAACTCCCAACCCTGTGGAGTCAGAGGCAGAAGAGGAGATCACAGGGAGGGGAGCCCAGGACCTTTCCCAGCATCTGTTGTGCTCATCTGCATCCCATTCTGGGATGGCTGGGAAGGGGCCACAGTTTTCCCAGGTCCAGCTGAGACAGCTCCAAGTGATGCTTTACCACAAAGGTTCTCCACCACAGAGAACTGGGAACTCAAAAAAAAAAAAAAAAAAAAAAAAAAAATCAGAGTTTGTCATTTTCTTGTGCACCATCCTGAAAAATCTTTGAACTGGGCTTTGTACTTGAAATCTAATCCTGTTATAAATATCTTACTATGCAACTGCATGTTTTTTCTGTGCAAACCACTGCCAGCCACATCACCATGTATTCATTTCTGCAGAGATCTTGTTACAAAGGCAGCTTTTCTGAGGCTCTACTACAGCTTTACTACACTATGAAGAACATACGAGAGTAAACCCCACACCATTACATTTTCCATTAGAAACTCCTCGTGGCTGAATAACTGGGAGTGTGTTGCATCCTCTCCCTGCTGCAGCTGGGAGAAGTTTGGGCTGAGCAGGGCAGGATTTTGTGTTTATAAGGTGCTGTGCTGGGTTTGTGTAGCATCACTTAGAGAGATCTGCCCACTCTAGTGAAAAGCAGGATTGTACAGAAGGATTCCAAGCTTGCAAAAGCTTGACATGGACAGAATTCCCACTGCTGAATGGTTTCCTTTGTGAAGAATTTATATCAAATATAATAAAGTTTTAAATCAATAGTCTGAACGTATGCAGGGCTATAATCTTTGTAGATTTGGTAATCCCCCGTGACATTTACAGGACAGTTTCTGCAAACTCAGAATTCCAGAGCTGAATTAGCATTTCTGAGGTGTAGGAGATCCCCTGTGTCTGTGTGATGTGTGTGGAGCAGCAAAGAATCATAAACTCACGTCTGACAGTGTTTGTATTTAAGCTTTAGCAACTCCATTTCAAGATTTCGGGTGGAAAAAAGGAGGCTGTGGCTGATTTTCCCCGTCTGGGAGTGTTTTCTGGCAGGATTTTGATTTTTTCCCTGTCTCCCCCAGCCGTGTGGAGCCTTGGGAAGCCCGGCACAAGGCCAGCCCTGCTTTGCCCCTGTAACTCACAGATTTTGTGCCATGGAGTGGGACCCCCAGCACCTGCTGGGCGCCTTTCAAGCTGCTTTAACTGGATCACAAGTTCCCAACTGTAGATAGATGTAACAGAGACTAATCCCATAATCTGGACAGAAGTACAAGCCCTGGATGGGGAGCAGCTCATGTTACCTCCAGTTGCCCTTCAGTGATGGCAGGGGAGCTCAGACACTCTCATCTCCCCCAGCCATTTTTTGGTGAGTAAGATCTGTGGGCTGATCTGATTTGATTTGATTTGATTTGATTTGATTTGATTTTTCCTTCTCAAAGTCTGAAGATGAATATGCAAAACAAAACTTCATGTTTTGGCCAAAAAGGAAAACAACTTGGGTTCAGAAATGGCGCTCCTATGCTGGGTAAATATTATTTGTACTCGAGGCGCAGAAGGACCGGCATCATTAAAAACAAAATAAAATAAAATTCAGTGACGGAATAATGGAGCAGCGTTTTGGGTGTCGAAATAACACCAGGGGGGAGGAGAGCTGCTGCCCAGCTTTTCACAGTCCCTGTTTGAAACACCCCCATTTTCAAAGGTCCTGTAGCAGCCCCCAGCTCCTCGGCGTGCCAGCAGAGCATCGATCAGGAGCCGCCGAGCCGGGAGCCGCCGGTCGATGGCTCCGCAAACCCAGAGCTCCCAGAAATGAGATTTACCACTGGCTTTTTAACTTCTTGTTGACAGGCTCTCGCCAGTGACAGCTCTTCCTCGCACTCCTCTTTCTCTCCCATCCCAAGATTTAATACTGTTTTACCACTCTAATTAAGGACGTGATTCTACA
Organism: Vidua chalybeata; assembly: GCF_026979565.1. Lineage (NCBI taxonomy): Eukaryota > Metazoa > Chordata > Aves > Passeriformes > Viduidae > Vidua > Vidua chalybeata. The sequence goes on along the minus strand of NC_071543.1, from coordinate 15,401,056 downwards.
AATATTTGCAAGCCGCCGAGGCGCTCGCTGGGAATTGGGAGCCACGGATCCACCCACAGATCCCATCTCAGGCATGTACAAACCATCCCCACTCCCATCCCCACCACAAAAATGGGAGTTTGAAATCCTTTTGCTTGTCCTGCTTTCCCAAGTCTTTCAAACTTAACTCAAAACCCACTTGGGGTGAGATTTCCTATACTGCTCTTCAGCATAGAAGTCTGGCTTTCTTTCCATGACATAAAACCAAAAGTTCTTTACTTTGGCCCTTTCCATCTCTTACAGTGTTAACAAAAATAGATGCTTATTGCTTTAATAAAGGTTTTGATTTGGAAATTATTTACCATTTAGACTTTGTACGCTCTAATTGCTTTTGATTCTTTGGAGTATCTCTAATGCAAAGCAGCTGAAAGACTGAGGTTTAAAAATGGGCTCTTGCACATTTGAAGTAAATTTTATCCCGCAATCAGTCATAAAGATCTTAACTGCAGCTATCACATATCCTAAATATGTAATTGCTGTGGAGCCTTTCCAGTCTATTGGTTACAGGATGCTGGAAAGAGGGGAAAGAGAGTACAAATGTAGGCCCTGATGTCTGTGGGTATTTTGGGGGGATATTGAGCAGATTGGTCACCTGCCTGAAATATTGTATACCTATTTTTTTCTAGGATGGAACCCTGGAATTGAATTGTGCAAAGATGAGTGAGTAACTCCATTTGCACGGTGAGCTCACTGATTGCTCTGGTGAGTAAACAATGAATTTTGTCTGGGTTTTGGGATCAGGGCATCCACCCCCAGCCCCACATGCTCCAGGGGGAAGGACTGAGGTTTTAATTGTGCCTCCATCCACATGTGGATCTGCCCTAAAATCAGTGGTGGTTTTGGTAGATGGATGCAGCCCAGGTTGCTCTCATCTGTTCTGCCCAAACCTAGGGAATCCATACCTAAAAATACAGAAAGAAAAACTCAAAATACTTGAGAGATTTTAAAAACATCTTGGTCAAATCTAGTCTAGGTATGGATTGGCTGGTCCGTATTTTGAATGACCTATAGTGACCAACCTAAAGTGAAATGGCACCTCTGCTTACTTCTAGTAATTTTTTTTGCTTTCAAGAGAACCCTCTCCCATGTCCTGGCCATCTTTAAAGAGCACAGCTTACAAATATTTAAAACTTAACCCAAAGGAAGCCTCTGGCTTTTTTTTTTTTTTTCAGTATACTATGAAAAGCATGGAAGATTCAGCCTCAAAAAATTGCTGAAGATGTTTAACACTCACTGTTAAAATCACAAAAACGGTGCAATTTATTGTTATCGGAGAAACACTTGCTTTCAGCCCTTTCTTTAAAGGATTGTGTGAGATATTTACATGCTAAATTAATGTGAATGGCTGCTAAATACACACCAAAATTCTTCCAGCTGGGAGACACGGGTGTGCAAAGGCCAGGCCACTTGGGTTCTTGAGGAGAGCAGGGGGAGAAGCTCAGAGGCTGCTGAGATGGAGCTTGGGGGTGGGCAGCTTATATAAACCCTGGGTGTGCTCGTTCTGCTGCTGCTTTTTTATAACAAAGCCCAAATTTGGAGTCTCTCATTCTTATGATTCTACCCCGTGCTTCTCTCCACCCCCTCCTGAGTTCTTTTTAAAAAAAAAAAAAAAAATCCCTAAATTCAGAAGGTAACTGTGAAGCTGAAGTTTCTCTCTCCCTGCCCTTGGTTTGGTGGGACTTTGGGATGCTGAGCTCCACCCTGATGGGCTCAGCACCCCGAGGGCTCCCCACGCTCACCATGGATGATGGGCAGCGAAGAAGACAACAGTGATCTGTACTTAACATTAGGTGGCACAAAAGAGTTTCCTTTGGCTCGCAGGAACACTGAAATCGATGGGCAATAACCAGCAGAGATTTTCTTTTCTTTAAACGAAATTCTCCTATTTTCTCCAGCTTTCCAGCAGCCTTTGAAGTGCTTCTGTTTATAAACTTACTTGATTTCGTCTTTCATTGCAACCCTTTTGTCTCAACCTAATTTGTTTCAAAATAAGACATAACCCAGCCCTGGCTGTGGTTGTATTTACAGAGCAGCCAAAGGGCTCTAAAACGGGGCTAATTTCAGTGAAACGCCTTCTGTCCCTCCTCCAAAGCAAGGCTGCCTTTAGGAGCGGTGCCTCTCTGGGCCCTGCATGTCCAGAGCCACCGTGAGCACGCAGGGCTGGCTTTAACCTGCAGCTTCTCCTCCGTGTCCTCAGCTGGGGCTGCTCACAAACCACGGCTCTTTACTCCTGCTTCGGTCCCCACGCCACATTCATCCTCTTCCTGGAGCTGACTGAAAAAAAAAAAACCGGGGCTTTTGGGGGTTATATTTCCTTCTGCTGCTGCTGTAATCCTTGTGGAGAGAGAGCCGGAGGTCGCGGTCCCGCCGCGGAGCCACCCGGGCTCCGCTGCCCAGCGCAGGGGCGGCCGCAAGGCCCGCTGCCCCCAAGGCCGCGGTGCTGCAGCTCACAGAGATTTACCAGTGAAATAAATCAGTTTTATGGTTCAGAAACAATGCGCGGCCCCCCGTTCACATCCCAAATCCCTCTCGCTCCCAGGTGCAGGAGGGTTGGCGTGCTGGCATTGCAGTGGGAAGGCGCCTGTCCACTCGCGTGCTGCTGCTGCTCACTGGAGACGAGAGCTCGCTCCCTGCTCGGGCCGCTTCTCAGCATTCCTAAAGGTAAAATTTTTTTTCCCCCCTACGCTGCTGGCAGAAGGGTTGGCTATTGTTTTCTCCGAGGTTCGGCTTCAGAAAGGGGGAGAAGAAACAAAATAAAAATAATAAAAGCCCGTTTCGCTGGCGATCCCTTGAAGTTTTTGCTGCTCCCCTGCCTCCCCCTGCACCCCCGGCTGCCGGAGCTGCCCCGTTTCCCCCGTGAGATGCGATTATGCAGCGTTATTGTTCCTCCGCACGCTGCCCTCCCCGCCGGGGGAGCGGCCCGGGGCGGGGACGGGGCTCGGCGCTGCGGCCCCTCCGCTGCCCGGGCACGGTGGGCGGGGGGACGGGCGGAACAAAAGAAACTTGCCCGGTGCCCCGCTCGCCGCCGCTGCCCGGGGCCGGCACCGCGGCCGCGCCGGGCGAGCCGCGTCGCCGGGACGCGCACAAGCCTTGATGCACACACAGAACGCACCGACGCGCACCCCACGGACACACGCTGCCCTGCCCTGCCCCGCCACAGCCGCACGGATCCTTTTTCCGCCCCGAAAGCGCTTTTTTTTTTTTTTTTTTTTTTTTTCCCCACCCCAAAGCCGCGGCAGGTGCCAGCGGCGCTGCCCGGATCGGCCCCCCGGGCCCACCCGGCCGTGCCCGGGGCTGGGGGGCCGCAGGAGCCCCCGCACCCCGGCTCGGCCAAGCGCACAAACCACGCACCCGCAGTTTTCCAGCTATTTTGTTTTTCTTTCGTAAAAAATGTTTATTTAAACCTTTTGGTTTGGGTTTGTTTTTTTTTTTTTAATTTCTTTTTTTCCTTTTACAACAATAAAATATTGCGTCAATATAAACCCCTTGACTAAAACTGGTCGACAACCAAACGTTACAGCCACTCGTGTGTTTCGTTATTATTTTCATCCGACACCCATTTTAGGCTTCTCTTTTTTTTATTGTTTCTTTCTGAAACGTTTTTTTTTTCTTTCTTTTTTTTTTTTTTTAAACATAATGCGGAATTTATTGAAAATAAATAATTGTTGGCAACTGCAATAGGCAATTTTGGATAAAATAGTTGAAAAAAGCAACCTTTAATGAAAATAGCGTTTATTATACATCAGTTACTAAATGAATAAACTAAATGATCTTTCTTTAAATTAATAACTTCCAAAAAACGTTTAATATACAAAACTGTACAGTTATAAAGTTGGCAGAAATAGGCAGGTCCTCAGTGTCGAGTTATTTTTTTTTTTCTTTTCCTCTTAATTTCTTTTTTTTTTTTTCCTATTTTCTTTTTTTTTTTTTTTTTTTTTTTTTAGCGCTTACTGAAAAATACTTGAAAAATATAAATGTCGAAAGGAAAAAATCTGGAGGAGGGAAGGGGGGGGGGGAGAGGAAAAAGGAGGAGGGGGGGGGGATGCTGTGCGGGAGCTGCGGAGCGGGGACCGGCCCGGCCCTCGGGGGGCCGCGGGTGCAGCCCCGGGAGCGGGGGGGGGGAGCCCGGCCCTGCCCGGCGGCCCCGGGGGTGCGGGGCTCGGGGGGTGCGCACACACACACACACACACACAGACAGACAGACAGACACACACACACGGACCCCTCGCGGGTGGGTGCGTGGCCACCGCACCCCCCGCCCTTGGGGACAACACAGCCCCGGGCTGGGAGGGACAGGGGGGGAGAGGGGGCGGGTGCAGCTCAGCACTTCCCTGCGCCCGAAAAACGGCGTTTGCATTACAGTGACTTTGTTTTGGTGGATGAGGGTTTGTTGTTTTTTTTTTTTTGTTGTTTTTTTTTTTTTCTCTCCCTGTTTTGCTTTGTCGATGATTATTATGATTTTTTTTTTTCTTCCCCCCCCCCCCCCCCGCTTCGTCCTCCCCCCCTAGAAAAGCTTTTCCACAAATCCAGCATCTCCCTGCGACGCGGAAAGAAGCTCAGCGTGAACCAAATGCGGGCGTTTTCTGTCCTCTTCCCTCCCTCCCTTCCTCCCTCCCCCCCGACACCTCATTCCTCTTCACTATCGAAACAAAATACAGAGAAACCGATTTCCGAAGCGAAAGCGCAGAAGGATAAAGGTGTTTTACTACAGACCTCTCAGTCTGGCGCTGATCAAAAAGCCCAACTCATCTTCGGAAAGAAAAGACTGGCAAATGCCACGGGTTTGGTTGTGATGCTTAATTTCGGGTAAACCTCCTAGAAATAATTATTTTATATATATATATATTTTTTTTTTTTTTCCTTGTGAGAAGAAGGGAGAGGGGAGGTCAGGCTTGTGACCCGACCGTTTTACGGTGTTGGGAAGTTCTTGAAAAGGAAGAAAAAAAGCTGCAACAAATAAGCCTGTTCTTCACATCAGTGCGGGGCTCCGCGGGGCTCCGCGGGCGCGGAGGGAGCCCCATCTCCTCGGGGTGGGGGTGAGGAAGGGCCGCGGCCGCCCTGCCCCGGCCCCGCTGGGTGACATTGCCGGTGCTTGGGGAAGGGAGGAACGTTTGGACTGCTCAATTCGATACAAATTAGGTCACAAATATTGTGTACAGTTTGTAGTAAAACACCTCAGACATTTAAAAACGCTATATAAGTCTTTAAAAATGCAAAACTAGTCTATTGTAAAACAGATTCACCTGAAATACAGCTGATATAACCAAGGCGCTGGAAGGTTATTCATAGGCACACATCTGTCTTTCCTTTTCTGTCGGGTCTTTCGTTCTTTTTTTTTTTTTTCCCCTTTTTTCCGTGGGTTTTCCCTTTTTTTTTTTTTTTTTTCTCGTCTTTTTTTTTTTTTTCTTCCTTTCTGTTTGGGTTTTGTTTTGCGGTGGGGTTGGTTGGTTGGTGGGGTATTTTTTGTGTCTTTCTTTTTTTTTTTTTTTCTTTTCCTTCGTCCTAGCAGAGACCGAAAACAAACCTTGTCTGCGAGTAAACACCGTGTGTGACCAGCGGAAAGGTCGGAGAGAGGAAAAAAAAAAAAAAAAATATTGCCGAGGCGGCGGCGGGCGGGCACCCCTCGCCGCGTCTCCCGAAACCATAAGTTAAAGCCCGGCGGGCAGTCCCGCGGCCGGGCAGTCCCGGGGCCGCAGCCCGCGGTCAGAGGTCGTGGCAGGCCGTGTCCGTTTTCACGCCGTGCGAGTACACGTCGTGCTGCGGCTGCTCGCCCGGAGGGGTCATGCGCTTCTCCTTCTGCCGCCGGTTGCAGAACCAGACCCGCACCACCTCCTTCTCCAGCTGCAGGCTGTCCGCCAGCGAGGAGATCTCCTGGGCGGCCGGCTTGGGGCACTTGAGGAAGTGCGTCTCCAGCACGCCCTTGACACTCACCTCGATGGAGGTCCGCTTCTTCCTCTTCCTCCCCTGCGCCGCGATCTTGTCGATGCTCGTGGGGCTGCCGGTGGAGGAGTCGGCCTCCTCCAGCCACTTGTTCAGCAGCGGCTTCAGCTTGCACATGTTCTTGAAGCTGAGCTGCAGGGCCTCGAAGCGGCAGATGGTGGTCTGCGAGAAGACGTTGCCGTACAGGGTGCCCAGCGCCAGCCCCACGTCGGCCTGGGTGAAGCCCAGCTTGATGCGGCGCTGCTTGAACTGCTTGGCGAACTGCTCCAGCTCGTCCGAGGTCGGCGTCTCCTCGTCCGAGTGGTCCTGGCAGTGGTGGCCGCCCAGCTCGCCGTGCTCGCCGCCGGCCTCGCCGCGCAGCCCCGGGTGCAAGCCCTGTCCGGCGGCGGCGGCGGGCGGCGGGGTGAGCCCGCCGTGCTCCAGCATGCCGCCCACCGCGAACCCGCCCTGCGAGTACACGCTCAGGGGCTGCCCGGCGGCGGCGGCGGCGGCGGCGGCGGGGGGGGCGGCCAGCGAGGCGCTGTGCGCCGGGCTGGCGCCCCAGGCGCTGGGGTGGTTGGCGTGGGGCGAGTGGTGGGAGACGTGGGGCGAGCGGTGGTGGATGATGGCGCCCAGCTGCAGGTCCTCGCGGCCCGGCTTCACGTCGGGCTGCTCCAGCGGGCCGCCCGCCAGCGCCGCGGGCCAGGGCGCGCCGTCGCTCAGGCTGGTGACCCAGTGATGCCCCAGCGGGTGCCCATTGCCGGGGACGCCCTGCAGGTACTCGCTCTGCAGCAGCTTCTGCGGGCTGCGGAACGGGCTGCCCTGCTGCATGCCCGCGCCCTCGGCGTGGGCGAGCGCGCCGGCGCCCAGCAGGCCGTAGGGGTTGGAGGCGGCTGTGGCCATGGCCGCGGCAGCCCCACGAGTTATACTGTGCCGCCGCCGCCGCGCCAGCCTTTGACATCCACCGGCACGGCGGCCCGGCGGCGGCCGCGCCGCGACTGGCACCCGCGCCGGCCAATGGGGGCGCGCCGCCGGCCGAGCCGACCAATGGGCGCGGCGCGGGGGCGGGGCGGGGCCGCTGTGGGGCGGGGCCGCGGGGCCGCGCGGGCGCGAGGCAGGAAGTGAATCACTCCGCCGGCACCGGGGGCCGGGCGCGAGGCGGCCCCGCCGCTTAACTCCTTCCGCGCCGGGCGGGGAGCGGCCCGCGGGGAGGGTGGGGTGGGGGGGCACGGCTTAAATGGGGAGCGCCCGGGAACGGAGGGGGGGGGGCGCGGGGGGCACGGCTTAAATGGGGAGCGATTAGCGGCGGGCAGAGGTTAAACGGCGGCGCCCCGGCGGCAGCCCCGCGGGACCACCCCGGCGCTGCCCCCGCCCGCCGCTCCGGGTGCGCGGCGCCCGCTCCGCTCCTCCCCCGGTGCGGCTGCCCCGAGCCGCGCGTCCCCGCCTGCCCCGGGCCGTGCTCGGCAGAGAAAAAAACGGAGAAAAGCCCCAAATAATAAAAAAAAAAAACCAGCCCCCCCCAAAAAAGGAGCTTCCCGGCCTCGCCGCCGGTAAATCCCGGTGGATGCTCCTCAAAGTTGGCAGCTCGGGCGCGGTGCGCCGCCGCTGCGCGCCTGGCGGGCGGGCTTGCAGGGCAAAAACCGGGAAAAAAAAGGAGAAAAAAAGGGGGGAAAAAAAGTGAGAAAAGGGAAAAGAATGGGGGAAAAGCGCGTGCGGCGCCCGGGACCCCCCCGCGGGAGGAGCGGGGGGAGCGCGGAGCCCCCCGGCTCGCTCGGGCCCGGCGGGCAGAGCTCCGCACCCGCGGAGCCCCGGCGGGGCGGGCGGAGGCGCGGCCCCGGGACCCCCGACCCGCTCCCGAGTTCCAAAATGACCTTTCCCTGCATCGTTTTGGAGGTAACCGAGCTGCGTAATTATATTTGCACTTCCAGAAGACTGCATCAGAGTCCCCTTATTGGTTTGAAATTCCATTAAATATATTGCAAGAGCTCCTAGGTTAAGCTTGATTTAAATTTGCATACATTTTCATATATTTAGCAGAAATAAAAGAAGGCTTGCAGCTACCAGAAAGTCATTAAGGCATTAGTTTCTCTGAGAAGACAGATCTGAAGAAAATTCAAGAAAATGAGAAAATAGATCTAAATAAGGTGAGCGCTCCTCTGGTTCCTTCCGAGCCGGGTCCCATCGCTTTCCTCATTATAATAATAATAATCACAATAATTTCTCGCCGGGGCAGCGTGTGAGAGGGGTAAATGCAGGGCTGGGGGGGGGGGGTGAGGAGCAGAGAGGGCTGGGGCAAATCGCGATATATCGGGGACTCTGCGGGTCCCCGCCGGGCGAGCGCTGCGCTGCGCGCCCGCGGGGGCGCGGGGGGGGGGGGGGGGGTGCGGCTCGGAAAATAAATCAAAAATTCGGAAAAGTGAATAAAAGAATGAAGTTTGCGGGTAGAGGGGCGGCGGTGGGGGGTGTGCGGCGGGGGGGGTCAGCGGGCGGGCCAGGAGCTGGGAATGTCCCCGCTGGAGCCGCGGTCCCGGCGCGGGGCGGTGCGGGCGGTGCGGGGCGCGCAGCTCCGCGGCCGAGCCCGCCCGAGCGCGGGGAGGGCAGGGAAGGAGTTATAGCAGCAGCCTCTTCCTCGTTGGTTTTTTTAGCCTTTCCTTTTTATTTTTTCCCCTTTCCTTTTCTTTTTTTTCCTCCCCCCCTCCTTCTTTCCTTTTTTTTTTTTTTTTTTTTTTTCCCCACTCTCCGCCTTCACAAGCTCCTCGAAATAAACATCACCGCAGCCCGCGGGAAAAAAAAAAAAAAAAAAGAAAAAAACATCACCCCCCCCCCGAACAACATCAAATCCGCACTGTATAAAAACGTAACTAAATTATTTAAAATTAATTTGCACTTTAACTTCCGAAACAATTTTTCAAATCCCATTGCCCGTGAAAATAGATGTTCAGATCCGCCGTTTAATTAAGGCAGAGTCTCTGGCAGGGAAATAAAACCCCGAACGTCCCATTTTAATCTTTGCTGCAAATGTAGCTAAGGCAGAGCCCGGCTCTGCTCCTGCCGAGGCGGCTCTCACCTCGCCTATAGCAGAGTATGGTGGATTTTATAGTGTTTTTATCTGCATATAGTTAAATCTTCTTGCTGTTCTAACTAATCTGCTGGAGAGGGTTTCTTTAGCTCTTTCCTGTCAGTCTAACTTCCCAAGTGTAACAGATGCCGCTCTCAAGCGGTCCTTTCTGCTGCTTTTCTTTATTCAGCCTCGCATTTTTCTCCCCATGATCTGGGTTTCCATAGAGAGAGGAATAAAAGGGGGACCATGGCCACAAATCCCCTGCCCCATGCAGAATAAAAGAGCCTTATTCAATAGCCGACCCCGTCTGGACATGGGAGAAAAATAAGTACATGCAAAGCTACTGTTGCAAGAATTTGTAACTTATTTTTCATAGACCGAAACCCAATAAAGTTTTTTTTTTTTAATTAAAAAAAAATTTTAAAAAAAGTTTTTGGGTTCGGACTGTGCGCTCGAGCCCTTTGGCTCTGGGTGCCCCCGCCCCGGAGGGACCCGCGTTTCCTCAGCAAATAACTCGCTTTAATATCTATTTTTGCTGCTAAATCTTTGGCGTGAAAAAGCTCGCACAATAGCTGGAGGCAGCCACCGTCCTGGGGCAGCGAGAAGTCGCTATAGAGAACGCCCCGCTTTGAAGTGCAGGAGCTGGGGCTGTGTCGGGTCCCCCTGGCACAGGCGGCACCGGGGCTTTCTGGGGTCACCCGGCGGCGTGGCTCGGCCGTGGCCGTCCCCTCGGTGGCAGCGGCGGTGTCACCCACGCGTGGGGCAGGGCTGGCTGTCCCCGCTCCAGCCCCGCACCATCCCCTTTGAGAGCTCCGCTCGGGATGCGCTCGTTCCCCAGCGGCTCCACGGGCTGGAGGTTGGCACCTGAACCCACCAACGCGGTTATTGTCGTGACAGAGCTGATTTTATTATATTGAAGAGATTTTTTTTTTTTTTTCCCCCGCACTCCTCTCATTGTTCATCCGCTGGAGGGGAAGGAGAGAGAGGGAAAAAAAAAAAAAAAAAAGGTCTAAAAGGGGTTCGTTTTGATTGTGTTTAATACAGCATGAAGCTCGGAGCGGTAAGCTGTGCCTCGGTGTCGTGACCTCTATATTGAAAACTTCACCTTCAACACAAGTTCACTTTAGAGACAGGACGAGTTAGATTGCGCTTGGTGGGAACAAGTGCAAATTTAAAAACAGAGTCAATCATAACGGGGGTGGGGGCTGGGAAAGGGCAATTTAACCGTTTCTGGAGCCAGGAGTTAAGGTTTGCATTGTGTACATCCAGGCGCTGGGGCGCCTGCTGAAGCCCAGCCGCCCATCAGTGCTGAGAAAGCGGCTCCTGGCGCTCCGGAGAGGCTTTGGGAACACCTAACCAGCGTGGGGGAAGCTTAGGAAGCAAAAAGGAATTTACAGAGTATTAGCAGAAATTAGCCAATACCGACACAAGCTCAATTAGTTCCTTTTTTTTTTTTTTTTTTTTTTTTTTTTTTTTTTTTGGTCTCTGTTGGCTGCTCTTGAACGTGAGTAAATGCTGTGCAGGGAGAGAGGAGGGAGAGAGCCACACAGCCATCTCCGAGCCACAGCCAGGAGATGGACTGACAGATTGCAAATTAAACTAGTCCTAATGTACGAATGAATGCGGCCCCCCCCAAATCTCTCCCAGCACCAGCCCGGCAGCAAAGAGCCCGGCACGGAGGGAGCGTGGCTGCGGCTGGGCTGGTCCAGGGAGGGACAATAAAGCCAATCCCGGGCAGGAAAAAATCACAAGGTAAATAGTATTTGTATTCTAACTGCTGCGATTTCCGAAGCGGTTTAGGCGACTCCTTGCTCCTCTGCTCGAATCGCCCGTTGTTGTTGTTATTATTATTATTATCATTAATATCTTTTTTTTTTTTTTCCACGTTGTTGATGTTTAAAAAATGTACTCGCTGCGGGAAAAAATAATGTCGTTCATTCGTGCACTACCCCGTCATGTTCAGGTCACTGTTATTTCTGAATTTCTGAGCTGGGTCGGTTTTAGGAGGTCTTGTCTCGAACATTTGGTTGACTGAGCAAAAAAACCGTAAATATTCCGGGAAGTCTCTCCAAAGCGCACATTTTTGCCGCGGGAGCGGTCTCGCCGTCTGTGAAATCCACGAACTGGGGTTTGTTGTGTTTAGTGGAGAAGTGTGGATGGGGAGAGGCAGCGGGGAAGGGGCTGCGGCCCCGCTCCCTCTCCTCTCGGGCGGTGCGTGGCAGCTCCTGAGGTCACGGCAGGAGTTAATAGACCCCACAACAATGCCGATCCCTTCCCTTTTACGTAGGCACTTTCCTCACCGTGCCATTCAAACAGGCGTGATGACAAGAACGCGCTGGTTTCATCCCGGACCGAAATCCCGTGGTGTTTTGGTCGTTGGTTGTGTTTTGTTGCTGGTTTTTTTTTTTTTTTTTTTTTTTTTTTTTTTTTTTTTTTTTTTTCAATTTCATTTTTCCGGTGAAGCTTCTCCCAGCAAACGGGGGGATGCGGTCGGAATTGGGCACCCCCCAGCTCCTGCCACCCCAGAGGCCGTCCCGCCTGTGCTTTAGAAATAATCCAAATACAATTCCCGAACGGACAGATTTCTGCTCAGACATGTTTAAAGGAGAATGGGTTGGATTTGAGCACGCACTAACTGGCTGGCTAGTTAACCTCTGTTGACTAATGAGACATTGAAGACAAATCGCTCTGTTCCTTGGATGACAAATACCTACGTTGCTGTTTGGTACCTTACCGAGCAATTTCCATGTGGGGTTTGGGTTCATGTGTTGTGTTTTCCCTTTCATTTATTTATTTATTATTTATTTAACTGTACGCTTTTCCAGCTGTAGCTGTCGGCGTGCAAAGCATCCAGCGATGCTCCTGATCTCGCAGAGGGATTGAAACGCCTCCTGCATTTTGAAGCGCCTCGTCATCCCTAGATTTACGTTTATAAATACGTAGATGCTGCTGCTAATTCTTGGTTTTCTCACAGACCTTCGTGTGTTTACGGCTCGGTGGAAAGTTTCCTCCCCGCTCCCTTCAGATCGCGCCAACCAAAGCTGTTATAAAAATGAACTTTCAGGCCAGGCTGCGTTGCTAAAAGATGTTTCCTTCGTGAACCGAGCTTGGGCAGTGCAGGATGGTGATGGTGGGGCAGGCTGGGTGTCGTTCGCTCACGCGTGGCCGAGACCGCGAGCCCTCCGTGGGCCGCCCCAAAAAAGCCCCAACAGCCCCTGCCAAAGCGCCGTGCGCTCCATCCCCAGCGTGTGCGGTTCCCTGGCACCTCCTGGCAGCTTTTTTCTCTCCCCCCCGCCCAGCAGACTGGCGGTGAAAGGCTCTGGAGGCTGCAGCATCCCTTCCCCTGCGTGCCCTGCCCGTGGCGGGGGGTCCCGGGGGCTGCGGGGGAGAAGTTCAGGGGGAGGCGGGCGGGCGATAAATCACCGCGGGCCCCGGGAGCGCACACGGGAGAGTCGCCATCAAAGCGGGGGAGACAGCCCTCGGCTGCGAGAAATAAATGGGAATAAATCAAAGTGGGGGCTGCCCGGGGCAGGGGGTGCCCGGGGCCCGCCCCGCTCCGCCCGGGAGCGCCGGAGCGGAGACGGGGAAAGGCGCTCTGCAAACTTTTAATGAAATCACCGGCGGTATCGATTTTTGTGGGCTTTTTTACCGTGCTTCAGACATTGGAAAGTGTCCCTCTGGGGATGGGGGAGGGGGCAGAAGGCAGCGGTGCAACGCGAGCTCTATTGGATATTGAGTTATTTCATATTTTAGAAAATCAACGGTGTCTCTGAGGGTCCTCCAGAGAGGAAAGGACTCCGGGGGGGGGCTTGAGCCAACCCACAGAGCTGGGGTTCAGCCAGGCAGGTATCAGTTTGCAGTCCCTTCGTGGAGCTCTAGGGGCCCGTGTTAGCCCCGCGCTCCCTGATGGAGAACCCCGGGAGAGCTGGCTCTCCCCCTCGGACAGCACGTTCTTGAAGTGCCACATCCAAGTATTTCCTATTTGCCTCTTCTCCAAACTGTTTAGAAATTACTAGTAGCGGATAAGTAAATTGCAAGTAAACCTAGTGAATTAGGATGATTCTCTATCAGTTTAATTTATGTTTTATAGTTAGTTTAGCCTTCTGATTTGATTGCCTTAGTAATGTGAATTGCCTACAGCTGCTGATGATACAGCTTTAATTCTGTTTTAAAGGTCATGTAAACATGTGCCTGTAGCATAAGGAATGCAAATTCAATTCCCTTTTAATGCTTCCTCACATTCACTTCACAGCCTTCACCTAGAAAATTAGCAGGATTTAATAGGGAGCCGTGTGGCTGTTGTGATTCCATTAAAAGCCCCTCTCCCCGCCAGGCGTGGCTCTCCCGGCCCACCCCACGCCCGTGAGGCGGACACGGAGGCGCTTCCCACGCCCGTTTTGGCGGAAATCGAGGCATTTTCCGCCCCGGGACGGACTCATCCCTTCACCTGGGAGCTTTGGCCGCAGGTAACTGTCCCAGGGCTGGAAAACCCGGCGGCACCGGGAATTACCCCTCCAAGGAGCCAGAGCATCACCCAGGTGTGCGCCTATGCGTAAGGCTGTAGTACAGCCGCGTGGTTCCTACGTCACGGTGAAAGACGGTGCTGGGAAAGAGAGAAATGGATAAAAATTCTTGTTTTGGGCCGAGGTGGGCTCTCCTCCTCAGCAGGAGGAGAAGCTGCGCCGCGATGCCAAGGTGATAGGTGTAAATGCGAGACGCCTGCGCCTTGCAGACGGGCATTTTCGAATTAATTTTTAAACACAGCCAGCTCTGAGTTCATCAGAGATTGCTTCACCCTACTGCAAGAATAAAAAAGAAAAAAAAAAGGTAGACCCAGAAAAAAATTTATTATACCACTGTCTTCCCCCTGGTTCAAAGGGTTTTAGTGAAGTTGCTGGGAAGTTTCCCCTTTGAACGGGCGGGCTCTAACGAGCGGGGAAGAGCGTCAAAAAAGCCACTCTGGAGTCGCTTTGAAAAGGGAACGATCTATGTCTGCAAAGCGAGCCAGGGCGAGAGGCGATTCCGCGGCCCCTCCGGCCGCAGGGCCCCGGCAGCGCCCGGGGAGCCCGCACCGGGACCGGGCACCGGGACCGGGCACCGGGACCGGGCACCGGGCGGACCGGCCCCGCGCACCCTGCGCGCTCCTTCCTGGGACAGCGCTGCCGCAGGAGGTACCCCCCACCCCCTTTGGTCACGGGGTGTTTTCCTGAGCTCAGGGGGGTCCTCTGCGTTACCCCAAGCGCTTCTCGTCCGCCCGCGGGATGCGGCAGCATCCTCATCTTCATCACCATCACCCCGCCTTCATCCCCTGCCTCTTCCCAGCTTCATCCCCATCACCTGTGCTTTCCCACCAGCATTCGCCCTGCTGCCTTCATCCCCATCACTCCCGCGTCCCTCTATCTTCATCCCCATCACCCCTGCCTCTATCTTCATCCCCATCGCCCCTGCCTCTATCTTCATCCCCATCAGCTCTGCCTCCCCAGCCTTCATCCCCACCCCTGCCTGTGCCAGGCCCTGCTGGGCCACCCCACTCCCCACTCAGTGAAAATGGTTCAGTTGCCCGCAGGTGCCCCCCGGCGGCCCAAGGAGCCGCGGTGCTGAGGGCACCTGCCCTCTTTCCTTGCCCTGGCAGCCAGGAGCCCACCCTGTGCCCGTCTCTTCCTTGGCAAAAATGAGCCTTTTTTAGCAAAATCTGAATACTTGCAGGAACAGCTCATTGGTGATTCTGCTAATGTTGCACACCTCATTAAATAGCCCCAAACACAAGGAGGTTTAAATGACTTTATTGAATTAAAAATAGCATAGGAAATCACCTATGGTACTTTCATCAAATAATTACTGTAAACTCTATACATACAGCGAGAGATCCCTTTTAACAAATCTATTCCTAAAACACGGGGGGGTTCTGCTTAATGGCTGAAATAACTCAGAGCAGCACAACCCGCTTGAAACATTGAGCCACACTCGGGCACTTCCTAATATGTTCCTGTGTGTTTCCCTGAGTGTTTTTCTTCCTTATCTTTTTTATATCTGAAGTTCTATTCCCCTCCTCTACTCCATGTATTTGATCATTTTTTCAAGTCCCTTGGCTGAACCAATCTCTTTTCATGCAGAGGATAAAAAGAGAAAAACTTCAAAGTAGGTTCAGGTAATTAACAGCTGAGGGGAATATAATCTAAACCATAGGCCCTGCTTTGCACCCAGGTCTGCTTTCAGAGCCAGCCGGCAAGGGAGTGCCTATTCCCTGTAGCATCCAAATCTGCTTCCTCTGAACAGCTTTGCCAGGCCTCCAGTTATCACATCTGCATTTCAAACACCATGTCTCTGGCATTAATTATTAATTAGCCTACAGTCACCCCAGAGGATTTAAGTTCCAGCCTGCACATACTTATTCATTGACCTCTATCTTAGTTTTTGTTGGAAAAAAACCCACTAGAATGCTTAATAATTTCCTTTCTCTCAGACCCTCTGTTCCAGTTTCATGGCAGGGAAACAGTATATTTTGAGATGGAAAATCACAGGGCTGTCTAGAAATTTGTTTAGAGCAAAACGCTATGTCAAGAGTTTGAACAAACCATTTCAAAAGATTTAGAAGGAGTTTTGCTGGAGCATTTTTACCTTTGACAAATGAATTTATGGATTTCCCAGAACTGAGAGATGGTGGAGACAAATGCAAGGCAGTTTGGCTCAGCATGGAGCAGTTCTTCATGTGCACTTTAAAAATACAAACTGGATTTAATTACTGGGTAGCACGTTTGGAGGATCAAACCAAGGCAAACGTTTATGTGACAGCTCTGGGGTTACCCTGCTATTGACACTGGTAAGAAGGAAAATAAAAATGCAGTTGCAAGGCACAGGAGTGCTTGGGCATTAAATCTGAGCTCTGTCCTCAGGAATATGGAGCTGAAGGAGCCTATTTTTGTATCAGTCCCAAGGTAGTCTGGAAGAGGCTCCTTAGCCATTAAATAAGTACATATCTCACTGCTGCTTTCTTTGCCATTTTGTGTCTTGAGATTAAGGTTCCAGAAGTAAAAATATCAGAGAAATCAAGTACAAACTGAGTTACATGATCCTCCTTTTTCTCAAAACTGCATGAAATCCAAAGTGCCTGTTAAGAGTTTGGATGAGCTGTTTATTGCATCCTCCCTTTTGTTGATGGATTTTAATGCTACAATATCCCACCCCTCTGATGAGGCCTCTTTTAATTCCTCATGCAATTATCCCCAGATAAACTTTTTAAAATGTCGCCGTGGTTTCTCATTTTTATTTGTGGTGGTGCTATCTGAAATAATCATTGAAACATGAAATATTTCTCCACTTTGCTTCCTAAGGAAGTGTTTAGTCTGTAATCACGAGGTCAGACTGGTTGACTTCTGTGCCAGCCTAGAATTGATTTTTGAAAGCATTTAATCTGCACCTAAGACTCTTTGAATTCCTATTTAGTGGAGGATATGGAAAAGAGCTCTGAGACACAAACATTTGTACTTAAACTGCTGGGCTATCTCGGGAAACAAAAATGTGTTTTTCCAAAATTGCAGCTAAACCAACCCTTTCGGAAAATCATAAGCCTGTGCTGAAATGAGCACCTGAAAATAGATGTAGGGGCCAAAACTGTTGACTTCCATGAGGGATCTCTCTCCTCAACCTCCCTGAGAGTTTTGAGGAGTTGGTTTGTTGCTGCTCTTTTATTATTTTCACATTTATGAGTAGATCTGGGGAGCATTCAGCATTCAGTAATAACTATTTTTTCCTCTGCTTCAAATATTTAGAATATTTCTTACATTCAATGTAAACAGCAAAAAGTGCCTGCATTTCACAGGGAAAAGAGGAACAGGCAATACTTCAAATTAAATTTCCAGGAAGATGGTTCCCATTTATAAAACAACAGATTGTATCTTGGTGCTGAAGAGGGAGGTAGATCCAGACTATTTTAATGAGACATCCAGGACCTTTTAATCACTTCTGCAGTGATACTAATACCAGTAATAACAGTGATAATGGAAAAAAAAAACCCTGGTGTGAAACCAGGGCTGGAATCTGTTCTCGGTAAATGTCAGAATGTTTCTGAAATTAAAACTTAGTGTTAATGTAGCTCTGTTCCATATGAATATTAAAGAGGAATAGGGACTAAATTTCTTCCACAGCAGAGTGAGATGTTGTTTTAGAAAACAGCCACATGGCAGCTCGATCTGCAGGGATGGATCTGGGGTGATTTTAGGGGGTGGCTGAGGGTGAGGGCAGCTGGGCTGGGTTTGAGCCCTCTGCTGCTGTCTCCTCCTTCTGCCTTTTGTTTCCATTTATTGCCATTTATTAACCAGGTCCTTGGGATAAAGGTTCCATGCCCCAAGATTGGAAATCTGCTACCAGTGCTGTTAAATTATATTCCTGTGTGGTTATAGAGCCAGGAGTGAGGAAAGCATGAATGTACAGATACAGTGGGTTTGACATGTTGTGAAATATTTGTACTGTTCATGTTAGGAGAGATGAATTTCTATAAGAAGCCTATTTTATGCTTCATTTTATATATATTTGCATTTATAGCTTCCTGTTAAAGCTTAAATATTTTACTCTGTTGGTGAGATCTAACCCTTGGCAAGTCTGGAAATGCTTTGACCTCCAGTCTTATTACACCCTTCACTTTTTTTCATTTAAAATAACACCTGCAATAGTTTTCCAGCCGTGCCTGACATCCACCAAGGACTGAGCTGGAACTTCATTTTGTATTTCGAATGTTTCACACGAACATGTTTGGAATTCAGATTTGGGGGTTGCAGATCACTTTTTATGTAGAGAAACCACATGGGTAATTCTGATTTTCAATTACTTGAAGAGTGATTATGGTAAAAGACTGTTGATTCCTTGTGTGTTTGGGGTCCATGGGCATCTCTTGATGAAACCCTGGGTGCAGTTTGAGGGAGGCTTTGCCACCTGTGCAAACAAAGCTCTTGTAGAAGGGGTGCGTGAGGTGGAGATCTCTGCAGATGTTGCTGTGTCAGCAGAAAAGGGGTTAGACTAGATCAGAGGAGAATGTGGGGCTGGACCTTGAGCTGACATCCCTGTGCAGGCTGGTGCTGAAATTTGGGGAGCAAGACTGGGTTGCAGGAGTGAAGGAGGTGTGTAGTGCCACCAAAGTCTGCACGAGCGACATCAGAATGCTTTTGGGTAATGTCTGAACGAATCGAAGCCTCTGGAAGATCCTTGTCCTCCTCGGTGGTTTTGCCTGGCAATGAACACGCCCTGGATGTGCAGCACGTGCAAAATTGACGTGATGAGGGTGTGAGCAGGGAGGACCCATGAGGAGCCAGCAGATTCCTGTGCCCAGAGGTGCCACAGATCCTCAGCTGTGGGACAGCAGTGGGGACTTTGGCATGGTGACCACGGTGACCATTTCTGTACTCAGCCCGAGTACATCCTGAGCTTGCTGTTTCCCTGACTACAACCTGACCGTGCCTGTCCTCCTAAACTTTCCTTTCAGCCACGTCAGCCCTAAAGCCCCAAAATGTGACATCCTTGCTGACCCCTCATCGCGTGCGGTAACCCCGGCGTGTTTTAGCTCTTCCAAGGCAGGGGAGGGCTCAGGCTGAGCCTGGCAGGTGGCCAGCCCACAGCCCCAGCTCGTGGCCACAGCCCCAGCTCGTGGCCACCTGCGGAGGGTTTGTGGGATGGCTCCTGCCAGGCAGCCCCTGGCACGGCCGGGCACATCCTGCTCCTGACCCGCCACCTCCAGCTGGAGCACCCACGCTGAGCTGGGCACTGAGCTCCTTGGCAGTGCCCCTGTGCAAAGTTTTGAAGAGTTTTTAGAGTTCCCCATCCTCCCACTTATGTATTTTCCTTTCTTTATTTATTTTAGTTTCTCTTTCCCTCTCCACGCAAAAAAAATTGCCCAGGCTCCATTTACTGCCCTTGCTGGGAGTTTGCAGTGGAATAAGTTAATGGGGCCAGGTTTAAGGTGAATTGTCACAGTTTGGGTGACTTCAATCAGCTGGCAGTACAGCCTGTTTGGTTGCAAATAATGTGCTTTCTAAAATAAAACTTTTCATCACCAAAATCATGGAATATTGGAATGGTTTGGGTTGGAAAAGACCTTAAAGATTGTCTCATTCCAATCCTGCTGCCATGGGCAGGGGAAAAGAAATATGAACAGCATTTAAAAAGCCATTTATACATGCAACCCAAAGAATAAGGACAATATTTGGGAATTTTTGGCTTTTATTATCATTGCTGTAAGTTTTGAAATCACAAACCCGAGTGCTTGTGTGTGCCATGTAACTGCTACCACCAAATCACATGTAACACTCCATGGTAATTGTGTTCATAATTATGGAGTTAATTGAATTTCTGCAATAGTTAAAAATGGGCACATAAAAGTCTCTCAAGATTAAATGTTTTTGTTAGGGAAGAACACACTCTTTTGGACTATTGAATAAAACAAAAGCAGTTCTCATATGCAAGTGAGCTTATGACTGATGAAATAGCCTCCCAAAATGAACCTTGTCCATAAATGCTGTTCCAAACTGGGGGGTCGCACAGATGCCAGGGATTTTTGTAATGCTCTGAGAAGGAAAAGCTGTGTGTGTGGAGGTGTTTGTGAGCTGGAGAGCCATGGTAGAAGAGAGAGCTGCAGCCTCTGCATCTGCCAGGCTTGGGAGGTACAGGAGTGCTCTAAAAATGCTCTGCTGCCAAATTAGCCTTGCTATTGACAGGGTAATATTGGAACGAGTTAGAAAGTCAGATTTTGCTTTAGCTTTTGGAAAGGAGAGGTAACTTTTTTTAAAAAAAAATTATTTTGTGATCTCATTGGTGTTTTTGTGCCACTTTGGGTAACTTAACTCTCTGATTCCACAGAGGAGTCACGAGATGTAAAACCACAGAGAATGTGAACCTGTGGGTCTGCTGTCTTTGTCTTGTGTGTTACCAACTGATTTATCTTTGGAGAGAAAAGAATAAGGGCAAGAATTCCCAATGTGTTTGATATAAAACCTGGATATCTCACCATGGGCAGAGTCATCCTCTTGAAAATGAGAAAAGATTTATAAAAACCTATTGGAGTTTCTTCTCTTCTCTTCTCTTCTCTTCTCTTCTCTTCTCTTCTCTTCTCTTCTCTTCTCTTCTCTTCTCTTCTCTTCTCTTCTCTTCTCTTCTCTTCTCTTCTCTTCTCTTCTCTTCTCTTCTCTTCTCTTCTCTTCTCTTCTCTTCTCTTCTCTTCTCTTCTCTTCTCTTCTCTTCTCTTTTCTCCTCTTCCTCACTAAGAAACATAACCACTCCTTTTTCCCCCCCAGAAAAATAATATAAGTTTCCTTATTGCAAGAACAGAGAAACATTTTTAACAATGAAATGATACACATTTGTTAAAAACAGCCCCAGATGTCAGCTGGCACAGCAATGACCCAGCCCTGTAGGAAATCCAGCTTTAATACCTCTTTTCCAAAGGATCATGTGTGGAGTTTCATTATTTTCTAGTAAGATTCACAGGAGACTGTTTCTTTTAATATCCTGTTTTTCCTACTGATGAGATTGGCTTGAGCTGGTAAAATATCAAATATTGATAATTAGACCTCAGGTCCCTCATCTTTGGCAGCTGAGAGTTTCCATTCACTGCTCTTTTTGTTAAAAGTTGCCCGTTCCTTTCGACAACTGGGCTTTATTTTAAATATTACTGATGTTAGCTGATGGAGTAAAAAAAGATGAAGTCCCCCCAAAGTCCCCCAAAGTGCAGGGGCTTTATTTGTGTGATTTCTGCCTCGGCAGCCCCGCTCCCCTCCCCCAGCAGCGCACTACAAAGCGTGTTGTACAGGGACTCCATTAATCCTACATTTCCTAGATGGTATCTGAGGCACAGTGGGTTTCCACAGAAATTAATTTGTCCTGACAACAGGCCTAAAGATTGGAGTCCAGGGATCACTTGGCAAATTCCCTTTAAACTGAGCACAATAATAAACAGAAAGCTGATAACGACAGTTCTGAAAGACCACACAGAGGCCGGAGCCCGGGCCGCGGCGCTCGGCGCGGATCCGCGGATGCCTCCGATAACGGAGCCGGGAGCTTTAACGCCTGATAGGAAAATGAGCCCCTGATTTATGCACACTTTAATATCCCAGCACTGGGCAGGGCTTGCTCCAGCTCCAAAGGGCATTTTTAACTCTTTTCTGGAATGAAAGCCAAAGTTCGAGGCTGCTCCGGTTCAGCCCATTCTTATTTGATTTTCACTTTAACAGCTCCAGGGCTGTTTTTTGTGTCTTATTTTAATACAGCCCCAATTTCCTCAGTGCACCTTCCACGTGAAAACATTAGGAAAAGTTGGGCAGTGGGTAAGATTATGTTTCAAAGAATGAACCAAAAAAGTTCTCCCTCTAAATCTATTTTCTTTGAGACGTGGTAGCTTAGGGTTCAATCATCTCCTCTGTGGTAATTCCTTCTTAAATATAGTAAAAAGCATTTTAGACAGAGTTATTGCCTGTTTGCTTGGTTTTATTTATCTTTGCCTTTGCTTATTTAAATGCTGTTGTTTTCCCAAAGTTAAGGTCTAGGAATATATACTGATATAGGAAGTGAATAAACAAACATTCAGTGGATGTTTTAGAACTTGTCAAGATAAGAGCGTTTCAAGCCCTGATATTCATTAACATAGAATTTAGAGTTTTGATGATAATTAGGATTTGTGGCGTGTCAGGAAAGCTCTGCCAGTTGCGTCTCTGAAAAAAGTAATCATAATATTAAGAGTTAGGACTGATAGGGTGATGCTGAGTAAGAGAGATGTTGTGTAACTTTTCACTGTTCAGGCACATGGTATATAACGATTTAAGCAATGAGTTAAATAAAGGAGGACAAGCTAAAAAGATGTGTGGAAAAATAGATTTTATTATTGAAAGAGACCTTGAAAGTAAAGGCTAATTTTGTTCTCAATGTCCAAACTATGAAATAACAGCCTATGATGCGGAGGGGACTGTGTAACCATAAAAGGATGATCCTAAAGGTCTTTGCCAACCTCAGCCCCTCTGTAATTCTCCGAGGCAGATAGGTATGGCTGTGCACCTGAACAGCAGGAGTCCTGTTTGATCGCTTTTAATGGGGCAGATATTTCCCTGGAGATGAAAACCCAGCGCTTGAGATACCCACACTCAGTGATCCTTAAACACCATGCCTCCTCCACAAGCTTTCCCTCCTGTGGAAGCACTGCTGGAGGTGAGCAGTGATGAGTTGCTGGGGATGGGTCGTGCCCAGAGGGCAGGAGCAGGTGGGTGCTCCGTGCCCATCCCTCCATCCCTGCTCCCAGGGTGGGAGGGGTGGCAGGGTGCCAGTGGCTGCATGGTTACGGGCTTGGAATGTCCCTGCCCTCGCCATTCGCCACGCAGAGGGTTTATAAATAAAAAAATTCTGTCTCACGTGCTTTTCCAGCACAGCCAATGCCCAAACTACCCCTGACTTTGATAAAGGCAGCACAGGATTCGTTAGGTAAGAGCTTAACGAGCTGAGAGGTGGGACTGCGCCATCCTGGCAGAGCGGGGTGTTTGCTCCCCACCTCCCTGCTGAGAAACAAACCCTTTCACTTTCTGTATTGGCTTCAAATTAGTTTGTACACTACAAATTAATCAATTACCGCCACCGTATTTTGGAGATGAAATTCAGGCCGAGCAGGGCAATTTGTATTTGTCACACTTAAGGGACTCTATTGTACTGAAAGGCAGAGGATTTGAGAACAACTGGGTTTAAAGCTGTTGAGCTCCTCTTCCTAGAGCCTGCTGCAGCAGCAAATTGACTGGCTGTGCCTCTCAGTTCTGCAAAAGAACAAACCCAAAAACTCCCCTCCACTTTTTATATCAAAACCGCTCTGTGCATTTCAGTGTACGAGCTATTAGTTTTTTTGAATCTGGATCAAATCAGGCATTTTTCCCCCAGCAAATAGTCCTCCAGTGTGCTTTTTGCATTTGATTCAAAGGCCTGTGTATTATTTGATGTTCTTAGGAGATAAACAATAAACTTTTGAATATGTTTTTTCCATTTGAATACAAGCCTAGGGATGCTTCACCCTGCATCCTAAAGCCTGATTTCCCCTGGGACTCATTATCATGCAGCTCACATGTTCAGTCACCTACACTGTTGAACTTACTATCAAATAACCTTCGAAATGTTACTAGTTATTACATGTCAGAGGGCAGATTTATGATAAACTAACTTTGAAACAAAATAATGAATTCTCAGCGTTCTGTTTCCAGCAGCATTTCTGGTAATTTGGCCGGATTTAAATTTTAAAACAGTAAGTTGCCTTTTTCTCTTATTCTGTCATATAAAACAGCTCCCTCCCCTCATGAAATTTCTCCCTCCTTAAATAAGGTTTATGAGGATTTGAGCAGTGCCTATAAAGAATAAAAATGAGAACATTTGTCTGGGAGCTACCAAACTGCCCACTGGAGTTCATTTGTGATTAAACTTTCAGAGCTTTCTAACTTGGTGAAAGTTAAATTAACTTAACCCTTAGCACAGTCCACCTGTATTCCAAAACATAGCTGGGCAGTAGATGTTTGCAGGCAGAAATATTTCCTCCTCGTGCCTTTTACTGCCAGTATTTTGAGGTTTTGAGTGGTGTTCTTGTATTAGAGTGACAAAATCAAAAGTGTTGTCTTCTCAGAGAGCTGGTTTATGGCAGACCAGAAAGGTTTTCCAAGAGGATATTCTGAATTTCAGCCCCCAAAGTCCATATTTAGGGAACTAAATAATTGGCCAATTTTCATGAAGGCTGAGCATGACTTCAGGGGATCTGTGGGCACTTGGCCTCTTTCAAATGGCAGCCCGAGCGACCATGACTTTTAATGAGATATCAGAGGGAGGAAATGCAGGTAGATAAATGCCACGCACCCATTTTGGAGGTGATTAGAGGAGCAAACATCTGCAGATGAAATTTAAAAGCACTCAGTACGTCAAAAATAAAGTCTGGCTAATTTGGGGGAAAATCGGTGCGGCTCTTCTTGGCATCAGCGGGGTTTTTGTGGCTGCATTTCAGATGAGCACGGGGCAGATTAATGTCTGCAGGATTTTCATCTCCTACCAGACAAAGTCGAGGCTTTGAGATAGTGCTGATCTGTGAGACTGCACGGAAAGTGCCTGACCCGGGGTGGCTCTGTGAAGCTGGGGATAGAACCTCCATCTTCAGGGCTCTCTCTCATCTCCTTTGCTCCCCTCGCCGTGATTATGGTTCTCCAAGGGCACCACGGGCAAAAGTTCCATAGCAGGCTGTCTATTAATATTTATGCAGCAATTCAGGAGGTGATGCATTGTTAAAATACAAGTTGGAAATGCACCAAATTTAATCACTTTTAGCACTAGAAATTATCTATTTCTACGTCAGCTAGAAGGCGGGGGGGTGGGGTGGGGGCATTGTTATGTTATTTTATTTTTTAACCAAGTTATTTGCCAGTTCTGACACAGCTTGAATTAAAGGGCAGTAAAAGATAAAGTTTTTCTAAGGAATGCAAGAGATCTCTGTGAAATTTAATGTGAGGAGTTAAAAGATATTTAAAGTGAGCACTCAGTGAGTGAGGACGTGCAGGGATCAGCCGTGCCACGTCAGCCAGGCCCTGGCTTCGTGTGTTGGATCTGGTGTGCACAGAGGCCACTGGGATTTGCCCTTTGCTTCCATGCAATTCCTCCTGCCTGCACGGAGAAAGAATATTTTTATCACTGATATCACTTCATTTTTGCAGCTGTCTGCTGGCATCAGGTTAGTAATATAAACTCTGTCAGAGAGCAATCTCTGCCTTCCACAGGCTGGAAAATCCACAATTATTATTTAGAGTTAACCTCCTCAGAAAGTGGTCCTTGCTGAAACTGTTCAACTCCAAAAAGAATTGTTAGTTATTGTTATCTGAGGACCTCCTACAGCCTTCCCTTGGTCAAATAAAGCTTTTTTTTTTGTTTTCAATAGGACTTTTTTTCTGAGACCAAGCTCTGAGCTTTCATGCAAGTAAGATAAATCCAGTGAAAGCAAAACATTAATTAAAATGTATTAAAAAAATAAAAAAAGAAAATGTTCCAGAAGAGCGTGGTGCTCAAATGGAGCACTTTTTTTTCAGGTCACTTGGCTTTCTGATGTCATTTCTGGCAGCTTCGTTAGCCTGGCTCCATCACGTTCTGCTCTGAACGATAACGTGATGGGAGATGATCAAAGTGAGAATGCAAAAGGCTCAGGACATTTAAAAAATGTTCTATTCTGGAAATTGTTCTAAAACTATAAACAGATTACATTAAAAATCTGTCTTACCCAACATGGTTGCTCATCATCCTTTTTTAGAAGGAGCTATTGAGAAGTTTGGGTAAACAGTCTTGAAGTCTTTATGATGGCAAGCTGGAAATTTCTCTGGAATTTTAGGCAACCCGAGCCTCTCTGAAATGGAATGTAACCCATTTCTGCTGCTAGGTGCCTTGTTTTAATCTTTATACTTAAAAGTGGCAAAGCATATGGGTCAGATCACCCACTCCTGCTAATGGACACAGTTCCCTTGGACTTGGGTGTCCAATTATGCCAGCTAAAGATCTGTCTGTTGCTGGGCTTTATTTCCTTATTTTTCTTGTCTTCCTGATCTCTGACCCTTTGTCAAAGGAATGCTATCTATAATATGATAATAACATGAAATTCTGAGCTCTCTTTCTAACAATATACCCCAAAGAATTGTCAGGATGCTCACCTTTATGGGAAGAGCAGCTGATGAGCAGTTTCAGCCTCACAATTGTCTTTTCCTGGCACAGGGAGAAAGTTTGGTATCTGTTCCTGGCCTGTGGTGGGATATTAACCATTTCTGCATTTCCAATTGCTTTGTGGGCTGGGTGAGTAAATAAACTCCTTGGCAAGTCAACAAAATGAGGAGGAGGCCATTTTTTCCTGATTTTAGCTGCATTGTAGTGCTTGGGAAAGTGAGACATTTGTGAGGTTTTTAAGGGCTCCATCCTCTGGTGCTCTCAATGAGTGTGAGGATGTGGCTGAAGCAGGAGGCAGAAATCCACAGGCACTGTGACACCTTGGGTATGGAACGGAGCTACACGGGAGGATTTCCATCTCCAGGCAGGATTTGACTTTCTGTTTTGATTTATGGGCTGAATATAAATGTGTATTTTAAGGAGTCATTAGAGTTTGTGGTTTGAAATATGCAGGTTTGTGTAGGAAAGGGTGCTCGGGCTCCTTGCACAGGAGAAAAAAATGTGTGTGGGAAGAAAACCCTTCACCTCAGGCTCTTTACACCAAATAAGTGATGGGATGGTCAGGAATGGCATGTTCCATGAAGAAGCAGGGAAGGAAAATAGACAGGGAATACCTGTGCTGGGCTTCATTGTGAAACATCTATTCCAGGTGTATTTTTATCTAAATTCGTGGTGTTGATAGGGAAGTGCTTGAGCGGTGTTGGGGCTTGTAGGTGTAAATAAAGAGAGGCGCAGCAGGAAGGAGCTCAGCCAGCTGGGACATCCTAAATGTTGGGAGAGGCACATCAGGACAATCCCTTGATACCCACAGCGAGAGGTTTTGGCACCTGCCAGGCTTCCCCGTCCCCACCCTGCTGCAGGCTGGAGCTCCTCTCCTTGGGTGGCAGCAGCACTTGCAGCTGGTGACCCTCGTTTGGTGCCCTTTGGCTCTGCCTTGGCTCCAGCTCTTATCATTTGGGTAAATGCTGCTCTTGTTTACAGTAATGGGAATCTGGAGCAGCCCCTCTGCCATTTCTCCAGTGCATATATTGCACTCGGGGTAATTCCCATCTCCTGCTTCGTGCAGATGGAGCCTGGGAGCGAGGGAGGCTCCTTCCCAACTCCCCACATCCTGCTCTGCGAGCCCCAGGTGACTGTGCCAGCCACACAATTCATCTGTGAGGATGGGGGAGCTGCCCTTGGTCTTTTGTCCCCCTCTCATCTGCAGCACTTCCCTTCCCAGCTCCAAACCCAGCCGTGGCTCAGGATGCAGCCCCCAGTTTCTTCCCACACCTCGTGGATTGAGCCCGGAGAAAAGGCTGCCTGGCCATGACAAACTGAGCATTGGCTCCGTGATTTGTGTAAGCTCGAATTTTCCACTAATTCACTTATATATCCTAGATGGAAAACACAGCCCCGGGGCTGCTATAAACCATGCTGCTGCAGCCACAAAGGGCCGTCCTGCCAGCTGGGAGTCGCTGGAGCATGCGGAGCGTCGGGGCCAGGGCAGGACTCAAACCCAGAGGATGCACTTGTCACAGGGGCTGTGGTGTGGGAGCAGCTCCAGCCCTTCCTGGGGTGGTTCCAGCCCTGGCTCAGCCCGGTCAGTGCAGGACAGGCAGGAGCCAGAGCTGTGTCCTGGCTCTGATCAGTGCCCGCTGCCTAAAACCAGCCCCTGGTTTGGGCTGTTTGGTGGCAAACACCCTGGCTTGCTGCTGCTCTCCTGCAGCCTCCGTGCACCCCGGGGCTTTGTTTTGTGCCGTGGTGCAATTCCCCAGCATTAATTTTCTGTATAAGCCACCCATAGATAATTTGAGAGCGTTTTCTTTTAAGCACAGCGAGAGTGGCACATCGGCTGATTCCCCAAATGATTGCTTGTCTTGTGACAGAGAGCTGTTGACCTGCTCCTTTAATGTTACAAGTCTGCATCTAACTGCTCTCTTAATCCAACCTACTTCCTTCTTTTTAATGAAATTGTCCCTTTAGCCTTTTTCCTGGGCTGGCTTTTCAACACTAACATTAGAAGCAGGCTGCTCAGTTCTTTCCTCTGCTAACATCTTGCCCAGAGCTAACTTGCAGCTTCACTCTGTCAGCTGTAAGATATAGATATACTGTTGTCTTAATTACTCATATTTCTCCTGCTGCTCATAATTCTGCTTGTTCCACCAAAGAGCTCTTCAGAGAGCTTTACCGCTTCCCTCTGCCTTTCTTTGGGGGTTTAAAGGTTGTCAGATATATAAACGATCCTTGTTGCAGAGCTTTGGTGGTGACAGTGTCCTTTGTGGAGAAGATTTAGGGGGATGGGAGGACTAAATACGGATGCTTTTAGGCTCCATCTCTGAGGAAGGAGAGAACACACATCGTGCTACCTTGCATAACAGAGCACCAGGGAGGGTGTTTGGCAAATCCCTTCTCTAATGAACAGCGAGGCAGCTGTTTCTTCTGCAGCTTAAAGTGCAGATGCTGATTGTCAGGAGAAGGGTTTTCTTTATCCACCACTGATTATCCGTGGCTGTATCTGGCTGACTGCTATTCCTCTAAAAATGCTGTTGAAAAGGGACTGGGCACTTAAAAAAAAGAATCACTGCTGTGCCATAGGGAAGCTGTAGTCCTTTGTGGTTTCTGCTCTCTCTTTTATGATTATATACTACTGTTTCTGTTATCTCTATTAATTAATCTGTCTGCCACAGCAAGTATTGCATGTTGAGTGATGTAGAGCAGACAGACAACGTGACTTCCATGGTTTTTTGGCTCAGGTTGGAACAAGTTCTGTCACCTCTGTGAGCTCTCTAGTGAGTTAAACCTTTGGCCAAAGTCCTTCTCTCGTGGCTACTTTGGGTCCACTCTCCATTTTAGCAGCCCTCAGCTCCAAGGTAGTTGAGTGGCAGAGTAGATTTTAGTATTCAGCTGGTTGTCTCAGTTCAGCTGGCTGACAGGTTCAGGACGCAGTACTGTGAGTTTATTGTTAATTGAATAAATTAGGAGCCTGTCAAACTGCTGTGGTTGAGCCTGTTTCCCTCATACAACTTGTGCTGGTGGAGTGCCTGGAGGTGGGACTGTGCTTTCCATGAGTGGGGCTTAATCCCCTCACTCCGGGTTTTGTTGTGGTTCTTTTATATATTATTTTATATATTTATATAATTTTTTTCAAATAATTATCGGTGAAAATGCTGTGCAAGGAATATGTGAACATCAGAGTGGTGAGAGGCGGTGACACCAAAGATAACACACAGGTTTCAGCAGGAACAGGCAAATAAACACCAGGCTGCAGTAAGTCATGACCAAACTCTTGCAGTAGCACAGACGTGACTAAATAATCTGTTAGAGGAAGCAAATGGAAACAGATGAGAGAAACTGGTGAGAGAACTTAGAAATAAAGAGTAATTCGGTTCAGAGTAGAGGAATAGCACAGGGAAAATAGGTCTTCAAGTCAGTGCTCTGCTCTTGAAGAGCTGAAAGGGATCAGAGGAGCTGTCTGGGGCAAGTCAAGTTCCAGGCAAGGTCACAGGAGTGAGGACACGAGGGAAATCCTGACAAGTTGTCTCAGTTCAGACCATTGCCTGTAGGAAAGTCGGAGTCAGGGAGCACCATGTGGGTATCACACAGTGCAACCCCAGCCCCAGACAAGAGGACTGGTGAGGATGGCCCTGGTAAAAGTCCAGGTTCCCTGAGGTTTGCCTCAGGAATGTGTTTGGTGCAGAGAAAACAGAGGCACAGGCTGTGCTGCTCAGCGTGGGCATCCCCCTGTCTGTGTGCAGGGTGAGCTCTGCCCGGGGCCAGGCTGCCCCAGCACCTCCCTGCCTGGGCAGAGCAGGGCACCAGGGCTCCCCAGGAGGACTCTGGGGCCACCACTGAGCCTGGCACTGCTCTGAGGCTGCTGCAGGCTGCAGAGCGCACGGGGTGAGCTGGTGTTTGGCTCTATTTACTCAAGGTTTCTTCCTGGAATCCCAGAGCTGCCTCCTGGAGCAGCTCTGAGGGCACAGGGCTGGGTGAGTTGGTGGCCAGGCAGCTGCTTTGGCACCCTGGCCACTCTGGCACTGGGCAGTCCCTCCCTTGCAGAGTGCTGGGTGAAGGCTCTGACCTGGTGCCTCAGCTCTCCAAATATAGGGATGTTTCCCCATGAACTCCTCTCTGCAAAGCCAAGGGCTGTTAAAAGAAGAAGGTCTCATGACTGTGTGGTACTTGGATGCCATGGTAATGTAATTAGCTGCAGAGCAATCTTACTAAAAATGTCCTTGGTGGAGGAGAGGACAGGGTGGGAGAGGATGGATGTTAAAGGGGAGGAAGTTTCCAGACCCGTGGCTTCACCACAGCTTGGCTGCTTCAGCCAAGTCCTGCAGCTCAAATGTGAATCCAGAGGTTCAGAGCACAATGTTTACTACAGCGTCCACGTGGGAGAGAAAGCAGCACAAACTCTTGGAGGTGTTAAGGGATTATATAACAGCTTCCCACCCCCAAGCCTTTCCAAGCCTTTGGAAAATTTTATAAAGTATCTTAAGCTAAAAACCTTTTTGAGCTGCTGGATAACTTGAAGCAAACTTCAGACGAGTATTCCCATTACTTTTCCCTTGCTCTCCTTTTTTCTCTTCAATGTTATCTATGGATCCAGGAACTCCCGGGCTGCCTAATCCAAAGGAGGCAGACATGGGGCTCTGCATGGAACTCGGAAAGCCTCGGTGCAGCAAAGCTGTGCTGCTGATTCCTTTATCTCTGTTACTCTGCCAAACCCTCCGAATTTGGCAACCTGGGTCTTTTTATATCCGTTAGGCCTTTTTTGTTCCCTCCCTCATGACCTCTGTGGCTGCATTTGCCAAAAGTTCCCCGTATTAGACATGAGGCTGTGTATCAGCATCCACAGGGCAGATGCTCCCAAGCTGCTGAAGTATTGAAGAATTCCAGAATGCTGGAATTGTGTGAAGCATTTGGAGTTCAACTTGAGCTCTGGTGAGCTGGAAGTTGCTGTAGCGAGTCATTTCACCAAGTTCTGTTCTCAGCTGTGTCCTCTAGAGAGGAAGAAATCAGTTTCTATTGTTTATGCTTAATCCTATTGCACATTTATATAAGCAATTATAGCTTTTATTTTGGGTTAAATGAAGACTGACTGTAGCAACAAAAAGTAAGGTTTCACAGAGGTATATTTTAAAAATCAAGTGAGATAGTGCAGTGATGCAGTGGAGGGTGAGCCTGGATTTGGTGGCATTTTGGTGGATTTCTGTATTCAGACATTGTTCTCTTTTATTTGAATTTTCCTGCAGTTAGGACAAGGCACAGGCAGCCTGTTTTCCATCCTGCTGAATGGAACAGAGCTCAAGGAGTTGAGCTGAGATTGTCTTCCCCTGCAAGAAAAATTTCTCTCTGTCACCCAAATGATAATTTTAAAGCATGAAAAACCTTCATCAGGACAGCAGCATTTTAACCCCTTACATTTTACAACCTGATCTTTGCAGAGCTAAAAAAAAAATCCCTGTTCCCTGAAGTTGTTCAGAGTTTGCTCTGGGTTGTAGAAGTCTGTAAGGTCACCTGGATTGCTGCACATCAATGTGGTCCCAACAGGGTGTTCTCGAGGAGATGAGCAGCGCTGTGATTTAATCCAAATCTGTTTAATCACATATAATCCACATAACTGAAATGTGCTCGCCCACGATCCGGTTTCAGAGCTGTACTGAAGGCAGGGAAATCTTGTGTTGTCACAAGTCCTGCTGACATCAGTGGGGTTTCTTATTGATGCAGGACTTAGCGCTGGCACATGCAATTACAGCAAAATTTGGGGTTTAGCATATTTGCAATTTACTGCATTTTGGGAAGCTCTTGCTTGGAGGTGAGTGAGTAAATGAACTCTGGGCCATATCCAGAAAATCTCAGACTGAAGAGTTGTGCCAAGTGCCAGGGAAAATCATACAATTATCTGAAATAATTTGTGGTGTGATTAAAAAAAAAGCTGTAAAGGTTTGGTTTATATTTTTGTATTAGAAATGTCACTTGCTACGAATGAAAAAAGTCCTGTGCTTCCCTCAAGGCATTCTGTGTTGGGTCAGAAAAGTTTCAACAACAAACCCATAGGATTTGTCAGCATAAATAACACCCAGATGTTATTGCAGTTGCAGTTGAAATAACCAGTTGCTGGTTATGATTTTCATCTCCAAGATCCCAAAATCTACTCAGACCCCATTACTGGGATGTGCACACAGCTCTGTGGCCTTGGAGCTGTGCATCCTAAACCCTGCATCCCAAACCCTGCATCCCAAACCCTTCATCTAAACCTGCATCCCAAACCCTGCATCCCAAACCCTTCATCTAAACCTGCATCCCAAACCCTGCATCCCAAACCCTGCATCCCAAACCCTGCATCCAACCCTGCATCCCAAACCCTGCATCCCAAACCTACATCCCAAACCCCCCATCCAAAACCCTGCATCCCAAACCCTGCATCCCAAACCTGCATCCCAAACCTGTATCCCAAACCTACATCCTAAACCCTGCATCCCAAACGTGCATCCCAAACCTACATCCCAAACCTTGCATCCCAAACCCTGCATCCTAAACCTACATTCTAAACCCTGCATCCCAAACTCTGCATCCCAAACCTGCATCCTAAACCTGCATCCTAAACCTGCATCCTAAACCCTGCATCCCAAACCCTGCATTCAAACGCTGCATTCAAACCCTGCATCTAAACCTGCATCCCAAACCCTTCATCTAAACCTGCATCCCAAACCCTGCATCCAAACGCTGCATTCAAACCCTGCATCTAAACCTGCATCCCAAAACCTTCATCCCAAGCCCTGCATCCCAAACCCTGCATCCCAAGCCCTGCATCCCAAGCCCTTCATCCCAAACCCTGCATCCCAAACCTGCATCCCAAAATCTTTTCAGAGCCAGGGGAGCTGTAAACAGCTGAGCAATCCTGGTGAACAGAGCCCACACAACTGTGCAAAGTAATCCCTCAAAAATGATGGAAAGGTCAAAAAGAAAACACCACACTTTCCAACCCACTGAGACCCCAGCCAGGCTTCAAGGTAAATACTGAAATAAATAAATAGTGCATGATCTGAGGCTGAATCTGTACCCAAAACCACAGTTTGTTGCTCATCCAGTGAAATAATAAATACAAGGTGAACTTTTTTTTCATCTTTCAAACTGTGTCACCTCTGGTGCATTTCTGACGTGACTATTTTTTTTTTTTTCTCTGTGGCCATTTTGCAATTTTCTCTGGGTTTGTTTTGATTGTAAATAGGCACACACATTAGCTAAAGCCAGATAATTTTCTCCTGGCCAGCTTTGCCAGTAAATCACTGAGCTATGTAATTGGGTTTCTATAAAATTATGCACTGCAAACTTGGGAATAAGTAAAACAGAAACAAAAAGTTGATTTTTGTGAATAGTACCATTTTTTTACATTCAAAACTTCTGTTTGACTCCATTTTTCTATTCCCTATCATGATAATTCTTTAAATCTTGAATGAAAATCCAGCTACAGGATAAATTCAAGCAGAACTGATAATAATTTCTGGTTTGGCTTGTAGGTGGAGTTGAATACCATGGTTAACTGCAAGCAATATGTTCTGAAGATGATGGTGTTCAGACAAATACCCAATTTGATTTTGATAAATTGGATGCAAGACTTTGACCAGCATGAGAAGAACAGGTGAGAACCCTTGAGACTGATGCAGAAATAATCGGTATTTTGATGGTCAGGAAAAATATTGCTCCAGCAGCACAATAGATCTTCTATTAGAAACTCAAAATACTAATTACAATCTGCCTAAAGACTTATTATAAATGAAGTGGAGATGGAAACATGTTTATATTATGGGGAGGCTTATTTGCAGATAAGCAGGAAACCAGTCACACATCTTCACAAACATAATTTTAGCTGTTTTAATTAGCAGGTTTGCTTTGATTTAATTTAATTCAGCGATTCCTTCTATCTTTACTGACACATGTGCAAATAAAATGGGCTGACCTGACTCCTGACACGCCGTTTCCTTTTTCATTTCTGGATTTGTTGTTGTTGATTCCGGCAGTGTTTACGGTGGAATGATGGGGTCAGCACTTCCTCCCAGCACGGCCACAGATGGAGGGTGGGGATGACAACTCTGCATCTGAGGGGGCTTTTTTTCCCCCCAGCACTGCTGATTCCCGAGGTGCTGGATGTCAAAGGCCAGCAGGAGTCCCAGTAACCTCCAGTTTCCAATTCTATTTAGGGTCGGAATGACAAAAAAAAGAGTTTTTCTTGTGTAGTTGTGGTAAAAGTGAAGCGACCTTTTTTTTGCTGTAGAGCCAGACCCTGGAAAGAAACCCCACGTGTGCATCAGCTTTGGGTGGAAAAACAAGCTTTAAAGCTGTCAGAATTCATATATTTAATGTTTGGAGATTTGGTGGGTTTATTTAACAGTGAAAGTTGTTATTGACAGAATAAGAGCACGTAGTCCAGGCTAAAATCACAACATTAATACCCTGACAAAACCCCAATCTGTGCTGACTTTGTTGAGCTTTTTATTGGTCTGAGGGCTTGGAAAGTATTTTTTCTTCTTTATGTCAGAAAAAACCATTGTGAATACGCCAGGTGTTGTTCTCCCCTCCCTCTGCACCCTCCCTCTGCAGTCTCACAGCTCTATAATAGGTAATTAAAACAATCACTGAAACGTTTCAAAGCTACTGCAGCCTTTACTTGACTTTTAAAATTCCTATTTGAAGAAGAATGTTAAAATTAATTTGTATGTGGCTCAGCAAAGTGCTCTTTACTTGAGCAATGGACTTTACAACATTGCCAACAAAAAGAATGGAATTAATATTATATTTGCCTTTATCTAGGGTTATTCTGTTAACTGTTTTATACTAGAAATTAATTTCAATATCACACAAATGCCTGCAAGTCTTGAATGCAGCAGTTTTAGCATGCAGCCACAGCTCTCTTAGTTCATAATCGTGGTAAAAATAGGAATTCAAAAGGAATAAAGTTGCCAGGACAATTAAATGATTCTATCCCCAGATAATGGGAGGATGAAGTTTATATTCTTGGACTGTAAAATCCATAAGAGGGAAAAGTGTTATTAAAGAAGCATTGTGTGGTTATTTTGAAAAGAATGTAATTTTACAAGTTTGTCTTTCTACTGAGGAAAAAATACTTTGGAGTCGTTGGGATAGAAGCATTTTTGGTGTGGAAGCATTCCTCTGTTTTTCTTCCCCTTCTCTGCTTTTCATATTGCATTTCCCTGCTTCTGTAGGCCTTTGGAAGACTTGTAATTCATCCTTTCTGGAATTCCTGGTCTATGGGACAGGATTTTATTATTAAAATGAGCTTTCTTGTAATGTATTCTTTCTGATCCTTAAAAAAACTCTTAATCTTTACAAATGAGTGTTTTATCTCCCTGTAAAGGGGATCCTACCCTCCTTCCCTCACTTGTCCCTCTTTGGGATTGGCACTTCCCTGGCATGGCCAGGAGTGGTGGCAACCACTTTCTGCAAGCAGAAAAGACAAGTTGAGGAATTTTTGGGATATATGGAATAGGTTCAGGCTTTGAAATGACTGATTAAAAAAAGGAAAAAGCCAGGTAGGATGGAAGGTTCTGCATCTCCCTCGTTGGTGTGTGGGGAATCCTCGCCTGGTGTGGAAGTCAATATGTGAATAAAGCAAATGTTTTTACGTGTTTACTTATGGAAATCTGAGAGATACCAGGGAACAGGGTGCAAACCAAAAATATCAATACTGACAAATTCAAATAAGGACTTTTCACTATTAAATTTCAAATATACCACTATTTGTGCAAACATTTCCCATTTAGGAAAGAGAGCATAACCTCTGTTTTTGCTCCTTTGTGGACATTTTTAACTCCTTCATGAATGTTTCTAAATCCTTTTCTTCTAACCACACACAGGCATGGCAAACAAATTTACAAATGTGGATAAAAATACAACTTAAATCCTCATCTGCGTCCTTGCGTCAACACAACTCAATCTGACAATGTGTTTTTGCCAGGTGGAACAAAGAGCAATAAATTAGTTCTGAACATTTATGATCTTGCATTATAAAGACTCCAACAGACTGTGTTCAAAATCAATTGTCAGAGTGATGGGGATTAATAACTCTGGTTCTGTAACCTTTTCCATATCTGCAGCCTGGCTAAGGGCACGTTTCAAGATCTGCTGCCATATTTCATTATTGCAACCTCCGTTTGAAAGACCTTTTTGATGCTTAAAAAAAAGAAACAGATTAGGTTTTAGTAGGGCTGGATGAATAACTCAGAATTAATAATTCACTCCGTGAATTTTGCCTCTTATTCTGTAGGAAGAATGAAGAAAAAATAGTTGTCAAAATTTTTCTAGTGACTCATTGGGTTTTTCTATTAATCAATAGTAGAAATCAGAATTCAGGCTGTGTTATGTATTTGTGATTGATCAGTCAGGTTGTATTGGTTTAATTCCCCAATTAATTGAGGACAAATACTAGAATAAATTTTGTGATTAAATATTTGAGGAGACAGTTTTTAAAAATCCCTTTCCACCTTCACACATGCTTGAAATCAGGTTTGGAAAGATCTCTTGAAAGTAAAAATCCAAGGGCATGAAAATTGTTGGAAAGGAAATGCAAATAAGGCAGGAATGTGGCCAAGCCATGTTTATTACAAGACACAAATAATTTTGAGGCTTCCACAAAGTTTCTCTTCTTATCTCCAACACCTGTTTTAGGAGAAGAGTAATAAACATTGGGATAAATATAGGAGCAAGGTAAAGGAGAGGTTTATTGAATTTCCCTGCCTCCCCAGCCACTGTGCTGAGTTTTATGGGAGGGAAGTGTTTGATGTAAGTGAAACCCCGTGAAGAATTGGCACCTCTTGGCTCTCTCTGCCTCCCAGCTGGAATCTTTGCATCCCACCCGTGCCAGGCTAAGAGGCATCCGTGTCTTCTCCTGCATTTTCGTGCACTTTACTTTGCTTTCTTCCTAAATAGAGATAAAACAGTTAAATATTTCCCAACCAAATGCCCACATGTGATCTCCAGGGCCGTGCATACCATCAAACTGTCATTTCCTTCGATTAACCTTCGCCTGACCTCCCTCCCCGAGGCGCTTTCCCATCCCCTTGTTCCTCCACTGAAGCCTGGTGCTCTCTCAGGTGAGTGCCTCTGTCACTCAGGAGCTGGACACGCTCCTGGAGAACCCCTTGGAGATGCTGGGATGGAAAACTGGGCAGAATTTGCCCCAGATTACACAGCCCAGAGCTGGGCATGTCCAGAAGCGCAAAGGAAGCGCAGCTCGGATAAGAGCAGGTGCAGAAACTTGAATTTTAAGAGTGTCTATTAAGTGTTGTATGGATAGTGTGAAATGTTTAAGATCATAAAAGGTTCAGGACTGAGATCTACAGGACTTTTCTGTTGTAACTCCTTCATGTTCTCAGGAAGGACCAGTTTGTGGAGAATAAAATCAAGACCAGGAGAGGATCAGAGTTAATGAGTCACCTCCTTACAACAGCAGAGTTTGGAAATTGCCAGGGTTGTCTATTTCATCATTTTGAAACCCAACAGGTCTGTGTTTAATCTCAATTTTTATCTACAGATAACAAGAAAATGAAAATGAGGAAGCCCAGAAGAAACAAAACATTTCAGAATGATTCATCCCTACAAAAATTTCAGTTACTCCAAATTGAGCTCTTTTTACCTTGTGGTTTGCAAGAAATGCTGATGTTTGTGTCAGCTTGGGACAATTTCATTTTATTTTTTTTTGTCCTGAAATTCTTCTAGAGAGAACAGCAGAGAGCAGAGAAAGCAAAGCCTACATTGAACCCATAACTTCTGCTTATGGAATAAAATGTATTTTGGGATGGTAACAAAGGCCATGTGTGGTGAAGAATCTCTTCATCCCAAGGTAAGCTGGTACAGTGGCACAAGCTGAAACGAAGCACTTTGGTTCTAGGCTTAATTTGACTGTTAAATCTCATATTTTTTGCTGAGAGATAAAAAATGTGCCATCAGAAGCCTCAGCATCACATCAATTCCTAAGGATGAGGATGGTTTATCCCTTAAATCAGTCTGTGATGTAGTAAATAGGTCAGAAAATTCCTCACCATTTCATCACCAGGAATAATTTACAGATCTCACAGGATTTTTGTAGATAGAGAACCTTGGAAGTATTTCGTTGGAAAAGACCTTTAAGACCATCAAGTCCTTTTTTTTTTCCTGCTGAATCCCACTTTTTCCTTTTTGCTTTATTACTGCGTTAACACTTAAAGAACAGAGTCTAAGTATGCAGCATTCCATGATTTCTACTCAATCCCTGAATCATAAAACCTGTTGGAAAATAGTTTTAAAAGCAAGAAAAAAATGGCGGTGTAAGATTCCTGTGCAAACACTGGATCCACTCCTTCTGCTGAGAGTTTATAATCTATTTTTCAAGTTTTTATTCATGCTGGCTTTTGTTTTTCCCCTATTCCAGTGGGAATGTTACATTTATATGTTACATTTATAAATTAGATGGAAGCAGACATAGCAGATGGACAGTGGGGATTTTGGTAAGAATTTCCAGCACAGTGTGGTTGGTGGACCAGTAACACCAAGTTCCTGCACTGGTGGGAACTGGTATGACTGGTTCAACTCTGCTTTAATTAATATCTAAAAAAATCATTCTATAATTCCACAGGGATTGTAAAAAAATCCCACTTTTGGAGTAAATGTGACCCATTATTGTCCCTGTTGAGGTTTTTTCCAAATGATTCTCCATAAAAAAAAAAACCCAATATTTTCTGTGCAATCCTCCCCCCAAACCCATCTGCAGTGACGGGGCTGTACTCACCTGCTGGAGTGGAGAATTTAAATGGGAGAACAAAAAGAAACTGAAATTGCCTTAGGGATTGAGGTCAGGTGAAGGTTAATCAAAGGAAATGACGGTAAAATGGCATTCAGGGCTCTTGGTACATTTTTAATCATTCCTCTCTCTGTCGCTCATAAAAGACACAAAAGATGTCCAACTTTTTGCCATTGTATTTAGTTAAGGATGACTTCTATTTTTGTCTTGATTGTTTTAAAATAGCCTTTCTTTTCGATTTCTCTCGTAGATTTAGCTCCTGAAAACTTGCATCGCAGTGCCTTAAAGATGTGTGTGGGAAATTGGGAATGTGTGTGTGGGGGGAAGAAGAATGTTAAGAAAAGGGAGTAATTTTCCCCAGAATATCTCTCATTTTAACTTCTCTTTCTCAAGTGATAGATTTTGAAGGATTTCTAGAAGTCATGAGTTTAGGGAATAAATACTCAGGAAAGCTAAATATTCACATTATTACACAAGTGTCAGGCTAAGTGAAGTTCATGATTGCAACTACTGGAAACAAGAATAGTTTCTTTCATATCCTGCTATCTACAAGTTATTGTTCTGGTTTTAAATCGAAGTATTTTTTATGTTTTTTGTAAAAAATATTAGAATAATCTCCACAATTGCTATGAAATTGTGAAGTCGTGTCTGAATTCGCAGGCTGTTGGTTTTATTCTGATTTTGTGTATGTGAAAAGGCCCCGTTTGGGAACTTTTCTTTCCCAAGTTTGGAGTTGTCACTTTATGCCCGTCACCTCAGATAACTTTGGCATAACTACAACAGGAACAGGAGCAACTTTATGTAACTTATAACTGCCCAAGGCGGCTTTTAAAAAATGTGAGCAATGCATTTTTTTTTTTCCAACTCTGTTTGTATAGACTCCCTTCCCCCTGTAACAGAAAGGGTCCTGAATGGGATGGATTAAACCCAAACTGCTCTTAACTGAGGTAACTTGGAGTAGAAAATGTGTTCTCCCTGCTCTTTCCATCAGTGTTGTGCACTGAGCCCCTTGAATGATGCAGCTGGAGCTGAGCTTAGGCAGGACCTTGAGCCAAGTCTAGGCAAGACCTTAAGCCTTTGGAGAGGTATAAAAACACATCTCTGCCTCCCTGTGCAAAGTATCCCCGTTGTGAGTTGCAGGAAAATGAGATTTTATGCATATGAGATGCTCCACACTTTGGGGGAAAAAAAAAAAAAAAGGAAAAAAAAAAAGGAATAGTCTGGAAGTGATTTCCCTGTGTGTCCCTGTGCTGCTGTGGCTGGGGTTGCCACTGGGAATGTGACACTTTTCCTCCAGATCCCACTTAGCAAAGGTTGCCACATGGATGCCAGATGGGCTCTTTGCCAGGGAGGAGGAGGAGGAGGAGGAGGAGGAGGAGGAGGAGGGAAAGCCCTGCCCACCCTGCAAACGCTGCTGAGGAAAAGCCCATCAGGGAATTAATGTGAAAAGTGGGGGAAATGGGAAATCTGTATCAGAAGTCATTGAGCAAAGGTTGGGTTGAGCTGAGCTCGCTCCCAGGGAAGGGGAGAGGAGCACGGTGGGGAAGGCTGGGCTCTGCTGCTGGGGGTGCAGGAGCTCCCAGCAGCAAGTGCCTGGTTTAGCAGGCACGGAGAGATGAGGAGCCCGGGGATTTCTGTGCTCACAGGGCCTGGCTGGGGTTTTCTGCTGCTGTAGCAATGCCAGTGCCAGGTTCATGGAGGGAATTTTTCACCGCAGCCTCAGCCCGAGCAGCCAGCGCTGTCCCTGGAACTCCCTGCCTGGCTAAACCTCTGTCCTACTAACAGGAACCCAAATGGGTTTTGGTGTGTCTTTGGCAAAACAGGAATATCTGTTTAAGAAAAAGAGCAAAATGTGAGAGAGAGCTTTTAAAATGAGAGTTGAGTACCTGAGTTGAAGGCAGCATTTGCTGCTGACAGCTGGAACATTCCTGGACTGAGGGAATGTGATTTTTCCACCTGGTCCAGTGGAAGATGCCCCTGCCCATGGTAAGGGAGCTGAAACTGGATGAGCTTTAATGTCCCTTCCAAACCAAACCATTCTATGATTTTTTTTTTTTTTTTTAACAAACAGCATGACCTCAGAATTTTGCTGAAATAAATTCTAAAGAATCATAGCCAGGCCATATCTCTACTTTTAAAACATCCAATAAAAATATTCAGTATATTGCACCCCTGCATGTCCAGATTATTGAAGCATGGCAAAGATCAAGTTGGTTTGAGCATTTTTTTGCAGCTACTGGGATCATCACTCCCTCTCCTGCCCATGGATCAGGGCTGCTTGTGAAGACAAGTTATGGTCTGAATGTAGCTGGATTAGTGGGTTTGGGTGTTTACCGTGTTGCAAAGTGATGTGGGATAAAATAGGAGTATTGAGATTTTCCCCATGGGTGGAAAATGGGGTTTGTGGGCAGAAAGAGGGGTCTGGTGTTCAGTCTCTGCTGAAGCTGAGGTGAGGGCAGTGAAGCAGCTGAGCTGAGGGGAAGCTCTGCCCGGTGTCTCACAGTTTTTCAGGCTGGTTTTAACATCGTGTACTGAATTGCCAGCCTGAGAGGGGGGCTCAGGGTGAGGAACCTCACTGGAGCATCAAAGGAATACGATAAAATATGATGGAGGAACAGCAACAACTGATGGCTTTGCATTTCCTTTCACTCCCTGTTTCTGGAGAGAAACCTTCCATGCGAGTATTCTCAGGTGATGCCTTGGTTTCTGCTGGAATAAATTGCTTGTCTCAGTTTGATCCCTGAGCCTTTTGATAAAAATAATGTGGTTTTGTGCCTTATTAGAAGCGTGGTTGAGTCCAAACCCTGGCAGGGCTGTGCTGGGTGTGAGGGACCAGGGCGGGTCAGGGATGTGCTGAGTACAGAGGCTCTGGGGGCTGCTGGCAAACAGAGGGTTTGTCTCTGCTTCTCTCAGCTTTCCACCTTCATTTTCCACCCTTCCACCATCAAGATGCAGGGATGTTCAGGAGGAAACTCACGCTGTCTAATTTAAGATGTCCAATTTAGGTTGCTCCTGGCTGTAACAAAGCACAAGCCCTGCTTGCTGCAAGTCTCTTCAGTTGCAGAGTCAGTTTTCCACCGGAGCAGAAAGCACAGTGGGAGCAGCTCCACATCTCAGACAGGGCTGTTCCCCTCCAGAGCTGTCACCAGGCCACTGGGCTCTCACTGAGCACCCAAATCAGATCCTCTGTGGGGGCAGAACCAGTCCTTGCACAGTAATCTTACTGTTGAGGCAGCTCATTTTATTGTGAAGGTTTCTGTGATAAATCCTCAATGTAAGCAAGGTTTGAAAAAGAAAGGAGTCAAAGCCCTTGAAAACATTTCCAAGTGGGAAAGTTTCACAACGAGCTTGGGGTAAAGCTCAGTTTTCACCAGAAGGGTGGGAATAATCTCCATGATAACCTGCTGGGTCATCACTTCTCCTGCTGCTCTGTCCCATTGGCTCTTGCAGCTCTGGAATCAGTGAGCAGCAGAAGGCAGCCAGCTCTGTTTTCAGGTTAGGGGAGGTAGACCCCCTTGCTGGGGTTATTTGTTGTATCAGCTGAATTTAATTCAATGCTTAAAATAGAGACAAGCCAGTTCTGAGGGATTTTAACCTGAAAATGCCCTGGGAGCAGTCACTCCCTGCACTCTGCTGCAGGAGGATGGGAATCCAGAAGCACCTGGACACCACA
Organism: Vidua chalybeata; assembly: GCF_026979565.1. Lineage (NCBI taxonomy): Eukaryota > Metazoa > Chordata > Aves > Passeriformes > Viduidae > Vidua > Vidua chalybeata. The sequence continues at coordinate 15,358,897 of NC_071543.1, read as the reverse complement.
CAGGTGCTCCAGGAGGACCTTCAGAAATCATCAGAAATTTGGGAGGGTCGTGGCTGCCTGGGCAGCCCTGAGAGGCTTTGGACCATTTGCTGAGGCCACCTGTGGCTATGGGTTTAGAGGATGTGTCACTCCTTCACTCTGGCATCCGTTCAAAGCCCTGATTCTGTGCATCAGTGTCTTTCAGATGAAGAAAGTGAAATCCTTTCTTGCCCCTGGTGTCTGAGTAAATTGATATCAAATTCTCTAATGAAAAGACAACTGTTGTCAGCAGAGGCAAGCAACAAGAAAATCTGGGACAGGAGGTAACTTCATGATGGATTCTACATCCTCAGGGACTTTCTAAGCTCTGAGGATTAATTTTCTATTACATCCACGTGTGGGGCTTCCCTTAAATACACTTCCACTAACAACTTAATACTTTTTTCAATTGCAGCACCATAAAATGCTACAACTTTTTTTTGACATTCTGCCACTTGGAGGCCAAAGCTTTCATCACTGTGACTGTTGTTACCACCTTTTACTTTTCTTAAATGAAGCATCTTTTTGCTGCCCCACTGAAGCCATGGTTTTGTGGAGAAAAAGGAAAAAAACAGGGAAAAACCCCCTCGGGAGCTGAACTTCTGCAGGGGTTTGCACTCCATGAGCTTGATCTGCAAGTCCTGATGGACTTGCAAATGCTTCACAAGTGTCTCTTCTCAATACTTTAGCTCAGTTGCCTCAGCTTGCTTTATCATTATTTTTTTTTTAGATTTCTTTATATATTCTTTATTTTACCATCTCTATTTCCTGTACAGCGACTCTAAGAATGCTTTCAGACAAAAAAGGGCATTTTTACTTGTCCACATGCTTGATTGTGTGAGATAAAGCCAGAGCACCAGAGATCCAGAATTTCCTGCAGTACATCAAAATTTCATAGTGCATCTAAAAATGAATTGCTCAGGGTATGAGCCAATGGTTTATCAAGAAGGATTTGGATAATTACAGGTTACAACCTATTTTAGGAGAGTGGTCAGCTCATTTAGTTTGGAGTTCTCCACCTGGAAGTGTAAGGAGTTGGAGGAGGAAAAATAGTGTGAGGTGTCTGAAAATGAGCTGAGTGCTAAGGGGAAGCTCCAGCGTTGGTGGGGCTGGGTTCCCCTTTGGAACACTGATGGATCAGTGCTGTGGGGTCACCTCTGGTAGAACAAGGCTTGAGAGGACTTCTTCACCTGGGAACTCACAGAACCCTTTTGATTTTGTTGGCACAGAGGAGAAAGGATGCCCTGATTTCACAGGACAGCTCAGAACTCTGTAATTTTAGGAATACTACCCCAGTTACCCCCAAGTAAATCAATATTTTTTTAATGTTTTTATGATTTTATAACCAACAATAGATCTCTTTAATGTAGATATATGATTTTACAGGAAAATATTACTGAATCAGGACAAGATGATTTGAAAAGTTGGAGGTGATTGTAGAAGGAGCTTGGGCAGCTATGGAGATTCCCATGGGAGAGCAGAAGGCTCCTTGTGCAGGGACCGGGAGCTCTGTCTGTCCCCCAGCCAGGATGGAATCATGGAATGGTTTGGGTTTGAAGGACCTTGAAATTCATCCAGTTCCACCCCTGCCATGGGCACCCTCCACTATCCCAGGGTGCTCCAAGCCCTGTCCAACCTGGCCTTGGACACTGCCAGGGATGGGGAGCCCACAACCCAAAGGCTGGGTCAATAGAAGTGTTGGAAAACAAGGCTGCTCAGCTGCTCTCCCACATTTTCTGTCTCCTTCAGTGAGGAAAAGAGGGAAAAGCCTTCCTGACACAATGTCCACAAGGGAGACGTCACCGAGTGTCAGCGCAGGGAACATGAACTGATCCCAGTTAATCTTCCCTGCTTCCTTCTGCACCTCCATTTTATAAACTGAAATTGGCAGGGAATTATGGCCACAAAACCTGATTTCTGCCTCAGTTCTGCTCCTCGGCACAGAACTACCTGACAATTAATATTTGTGTATACCTTTTGAAATCTGTGACCTTTGGGGAGTTGACAGAGCTATAATATTGGTCTTTGTGTGCTCGCCTGGCTTTTAAAGTCCCTGCCTGGTGGATGTAAGTTCAGTGGATACAGATCTGAAACTTGATTTCCTCAGTATAGCTGCATTAGCATTCAGCTGTGGGTATGTAAGATAATAGTATTAAAAGCAACCTTCCATCCTGTTGTCATGGATGCAGCACAGCCCAATCCTGGGAGCACTACACCACCAGTCTTTGTACAATCTCATTTTTATCTACAAATTTTGATTTAATTATACCAGAAATTCTGCAGCCATCTATAATATATGATTTTATTTTCCATTTCAAGCATAAAAATGTAAGAATTGAGCAGCCCGAGCTCTTTGTCCAGCGCTCTATTTTTTTTTTTTTTTTTTTGCATTCCAAGTATCTGTCAGTATTAGTTATGAGACTGTGTGAAATAAGTAGCCATGAAAGATGCCTGCTTTTATGACAGAATGAGTGGTTTCATGAATTTTAAAGGAGCACATTTGTATTTTCTGTTCTTGAACTACATGGGCTACTCGCAAATATGACAGAAGATAATTGTTTGAGGAATTATGATGCCTTTCAAGATTTTGCGGGATATTACTATTTTCATAATCTTTCATTTATCAGCTTCTGCGGCTTGATTTATTTATGGGTGTAATTTGGAAATTAAAGTACTCCCACTCTGGCAGCAAAGGTACATGTTTGCTTCGTGAGGCTGGTGCTCCCTCCCCTTGGCAAAGATAACGAATGTGCTAATTTTTGTGTCAGACACCGAAGGAAGGTGTCAGGGCTGGGGGCACTCAGGTGTGATCCCGGCCCACGTGAGCCACGAGGGGAGATCCGGAGCCTTGGGATGAGCGGGGATTTCAATCTCCAGCAGCACCCATGGCACCAGGCAGAGCGTGTGCTCAGTTTGTTAGGATTTAAATGAAGGCATTGTTAGCAGGGATTTGGTGTGAGCGAGTAGAGGCTTCAAGCCTTTAATTGACTTGGGAAATCTTTTTAGTTGTGATTAGAGGGACAGATACTCAGCTGGTGAGGACTGATGCTGCTCCATTGAATCAATTTTCATACCCTGTCTGGAGTCATTGGAGCAGGGCTCATTTATAACCCTGTACCTGGCCTGTTATTATATAAAAACATTCCAAGCCTGATATCTGAGTGGTACAGTAACCTTTTATCAGGGAGCTGCTTGGCTCAGTTTAAAAAAATTCATCAAAATCAGGGGTAAAATCCCGGGGCTAATAAATTCAGTGGCACGAGCTATTTCCATTTGGTTGGGAATTTAAGTGTGGAAGCCTATGGCTGTGTCCTATTCGCTTGAAAGCTCGGTGATGGATCTGCCATACTTTCATATTTAGCATAAGGTTGTCTTCTTGAAGACTAAAATGAAGCATCTCTATATCTATATGAAGCATCTCTATATCTGCATGAAGCATCTCCATATGAAGCATCTTTTAAAGACTAAATGAAGCATCTCCATAGTCTTTTCTGGTTTAGCCTTGAAGTATTTTTATTTTTTTCCCTTGGCAATATTATCTCACTTTCCATCCCGTGATAACTGCATAGAAGGATTTTATTTTATGGTTAAAAAAAAAATCTGGATATCTTTCTGTAATAAACTTGTCCCTAACATCTGAATATTATCACTAAAGATCCCCTCTCGAAATTCTGTGCATGCCCGTAATTAAACTGCTCTGAAAGGTGCAGTCAGGAGAACCAGGCACCAACATTATGGAGTGAAAATTAAAGAGGCAAAACATCAGAGTGTCTACTGTATGTGCCTGCTGTTAGACACTCAAGCATGGAGAACAGGATACACCTCTATGGATGGATGGCTTTCCTTATTAAAAAAACACAGTAGGGCTCACAGTAGGGGAACACACTAAAACAAGGCTTTGTAGTAATTTCCTTGAAAGAAATTTCCCAAGATAGCAACTTAAAAAAGCTTTTAATCTCACGACTGGCTCTATAGTGAGTTTTACTGGAGCTGGGATAAAAAAGGCCGTTAGATTGCAGCGATCTGGTAGAGTTGGTCTGAAGCCTCTTCCCTCCCAAGAAAAGGATTAGACTTTCCTTGCACCAGAACAAGGGTTGAATAGATTGATGTGATTCTGGCATATTTAAGAACCTTAAATACATATCTCTCAAGTCTGAAATGATGTGGGAAAACAGAAGTCCCCTTTCCTAGCTGGAATACTTGGCCAACCACTCTGCCATGCAACACCGAGCCGATGTGTTAGACCAAGGTTCCTTCTTCATGTCTAAATTTGAAACCACTGTCCCTCGTGATTTTGAGCTGATATTTTATTTTGGGTCTCTGAGCAGTGTCCTTTCCCACTTGGGAGGAACATCAAGTGTTTCTGATAAATTCCTGGAGAAGAATCCAACAGGACAGTGTCCTGCAGCATCTCATTGTGCTGCACTGGGTCAGTAACTCCCTTCCTGGGATTTGCCTGACCTGTTGTCTATTCTACATTATATTAAACACCAAAGTAAAAGAAAAAAACCCCAAAATCTGGCTAAATACCCATGCAAACCTGCTGGAAGGCTGGCCCGTGTGTTATAGTTACCTGATAACTCTGAAACTGCTGTGGCTGCAGCTTTGTGCTGCTCTTGGTGCCGGTGCACGTGTCCAGGGCCACACTCTGAAATCCTCTGACTTCTCCTCAACTTTCTCCTTCCCTGTTTTGGTGCTGTGGCTGTGGGGAGGTGGTCCCAGGGGTTTGGGAGAAGGGGCTGGAGGTGCAGCAGGAGCTGCCCACGCTCCCTCCAGGCAGCCCCAGAGTGCCCAGCACCGTGTGTGAGCATCGGCGGAGGAGAGGGAACATCTTGTACCTATCTTGTGTCAGCAAGCTGAGAACAGGCAAGGAACATGTCTGATAATGTGTTTCACATTGAAATAATTAAAGAGAATTGTTGCTGGAGGGAAATGTGCCTTTAAAAATTAACCCTGACATCTCTCCGACAATTTGGCGTATTACAAGAGATCCTTTTTTCCCCTCCTTTTTTTCTTCTCCCTTCTTTAGTTTTACTAAACTTGGTATGCATTTTTCAGCACTTTGGAAAAGGCAGAGCCTTTGAAAACTTCCCTGTATGAATAGTCTATACTTATAAGAGCAGCCCATCTATTTTCCACTGAACTACTCGTAGGACTGATGTTTAAAGGAATGGGGCTGAAGTAAATGACACGTTCTGCAATGCCCTGGAGCCTCTGCTAGTTATTATTGTTTGAATCTCTGTCTTGATTGCATATATTGCAGTCTTCTATCACACAGGGAGCCAGTTTTGAAATCTGAATGTTGTTCCTCAAATAACCATCGAGCAGCTAGCTTTATTATTTCTTCTTACGTTGAAAAAATATCCTTGGAAATTGAAAGTAGTCATTTCCATAAAGCACTCAAAGTTTAAAAATGTTCTTTTTGAAGGACTGGAGTATTTGAAAACAAATGTTAATGTCTATAAACACAGTATTACTTATTTTTTTTTAAATTCAAGCTGTGACAACACCAATTACATTCACATTTTTGTCATCTGTAGGAAGTTAAATATACAGCCAGGTATCAGTGATTGGGAAGTTTGGCTTCACTATATCATGGCTATAAAAGTTATTTACTGGGTGAAGAATTGCGCAACTTTTTATTGGGGTGAGTTTCTGTATTTTCTGTTCTCCATTCGATCATAATTTGTTAGTCCAGGGGTAGGAGATGCTGGGCTTCTCTCCCTTTGTTTATTTACTGATTGGAAGCTGCATTTCCAGCCTGGAAAAGGCACAGAAGGTGGCAGGACTGGTGAGGATGCTCAGGCTGCTTTTCCTCCCCGATGTGGCCGGAGCTGCCGTGGGAGTTTTCCAGGCTCTTTCCCTATGAATGACACCTGAGGGTGTCATTCCAGACCTGGTGCCTGGAATTCTGCAATTCCCTGGCCTGAGGAATGGCTGAGGTGCTGCTGAGGCATCCCTGCCTTTCAATTCTGCAACTAACAAAACAGGCGTGCAAATTGTCCTTCAGATGTTGCAGAATCTTTTTGTTTTCAATTTTTTTTTATTTCTTTATGTTTTTCTTCTTTTGAATAATGCGTGACCCGATGGGAGGCAAACACAGAGCACTGTACAGGAGCAGGAAAACACTTTTAATTTATATCTGCAGTTTCCAGGTTGCAGGGCAGACTCCTGGGTGACACTCTCTGTCCTGCAGCACCTCAGTCTGGGGTTTACACTGGCAGAATCACCTTGCAGGAGCCAAATCCTCCTGCATTTTCAGTCAAGGAGAAGAGATTCAGCCTCATGTTTCCTCTTCCTTTTAACTTTGAAAATTTGGTGATCTTGGGCACGATCCTCCAAGATGCTGAGTACCCCCATGAGCTTTTAACCAGCTGATGGTTTGTGATGCTTCCTATGACTGCGTGCTCCCTTGGTTAAATTTAAAACACAAAATACTTTAAAAACACTCCTTAAAAAGATTTTTTCTTGCCTTGGGAAGGATTTTTGCCCTTTTTATAAAACCAGCAGCTGAAGAAGTATCTGTTAGCTGCTGGGATGTGTTCTATAAGCCTGGCTGTACAAAATATTGCTGGGATGTACTTTTTGGCTATTAACGGCTCATTAAAAAAATTAAAGTCCTCACAATTTACAATATTTTCCATTGAAATAGCATGTTAACACATTTCTTTAATCAGTGTGTAACTGTCAGGGGAAAGAACAATTCATCTAGTATATGCATACATTAGGAAAAAAAATTATCAGATTTAATTTTATTTGTTTTATATTCAGGGCTTTTTTTGAAGGAATTCCTGCAGGGAAATGGTTAATCTATTTTTAACTAAAGCTTACTTTTGTAATCTATCCAGTGCTTAGAGTTCTGTCATTGATCTATGATTTATGTGATTTAAACCACCTCTTGGCTGTAACATTGGTTTCTATCCAAGATGCTGAGCTGAATACTAATTACGAGATCAAATTTATGCTGTTGGGCTAAGCAGCTGAAGGAGCTTTCCATGCAGGACTCCCTTAAACCACGCCACCGTTGAGCATTAGTGGAATATTTGGCGAGGGGGATGGGGAAAAAGCTGGAAAAGGGGGAAAAAAAATACAGCAAGAAAGCTGAAGTGTCCTTTGAAAGCTTTATTTTTAGTTCTCTTGAATGAGCGCGCAGTGCTGGATGCAGAAATTCAGCGTGTGAATATGCACATGGGGCTGTTTTTCCAGCAGAATCTCACTAATTCCCCCTAACGACTGGGAAACCCACTGAGAAAAGCCAAATGGCACCGGCGAGCAAACAAATAAATATGATTGAGGAGATTTTATTCCAAGATGTATTTTATGCCTTTATTTTGACAAGTATCACGTTGTCAGAATGATTTATGGTATTTCAGAGCATACCAGTAAATGCACTGTAGGATGGGTCCTTACAGGAAAAAAGTCTGGGTAACAATAGCTTTGCTTTACCTCTCCTTAAAGCATTTTTGCTGAGAAATCAGCCAAGAGCACCAATTTTATAGAAAACACCGGTTTCCTTCAGTAAGAAAGAGCACCAATTCTATTCTCCTGCATCACCTTTGCAAAGGAGGTTGGGATGGCAGCAATTTTCTTTGGGAGGAAAGGAGTCAAAACCTGCTCCAAGAGCTCAGAATCCAAACCCCAGTCTGAATAAAAAAGAAATTTCCTATTGGAATTTTATTGATTATAATGATTTTTGAGAGGAAACGTGTTCCAATGCACCATTTGACTTTCAGCTCTGTTGGTGTAATGTTGAGGTGTTTCGTTTTGATGATGTTGTAATATTTTAGCTGGTTCAGGCTTCTTGTAATTTTTTTTTTGTTTGTTTATTTATTTATAGTGTCATTTTCCCGTTTCCCAAAGCCTTGCCTTATATTTTGTTCCAAATGGGCAACTGGAACATTTTCAGCCTCCCACTGCACCTCATTAAAATGGAACATTTCCATAAAATGCTTTCCCAAATTCAACATGGCCGGAATCATTTTAGGAACCTTTTCAAAGATCTTTTAAGAAATATTTAGTCTTCTGCACTGAGGAAAATACTGGGATTTCTCACAGAATTCCAGGTTGTGACCATTTCTCCTGCCTTGTTAACTGGGGAGTGGCGTGTTCTGGTTGGGAAACGCGGCCTTGGCCAACGGATCGGCACGTAGGGGGTGTCCTCAGACACAGAGCAGGGGAAGGATTTGGATGCTCTGCTGTTTTCCCTGTGATATCCGTGTTGCCACTGGTGAGGATCATTGCCTGGAGCCCCATTTGGGGGCTGTGCGTCCCCTCCCCTGGCAGAGGTTCCAGCAGGTCTTCCCGTGCTGGCTGCAGGAGGCCCTTTAGTGGGGAATTACTTTCCTTTTATCCTTATTCTTGCTCGCTTTAAAAACAGAACCCAAAGCAAATTAAAAAAAAAAAAAAACAAAAAAAAAAACAGAAACAGAAATAAAGCAAACAGAAAACCTTGGAGAAGTTTCTTCCAAGGGTAATTTTAGACTAATGACCTCTGGTTGTGTATCTATTGCTCATGATCTTCCTCATTTATTATTTCTCCCATTTCTAATACTGGAGAAAATCGTATTTCAGTTAGATCCTTTTTGCTTTTCAAAATTATATTATTTATAGTCCACTTGATGTCATACTTGCTTTTAATGTGCATTGTTATAAGCAATTTGCAATGTGGAAATAATCCGCATTGTGCACATTTGGGGGAAAGCTTGTGAATATCCATATGCACACGTGGGACGTGCATGGGGACATCTTTATTAAGAGGTGCCGCAGTTCATGATCCCATTTGTGTATTTTGTTGTCCTGTGGTGCCATCCTTACCTGCCCTCTCTGTACCTACAGCAGATTCATCCCGAAATGCCGCCAGTCTTAAGAGAATGAATTTCCTCACAGGCTTCAGTCTGCAAGAGGGACATTATTAAAAATCCTGGATGAGCCCAGGGACACTGGAGGACCCCCACGTTGTGGCTGTGATTGCAGTCAGGTCACTTTGGCAGCTGACTGGAACCGCTGGATGTGAGACATTCCCTCACTGCTTCTGCAGGGAAATAATTTGCACCCTCGGTGATGTTGTTGATCTTGAATGATCTGAGGTAAAACAACAGAAATGAGGATGGGTCTGGAGTTAATTGCTGTCATGGTCTGAGGGACTTCAAAGGGATGATTTTACCAGAAGCCTCATTAAATGGGTTGGATGTTTTGCTGTGCTGAACAGGTGGCTGGAGTGCTCCGAAGGGAAGTGTTTGAAGATGGGAAGCACCTCTGGGATTCTCCGTGCCCATGGAGATGCCAGGGCAGGGAGGAGCTCCAGCAGAGACTCCCAAGGTGGGCAAGGGCTGGACATGTGCCAGGAGAAGCTTGTGGGGGCCACAGACCCCAGGCCACCCCGGTGGGGTCTCCATCCTGAGCAGGAGCTGTTTCTTTGGAGCCTTGGCTCGTGGGACTGATGCTGTGGAAGCCACACTGGGCTCGTGTGGCCTCGGGACCGTGGCTGTGCCCATGGCCAGGACTCTGGGTGCCATGGCAGCCTTCCTTCCCTGCACCAGGCCTTGTCCTGACCTACACCTGCCTCTTACACAGCTTTTACAGAGCAAAAACTCACTGAGGAGCAGAGAAATCCTCTATAAACCAGGATAAAGTAACATTCTAGAGGAAAGATATACAATATTCTGAATATAGATACATATATACACACACATATATATACACACACTAAATATTTATTCTGTTTTCCTTTTCATTCTCTGCAGCAGAACTGTTAAATTCACAATTATGGCTTTGGCAGTGAACTGAGGGGATTTCAACTGAAATTACAGAAACTAAAATTGTAGAGATGTAACACATCTCTGTGCTTACACCTGGGTATCTAAAATGTGGTTTATGTCTGCTACATAAGCAGATATTTTGTATATCTTCAGCTATATATATCAATAGTACACAATAAAGGGAATTTATTTCCTCAGTCATAGAACCATAATAGAATGGTTTGGGCTAAAAGGGACCTCAAAGATCATCCATGGGCAGGGACACCTTCCACTGCCCCAGGTTGCTCCAAGCCCTGTCCAACGTGGCCTTGGGCACTTCCAGGGATCCAGGGGCAGCCACAGCTTCTCTGAGCCAGGTAACCGTGCCATGGGAAATCCAGATTTTCTCTGCTTCCATAGGGATGCTCTCTAATCCCACAGATGCAAAATTGACAAGTAAAAGGTTTGAGCTCAACTCAGGCTGCTGAACACTCAAGATGAATATTCACACCACACAAATCAGTTTTTTGCCCTTGGGAATCCATTTTTCAGCAGCACCCAAAGCCTGCTTTTCCTTAAGTTTAAATCCCAGCAAACACAGAGCAGGGAAATCCAAACCACATCAGGCATTTGGGATGCCCTTCTTAAGGAAGTAGCAGCCCTGGAAGAGCTGGAGTAGCTTTAAAGCACTGCTGGGTTTTCATGGAAAATGATTACAAGTTCAGGGATAATTTATAAAAGAGCGTAGGAGCTCTGTAGTTTCTGCAAAGCAGTGGAAATTAATAAAACCCAAGGCTGGCTATTAGATAAACCCGAGCAGACAAAGTGTGTGTAACTACCCGTAGAGGGGCTGACGTGATGAATGATGATGGATCCAAAGCCATCTGAAGTTTTTTAGGAATAATAGCAGCATAAAGTCATTTCTATAGGGTACCTAAACGTGCCTGAAACAACAGTATATTGAAGGTTGCATATTATGCCAAGAATGACAAGTATTTATGATTGGAAGATGTCTGGGCTGGGATTATCAGTTTTTGTAAACCTTTTCTCACTTACTTAATTTTTGATTTAAAGATCTATCCAGAGATTTAAAAAAAAAAGGGCTGATTCCTAGAATTGTCCTGCAGAGAGAGTAAATACCCTCTCACCTCAGTGCCTGGTACTACACAGGTATTTTCCTTCTGGAGGAATGAATGTTTTCCTTGGGGAACCATGGGGAGAGGCACCTGAGTAGCAGGAAGGAGAGTGGGCAACGGCTCAGCTCAGTTAAATCCAGCTCTGCTCAACTAAACTCCTTCCTAGGACTGTGAAAGAAAAATCTTCCTGTGTGGTGCCAGTTGTGTCTAGTGAATTTTATATTAATACAATTGTAAGTGTTGTTGAGTTTGTTCTTTGGGGGGTCTTTAAAATGTTGTGGTTTTTTTGGTTTTTGTTTTTTTTTTTTTTTAATTATGATCGCAGCAGTTGTGGTTAAACGTGGCAGCTGAAGAAAAATAATGGGTGCAAGTGTAGAGAATGGACAGAAATGTGTGTAACCACCAGGGGCATGCAGCAGGGTTTTAGGAGTAAAATGCCCCTTCTGCAGAACTGCTGCCTTCCTGTTGTCTTTGTGCCTCTGAGTGTTGCTGTCCTGTTCAGATGAGCGAGAGGTTTTGATGACAGGTTTTTCTGAGAGTACAACAAACACAACCTGCCTTTGTCTCAGGTTTAGAAAGAGAGAAACTTTTGTGCCGTGCACAGATTGATTTCCAAAACCTGAGGCTCTCCAGCTTTCCCTAACCTTTGCTAACACACTGCAGCAATGTATTCTGTGAGCAAGTTGATTCTCTTAGGTCTGTAAGAGCCTTTGAGACAGAGCTAATTTTTTCAGCGTTGACTGTGGAGATTTGTGACTTCAGATGTGAATGTCCCTTTCTCAACCCTGCTGCCAGTGACCCACTGCACTGCAAGTGTCTCACATTATAAAGTGCTTATTCACAGAGGGCTCTGACCAAGGCTATCTGGAGGGTGGGAGATGCTTTCCTGGCAATGGGATGTGAACATCGTGGGGCAGATCTTCAGCTGGGATAAAAATCCTGCTCGGTCTCTGTGGCTCAAAGGACGTCTGTTAATTCATGTGGAAAATTCGTGACCCCAGAGAGATCACAAAGTTCAGTGTCCTTGAGCAAGTGCCACACTTTGCAGTCAAGATCAAAATGTCTTTCTCACTCGAATTCCCTTGAATTTTAATTTTTCTAAAAGTCCTTTAAATTATTTTCTACTGAAACCTACAGTGTTATCCAAGATAACTTTGAGGAATGCTCTGGGTGTTCTCCCTTTCTCTTTCACAAAGTTACTGAATTTCCACGCTGGTGGGAATATGGAGCCTTGAAAGCTCACCTGACTCCTCTGCTCATGGGCTGTGCTCATCCTGTGCAGAGGCTGAGCTCTGGCATGCCCATTATCACCAAAACAGCCACCCAGGACTTTATTTAGTTACCCTTGAAAGAACCTCAATCTTTGATTCCCAATTTAGTTACATCAAGTATTTGAGCAAAGTCTCTTAGCTGGAGGATTTTGGAGGGCAGATTTGGAGGATTTTGGGAGCTGGTTTGCCTGCCAGAAGTGTGCTCTGGGTACTTTTATGTTTTGGTGGTGAATTGAGAGGTGGGATTGCCTCGTGCTGGAGCAAATCCCCTGAGCAGAGGATTTGCAGACTCCTTGGCACTGGTGCAGGGCAGCCAAGCAGCCTTCAGGCAGTGCAGCTTTCCTCCTCTCCTTTGGAGAGCAGCAAGGCACTTGGAAAAACGAATCATCTCCTGGCACAAGATCTTTCCTCCCTTGCTGCAGGAGCTTTTGTCTTCTTGTTGGGGCATCAGACTGCTGATGTTGTGGTTGTTCACCTCTCAAGGCACAGGTCGTTTGCCTTGAATTCAAACCAACAAATCCACGAGGGTGAGGTGCTGTGGGTGGAGCATTAACCTGGGGACAGGGGGGACCATCAGCATCACTTCACACACCTGGTTTATGTAGGAGCTGGGGACAACAGCTTTTGCTGTTGCTCCAAAATGCCTGTTTTCAGCCAGGGAATGAGCCTTTTGTCCATCACTCAGATGTATCAGAGGATCTTTATCTTCCTTTTTAATCCCTGGTCCGTGCTGGAGGTGATGACAGGAGTGGAGTGCAGTCCCATGAGGCCCCCCCTCGTTGACACCTGGGTTGCTTCCCCCTTAATCCAGCCACCAGGAGAGAGTGCAGTGTTTCACAGCCCTGCCACGTTTGATGGAGTCTGTTATTTCTGTGTGATTCTTCATGTATTTCTTTAATGTGTTGCACAAATGCACACAAACATCTCAGAGGCCTCCCTCCCTTCCCATCAGCTCCTCATCATGGCTTCTGCTGGAAGTCAGGCAAAGTTATCTTTACTACTGTGAATTTTATCAACTTGAAATGTAGACAATTAAAAAGAAGTGGTTTCAGGCAGCAAAGTGGCCCTTGAATGCCTCAGTCAAGTGTTGCATTTATGCACTGAACTTTTAATTATTTTTTTTTACATTATTCTCTTGCACTTCTTGTTTTATGTCAGTCCATGGAGCAGATAAAATGAACTATTGGGAGGAAATGTGTTGCTGGTGTACAAAATGCTGTCAAGTGGACAGAGATTTAGTGTTTCTCTGCACATCCCTTCCAATCTTTTTGGTTAATAATGAGATGCTTTATTACATAAAGCAAGTCCAGACCTAAAAAATGGTGGAAAAGCTTAAGTTTGAAAATCTGAGTGCTCAAGGTGGGACAAAACTTTGCTTTTGAGAGGGGTCTGTCACCTTTCCTTTGACTTACAAAGGGTTTCTCAGAGGCCAGTGTTGGGAAGGTGCTGGGAGCATGGCTCTGTCCTGAGCAACATAAATCCATAAAATATAAACCCTGTAGTTATTTGAGAGCTGCTGTGTCATTAACAGATGGATTTGATGGTCTTAGAGGCCTTTTTCAACCTAATGGATTCTGTGATTTGCAGGACCCTTAGAGCCAACAGTTTCAGCACATAAATGCCCTGTTCCCAGAGGTGACCCCAGAGCAGGTGACCCCCATGGCAATGTTCTCCAGACCTTTCTCCTTTTCCCAGAAAGAAGCTTTTTCTCCAAGCTGATGCCAACCCTGCTGTCTCTGCCAGTTCACTTTGTGTGATGCATTTCCTAATTTGTGCTATTTTGACCTTCTCCAGCAGAAGGTGTGGTAGTCCTTCAGTGAAGGGCTGTGGAAGTGCCCTCAGGTGCTCCTCCCTCAACCAGTGAGTGCCCTGCATGAAAGGCTTCCTTTCCTGTTGTCTAAAAATCAGGATTGCTTTGCTCTGTGCTGCCACGTCCCCTGGCCAGCCAGCAGGCTCTTCTGGAGGCTTCTTGGATTCCATTAACATTTTGTTAATGAAATAGTGCTTTGTCAAAGAGTCTTGAAAACTTAAAAGGGTATTTAAGCTTCTTCCGTGAGTCAATACCATGTAATGTCAACATTACCACGGAGGGATAATTCAGAGATGTCACACAAAGCTTGTGTTATGCCATTTGCAGTCTGGCAAAACAGCTCAGCATTTATGTTGTTTAATCCATCTTCAGAAATCTTTTGTTCTGAAAAAGTTTGAGATCAATCTTGTCAGTATTTACTGACACAAAGCTGATATAAGTCACTGTGCTCCTATTGACTCCATCTGAGTTGTAACGATTTACCCCAGGCTCGAATTAAGCCCAAATTAGGCATATGAAAAACTCAATACCAAACTTTTAAGGAAGATGGAGCTGAATGGCTCAGATCTTGGAAATGGGAATGTGGATGGAAGTAGACTGGAAGAAACAGTTTGCAACGACCTGGGACAGTACAGACACCATTTGAAGAGACTTAAGGAAAAAGAACCCTTTCTAAAGCTTTGCATTGATGAAATCATGTACTTCCCTGGCTAGAAAAGAGGAAATACAGAACTGGAGTTCAGATCTGAGCACTGGCAGTGAGACTGGGGCCACAGGGACTGAATTCCACAACGCACATGCTGCAGTGTCCTGGGCTTGTCCCTGTCACAGCAATTCTGGTCAAGGTACACAAAACCTTTTTTCCATTTCTCCTCCCTTTCTTTTTTTAGCAATTCTGTAATCATACCCACCACAGAAGGAAGCTGTTTCATCCTCCTGGACACTGCAGTGATGCTGTTTGTTTTACCTTTGTACTTTTTAATCCTTTTCCATTAAAGCTCTGTGTAATTGATGTATTTGAATGTAATGAGCGGTGGCCTCAGCTTGCTTTGAAGAAAATAGACTGCCTTACTTCATCCTTGGCTGAATCCAAAATGCTTTCCCGTGATTATTTCTTGGCTGTGTTAAATCTATTTCCCTTTCAGACTCCACAGATAGATGGGGTCAACTCCACAATGTCTGAAGGGATGTGAAGTTCTTTAAAAATTATTCACATATTTTGGTGGCAAATGTTTAGTGCTTCATTCACATGCAGGATTTTTGTTTCCAGCCAGGCATTGTGGAAGCAGGCAGCATCCCAGACCTGTGGAGGAGCTCAGCAGGAGGAGAACAAGTGGAGGCAAATATTCCCAATGCCATGTTGCTGCTGGTGGCTCAGGTATGCTGAGGTAATTTGCAGTTTCTTTGGGAGTAAGGGAGACTTTCTGGCTTGATTGCACACAGCAGGAAGAAAAATAGTGTGAGGCTCTTCATTTGTACCTTTTTTGCTGTTTTACAACCTGGGAAACATTCAGGGCATAAATCAATTGCTCTTTCAGCAAAGAGCCATGGAGGTCTTGCAGCCTCCTTGCTCCAGGTGAGGTCAGTGCAAGAGCAATGGGAGTGAGGATAAAACATGGACAAAAGGGAACACGGTGCAAAAGCAGGCTAGAAAACCCTCTGAGAGCAGGTTTGAGCACAGTGTGTTCCTTACAGTGTGAAAGGGCCTCAAAATGCTCAGCTCTTCTGGAGAGATGCCTTGTCCAAACTGGGCCGTACCTGGGTATGCCCAGCACAAGAATAATTTGGCAGTTCAATTAAATTTTAGCCTTGTCTCACAGATCCCAGAATACTTGATCAGATGCTCGAAAGGAATAATGCATTTGCCAAGTAGAAAAATGTGAAAAAACCCCACAAATGTTACGTGAGAAGCAGAATCAGATATAAAGTTTATGATCCATCATGGCCTGCTGTTATAACCCAAACGTGGAGAGAGCACAGTGAACCTGAAACACCACAGTCAGCACTGCAGTAAAATGAAGCATGGCAATGGAGGGGATGTTGAAATTAAGGTTAAAATAAAAATAAAAGAAAACCAAACCAAACAGAGACTATTAATAAAAAAAGAAAAACTTGATGTGGGTAGTAATGCAAGTGTATCTGTGAAGTGCCATTCAGGCACAGGCTGCCCCAAAGTCTTTATAGCTTTTAATAAAAATACAGCGTGAAGAAGAGGAGGCTGAGAAAGCAGTGCAGAATGATGTGCATTTTAACATAGTATTAAAAAAAAAAAGGGGGGGGGAAAGTCCTTGGAGACAACGAAAACTGAAGAACTGTTACAGGTGGGAGAAACTGTGCCGAGGTGGAATTTGTGTCTGTGGTGTGGATGTTGGAAGAGGAGAGATGTGGCCACATCAGGTGTGTGATGGCAGTGGGAGCAGGGAGAGAGACCCTGCTAACTCAGGACAGCAGGGTTAAATCCCAGAGATGGCTCTGCCCTCTCCCAGCAGCAAATGGGAGATTCCCTTGCAGATGGAGAGCTGCTACATCTCATAAAATCAGGTGTTACAGTGATGTAATCGAAATTGTTTTTAAAAATACCAAGTGCCTGATACAAAGATTCTGCAGCTAATCCATAAAACCATTGTGCTTCTCTTTCTCTTAATACTTTTCTGATTTTTCTTACCCTTGTCAATGATATTAAACATCTCTACCTGAACCTGCATCTCCTCTTGTCTCAATTCTCCATGCATAAATTTCAGACAACAATATTTTCTTCTGTTCTTTTCTGTATTTCCTGTGCAAATGATAAATTCTGGGGCAGGCAGCTCTGACTCCCACTCTGTTGATTAGAGGATTGTTGCTTTGGTAATGTGCTTCTCTGAATTATTCTGAGTTTAGACAGTGCCCATCCAAGCAGAGCCCTTATGTTATCCAGAGGCTTCCAGCTCTGATCATGGTAACTTCTCAACCAAGCAAAATATTCCCTCTCTATTGCATTAAGTTGAGTAATTGAAAGAAATCAGTGGTTTTGCTACTCCATGCTGTATTGAACAAGTGTTTATTGTAGTTTCCTTGTTTCAGGCAGTCTGAACAGGGGCCTGTAGTGGTCCAGCTCGTTGGAAACTTTTGTGCAGAAACCAGGAGGATGCTACAACTGGAGCTAATCCGTGAGTAAGTTTTCTGGAGGCCATTATGTCTCCCAGAGTTTGGAGGCTTTCTCTAAAGGAGACATTGCTCTGTGTGTGAGGGAGAGAGAAAGAGCATCGCCTCGAGGGTTTCAGTTATCACACTGCCTAAATATCCCTTATTTTTAGTCAGAGTCTTCTGAATATGAGATCCCACTACAGGTAGGTGAAGTGACCTCTTTGGGTTTGAATCTGCTCCTCTCTGGCGGATGCAAAGCTGCAGCTTTGAACAGGAGCCCCCTCCTGCTCCGTGCAAAGCTCTTTGAATTGCCCCTGATAGGCTTCTGAGGCTCCCCGGTTGCGTGCGAGGCGCTTTGAAGATGAATGCCCAGAATGAGGGAAACATGAAACAAAACTTACTCCCTTATGTCAGAGTGAGCAGCAGATTCCTCAAAGATCTGCAGCACAATGGTGCTCTTTGGTGGGTGAGAGGAAACGGGCTGTGCTTCACCAGCTTGTCAGAGCAGAGCAGAATTGCAGAGCAGGGTTGTGCTTTGGGTGGTAGAGCAGCAAAAGGAAGGTTTTGGGGGGCTCCACAATATTCAAGTCTGGCAGAACTTGTTTCAAGTTGGCTTTGTTGGGTCTCGCTCGATGAAGGGAAATTTATTATTATTAATTTTGCTTCCTCCAGAAGTTTGCTGTGTGTTCTAGGTGATAGACGTGCCACATCATCTTGAGGGGGAATGTTTTTCTTTGTCTCCATGAAAATCCTCACCCCAGCTCCTTACACTCCCTGTATCCACCATAATCTTTTGGTACATTTTGGAGGTGACCACCCACAGTCCTAGGACCTGAAGGGACCTTGGGGGAATGGCACAGCTGGAGGAAGATTTTTGTTATTTGTCTTATTCCGAATATTTCTGTGACAATTGACATGAAAATAACCATTAGTGTCTTTTTCAAACCTGATGGATCAGTTCTCCTGGCCCTAGTATGTGATCCAAAAATTTTCATTAGCATCAGATGGATGAACCCATTTCTTTGAGGGGTTAATGGGCTTGTAATGCAAAAAAATTGAACTGATATCTCAGGAGAGACTGGGTGTGGGAACAGAAGGGAAGGGAACAGGAAACAGATTAAAAACCACCAAGAGAGATTTGTTAATAGTGGTTGGAGATATTCTTCTCACCTGTCCTGGGTGACTGTTCAAATGCAGACGTGTGAACTCCTCTAAAGCAAATGAGGAACAGCAGAACCCTTCGGGCCATAATTCTTTTCCATATGTGATAGATCCCTCTTCCTTCCAATCAATTAATTGCATCCTAAAAACATCTATTTCTCACCATTGACTTTAAAGGGATTTTAGATGAGTGGCTCAGATATAGCTGTCTACAGAGTAAGTGATTAAAGTTGGGTTAGATGAGCTGGCAGACTACACGGGATTTTTTTCTTCCTTCATGCCAACCCTAAATCAAAAGGCATCTCATCAGAGTATTATAAAATACAGCCTTCAGAGGGAGAGTCTTCTACTTCCATATTCTGGCATCTGAAGGGAGGAGGGAGACTCCCATCAATTTAGAGAGAGGTAAAGATTTCATCTCCCTCTAGAAATCATGGCCATAATGGGAAATTCAGACATTTATGAGATTTGCTTAGCCAAGGCAGAGCTGAGCATGTGGATGTTTCTGTTTGTAGCGTTGCAGCAAAAGCGGAATAAGAGACTATTTTTAGGGGTTATTTTCACTCTTTTTCCTCCCTCTTTGATTAAGTTAATAGCCCAGCTTGTACCTGGGGAGGGGCAGACATAGTCTGTGTGACCTCACAAAATAAAACCCCTTATAAACCCTCTCCCTGTGGCTGCAAAATGGGGGTAAACTGGGAAATAGGGTTGACTGCAGGCATTTAGTAATGGGGAAACTCCCAAAGAAGCATTTAACAATTCACCAGAGAGGAATTCTCACAAAAACCTCTTGCAAGTTGTGCCTGGTTTATGTTTCAATTTTAAAACCAGGTAAGGTTGTAAGAGAGATGAGCAAGTTACTGGCAATTGGTGAATATTTCCCTTGGATCTCAAAAGCTGGCAAACCTTGAATATTCTATAAATACCTTTTACAAACCATAAATATCCGTATATTTTAAGGCAATGTGAATTCCAAGGACAAGAGAAAGCAGAGCAAGAACTGACTTCGTTTTAAATCAGAAAGGGACATGCATTTGTTTCCTCTTAATGTTAATTCCTCAACATAATGGGTAAAGTATCAAATTATTATTTAAACCCACAAATAAAGTGCAGGCCCCTTTTCCCATCTCTAAGTAATGTTCTCCTGCCAAAGGATAGGCATGGCTGTATTTTTTCCTAATGGAATCTGCATAGCTCTGCCCTGGTAGTCCACTGCTGAATATTGATGGTGCAATAATTGGCTCTTTATTGGTATATTGTGTTTTCTTGGAGATTTTTCGACTTCCTGTGGTAAATCCTTTTCGAATTTTACTCCTTTTGTGGTTTGGTGTTTACAAAAGTTGACAATTCTGATGGCACAGCAGGATTGTGAATAAGACTCAGGATTTTGATTTGTTGTATGTCATGTATTGGTAACTGGTATCTCTCCTTTTATCTTTTTAGTAGAAGTATCTCAGTTGTTGCTGTCTATATTTAGCAGGAGAACTCAATCTCTCTCCTCTATCTGTTTTCTCCTATTTGTCCCTGGCTTGAAGGGTTGGTGGCACTCAGTGGTGGATAAATGCAAGGAAATCTAATAATGCCTTTCTAATATACCCATTTATCTGCTATCATATTTTATTTTAACTCTTCATGCAACTGTGCAATCATTGCTCCATTGCTGTAATTGGATTTCAAAGTATATTTGTGCTATTTAATTACATCTATAGCTTCTCTATAAGTGCATTCAGAGTAATTAGTAATCTTCTACTTTTTAGTGGAATTATATTTTATATCAACTGCGCTCATTTTTCTCTTCAAATTCTTCAACACATTTGCACCAGTTTTGCTTTTTACACTGGAATTTCTGGCATAAATAATCATTAAGGTTTTTTTTTTTTCCCTCCCCACTGTGAATGTGAAGAGAGTCTAATCCAGCTTTCAGTGGAGTCAATGGTAATCTTTTCATTTCCTTCAGTGAAAACTGGATCAAGTTAATAGATTGCAAATTGCATTCAAGGCAAAGTCACATCTTATAAATATAGAAATAGTTGTGTAGCAACTACTGGGGTATTGATGAAAGGTGCAAAATTGATTGTTTCCATTTTTTCTTACGGGGTTTTTTATAGATTCTCTTATCCAACTTTATTAATTTTTTAGCCCATAAGTTATAGCATTGCAATAACATTTAAAAGATTCATTTTAACCTGATTTTCATGACAAATTAAAAACCTTTCCACTTCAAGATTTTTGTGGGTAGTTCTAGAACTTTGCTTTCCAGACCCCAAGTTTATCTGTTCATCTCCATTAGGATGTTGATAATGGGCATTTTTAAGTTTTAAAAATATTTTGTCTTAATTTTTGATTGCAAACCAAATATTTGCCAATTTTTTTTTTTTTTTTTTGCCACTCTCTGTGTCACTTCAGAGCTGTGTCAGTTTATGGACAGATTTAGTCCTCTTGCTGCTGAATATGAAAACCTGCAAGCACTTCCCTCTAAAACTGTAATTCCAGCAAATTACATTCCCAAGTAGGCAGAAATTTATGATGTTCACTTTTTCCAACATGTCAATTTTGCCAATGTGGGGTGGTAACTATATGTACCAAATAAGATCTTTATTTTTAAAAAACCCCAATTATTGCAACTGGCTCGTTAAGGAGTTATTTTTCTCTTCTGCACTGCTCCCACTCTGTTGATTAGAGGTTTGTTGCTTTGGTAATGTGCTTCTCCTCCAGGCTGTTAATGATTACAGACACCTCTCTAACCTGTAATTTTGGGGGAAGGTTATTGACAAGGTGAGATGACAACAATTGTAATTGTTTCCATGGCTTAGAAATGTCTTTCATCTTTGCTGACCACATGTCAGGGCTCTGGATTTAGAGTGAAAGTGGAGCTGATGCCAGGATTAGAGACACTTTCTTGTGCTATTTATTCCCAAATCGTGCCAGTTCATGAGGTTAGAAAGAGCACTGTGAAAGATGATAAATTGTTATTTAATTCTTAATGAAACATCAATGCAAATGGTGCCTATTCCATCCCCTGCAGAAGGTGACTTTGGTAGATTGAAGATGGAGCCCCTTGGATCTCCAAGGAGAGATGCTCATCCTGGTTTGATTTTAGAGCCTCAGGAACCTTTGTGAGCTGGAGCATCTTCAGCTTCAGAAGGCAGGATAAAAATGATTTGTCCATCCAGCCTTTTGATTGAAAAGAGAGACATTGAACCATTTGTATTGGAGATTTTGTTATGTTTCCAGCATAGGGAAATTGTTTATGAGCCTTAAATGGAAGAAAAGCCCTTAACTATGATAGTAGTTATAGCTACATAATAGTTATATAGTTACTATATAACAGAAATTAATAGTAATTTCATTACTAATCATTTGAATGGAGCAGCATGAGCACCCATGCACCTGAAATTCAAACCTTGAATTTTGCAGGTATTTGCCTGCTGTGAGAGGTGCCTCACCACTAATGGCAGCCACATTCCCACATCACAGGGCACTCCTCATCAGAGGCTGGATTTTTCCACTGGATGCCTTTGAGCACTTTGCACTGAAATTTTGTCAAGGAATGACTGGTGTTTTGCCACTTTAAAACCATGGAAACATCACAATGTTCTTTTAGAAATGACTCTGGGAATTAATTGCAAATGACTTATTAATGAAACAAATATTCAGCTGTCACTGGAACCAAACTCCACGATAAGCTTAATGATTATTTTTTGAGAAAACACTTTTGTGTTTGTTTGATCTGCCTCATGTTAACAGCAGTAGGAAAGGAGGGAAGCATTTGGTGTCGGAGTGGAAACTTGAAACTGGCAAAAGGGAGAGGAAAAACATCAGCCAATGACTGGGAAATAGGTGAGAAGCCCAAAGAAAGAGCAGATCCCTAACAATTATGTTAGAAAGCTGCTCCCCCAGTATTACTGGGTAATAAGGGTTGGATCTGGGGACAAACTGGGGAATCCTGAAGGGAAGGTTTTCACAGCAACATTAATTTCATCACATTCCGTGTCTGGAAAATGAACATGAAAGGAATTTCCTCGTATGGGGTGGGTAAATGTTTGCAAACCGCAGAGAGACTCTCAAATGAATGTGAGATATCAGCTGTAGCTCTGCAAATGACAATAAAAAGAAATGTTGCTAAGTAGGGAATGTGCATTCCTCACGGCTGTGGCACCGCTCCGGGGTGCACCACCAAACGTCCCTGCCCAGAACTGTGTGCTGGGCCCACGGACCTCCCCCGGTGCCCATGGGCCACCCAAGGGAGATTCTCCCACAGGCAGCTGCCTGAAGCCATGCATTTTTCCAAGAGCTCTCCTTTGCAAGGGCCAGCTATAAATAGGTAATAAAGCTTTTCCACGGCTGCTGTTTACAAGAGCAGGAACACGGGGCGGGACACGAGCGCGGCGGATCCGCCCGCCTCGGGAACACATCTCAGGTGTCCTTCTGCTGGTGCTGCTAAATTATTTACCACTCAGCAAGCGTGTGCCTGCGTGAGATATTGAAAGGAGGGAATCTGAGGTGAAACCCCATCCGTTTACCCGGAGCTGACACTGGAATATTCATTATCACATTAAATCCAACCACAGTGAAAATGGAGGCTTCCGTTGATTATGTGCTTGCATAAAAGGCTTCTTTGGTGGCAGGCCCATGTGCCAGAGATCTGAATATAAAATCAAGTAAGTGGAAACCATTTTTTTTATGGTAAATTTGCCTTCTTGGAAGTTATGAGACTTGGCAGGTTTAAATTATGTTTTAAACCTGCGGTGGATTATGTGATTTTTCTAACTGGCCGCAAGCAATACGAGATGAGCACACACCACCCCAATCCCAGCCACGGGCCTGAGCCAGGATTTCCAATGGAAATAAAAAAGAAATGCAGATTTTATATGCAGGGAATGGTGCATATTTATCTCAGTGCAGTGTTGGTTTGGCAGGGTTGGTGGGGAGGCCGCCTCTTCCCAAGTTCTGGGTCTGCACTCACCTGCCTTTCCCTGTTCCTCTTCATCTCAAGTTTGAACTAGAGCACAGCTCAGAGAAGGGATTGAAAGAGCCCATTGGATTTGCAGTTGTGGAAAAGTACAGGAGAATACATAGGATTGGCCAAAAAAATGCATGAGGTTTTTTTCCCCTTCCCTTCCCTTCCCTTCCCTTCCCTTCCCTTCCCTTCCCTTCCCTTCCCTTCCCTTCCCTTCCCTTCCCTTCCCTTCCCTTCCCTTCCCTTCCCTTCCCTTCCCTTCCCTTCCCTTCCCTTCCCTTCCCTTCCCTTCCCTTCCCTTCCCTTCCCTTCCCTTCCCTTCCCTTCCCTTCCCTTCCCTTCCCTTCCCTTCCCTTCCCTTCCCTTCCCTTCCCTTCCCTTCCCTTCCCTTCCCTTCCCTTCCCTTCCCTTCCCTTCCCTTCCCTTCCCTTCCCTTCCCTTCCCTTCCCTTCCCTTCCCTTCCATTAAAAGCTCAATTAAATCTTCTCTGTGAGGCAGAAGAAAACTTGGAGGTGCTGAGATGAAGCAGCTCCAGGTGATGAAAGGCCACCCCTGGAGCAGGTTGTGCCCCTGGGAAGCAGGAGGGCTGGAGGCTCTGGGTCACTTAGGGCTGTAAAAGAGCTCCCAGGAAAACTGGCACAGCGAGGGCTGGGTTTGGAGGTCGTGGGCACGTACAGGGATGTGAGAACAAAACCTATTTCTGTTGGTGCTGAGAACAAGGATTCGCCCACAATTAGTAATTTAATGAAAGGTGTCACTGATTGCATCAGCACAAATAATTTTAAAATAGATTTTAAAAAGAAAATCAGTGTTCTCCATCCCATAATACTTTCTAATTTGGCAAACAACAGGTAAGAAACAGGATGATCAGAAACCAGATTTGCCTGGTCAAAGATGGAGATGGATAAATCTTGATTGAAGTGAAGCCATCTCCAAGAAATCGTGGGCTTTTTTTCTGGGAATGCCAGAGATACTTTGTGGCACATTCTTCCCTTTCTGCCTCCTGTTTTCATCTGTCATTGGAAATGTATTTTGTGAGAGAGGATAAAACAAATATCCAGTAGATACAAAAGCACCAAGAACCTTCGGCTTTGGCTAATCCCTGTAGACAGCACAGAGAGAAACAAAATGTTCTGTAGCTATAACTGAGAGACCAAAAAAAAAAAAAACTGTGTTTAATAAACATTTAAAGGAAGAATTACATGTGCCACAAATCCCCTTTTATATTGCACTTAAAATCTCCTTACCTGCCCTTTAGTTTTCATGGTTTTCCTTATCTTCAGTGTCACTTAATCATATTTCAACAGGATTTGCTTCCTTGCTGCCCATCTGCTCTTCCTTTCTAGTGCAGCATTAATGCCACAACACCGTCCCAGTAGCTCCCTTCTATGCCACTTTGATGTCAGACACCCAGGGATTCAGGATTTTTTCATTTGGGTTCAGATAGAAAAGAAAAATACCTGGTTTAGAGGAGTGACAGATCCTGATTTCAAATGGAAATGTCCAGAGGAGGGTGGGGGATGAAGGGGCAGTGAACAAAACTTGGCCTCCTGTGGATGTGGAATGTGGGGATCCAGTGGTGGCGTGTCCTGCTGCTGGCCATGGGGAGCTTCTCCTGGCCCTGGGGAGATGCAGGCACTGCTCTGCTTCGAGTCTGTGCTAAAGAAGGATCATCCTCTGAGGATATTCACAAAATTAATTAATGAGTGCAGAGGGCAAGGCTGGATTCACCCACCTGGACTGTGTGGGCTGCCCAGCTGGATCTGTGTTTGCTGAGTTAGAGACATCCTTTGGAGAGTCTTCATGTGGTTTATTAACCCTAAAAGCATTGAATGAATAATATCTGTATTTATACCTTTCTTATTTTCAGAGTTAAGGAAGACTTTGTGTATTGTGTCTCAACAGTTTAGGAGCAGAATGGTGTGGGAAGGGCTCCTGGAAAGTGGAGAATGTTTTTCTTTTAGTGTTGACAGGAGCTCTCCCAAAAAAAGTTATGTGCTGCTTTTTGCACTAAAAAATGTGAAAAAAAAAATTTATAGAAATCCATTCTAATTCCTCATGTAATTGTAAATTAGTCCTTAGGTCATTGATGGGAACAGCTCTGTGATACAGCTGGGGATATAATTCTCTCTCACACCACTACCTTTGCTGGACATTAAGCTTTTATGATAATCCATAAAGCCCCCTTTTTTAAAGCTATCTGATGCCTGCAGTGATCAATACTTGAACCTTTATTCTTGAAACATTTTTAAATTAAATATAAATTTGGGGGTTTTTCCTTATAAGAAAGTTGATCCAAATTCTGAGGCGTTGGTGCCAGCAGAAGCCACTCTTGATATTTCCAATTAATATTTGCCTCAGCTCTCAGGAGGCAGAGCAGGGCTTGGTTGGCTGCAGGATGTCTCTGAGTGGGGATCATGGTGCTCAGTCATGCTCGATGCAGTAAAGACAAAATGCACCAGGAACTGGGTGTGCTAAAGCAGTGCCAGAGGCTCTGCCCTTCCCCTCCTGGAACACGGCTCTGGGCTTGCTCCTTGCTCAGTCTGGGGTTGCCTGAGCTGGTTTTGGTGGGAACAAACTGAAATGAGCTGAGGCCACTTCAGTCCCGCCAAGGAAAGGTGCCCAGGAGGTGACAGGGGACAGAGGGACACCTCTGACAGACCTTAAAGACAAGTTTAGAAAGAAAAGATGGCTTGGAGGAAGATGAAAGTGCTTTTCTTCAGGACACAGAGGTGACAGTGAGAGGGAAGAAGGCAGAAGCAGGTGAGGAAGCTGAAGCAGAGGTTGCAGCTGAGGCTGAAACGCTGAATAATGAGAGGAAGGGGTTTGTTCCACTTTGGTTTGGTCCATGAATATGTGGTGAAGACAAGCACAGGTTGACTATCTGGGGGAGGAGGTTTGAAGAGGAAACATGGGGCAGATGTCTGAGGCAGAGGAGAAACCACCACAAGGCTGGTCATGGGACTGACACAAATGAAAGGGTTAAAAAAGGAGGGGTGTCTTTAGCAGTGGAAACAGAAATTGGCAAGAAAATGGAAAATTAAAACCACTCTGAGCCACATGGAAAGCATTGTTTATTGTTATTATTAATTATTGTTATTATCATTATTACTATTATTGTATTAACTAAAGGCTGACTTGAATCTTACAAACAGCTTCTGTCAGAAAAGGAGAGAACAAGTTTTAAATGTTGACTTTTAATTCTACCCTGTTTATTAGGGGCCATTAGTTCTGTTTTGCTAATATCTTGTAAGTAAACAGAGTGAGGAAATTCAGTGGGATAGAGATGATAAAGATGATGAACCACTGAAATTTGGTTCCACACTGGGCACATAAGGGAGAAAAGAATGCCAATTAATGAATTACTAAAAGAGAAACACTACTAGAAGTAATAATAATGGTTCTCTATTATTTATGGTTGATTTTAGAAGAGAGAGAGAGTTCATATTTATCCCAGAGCAGTCCACACGAGTGCTGAAGGAAGAGAAAAAACCCTTTAACCAAGCAGAAATTTCAGTCGTGAGCTGTTAAAGGAAGTCGAGCTGAATATTGAGGAAAATTCAAAAAGATAAAAATTACTTCAATTTGGTAGTTCTTCACTGGTTCTGCAGTTTGGCAGCTGTCAACATCTCAAAATATCATCTCACCCAAACTGTTGAAAGAAAGAAACCCTTTGATTTTTCCCTTGAGACTCCCAAGCTGAAAATGGACTCTTTGTAGTCTCAGCCTCATTTCAGACAGTTTTTTTTTTTTAAAAACATTCTTGCTGGCAGAAACAACTAATTCATAAATAGACTCTCTGTTAATTAAATAAGTTTTATCATTTTAACTTGCCTTTTAAAATGAAAAAGAAAGTAAATCGCTAACATTTCCTGCTTTATTATGAATCTTAAGGGACTAAGCATCGCATTTCTTGCATCATTAATAATGCAAATTAGTTTTTGTTTGCATCTCCTATAAGTTTATAGTTAGAAGTAAATATTTAATGCACAGATCTGGGAAATCAAATCATGGCTAGTCGAAATTTTCCCTTAGAATTATTGAAAGGTAATGTAAGAAAGATGGGAGGCACTGTGGTTTCTGTTTATTTAACCTTTCTTGCTCTTGCTTTCCTTTCAGTAGAACTCTTTGTGACTTGTCATTAAACACTTCTCTATTCCTCCAGTATCTGTTTTTATTATCTTTACAGTAGCCACAGAATTCAGCTTTTAATACAATTTAAAGGAGAGCTTAAACACATCTGTAGCCTACTTAGGGCTATAAGGATGGTAGTTTTGGTCCTGGTTATTGGCAAGAAAACCAGGTGATTATTCCTAATAATATTTAAAAACTTGTTAACTTTGTAGCAGTTTTTCTCTGTTTACTTAATGAAGCAATGGCCAAATCAGATTAAGCTTTGTCCAGGGCCTCTACATCGTGCACAGAAATGCCTTGGGAGGGTGAAATACTCTGAGCTGTTTATTTGTTAGCACAGTGAATTTAGT
This sequence comes from Vidua chalybeata, assembly GCF_026979565.1. Classification (NCBI taxonomy): domain Eukaryota; kingdom Metazoa; phylum Chordata; class Aves; order Passeriformes; family Viduidae; genus Vidua; species Vidua chalybeata. The sequence continues at coordinate 15,331,194 of NC_071543.1, read as the reverse complement.
GACTATATCCCATATTGGACTTTACCCCCCCTTTTTTTCCACAGAATTCTTGCAAATATCGTACCACCCTCCATATGAAATGTCTGTAGGAATGAGATTATTGCAGACAAATTACAGCTGTTTCCCTGCCACATCTGGGCTTTCTGCAGTGACTCTTCTTGTGTGTGTGGTGGATAACAAAAAATAATAAGTATCCTGTTATTTTGGGCGTGAAATCTGATAGTGAAAAACACACCAGGGAGAATTCTTCGGTGATAAAAATTTAAATAGACCCATTTATCAATATGACAGAGATTTGACCTGAAAGTTAAAATGTTTGGGAGTTAAGTGGGGCTGTGTAAAGAAAGTTGAGGCTGCGCTACAGATAGACCGTGGGGTCTGTAAGTTATTAAATCAAAATAAAAGGTATTGACAAAACAATAAATTGCCTGGATCGCCCCATCTAATAGGTTCTGGGAGCACTAAATACATTCTCCACGCTAAAGATGTGTGAAGCCTTTTCCTTTCTCATACTTTTGTTCTTCTCCTTGAAAACATTTGCACTGTGGTTGGTTTTGTAACAGACTTGGCACCAAATTGGGCCTGGGGATGCTTTGCCAGGGAACTGGCTCGGAGCGGTGGTGGGAAGCAGGAGCAGGGGCATTGCTCTGCTACCAACAGGATTATTGGACTTTGCAGGTGGGGTACAGATTCCTCTGGGGGATTAAAATAATAATAACAAACCTAATATCTTCACTGGGAGAGGTATTTTGTTAATATCTTCTGGGCAGAGAGCACTGCAGTGCTCTTTGCTCTCCTCAGCGCCATTTCCATGCTGGAAATCTGTGGGATTCAGAGGGGGAGCAGCATCTGGCAGTCCCTTCCAGCAGGTGTGCTTTGGGAAGCAGTTAATGCCACCTCCTCATGTCACCCCTTAAACCTTTCAGGGTGACCAGCATCTTCCTGGGAGAGCTTGCTCATGGAGGGGAAGGAAAATACCTGTGGGACAAACTGGGATGGAAAGGTTGGGAGTGGGTGCTGGGGCAGCTCTTCACCCCCAGAGTCATCAGCTGGGCCCTGCTTTTCCTAATTCCACAGGATTGGGGGTGAGCACCCCCTACCTCCAGCTTCCCTGCTGAGGAGGGAATGAGGCTGGCTGTTTGCCTTGGAAATGACACAGATTTGAGACTATTTCCCCTCCTGCAGATTCCTCCGTTGAGAGGAGCATGGAAGACATTACTATTTATAGTGCACAGTACGCGTGCCCAGCGGGACATCCCCGAGCAAACATCCTACCAGTTTGGAGGTGGGATGATTTCCAGCTCCCTGGCCCCGAGATGGCCTGTCCCCTCTCCCAGGGAGGTGGGAAATCACACAGGGGCACCACCCATCTCCCCTCAGCTCTGCCTGTCTCTCTCTTCTGCTGAGATGAGATGCTCACCCCCTGCCGCGGAGCCGAGCGTGGGGCTCGGAGGCAAAGCAAGCTTTCAGCACAAATAATGCAAGTTTTAACAGAGGGAAAGGGCCCCAAAAACTGAAGGTATAAGGGGGCTGCAGAGCATCTGCAGAGTCTGGTTTGGGGATGGGCAGCTTGTCTGTGTGTGGGAAATGAAGATGGAAACTTGGTTTAACTAAAAGGGTTTGGGAGTTTCAAGGGGACGAGGACCAGCAGAGGGACCTGGGATCTGCCCACTCCCTGCCTCACCACCTGGGTGTTCCTGTAGGGGTTTGGGATATCAGAACCTCTTCATCTAAGCTTAATCTTGATATGGAAAAGATAGCTGACAATGGCAATAAAAATATCAGTAAGCAGTTGGAAAGGCCCAGCTCAAATCGTGCTCTGTCAACAGCTTTGCAATCTGTATAAATATGAGAGGAAAGACAAACAGCTGTGATTTCTCTTTAAGAATGTGAGTATCCATTGTCATAGATTTAAATTAGGATGTTTTACTTGTACTGTATGTAAATTCCTCCTTGGCAAATAACCCATGTCCACTAATGTATGTGTATTTTGGGTCTGTATAGTTTGGGTCTCTGTGAAATACAATGAAATTTGATAGCACACAGAAATGCTTGCATGGAACGTCAAATTTTTTTGTGTGTGCTTCTCACATATCCATAAATGAGTTTACACATTTCTAATTACTCATTCAAAAAGAGACTTTACAGCACTTTTAAAGGAGAGCCAATTTTTTCCCTACTGTGTTCTGTTTTTACAGCTTGTGGAAAGCTTATTTAATGAAAGTTTAAGTAATCAGCGAAAGTCATTTCTGAGCAAAGACTGACAGATATGAAGCCTCTTTTCACACTTCATAAGAGGTGGAGAGGGTAGCCATAAAATTTACAGCTGAATAGTACTCTGTTCAGCTTAAGTTATAGAATTATTAGTGTTCCAGGCATGTGAGAGGTTTTAGGGAGATGAAGTATTTAAAGTGATGCTCTATGTTTTGTGTAGCTGAGCTCTGAGTGCAATACTAATAACAGCCCACCCTTCCAAAGGCAGCGACCTGCACGTCCCATGGGGCTGATGTTGTGCTAAAAATATGTGTTTGCAGCTAACTGAGCTTCATGATATATTAATAAAACCCCAGCAACGTGTTCCCTTTGCAGAGACTCACCTCTGGCTATGAAAGTACAAATTCCTGGGATATGGAAATGAGTGCACAGGGTGTGTGGGTGAGGAAGGAGTGGGGAGGGAGGTGGCACTGTCAGCATCTCTGTCCCACCCCTGCAGCACAGGGACAAGGTTTTGCTGTAGGAAAGGCCTGGATACGGAGTGGTGGACAATCAGTGACTTCTGCAGGTCGCGACCAATTGTGTTTAAAATGGTGGAATAAAAGAGGAAGAGCTGGGCTGTGTTGTGAGACTGAGAAATGGGAAATCTCCACCTCAGCTGATAAAAATGAGCATGGCTTTTAGAGGTACTCGTAGGCATTTGAGTGTGAATTGCTCTAAATATCATGAGGTGGCCACATGTTGTAGTCATGGGTATTACATACAAATATTTATCATTGAATCAGAGAATGGTTTGGGGTGGAAGGGACCCCTCAATGCCACCCAGTCCAACCCCTCTGTCATGAGCAGGGACATCTTCAGCTACACCACATTGCTTAGAGCCCTGTCCAAGATAACCTTGAATGTTCCCAGGGACAGGGCACCTTCCACCTCTCTGAGCATCCCGTGCCGGTGTTCTGCCACCTTGGTAAGAAAATTCATCCTTATGGCAGCATTAAGCCAACAAAAGCAATTACTTAAGGATCTTCAATATTATGTTTGTTTTTGCATCCTTTCAACCTGCTGGGTTTTTGTTGGTTGTTCTGTTATGCTTTAGCTGTACCTGCTTACCCAAGAACAAACAACAGAAAATCTTCTGTAATTCTTTAAAACAAATTGTGTGAGATGGAATCAAGTGTCACTGCAGCCACTCTGAGGTTGGCCAAGAACTGAACTGGGGAATGAAAATGAAAAAGAAAGTAAATCGCTAACATTTCCTGCTTTATTATGAATCTTAAGGGACTGAACTGGGGAGGCATCTTCCATCCTCACTGCTCAGCCCTGGAGAGCAGAGACTCAAGGAGGGTGACCCAGTGTACAGCTGGCACCAGTACATGGCTTAAACACACGTAGTGTAAGGTTTATATATTTTTAATTTGTTTTTATGTGAGCCAAATACAAGCAGCCTCGTAAAGCTCACTCTTGCCCCAGATTAAAGCAGTGTCTCGGTAGCATTTATTGGTGGCTCATAGATCATGGTGGCACTTTGTGACTGTCCACAAGCTGGTTTTGATGTTAAAGGTTTCAATCATGAAGATGTACAGTATTATTCCAGGCACAGTTTGAGTCGTACAGAAATTATGCTGAGGTGTTTTTGGAGGCCTTAAATTTGTGGAAAACTCGTGTGTAGGGAGTGATGTTGGACAGCTGAGTGCTTTTACATGTACTGAGTACATGTAAAGGTACATGGGGTACCTTTAGTTGCTGTGTTAAGAAGCATTTTAACTAAATAGATGAAATATTGTCCTGTGTCTTTATGCAATTCAGGAGACTCACTCATCATGCCAGTGTGCAAATTCCCAGGGTTTCCCTCCAACATCTACTTCAAGCCAATTTAAGGTTTTCTGGCTGCCGATCACTTTGATTTCAGGTAAAAATCTCAGTTCCAGAGGCAGTGCCAGGATTTGTCAGACCCTACAGGTTTCCAGCTAGGGTTGTTAATACCAACAATTCCCAACCCCATTCCCTTGACTCCAAACTGTATTCGGGAGGCATTCGGTGCTCCTGCATTCAAACAGTTAATTTTCACTATGTTCTGTTAAAGAAAAGGAAAACTGTCACCCTGTCATTTTAGAGTCTGACACTAAGCTTGTCAAAAGAGACAGCTGTTAAACTGAATTACTGTTGACACGCAGAGAAACGGCCCTTGCCAGATGTAAAGGACATCTGCGGCAATGAAGTGGTACAGAGTGGCTTTTAAAATGTGGTCATACTGGTATTTGAATGGAGCTCTATGGCATTAAAACGTGGCCTCGACTCAGACAGTTTAAGGCAGCGAAGCAGAGCCAATGCCAAGCACAAAGAAGTGCTGATCTGTTGCTGTATCCATAACTTAGGCATGAATATGAAAACAGTGCAGTGTCAAAGCTATTAAGCTCTTATCGTGTATCCAGGAGGATGTGGGTTTAAAACACAGTAGGAAATATTTTGTATTTCTGGCTCCTTGGCTGTGCGGGTAGGTGAAGTGGAAATTCATAAGGTGGATTATGCGGGGAATGAATGGAAATAAGTCGCCTTGTCTTCAGCTAACAACTGCTCAGACAAGAATTGCAAAGGGCATTAGGCTTAGGAAGGGAGGCTGGATGTGCCTTGCCGGCGTTCCTGATAACGCTCCCGGGATGTGGAGCACGTGCTGGGTGCTGGGGAGGCTCCCCTCTGGAGAGGGGAGTGAATAAAACAAAAAACCATTGCACAGAGATACCTGTGAAATTCTGCTTGTGCATCTTAATGTGCTTTTGCTAAAAAAAAAAAAAATCGGGATACCAAGTTAATGTTGTAAAAAAACATCGTTATTATGAATATTTTAGAATTTAGCAATTGAACCAACAGTAGGGAATTCTGCACATTATATAAGAGTGCAAGTCTTTGATTTGCATGTCTTTAGTGTAGGAATAAAGCTGTTTGGGGGAAAAAAAAAAGTATCAGTTAAGCAATTTTGCTAAATGTATGAAAAATGAAATGTTATGAGATGAAGCATGTATTCATTATGAAATGAAATTGATGTTTGAAGCGAAAAAAATATTCAGGCCAAACATTATTTTGAATATGTTAGCAGATCATATCTTGATTTAGTTGTGCGTTTAATGATAGCAGAAAGCAAAGAGTTTCCATCTGGAGAGAAGAAGGCAAATGGTATTTCCAAATGACACAGGTTAATCTGCTCCTTTCTGCAGGAAAACAGCACCACCAGCAACAGCAGTTTGCTCTAGACAAGAAAAAAGGTGGAAGAGGTGGGACTAGGAGGGGTTTTCTCCTTCAAAAGAAGAAATGTTGCTTTGCAGGCACAGCTATGCTGAAATGGATTGAAATGCAGGTGAGGTGGACTCATTCCTCTGCAGGGAGGTGGAAAGAGCAGAGTTTGTTTAGGTCTTGGGGTGATTTGGGCTGGTGATTGCTCTGAGGGCATCCCATTCCCATGGAGAGCATCCCATTCCCATTCCCATGGAGAACATCCCATTTCTGTGGAGAACATCCCATTCCTATTCCTGTGGAGAGCATCCCATTCCCATTCCCGTGGAGAACATCCCATTCCCATTTCTGTGGAGAACATCCCATTCCCATGGAGAGCATCCCATTCCCATGGAGAACGTGCTATTCCTGTGGAGAACATCCCATTTCCACTGAGAACATCCCACTCCTGTGGAGAACATCCCATTCCCATGGAGAACATGCCATTCCTGTGGAGAACATCCCATTTCCACTGAGAACATCCCATTCCCATGGAGAACATGCCATTCCTGTGGAGAACATCCCATTTCCACTGAGAACATCCCATTCCCATGGGAGAACATTCCCATTCCCATGGAGAACATGCCATTCCCACAGAGAGAACATCCCACTCCTGTGCAGAACATCCCATTCCCATGGAGAACATCCCATTCCCATGGAGAGCATCCCATTCCCATGGAGAGCATTCAGCATCCTGTGCTGCCACTGCCCACCACTGCAGTGCCAAGAGGTGTAGGATCCGAGCTCGTGGTCCGGCTGGGAGCCTCCAGATGGCCAGAGACACGGGCTTAGTGTGTGATTTATGGAGGGGCCCTGGGCAGGGCTGCTGCCAAAGCTGACCTGAGGCCACCAGCAGTGTGGCCAGCGGTGCTCCCACCACTCCATATGGCCATGGTTGGTTGGGTCACAGCAGGAGAGGGTGTAACAAATCCAAAATCCATGATTGAACATGGCCCATCCTGAAATCTCATTTCCCAGCAGCTGGCAGGGCTCTGCCATGTACTCAGGAGTGTCAGGGTTTAACCTCCATGGCACAGGCAGCAGGTGCAGAGTGTCTGAGCAGCCCCCAGGAGTCAGGGCATCCTGCTTTGTCCCTGCTGGGAGACACGGGAGAGGAGCAGGCAGGATGAACATGCTCCCCTGGGATCAGAGAATTTGGATGTGTTTTGGGGTTCAGGAATGCTGGGTGAGCTGGTTCCTCAAGAATAACCTTGATGAGTAATTTTTTAATGTGTTTTAGTCTGTAGAATGCAAGGGAGCAGGTGGCTGCCCAGCAGGACCATCTCTGGGAGCCACTGGAGCCTCCAGCCTGGTGGAGTAAGGACAAGACAGATTTAGGAGGAAATTCCTTTACAAAACACTGGCACAGGCTGCCAGGGGAGGGGGTGGATGCCCCATCCCTGGAAACATTCAAGGTCAGGTTGCACAGGGCTGTGCTAGGACAGGGATAACCCTCGCTCTGCCTAATACAGGAGTTATTTGGGCAAAACCTCCTGTTTGTCTCCAGAAGGAGCTTTTATTCTGCAACAAAAAGAGCTGAAATCTTCAACCCCCTTTTCACTGCTCAGTGCTGCAGGTTTTGGCTGAAACAGACTCACCTATTTCCACAGGTTGAACTTTGCTGTAATGATTAACTTTTTGCAAATAAGCACAAAGTGGAACATTTAAATAAACAGGAACAAGCTTATTATTAGATGGCAGGTTTTTATTTGATAGCTCTTATAATGTCATCGTTAGTTTATTAAAGCTTACCATGAAAAATCTCTTTCTCCTAATCTAAGCTCTTTCATACAACTTCCCACTTTGATTGACACTAAAATAAAATAACTAACCTATAAATTATAATGTACGGTTTAAATGATGGATAAACGCATTATTTGTAAAGCATTGCAAGGATCAACATATGCAATTTCTAGAAAATAAAAAATATTTTACGAAGATAATAATAGGGCAGAACTCGGCTCTTTTTGTGAGCGTTCTCACTGCATACTGGTATTAGGTGATCCTTAAGCTGCCCTCCAACCCAAACTATTTATTGCACGATTCTATGCTATTTTTAGGAACCAAACAGATCTGGGAAAAAAAGCCTGATGTTATCAGCCATTTCGACATCAGCATCATCAGTCCCAAGTCAAAAATCTAAATCACAGAGTCACAAAAGGGTTTGGGTTAAAAGGGACCTCAAAGATCACCTCACTCCAACCCTCCTGCTGTGGACAGGGACCTTCCACCAGATCAGGTTGTTCCAAACCCCAGCCAGATGGGGTTTGAACACTTCCAGGGATGGGGCAGCCACAATTTCTCTGGGCAACCTGTGCCAGTGCCTCCCCACCTCTGAATTCTTCTCGGAGACACCCCCAGCTTCGTGAGTTCCCAGTAAGGAAATTTCTGTCCTTGAAGTCACCCCAAAATCCATGTCTGTAAATGCATTCCTACTCACCTGCCTGCTGATGCTGGAAAGGCACCTTCCTTCCCTCTCTTTCCCATGCCAAGGAGTGAAACTCCCTGAGCTCCCTGTGTTCCCTGGGAGAGGCTCCGTGCCTGGACAGGGCCAGCTGGAGATGTGTCCCCAAGCTGGAGTCCCCTGCAGTGCTGCAGACACGGGAACTAAGTCATTTACCAGCAGAAAATAATGCACAATGGCTCCTTACAATCCCTCTATTTGTTGGGAAAACAGGGATCTCCAGGGAGGGAAGGACTCCCTGCTGCTTTTTACACACCCTATTTTAAGTTGAGGTTTTTAATTCAGCTTTCATGCAGCCTGATAACTGTTCCTCACTGGAAGAAGAACTTTGGATAAATGGAATTTGCTCTGCCTTGCTCAGTGAGGCCACCTCGACTGCTGGTGCTTGGTGAGTACAAGAATGGGTTTAAATTTGACTCTGCAAGTCCCAACATGGAAAATGTGGCTCTTGTCCCTGGAGTTTTGCAGCTTAAAATTAGTTAATAGCACATCTCAGGCTAGATCTGAGTGCATATTATAAATGACTAATTTACTTCTCAAATTTAGCATTTTTCACCTGCTTAGATTGTGTTTTCTATGAATAATTTCCTGTAAAAAGGTATTGTTTTTCTCTCTTTCTTCACAGTGTGAATTGAAGAAATATTTGGAAACTGAAGTGATTGTTACCTTTCTGTGCTTGGGTGTTCATGGAGTGTTTCTGGCCAACACCTAAAATTCAGTTTCCAAGGCAGGAGGCAGCAAAAGGCAAGTTTTGTAAAGACAAAATGAGACCAATGGAAAGAAATTTCCTCCCAGCACATTGTCAACAATAAAAACCACCAAAGGAACCATGATGTTTGTGGATTTTGTAGCTCTGTGTTCAGCCCAAATACGAGGCAACATTTCGCCTGGATTTATGGAGTTTAACACTGCAGGGAGTTTGGGATCTTCACAAACTATAACCATATTTTACTGGTGCCAAATCCTTTGTGATCCAAGCTCGTTTGCGGTGGGAATGGGCTCAAGGTAAGGTCATGAGGAATTTTATTGCTTCTTTCTTTCCCCTGTGTGGAATTCTCAAAAGCCAGTTGCTGACTGGGTTGGTAAATCACACCCTGCATAAATATATTGATAAACACCAATATATCTTCAGCTAAGAAGAATCAGAGATGTCTCAAGGAGGAAAAATTACTCTTTTTCCTTCTCTGTTTGCATTGAAGAGGTTTCTTGTTTCAAAGACTTTTTCCTTAGAATATCTTTTTGCAAGCCCTGTGAAAAGCCAGGTAATATATCCTTACATATCCTTTGTCCTGTCCCATGTCCATGTTTTAAGATCAATGTCACAGGTACAACCAGTTCTTCCAAACAACACCTTTTTCTCTTTTTGACCTTAAATATCAATGTACTCTCCCTGCTTTATTTTCTATTCAGAAATTCTGTTTATTATTTGAAATGAACATGCAGCAAATAGAAGTTTTCTCTAAATTAAGTGGAAACTCCATTTTTTGCATATATTTTCTCATGTAATTAGCTATCATGTTGGTAAAGGGAATCTGATTTTCAGCAGAGGAGCAGAGCTTTCTTTATTTTTGCTTTATCTGTAGGGATTTTCCATGTTTTATAAAAGCTGGAGGTACAGGTAAAGATAAGGAAAGAGGAGGGTAGGTATTGGTGTGCTCACTGAGCAGCTGATTTAGAGAAATGGGGGTCCCCTAGGTCTGACTTGCAACCAAATGACCAAAACACTTTGCCTTTTATTTATTTACCCAGCTCCTTAACACTTCTTACCGTTTCTTTTAAATGAATTAATTTACCCTACAAAGCACTCCTTGCAATAATCAATGACTCATTACACTGAAAGCCCACAGGAAATACTAATTAAATGAAAAATGTGCTGGAGGAATGTGCAACTTTTGTATTTCTAACGACCCAGCTACTCAGTGCTTTCTTTTTTTTCCAAGTTCTCATAAGTTACAGGAGAGCTTTTTGCCTTCAGCCACAGGGAGCTGAGGTGGCTTGGAGGGTGGTGATGTTTGCCAGACATACCAAATCCAGTTCATTTATCATCAATATCCACAGGAAATAATAATCTGTTTATACATCACATTTCTCTGAGCTCTGCGACGTTCTAGTTATGAATTCCTTCCAGCTGCTTTTCTCATTCCCACAGCAGAATTGCTTGGGAAGGGTTACCCCTTACCCATCACTTACTCCAGCAATTACTGACTGGTAGCCACTGGTAATTCCAACTCTCCGACAATCTTTGATAAAGATTTTGTGGTGTTATTATGCTCTCAAATGTCTCCTCACCCATAAAGGCCTTGAACTCCAGGCTGGGTAGTTGACACAGCCACCTTTTTGGGATCTTTGAATAGGAAGAGCTTAATAATACAGAAGATGAAGGTTTTATAAGGATAGAAATGCCAAAAATGAGAGTGGGTTCAAAACTCCTGCTTCCTATCCCATGGGAGGAGCTGTGTCCTGCTCCCTTTGGTGAAGGGATTTCTGGAGCAATCGAGTTTTCTTTTATCCTGGTCAGTGATTTTTGGAGAAAGTGTGTTAAGCCAAGCCGTGAAATGAAGCAATCAGAACAAGATAAAGCAAAATCCCCCAAAACCACCACCAGCACAAAAAAAAAAAAAACAATAAAGACAAAAAGAAAGAAAAAAAGTGCAGTGGCCAAGCTCCTTTCCTTCAGATCCTTTGCACTGATGGTTTTGTAAGATACCAGCTTTCTGTTCTGGTTTGTTCCCCACCAAATCACCCCTCAGGTTTGTTCCTCCCTCCAATTTAATTTGCATTTTTTGGAGATTGGTGTTTTCTTGACCACCAGTCCATACCTGCATTCAGGTACTGCTGCTCCCATTTAGTTTAGCAGGTGACCCAATGCCAGCCTGGGGCACTCCCCATCCTGGAAAAGGCCAAGCCACAAACACCAGAAATAATTATTTTGCTTTTTAAATAACATGGGAAAAGAGGGAGAATAAGAGAGGAATTAATTCCCTACTCAGTTTTAAGGCAGCAAGAATTTAAGTCACTTTAGCTCCTCGTGCTAATTAATACTCCCAAAGAGCTGTAAAATGTAACAATGGAGAGGATGAATTATTTAAAGTGGAGGTGACCAAGAGAAATCTGGATGAACACAATACTGATTTTACTTTTGGTTTTCAGGCAACAAATTGCATTTAAAATGGTGGCAATGTATTGAAGATTTTGGTAAATTTTTGTTCTCAGCTGTAGGCAGTTGTGCTCCTGTAGAGATTTCCTGTGCTGCAGGACAGGGAAGGCAGGGCAGGAAGGGTAAATTAGGGACAAAAGATTTTAATCCCAAATGGATGAAACTTGAGATAGAAATGCCTGGTTTAGCCCCTAACTCTGGATTTTTAGAGATAAAATTAATGGTGGTAGTAGCAGTGCACTGAATTTATTTATTCTGTAAATCAAGAGCTGGATATTTTCCTTGCTCCTTTGTAATTTTATTGAAGGGAAATTATAGAAATCTTTTCAGTGCTTCAGGGGATTGATACATTCAGGTTACATTCCTGGCTTTCAGTCTAGTTTCTCCCTCACCAGCCTTTGGAATTCAGTGGGACTGATGGATTTCATCATTTCAGGAATTAGGCCCTAAATTCTGATGTCTACAAAACATAAAAGAGCTTGAATTGTGTATATTTTCCCCTCAACCTGCAGTATATTCCTTAAAGACAATAGAAAAAATCATATAAAATCTTCTCTTTATTTGGAGGTACTTTAATATCGGAGGAGATTTGCTTCCAGCTAAGAAAACATTTGTTACAGAACTAAAAATGTTTGATATGCTGCTGTATTAGATAAAGTTTGTTAGTGCACAGTGGCACAGTGCTGGTAATTGAAGAACTCACAGGATTTTTGGCAGTAAAAGATCCCCAGTGAGTCCTAAGCTCAGTGGGAAAATGTGATGTATAAATCTGCAGTGAGAGCAGAGGAACAGGAGGGGAGCAGCTCTGCACTCAACCCTGGGAACTCCAAACCACCACCAAAGGACATTAAAGTGAAATAAAAGGGAAGAGATGATATCTTGGGGCATAAAAGCTGTTTCCAAAGAATTTTCTTGTTAAATATAATGTTGGACAAGAGCCCACAGAAATTTTCAACTCACTGGAGACTCCTGCTGTCTCTTGGCATGATCTGGTCTAGTGGAGGAATCAGCCTCTAGCCCTGCCTTGTCCTGGAATATCTAATTCCATGAGGAGAAGTGGTCACTGGAGATACTGAGAGAGGTGGGAGAAGTCCAGGCAAGGCAACCATGGCCAAAGTTGATGGATAAATTGGTTTTGTGTGATGGGATGAGGAGCATCAGCTTGTGAAGAACTGATGGTTACGATGAACGTTTGTTATATCCTGGGTTAGCCACCCCTGGATGGTCTCAGAAGGAATGGTGAAGGTTTGTTATATCCTGAGTTAGCCACCCCTGGATGGTTTCAGAAGGAATGATGAAGGTTTGTTATATCCTGAGTTAGCCACCCCTGGATGTTTTCAGAAGGAATGGTGAAGGTTTGTTATATCCTGAGTTAGCCATAGCAGAAAGAGTTTCCATCTGGAGAGAAGAAGGCAAATGGTATTTCCAAATGACACAGGTTAATCTGCTCCTTTCTGCAGGAAAACAGCACCACCAGCAACAGCAGTTTGCTCTAGACAAGAAAAAAGGTGGAAGAGGTGGGACTACGGGGGATTTTCTCTTTCAAAAGAAGAAATGTTGCTTTGCAGGCACCGCTATGCTGAAATGGATTGAAATGCAGGTGAGGTGGACTCATTCCTCTGCAGGGTGGTGGAAAGAGCAGAGTTTGTTTAGGTTCTGAAACCCTGGCTGGTTTCAGAAGGAATGGTGAAGGTTTGTTAAATCCTGGGTTAGCCAACCCTGGCTGGTTTCAGAAGGAATGGTGAAGGTGAGCCTGGAAAGAGCCAGAGAAGGAACAGCAAAGCCACCAGAGGAATGTGACAACAAACTCCAGAGAGCAAAAGCAGTGCCACGGAGCGGGAGGCTCGGGCACCTGTTGTGACAGCTGTGACTAAGCATACAATGACCAGATCAGGGTGAATAATGAGACAATCTGCTCATTTAAGAGTGGATATACAAACCCAGCAGGGACATGAAACTGTTTTGCTTTGTTTTACTGATAATGTGTTATTGGAGTCATGTCTCTGGCTGTGTCCTAGAGTGGGTTCAAAACAATTACTTACATAACACAGGATATATTTAAGTCAGGGAAAAGCAGGGAGGGAGAAATGTGTGTATCTCAATTTCTGGTTAAGAAGGAAAATGAAATTATGTTTTTCCCAATAGATTTATTGATTCCCGTTTTTCCAGCACGGGGATCTCCATCTCAAGGGCTGGATCCCCCTTGCAAAACTTGAACTGGAAAGTAATCAATGAACGAGACTAAGCCCTGTATCCACCCCTTCCCAGCTGCTGGTTCCTACCCTACCGACCATTAATTATTCTAATAGCAAACTCCTTAAAAATAACTCAATCAATGCATTCTCCAGAAGTTGGAGCCCATCTCTGGATGCCTCCAGCCTGGTCCATGGTGGCCAGGCAATATTTGGTGCAGGCCCTGAAGTGTTTTTCTCTTGTAGTGCTCTGCTTTAGGAGAGGTCAGGTGTCTTCTGGATCAACTTTGGGGTTGATTTTGAGGTGGCAAATGCACTGCTTTCACAAAATTTCTTCCAAGGGTGAAAAAAAAGTGTGTTTGCTGCTCACAGAGCAGAGTAACGTGCAGGACAACAACAGGGAAAACAAAAGGAAAAATTAAACTCCCAAAGCCAGGAAATAGCAGAGTCCAGGGCAACTGCCCATGCTGCAAACCTGATTCACAAGTAATGGCATTCCATGACAGAGTGACCACCCCTGCTTTAATTTCAAATTAAAACCATATTGAGAAACTTGGAATACAAAGACAAGATTTATGGGATGTAAATACCTGGTGGGTGCAGCCAACCAGCACAAAATATCTTTGGAGGGAGCTGGAGCTCAGTCCCTGCTGGAGTTCCCTGTGCCTACAGATCATCGTGTACAGGGAGTAATTACAGCAGGATTTGTCAACTAATTTGGTGGAGGGATGAATTCTTTATCTATTAATCAATGTAGGGAAGCATGAAGCACCTATAAACCATTCATCTCACTTTAGCTTCTTGTTTACCTTTAATTAGAGTAGTTCTGATTTGACTGGGGAAAATGGAGGTACCTTGGAATAGAGAGGTGTCAGCTGGAGCATCTTGGACAGCACTTCCTGCTGCGGGATCCTCAGGGAAATGGGTTGACTAGTTTGGATTTTTATTTCCAAAATGAACACCCATGAACAGCTTGCAGGGTAAGACCCCCTAAATCAGAGGTAAATAAAAAGATGGTTACAGTGCCAGCACCTCACCAACGAGAAGGAAGTTTGTAGCAGTGTGAATTAATTCATTTTTCATTTACACCTGCAGTGGGTCACCCCCTCTTTTCTCATTTTCCCATTCCTTTATTGTTATATTTATGCACAAGGAGGTTATTTATTAGGAAAATTTCATTTCTTCACCTATTTCTTTATCTACAGTTGAAACAGAGTAAGACCAATGCTTTTATATTTTTTTTCCCCTTTTAAAATTGTTTACCTTTTCTTCCCAGAATTTCCAGGAGGATTATAGGTAAGGCTGTGACACCTATACAGAGTTATGGGATGTTTTACAACTGATGTGTTGTGTGTGATGCAGATAAATGCAACTGCAAGCATAGGAAGTCCCAGTGGGTCACTTGCATTTCATTTGATTTTAACTTGCCTTTAAATCAGTGATATTTAATTCTTTTTTATAAGAGAGCTGTTAAAAATGCTTTTATAAAATGAAAAGTCCTAGGTAAGCCTTGGAGTCCTACACGCAAGTGTGGAAAACTGCAGCTTCACTAAAAACCGTGCAGGAAATGTGTCGTTCCTTGGTGCATGCTTATTAAGGGTAAATATTGTTCTCTGAGTAGTGCCTAGAAATTGTAATTAATTTCAAATACGCCCTCTTTTTGTCCACGTATGCAGATTTCAAATCTGTGCCTCTGCCGGTTTTGACACCGTGCAATGAAGCATCCGAGCTCTCAGATGTCTGGCTCTTCCGACTTGTGAAATGAGAAAACAAACAAACCCAACCATTCCAGCCCTGTCAATCTCCTCCTCAGTGGACAGATGCCCTGGTGCCAGAAAAGCTTCATCCCATGATCCCACGCCTCTTGGCAGTGCCAAAAAAAAAAAAAAAAAAAAAAAAAAAAAAAAGCAGAGATCTACTGGACGCAAAAGCACGATGGTTCCTCACCTCAAAAAATGGGATTTGTGGCCACACTGGAGCTCCTGGGTGAGGCTGTGTGGGGAAATGGGTGCAGCCTCTTCTTCTTGCATTCCTGGTCTCCCAGATAATCCATTGGATCTGCTCCTGGAGCAAGGTGCCTCTGGACAGTGATGGATTAACTGGTGAGCATCCAGGTTTCTGGAATGACCCGGGTACCGGTAGAGTTTGTGGATTGCGTTGTTAATTAATTAAATGGAATCGTTAATTATGGTTTTAAATGTTTTATTGGGTGCTTATCTGGTGGGAATGGGCTAAACTTTCTGAGGAAAATGGAGAGTTTGGGTGTTAACACAGACAGCTCTCCGAGCTGCCTATGGCCATGTCCTTTGAAGGCCATCACTGGAGCCCCCAGGTCAGGTGTCCTGTTGGGCACAGGATTTTTTGGAGGGGGATGAGGCTTCAGTCAGGTCTGTCCAAGCAGTCCAGGGGACATCTTGGTGGGCACAGCTCCAACAAAGCCCAGCCAAACTGGTGCTGCCAAACCCCCCAAGATGCACAAAACCACCCTGGAGCCCTTACCAGGTGGGTTTAAAACCCTGCAGATCCCACTGAATTTATTGTACAGCAAACTGGCACTGCCTGAGCCAATGGCCTGCTTTGGTACAGACGACGTTTTCTTTTTGGCTAACAATTTGTTTTGAGTGTCACATGTGGCATCCCAAGAAGCTGCAGCATTCAGGCCTTTTTAATGAATTCCTATCCTTGCATATTAGTGAGAATATTTCCACTGCAGCAAACACCATAAACAGTTTCCACACTGGGGTGTGTTATACTGCCACCAGAATTGGTTCTTCTGATGGTTCATTTCTTTTATGCTGAGAATTCAGGACCAATTCAGCTCGGTTTTATGCATCATTAGAGATTTACAATTACTTTGCTATAGTTTCTTTCTGGAAGCCTATCTCTCATGGTTAATGCTATGGGAGTCCTGTTGTGTGGAGGCTGCTATGAGCCACCTTATAGCAATAAAGCATTTGAGAAGGATTTGGAATTATGAGTGGCTAAATTCTCCATGCAGTGCCTGTAATGCTGCTATCCCTTGCTGAGCTTGGGTTGAAACCCTTTTTTTTCTTCTCCCCAAATTAGAAAAAAAAAGTGCTGTTTCTTTGAGAGGTTTTGAATCATTTACGTGTTTTTTTTTTTTTTTTTGTTCAACTGCTGCAGTCAGAAATGAGGAATTGTGCAAATTTCCATTTGGATTTCATGATCCTTAAAATACATTTAGGTTGTATTAGTATATAATGAAATAAGGCCTCCTCATTTTTTTTTTTTTAATCTCACTTTTTAAAAGACTAATCATTATTTGGGACTTTATTTTCTTTTTTGGATTTTATGTGTGTTGCTAAAGCCAGTAAATTTCACAAGCTTTGTCCTTGCACAATAAGGAGAGGACCTGCATGTGTTATAATCCACATAACTCACATTTTACATAAATACACTATTGCACTGAAACAAACATGATATGCAGTGCATAATATGGGCCTGATCTAAAGGCCATTAAAATCAATGAAAAGATTCCAAATTAACTTTTATAGCCTTTAGATCAGGCTCTAAATGGGCAAATTACAGTTATGGAGTTTCCCATTTACATACCTGTGTGCTGCATTTAATGTATTTTATGGAATTGAAATTACTTGGTCCTCTTTTTCATGCTTTTTTAGGCTAAGAATTTGCCAAGGGCATCAACAGCAGTTTTCCCAGGCTCCAGCACAAGGATTATGTAGTCAATCCACAAATGACTCAAATCTTTGAAGAAAAGGACATGGTTATCAGAGAGGCTTTGACGACAGCAGGGACGGGAGTGCTATCTGCCTTTTTCCATCAGAGATTCCCATTCCCTCTCATTAACATACTCAGGACATCAGCACAGCCATCGGCCCGAGGGAATCGCTTCCAACTTTTAAGGGAATGTGCACAAGACCTCGCCCCTGCGTTGTTTCAGACAGATCAAAGCAGATTTGCCTCGTGTAAAGTGAGAAGAAAGGCTGGGGCACAGCAGCATTAGTGGGGGGGATTCAAAGGTTGCGGGGAATTTTCAAATCCATTGTTGCATCTTGGTAATCTTTCTTCCTTTACAGGGTTCTTCAGTCCCACTGAGGATGTGATGTGAAAGCACACACACTTTGTGTGGGGAAAGGAGAAGCCTCTACCTGCTCTCTCCCAGCGCCCTGTAATGAAAAATGCTTTTGGAGCAACACTGGAAATAAGCCATCAAAATATCTGATTAAACCTCTTAGGAAACTCTCACTAATCACCTTCTCTGCTCTTGATGGAATGTATTTATGCATTATAAATATACTTACTATGTGTGTGTGCTCCATAAATCACACCCAGCACTTGTATATGATGTATAAGCACATTCTATAGAACACACACAAATACAGATGCCAAGCTCCCACAGAGTTCATCACTGGAAAATGTTTGAAGGATCTGATCCTTAATATTTAATGAGAAAGATGCTATTTCCTTCCTCAGCTTTTATCTCTGGTTTGGCATAGTCATTAAATTTGTTGTTTCCTTGCAAGATTATATAATTTATGACCTAATTTTAGACTTTTGTGTAACCACGTTGAAACACTCGTGGCGTATCCCGATTTCCTCACACGGAGTGTTCCAGCCTCAGCCACCAGCTCCAACACGACTTCTGTGAGCTGCCTGTCAGCAAGGAGTCACAGGCATGAAAGGAAAACAGCCCAGCAATATTCAGGCAGCATTAGAAGATTAGTTTGTGGGGGGTTTGCCCTGCAAAAAATATGATTTAGCAGCATTTCCAAAGCCGTCTGCGGTGCTGGCAGGAATCCCCAGGTAAGACAGGCAGCACCCAGCAACTCTTATTGCTGAAAATATTTTCATGCTTCAGACTTTCGGACTGCTCTGGGACAGCAGTGCAGGAGGGGTGTCTGGAGGTGGGGAAGGATGACACTCAGTGCTTTAAAGCCACTGCCAGCCCCTCACCCTCTGGAATTTCCTCCCAGCACCAGCCCGGCTGCTGGGCTGATTTTTTGCTGCACAAGGTGTTGCTGGATAACTCCAAAATGAATTATTCTAAAGCTGCAGCCACATTGTTTTGGTGTTTGCTGTGTGTCCAGAGTAATTCAGAGATGCTGTAAATAGTGCCATGAACTGCAGGTATTCTGTCAATTTAACCCATATTGTTGGGACCAGTCTTTCATCAAATTTAATATATTAGCTATTGCAATGCACTTTGAGAGGATTTTATGCTGGTGTTCCATGGGGAAGTGGCTCATGGTTGAGGAAGGATTTGATGTTTCCTTTGTGCCTGCAGTGCTGTTTGGAGGAGTTTTCCTCTTTTTCCACCTTATCCTGAATATCCAACAGGGATGGCAGAGTTGGGGTGCTGCATCCTCAGATCAGCAGCAGGAACACAAGGGACACCCCTCTAGAACAGTTTCATGTACAGGGTGAGGGGGGTGCCTACATGAAAGAAAAAAGCATCCTCATGAAAAGGGGACATTAATTCTTGGATTAAATAAAATTGGAGAGTTTGTCTCCTTGGCTTTAATGGAGCAGTTCCAGGAAAGCAGCAGAGAACAAAGTGTTTTCAGAATCACATAATTCAAGAGTAAAATCATAATTCCAATTACCATTGCAGGCACTTCTGGCCTTGGGAAACCTATGCTACTATTTATTATGATATGATTGACCTCTGATTTCTTCATCATTTACATTAGCAACCCTGATATTCTTAGTAACATCCTTTAAATCATAGAAGCAGGTGGCAACAGTGCACGATGAAGTCACATCCTGCAGATATTTTATTATTCCATTTTTTCCTGGTTAAATAACATTGTGAGATGCAGAATCTCCCCCCACGGGGTCTCTAGGGGTGTATATAATCATGGAATGCATCTTCTATAGTCTTACAAAATTGGTCAATCCTATCAGAGGTGCCAAGAGTTTTACAAAGTCGGTATTTCACTCCCATCACTGCCTGACATCATTTCCCACACAGCACAAGAAAATATTTACTTGTCTCTTTGACATGAATTGCCACAAAGCCTTTGGAACAAAAACCAAAAAGTGAGAATTAAAATGGAATAACTTGACTTAATGAATTTAACCTGTTTTCTGTGTGCTGCGTTTAGATGTCAGATGATCTCCTATCATGTTTGGGATGGACATGGACACCTCCAGTCCCTGTTCTTCAGTGAGGTGCCTACACACAGAACACAGAGTTGCCCAGAATATCCAAAGCTGGAAGCTGATCCTCTTCTCCATCATCTAAATATTTTCTTTACATAACTGAGCATTTCTCTGGATGAATTAAGACACTGCAATAATTTTCCAGGTGCAGGTGAGGTGCCAAGGGCTGCCTGGGGCTTCTCACTGCCTTCAGCAGAGTTGATAAAATTGTATTTATCCACGAAGAGACTGAATTTTTTTTTCACACTGTTATGGGGATGAGTTGGAAAGTTTAGATTCTCTGTCTCCCATATCCACTGCTCATCTTCCTGCCTTGGTGCAGCTCCTGCTGCTGTTCACTTGCAGAGAGCACAGCCAGGGGCTCTTCAGCATCTCCTCGGGAAATGTTCCCCATCTGTGGAGCTGGGGAAAGTGGCACCCACCCGGAGAGGGCTGTCCTTGATCATCCTTGTCCCTCATCCATCATTTTTTTTACTGAAATTAGATTCTTCTGAACTTACATTGCCTAAAAGGGTTTGCCTTGACTCAGCATGCAACAGGATTTGGGATGTTCCAGCTGGATTTTGCATCATTTGGGACAAATTTCTAAGGTTTGTGAGCCTTATCCAGTTGTCAGGCAGGTGATTTCTCTTCCCCTCTCTGGACACGTAGCCCTAAAAACACCCTCTTGATTTCTGGATGTCAGTGAGGAAAAAGGGTCAGAGCAGCCCCAGATCCTGTTCCTGAAAGCTGTCAGTGTGTAATAACCATCAGCAGCTCCTGTAATGACACGAGTCACAGCCTCGGCACCAAACACCTGCAGGGAAGCTCCTCGGGCGAAATTCCCCTCGGCTGCAATCAGGTTTTTTCCGGAGCAGGGACCTCTGGCTGCGCTCAGGGCGATCCGCCTGCTCCTGGCTGAAGAGGCACTTCTAATCGACTGCTAAGAGACTTATTAGCAATGTAAAAAGGAATTGGAAGCAAGGAAAGTATTCTTCCTGGCAGAAATGTGCTTTGTAAAATTAGTTTTGCTGACAGGAGTAATTGGGTTAAACTCCTCGTGACTGTGGGTGCTGTTTGTTGCCCCTTATCTTACCCAAGCAAAGGGTACCAAACTCTGAACTTTGTAAATAATTGTTTCCGAAGTGGTGGATTTTTTTTTCTCTCTATAAATTCTGTAGAGAAAAGCTGGTTTCTAATCCTTTCTCTGCCAATGCTTTTTCAGCCTTTTCCCGCTCTTGATTTCTTTCCTCTCTTTAGATTTTAATATTTCTTAGATATTATAAAAACCTCTTTTAAGGGGGAGTGCAGAGCTTTTGCTCAGATTGGGAAAATCATTCCTAGAGCTTTAAGAAACTGGAGAGGGAGAAAAAAAAATATCAAATAGAAGAACTTTATTGTGCACTGTGGCAGATGTTGGGCTGTGGTGTGATGAGTGCCCAATACAGGCTCCTGGACTTCAGTCTGGATTTTTCTCACTCCAGATTCTCGAAGAGTGAAGGGATTAGACCTTTCATTCCTCCTAAACTGAACCAGACCCGGGATTTGCTTCTCCCTCCCCAACCCCACCCTGCCACTGCTGTCTCCCATCTGTGCTGAGGAGAGGGGCATCTTTTTCTTGCAAACACAATTTTTTCTCACTTCTATTTCACTTTTGCATCTACAGTAACAAATATTAATGCAGAAGCAGGACAGAAACTGTCCCAGAGTGTGCACAGAGTGTGCAGTGCCAGAGCCTGCAGGAAACCCATTAACCTGCAAAAACCCAGGCCAACCCAGGGATGTGGGAAAACTGAAATGCAGGAAAAGCAAGACATTATTTTCTCCATCATCCTGGAAAGTTGTATGTGAATTTTTTTTAGTTATCTGCTATTTATTTCTTTACTTCTTTTGGCAAAAGATGCAAATAATGAGAAATACCAATGACAGATTCAGAAGCCAACCAGGGACAAAGGTTTCACCCAGGCTCCCTCCACAGATCAACCTTTCTGCTCATCTTAAAGAACATCTGTTAGTGGGTTTATGCTCTTCTTGGGTTCTCCAGCATGGGGGAAGTAAACCCCGAGAAGCCCAGCTGGGATATTTCCTTCTTCTCTTCAAGTAGTGACTCGAGTCTTCCCTGATGTCAGGGGGCTCCCATGAAGACTGATCTTCCCTCCTTCAAACCAGGGGTTTCAGGTCATGGATGCTACCAGCAGATCTCCAGGTGCTTGGATGATGGTCTGTTCCCTGCCCCAGCTGAAGCAGGAAGGAATTTAACATTTAGAATCACGGCCTCATTAAGGTTGGGGAAAAACTTTAAGGTCATCGAGTCCAGTTGTCAACCCAGCACCACCCCCATGTCCCCAGGTGCCACATCCACAGGTTTTCTGAGCACCTGCAGGGCTGGTGAATCCATCACTGCCTTGGGTAACCCATTCCAATGCTTTATACCCTTTCCATGAAGAGAGATTCTCTAAAATCCAACCTGAGCTTCCCCTGGCCCAGCCCGAGGCTGTTCCCTCTCCTCCTGTCCCTGTTCCCTGGAGCAGAGCCCGACCCCCCCCGGGCTGTCCCCTCCTGTCAGGAGCTGTGCAGAGCCACAAGGTCCCCCCTGAGCCTCCTTTTCTCCAGGCTGAGCCCCTTTCCAGCTCCCTCAGCCTCTCCTGGTGCTCCAGCTCCATTCCCATCTCTGGCCTTGCTCCAGCCCCTCAAGTTCTGTCTTGCAGCGAGCGGCTCAACACCTAACACAGCATCCCAGGAGGGGCTGGAATTTTTACCACTAAAAAAAAAAAAAAAAAAAAAAAAAAAAAAAAAAAAAAAAAAAAACCACCCCGAAATGAATCTCTGATTTTTTGCGAAGGCACCTTCCAGCAGAGCCCGAGTGGGGCTGTTTGTGCTCCGTGCCATCCCACCCATCCCGGCGGGAGCGGCCCCTGGGCTGCGCTGGTGGCCAGAAGGAGCCGTCAGGGCGGGCGAGCCGCGCTGGCACCGCTCCCTCCGCACGGGGGGTTCTGCTCTGACAATTTTTGGCTCCTTTAGGTTCCTCCAGAGCTGCGTGGAATATGTAATGCCCTGCACCGGGCTGACGGGGAACTCGAGTGCAGATTGCAAGGAGAGATCCCCTCCCTGCATCACTTCGTTTTGTGCTGCTCTGAAATCATTTTCCTTGCTCCTGCAGCTCCTGTAAAGCCAGAAGAGCTCTCTCTATATTTGTTTCCAGGATGCTTTTTTCTCCTCTGCTTACAACTATAAAAGCAGCTTTTCATGCTCCAAATCAGAGATAAATGGAAATTGCTGCTGAAGAAATAAAACACAAGGCTAATCAAATTGTGGCACGGGAAGCAGCCTTCAGCCAGTGCACTTCTGAGAGCTATTTTTAGACTACATTTTTATTTTGTCACTCCATATGGGAAGTCAAACCCATATGGTTTGGGAGAATGGAAGGTTGTGCTTTTATAGTGCTCTCACAAACTATCCCAGCTCAGCTTTGTCCTTAAATTCGTGCTTAAATCCAATTGTCTGAGGAGGGACTGCAGGTTGTACCAGCACAATTCCCTCCTGAAGTGTAAAACTATTCTACATCTGTTAAACCAGTCTCCAGTTAACTCAGCTCTTCTTAGTTACAACTTTTCTCATTCTTACACCTTCCTTTTTTCCTTTTTATTTTATTCATCTCTGCTCCAAAGTTCAGGTGCCCTGCTGGATGTGTTTGGGCCAGTAGCAGCCAGGATGCAAAGCTGAGCATCCACAGCCATCACTCTCCTGCTCTTCACAGTAGATGTTGCTGCCTTCCAAATATCCAGAATTCATTGATAGTGAAAATTTTGAGGAATGGGACTTTATTCAGCCCACAACAGCTTGGCAAATTCAGAATATGGAGCAACAACTGGCTAGAAAAGGTATTTTCCTTCTGTCACCCTAAATGTATAAAATTAGAAATGTATCCTCAGTGTTCATCCACCAGAATATCCATTTTATTAAGTGTTAAAAGTTTTTCATGATACTGAACCAAAACTTATGTGTCTTTTAAGGATTTTTTGTGGCATGGTTAAAAACATTGACAGGATGTTTCTAACGTGGTAAATTTCAGAGGATCATTTTATGAGTTTTTCAATTGTAATCCTGGAGTTTCTTCCCTTTGCAGTTTTTCAAAAGGTGGAGTTAAACAAACCCAAATGACAGGAAGATACAGCTGGGTGCTTTTATAGGTAAATTAGTGAGAAGAGGCTCAGAGATGTGGGTGATTTGGTTTAGTGGATATGGTGGAATTGGGTTGAAGGTTGGAATGGATGATCTTGGAGGTCTTTTCCAAACTCAGTGATTTTGTGATTCTCTTGTGTGAACCACAGAGGTTCAGGGTAGCAAACACCCCATGACTCTGACTTAGGGAAAAGTCCTTTTCTATGTTAGTTTTGATTCCAGAGTTTTATTTAACCTGTGGAAGCAGAGCTAAGGAAAGAGCAGGGCATTGGCAGTTAATATTTTATGCCTTTTTTTTCCCTTAGGAAACAATTCTCCCTTTTTAAGGGGATAAAGTGCAATGGGAATAGGACTGCTCAGTGGAGAATTCCTTGTGGCAGAAGGATGGGCAGCATGGAGATTTCTGAGATGGTTTGGATGTCACTTCCATCAAGTAGAAGGAATGTTATGCTAAAACTGTTCATCAAAACTGAGACCTCACAGGTTATTTTGTTGGAGAGTCACGAAAACAACCACTGATTTTTTTCCCTAGGGCAGAGATTTTGTGCTAGAGGAGAAAATGAGAAAACAGCCAGACCCCAAAAGAGGGAAAAAGGGAAAACCTGAGATTAGAGCAGAGAAAAGGTATCAAAATTTGTAAAAGAAATTTGATGAAGCCCTAATTGTATTTAAAATCCATGATTGTTTTGAAATCCAAGGAACTACTGTCAAATTATTTGTGACGCGTTATTTCCATAGTCAGAAAATCCTCATCTCTTGTATCCCACTTTCAAAAGTTCAGTGTATTCCAGTCTGAAATCCCAAAAGACAGGGAATACACCTGGATTTCTGATGCTTGGGAGTATTGGCATTAGATGCAAGCAGCTGGGTTTTCCCAGGAATGTTATTCTGGAATATTTGAGTCACACAAGTTCTGGCACAGGTGCTGGGGGTGATGTGGGCACAGGAGCACTGTGAGGTGGACTCGGGATGTCACTGCTCTTCCTGGATGTCACATTGGAGCATCGTGGTCTGGGTAAATCCAGCCAGGAATCTGCCAGTGGCCTCAGCAGAGCTGGAATTCCATCCCAGAGTGACACGGGCTGGTGACATGGAGTGATGTCAAGTCACTGATGTAGACCTGGAAAGATTCCTTGTCACATAACTGATCCCATCGGGTTCCCAAATTTCACTTGGGATTTTTTTACCAAGTTTCCATTCCCACTGCAAATATATGGATAACATGTTTAGGCATTATCCTTAAAAAAGTAAAGAAATAATTTCTTTTGGAGATGTGTGATCTGTAGAAGACATTTGTGTAATTTTGCATTCTAAATGTGATTTATATTTATAAATAAATTTGCATAAAATCTCCAGCTCTCGATGTCATAGTTCTATTCTATCTTTAATTCAGATGCTCAAAAAATGTAATTTTTTTTTTTTTTTACAGCTAAATAAAAGCCATACAAAGCTTCCAGGAGTGAATAATGAGATACACATTGTGCCATGCAGCCATGATAAATCAAGCAGCACCATGGTTACAGCCAAAATGGGAGGCCATCACAAACCAAGGAATATCAGCACACAGAGATTCCTTTGGTTTTGCAGACTAATCTGAACTGGGAGAAACTTATGACACGGATTAGTAAGGGAAAATATTTACCTGCAAGACAAACAGGCCCCTAAAATGAGGAGGAACACTTAGTTTAGATGGCAGGGGTTTATTATGTTTATTATATTATTTGTACAAAGTATTTATCAGCCATATTTGGACCAGGCTCTGCATATATGCAAAATAAAGATACCAGAATTCTTGTAACAAAGAGGGTTTGCATGTGATTGGGGGGGTTTGCCAATGAAGTACAGGCTTATAAAATATGGATTGGCCATGAGGATGGCACCAGGAAGGAGGGATGTTGGCATGCCCCAGTCTTTGGGCTCCTTAGTCCGTAAAAGGCTCCAAATGCTGCAGATCTGGATTAACCAACAAATTAAAAACTGAGCCCCCCTAGTCAGCAATTAACTCAAACATGAGGAGATAATTATTCCAAATGAGAGTGTGAAAACCCTATGTGGTGGGAGTCATAGAAGGGTAAATAAAAGGTGCAGAGAAGGCTCAGCCTCCTTTCCTGATGAAGAACCTTAATGAAAAAGTTACCTGGACTTTCAAGAGGGCAAACCTTGCATTCTGTGACTTGCTGTGGCTGATGCAAGTAGGTCTCATCATTCTCTGGTTTTACCTCATCTCTGACTACGGCTCCCAGTAAAACTGGGTTTTTGTGCTGTTTGTTTGCTGCTGGAAATGTCTAAATCCACCCTGCTCTTCAAAGCTTGTGTAAAGTGTGCTGAAGCTGATTTTCACAGCACTGCTGAGCTGTTTGCTGAGTTATGGTGGTCTTGCTTTAATTAAGCTCAATATTAAGGTCAAATAGGGTCAGTATGAAGGTCAAACACTCCAAGAGTCACTTGATGGTTTTGGAGATCTTTTCCAACCCTAATGATTCAGATTTCTAAGAGCGGCTCTCCAGGAGCTGGGTGGCTGCTGCAAGGCCCTTTGCAGGAGGAAGGGTGCAGAAGAGCAGGAGTGATGAAGGAATGTGCCCAGTGTTTCTGGATGAGTGACTGCATGGAATTCTTGGAGGAGGCAGCTGTGACCGGCTCTCCTGTAGAGCCTAAATTTTGCAGAATTTATAGAGATGCCACTTTCCAATTTCATTTTGTGGCCAAGTGTGTACAGCAAACCCAGGTGTGTCAGGATCTGCTGCTTTTCCCTTGGGGTTTCCTCTTCCACACACAAAAAAGAAGCACTGGCCTCGTGCTAAATTGTAACCTGGCACCAGCCAGGCCCCTGTGTGATTCTGAGCACCTCGCTGAGGATGTGCTGAGCTGTTTAAGCCCCGTGAGCCCTCAGCATCCTGAAGCAGAGATCCCCGTGGTGCTCGGCGCTCCCAGGCGCGTGGACAGCAGTGGCAGTGAATGGGGACAGCCCCAAACTCCCTCAAGAGCAGAGCTTTGTTCTGCTGAATTGGGCAGTGAATGCTTTGGGCATCCCAGAGAGCCTGGCCAGCCCTGTTGACTCCTAAGGACCACTCGTGTGCCTTAATTGAGGCAGTGCCTGAATGCTTTAGCTGGGTGGGATCAGCACAAACATCCCTGAATGTCAAGCTCTCTTCTGTGTCTGTTTTCTAAAGCTAATGACCACCAGGCATTAAAAACCCAGTTCTGGGCTTTGGAGATGCTGAGGCATCTTGTTTCCTATTTGTAAAAGTGAATGCTTTCACCTTAAAATAAAATGTCTTTACTTCCAAGGCGTTGGAGAATAGGAAAACAGAGTGCTGTAAATTTAATGCCCTCAGAAGTTTTCAGCTATATTAAAATGTCCATAACTTTAAGAAAAAAGAACAAAATAATGCTGCTTAGAAATATTTAAAAACAAAAAATCGTGCTCAGCAGACAGCTCTTATGACAAGAGTGAATTTTTATGCTTGAGTTATAAACCCTTGAAAAATGGGGATCCTAATACAAAAGCTGACACAGCTTTAACTAAAGCAGCTCTAGTAAGTGCTGCTATAATTATTTGCTCATTAATTACAAATTTTGCAAGACATGAGAGTAACACAAATTGGAAAATAGGAATAATTATCAGTAATAACGCCACAGAAGCTGGACACATTGAAAGTATCTTCCTCTTTAAATTTAATAATAGCAAGACAGCTAGAAAACTAATAAGAAATACATAATTGAAAATTAACCTTGCAAATCTGCTGTTAATAAACCATGGTACTCTTGCACTACAATAATTTTACACAGCTCTTAATTTGCATTTGAAGTGTTATTCCAGGTAATACTTTGTGCCTTTGCAACAATTAATATGTCTTTGAATTAAAACAAAAATGCCCAGGTTGGATTTGGGATAGCTGGGAGGAGGGAATGGTTTATCCTGTAGTTTTTGGCAGCTTGGAGCTGGGATGGATGGAAATCCAACGTACAATGGGGATTTTTGTGCTGGGATGCCTCAATGCTGTTTTGTTGTTGTTGAATTCGGGCATTGTGGTGTTCTGTGCTTTCACCCTCCCTTGTGTAATCCACCAGTTGGGCTCTCGGATCACTTGCACTTTCTCATCCTCCGAGGTGTGAGACTTGATTACTTGGGGATGATTTAAACATCCAGAGCACGGGGAGGGGGGAGTGTGTGGTCCTTGAACTCCCCTGCTGCAGCAGAGGCTTTCGAGTGGTTTTCATGGATCTAATGGGGGCAGTGCTGGAGGATTTGCTGGGCAGGGAAAGTCAGTGCAGCCCCTGGCTCAATGAAAGGAGCTGCTGGCACCTCGTGCCTCAGGTTTTTTCGCCACTCAAAGGGAAGTGGCACTTCCTTATGAATGTTTTATATCTGTTAGTGATTGACAAAAGCCTCCAAAAATCTTAAATCAATCAATTTGCATGTAAAGATTAAGAGAATTGTTTACTCAAAACGCAGACTGAGTCAACTGCTCTTGCTAAGTATCTCCCACTCATAAAATAAACCTGATATATATCTCTGCCTGCACAGAAAATTCGGAGCCAAGAAGTGTTTAATAATTTTGGAGCTCGTATCTAGCGAGCTCTGAGTGCTCAGCTGAAAGAAAAGATAGGAAGATTCTAGGAAAAAGAATCTAGGAAAAGATTTTAGGAAAAAAAATCATGCCTGACAGCAGACTTGTATAATATTGCAATACTAATGGCAGTGGAGGTATATCCAGGCACTCAAAGTTGTGTATGACCAAGCAGCTTTAAAAAAAATAAAATAAAAATAGAAAAAATAACCCAGAGACCTTGAGTGTTTGGCATCAGAGCGGAGGAACATTGTACACAAACAATTGGGTTAAGAGTGTGCACTCCAAACAGGGTTTCTGCACAATTCCAAACTCCATCGAGGGCTGCATGTAAAATGTTGGCTTCTTTGTGCAAACCCACAAATCCTGGGGAAAAGGCCACGCAGGGTCAGCAATTCAGCTGTTTGCCTGCTCACTTTATGTAAGAGGTTAGCAGCAGTGTGCTTTTTGTCCCAAGCCAGCAATAGCAGGAACAGCTTGGTTCTGAGAGGGCTGGGGCTCCCCTCGTAGTGCTGGAGAAGGGGTCCCGAAATAAACCTAGGATGGGGATAGCCTTTGATTTGACCTCTTCTCCATTTATCTGGCTCTGTGTGTTTGACTCCTGTCGCTCCCCTCAGCCTGTAAAGCTCAGACACCACCAGCACAGGTATTTCCCTTTCGTTTCAATGTGTTTCAGGGGTTTTCAAACATGGCAATGTGGGAAAATAAGGAAGTTTGGGTGCCTGAGCTCTTACCCCAGAGGAGCTGGAGGGGTTGGATGGAAAGCAAACCTTCTATCTGCTCACAGCCTCTGGGTGAAATCCCAGCAGCATCCCAGGTCTCTGTGGCTTTAGCCCAGGGAGGGAGAGGATTTCTCCTTCCAAACACCTTTGGAATCGGGTACATAGTAAAAAATAGAAAAATGAACGATTTCTTTACAATCTCTTCTGCTTTGGGGCAAAGCTCTTTGATCAGTGGAGTAGAGCTTATTTTAGGGGTGTGAGGTCTGGCACAGGGTGCCCAGAGAAGCTGTGGCTGCCCCATCCCTGGAAGTGTCCCAGACCAGGCTGGACAGGGCTTGGAGCAGCCTGGGACAGTGGAAGGTGTCCCTGCCCATGGCAGGGCTGGATTAGTTGGTATTTAAGATCCCTTCCAACCCAATCCATTCTCTGATTCCATGATTTATGTGAACTCAGTGTGACCAAGCTTGAACTTGTTGATGTGAAGGAGGTTTCACTTGATCCATCAGGATTTGGAAATGGAAGAGAGCAAGGATGGGAGTCCTCAGATTAACCCTGGTCAGGGTTTGACAACTACATTTGTGAATGTAAGAGCTGACCAGGGAAGGGCTGTGGAAGGCTGGGTGGATAAACCTGCACTTCCACGTGTGTCTGTAGGTCCTTCTGAGAGTTCCATGCAAGCCCAAAGGGAGTTTTGGGTGTGCTGGATTTGGTGTGGGAGCTCAGAATCTCAGCCACACCGTGGCACCTCTTTGGCAGAGACAGCCTTGAGATGAAGAGGAGCAGGGAAAGGGCAGTCACAGAGCCAACCTGGGGAAAGAGGAGATGGAAAATCCCCTCTCCTTCCGAAAACTAGCAGGCTGGGGGAGAAATGTGCCTCTAATGCAACTCCTGAGGCTGCCTCTGCCAGTGAATCCCAATCAGTATTCTGTTCATCCCTGCTTTCTCAAGGAAAGACATAAAGGAGCAGCATAGCCAAAAGGAAGCTATTTTTAGAAGATGGAGAGATGATTTTTTCCCCCCCAAAACCATTCTGCTGTTATTTACGTTGCGTGGTTCTTGAGTTATTTATCTCAGTGGGAGTTGATGCAAAGTGGGATGGGGTTTAATGTGTGGAGGGATGGTGAAATCCATCCTACAGCTGTCCTTGCTATTTCAGGGCTGGCTTCAAAAGTCTTTCCAACCTGCACGTTGGAAGGTGGCTGTTTGGATGTTATCAAAGTGTTGCTGATGGCCAGGGGTGTTTTTTGTCCCCAGTCCCTCCAACTTCCAGTGCACTGACCATTCTCCTGTGGCTGGCACTGCAATATATTCTAACCTGGCACTTAAGCCACCCATATGCATTTTTAGAACACTAAAAAGGATCATTCCAAGCGTGCTCCAAGGTAAAAATAAAAGATGTTAACACTTTTCATCGATCAAAGCTAATTTATGCAAACTGGGCTCTGCTGGCAACTGCAGCAAGGTAGAAATGGTGACATCATGGAGCGTGAGCTCTGCCAACCTGGGGTAGTGCTGGAATGACAATGGAGTGATTTAGCTATTATGAGCTCACTTAATATTTCATACTTAAAGTGGAGCCTAACCTGCAGCTCAGGGTTATGTGAAGTGCACGTTGTGGAGTTGTTCCAGAACAGATTTTGACACAAACTTTGCAGTTAAGGGAAATGTTTGAGTGACACACATATTGCATATGCTGTTACTCTGCAAGGCTGCTGAAAATCCTTTCAGAAAGGAAAACCTACTGGGGAATGTTTTCTATTTTCTGTGTATGTGTGCATGTACATAGACACATGCACACCAAAGGGTGGCAAATCTGGAATGTTGTCTTAAGCTTTCTGCTATGAAATCATCACAGGAGAAGAAAATCACTTGGATCATACAAATATAGCTGCAGTTTTTAAATCCCAAACCCTGTCACTCTCACAACAATGACAACAAAATGCTGTGGATGTGATGGGTCATGAGTTTGAACTTTTAACACCAATTTGAGATTCCAGCCTCTTTTACAGAAACAGTGCTGAAGTGACCTCCCATTCAGTGAGGAGAGTACTGCAGCTGGTCTGAAAAAACATCAAGTAAAGCACCAGGAAAAGAAAAGCTTGTTGTAGTTGATGCTTTGGCTCCCCAGGTTTTCAGCTGATGAGAGAGGATGTGTTTCTCTCCAAGCCTCAGTGGCAGCCCCTGCACAGAGCCTGAGAGCCTTCTGTGGCATTGCTCATCTTGCTTTGAAAAAATTTTATTATTACTTGTCAGAGAATTGGAATTACATTTGGAATAAGTAGTTTTCCTGCTTAGTGCATGATGAGAAGAGGCAGAATTTAGGCTGAGTGTGTTGGTGAGGAGCAATATCCAAGATAACTGTGTCCAGGCTGTAGGACAGTGACAAAAGAGCAGGTGGGGACTGGTATTCTTCCTGTTAAAACCACAGGCAGGATGCTTTTATATATTTGGGATAAAACACAGGGGTTGTAGCAGGGGTAACTTGCTAACCTCGACCACTGTAGCAGGACAGCTGAACCATGGGAAGGTTTTCATAAGTAGGTGGGTTTAGCCACTTTTCAGACCCTTTAAAGGGCAGGAAGGAATCTTTTGGGATTATCCCAGGAATGTGATGATGTTTGCACCTGCAGTTTAAGTCTAAGACTGGCAAAGTTTCATCCTTGTTGACCTTAAGGACCAGCGTTGCTGCTCTTTTTTTGGGCGAGAACAAGGACAGTGAGCATCCCAGAAGAGATGTGGCCAAGCCCTGAGCCTGCAAAGTGCCTCATTGTCTGGAAAAATGACTTTTTTACCCTCTAAGTCTGTTATGTTCATCAGTGTCACAAAGCCAGGTCTGGTTGCACACTGCTGGCCACCAGCAGCCTGTGTCTGAAAGCACATTTTGGGGGTTATGAAATGTCTGAGACATTTCATATTTAGGGAAGGTACTGATGTTTTTTGCATCCACATTTGAGGCTGTTTAGCAATACCTTCCATAGCAGTGAAATGACTGTGCCACTGCTATAAACACTTATCCAAAGCAATCATTATTAGTTCAAATATTTAAAATGTAGTGACACAAGAAATGTTCATCAGTATGATTCTTTAAGTTGAATTAGAGCAAGACAAAGAAGTCCAGAATGGAAGGATTATTTGTTATTTAAACGCTACTTTAGGATCTTTTCCTGCCCACAATGAATTTCCACTGTTCCTTACAGCTGATTGAAAATTTTATGGTTTTTCAATCAGAATTAGTTCAAGCCACTAGAAAACATCCTTTGTTCCTATATTGATAGGAACGCAGTATTCTCCTTTCTTCCTGTTTGGCCTCCTCTGCCCTGGATGCAACGGGAGTAAACACAGTGGAAGGATTTGTGTTCCAACAAAGAAGAACAATTGCAGCAGTGTTTAAATTCACATGGTTTGAGGATTGTAACTGGAGTTTATTTGAGAGTGGGGGGAGGAAATGTTTATCCCACTTTATTTTAGAGGCTCTCCCTTTGCCTTATCCATGCTTATCACAGAGGGACAAACGTCTGTCCCTGTAACGGAAATAATTCCCATTCTATTCCTAAAAAACAGCCCAGAAGCCATGGGATCCCAGGAATAGGCTTCTCCCTCTAGTGGCAGCAGAAAGGGAGATGCAGAACTCTTGGACCAGGTAGTTTCTTGTTCTTTTTTCTCCTTTGGGAAATGAGATAAAAAAGCTGCTGTTTATTTACAGCTTCAAAGAAATATTAATATGGTACAAAATATCTGCAGCTGCCTCCTGGTTCTCCTTAGTCGTTGAAATACCTTAAAACCAATACACTGAATGGTGTTTCTCTAATTTTTAAGACCTTAAGGCTCAAAGTACAACAGAGACAACTTGAGAAACACAAATTCTGGTTAGTTTGGTGTCCTGCTAATTCCTGGTGGCAGAATCATGGAGTGGGCACTGGGAATAAGTGTTGGAATTAATTCAGCATTCCTCCCTGCAATTCCTGGCACTGGACAGCCTGCAGAGAGGGAGGGATGGGGATATTCAGAGAACTGCCTTGGGGAGTGTTTGAATCATGTCTGGGGCTATCATCTCTTCCGTAAAATGTAAACCCACGTGCTCTCAAGGACTAAACTGCCCTTGTGCCCCTGTAGGGGAAACAAATAGTATCTACAAGCAGGGGAGGCTGAACACCACCTAAAAGTCAGATAATAAGCCCAGTGAGCACACAGAAGCTGTGGCTGTCCCTGGATCCCTGGAAGTGTCCAAGGCCAGGTTGGATGGAGCTTGGAGCAACCTGGGACAGTGGAAGGTGTCCCTGCCCCTGGCAGGGGGTGGAATGGGATGAGCTTTAAGGTCCCTTCCCACCCAAACCATCCCGGGATTCTATAAAACCTCAATCTTCTGTTCTATTTCTGCTTTCCATCTCCTGATGGTGCTTTTGCTACCCAAGAAGAGCGTAAACCCACTAATATTAGTTTTAGGTGAGCAGAAAGGTTGATCTGTGGAGGGAGCCTGGGTGAAATATTTGTCCTTGGTTGGCTTCTGAATCTGTCACTGGTGTTTTAGTCCCCATGACTCACTCCCTGCTTCTGGTGAGCATTTCAGTGTACACTCTCTCTTTAATAGATTACATGAAGGAAAGGTGGAAACAGCATCTTAAATTCAGGGAGAATGTGTCCTTCAGGCTCTGGTGCTGAAAATAGTGATGAGCCAAAGGATGTTCTGCTATCAACAGAAAACACAAGACATCCTCATCCCCAGTGTGATTAGGGTGCAGCTCAGGCCCCCTTTGATGTGGGGTTGCAGAAGAGGTGTCCTTGGCTGATTTGGGGTAGAACTTGTGCAAAATGCCCCGTGTCCTTGGGAAGCTCCACCTGGCTCTGGGGGTGGAGAGCTCTGCCTTGGGAAGGCCTGAGGAAGAAAACATGGCCAGAATCTGCTGTGACATTATTACACCCTTGGGACACAGGAAAGGTCTACCTGACCGGGGAGGTCGCATGAGTTAGTCCAGGAACTGGAAAGTCTTCCATGAGGGAGGAACTTGGTGACTTCAGAGTGAAATGCAAACTCTGCTGCTTCCAGCTGGGGTTGATAATTGTCAAGGCAGCCAAATCCCAGCTTCCTTCTTCAAAAGTTGGTGATACTTCTCGTGTCCTTTCTGAGGGCTGTTTCTCTGGGACCTGCTCCATGTTAGGACTCTCTGGGGAGGGCACATGGCACAGGAATTCTGGCAGGGATCTGAGGGATGGTGGTGGCTGCCTGGGCTTACCCAGGTTGGGAGACTTTGTCCAAGGGCTGTGTTTTCCTGCCCCCCAATCCTCAGGACCAGCTCAGCTTGTTCTGGTGTTTGCCCAGGAGCCCTCCTCAGGCTGCCTGGGGTGTTCCTAAGGACAGAAAACTCTTTGGGATTTATTTCTTCCATGCTGCCTTCTGTGAGATGGTTTCAATTTTAGTTACTTTCCAAATTACAGAGCAATATTTTAGGTTTTTAGCATTGTCACTTCTTTGGGTAACACCTTGTCCTGACTCTGGCAGATACCTGGGCTGCTTTTCCAGCCTCTTGTTTCCTCTCTGGACCTGAAAACTGTTCTAATTTTATTTTACCTCCCTGTAAAGTTTCTTTTCTTTCGCTGCCTTTGCTTTTCTTATCGCTTTTTATGCTCTCAACTTCATTATGCAATTGTTCCAACCCTGCTCTGTATTTGATGTTTTATAACTCGTGTCTGCCTTTTCTTCCACTGTTGATTACTTTTACATTTTGATGTTCCTTCACACTGGCTTTACAGGAAAAAAAAAAAAATAGAAAAAACAACTTGAACATTCCCTGTGCAATTACTGGGAGGGGGCACACACAACCCCCGGGCATACATTAATTTATCTTTGAACACTTTCTATTTCCTCTGTGTCCTTTCTCTCCCCAGCTTTATCATGTTGAATTTCACCCTGCACTTACTCTCCCAACTTTGCTGTGCTAAAATCTAATCTACTTGTTTTCTAACTTCTGGTTGAACATTAATCCTGGTGAAATCCTTAAGGGCTGAGCCCAGAGTCTCCCCCACACGTGCATCCACTCATAATTGCTGGTGCAGGAGCCTTGCTCAGGAATTATTCCTTACAAAAAGCCACCTTCTTCCCAGACATGCTTCAGATGATGGAAAAAAAAAAATGTGGTGGGGCCCCATGCACAGTAAAGAAATGATTTTTCCCCAGATCCCCAGGTATTGCTCACATCCTGTCCCCCTCTTCAGATTTGTCTTTCCCCTTGACTTGGTCCCAGCTGAACATTTCAGCATCTGCCTGATTTTGAGCAACTGGGACGTGGGTCTCAAGTACTTCCATAAATTTCCTTAACAAACAGCCAACTTGGATTGTTAAGCAAGAAGTCTTCGTGTTAATCAGCAGAAGTCTTGAAACACCCTCTGGATGAGCCCTGGACTTTTCTAGACCTGTAAATCTATTTTCAGGAAACTCCTGAAGGTTATTCCCATTAAAAGCACTTCTTTATACCCACATAAATTCCCAATGCATATGAATTTCTACCAGGGTGGAAGCTTTGAGTGTGTTTGTCTTCTTCTTCCATATCTTTATCTAGTTCTTAAATTATATGTAATTAACTCATTTAATGCTGACTTTAATTGACCTCATCAATGTCATGGCTTACTAAGCTTTTTGTTGTGTAATGTTCTTTTTTTTTCCCCTCTCTATAATGATCACATACATTTGTTTATCATAAGTTGAGTGCATGTATTTTGGAAAATAAAATTGAAATGCCAAGTGCTTTTCAGAAATTCTTTCAAGCACAGTAAAAGAAATACCTGGGTGTAGTTAAATTTTTATAAAGTGCAACATGAAAACATGTCTTTACCTTCATTGCTTTTTCTGTCTTCCACCTACTGTTTTTTTTCCCAAAAGGCAGCTGACAAAAATAAGAAGGAATATTTCTTGTGCTAAATGAAAACAACTTAAATCTCTTTTTATTTATTTGGTATTTAATCTCAAGTGGAAACTTGCAATCAGAACCCGTGCTTTCCGTTCAAACTGGAAAAATATTCTTCACAAATAAGTGTTTGTTGGGAGGGGGAGAAAGCTCTAATTGTAACTGTTGGGTCTCACAATAAATATTTCTGTAGTGAATTTGAATTGATTAATCTGTCACTTTTTTCAGTAAAGTGCAAAATCAGATCAGCTCCCATCTTGCTTATTTACACGGTCAGCTTTAATTTGTCATTACTTCTATTGAGTAGCAAAGCTTTTAGTGCAGAAGATACCTCTTCCACTTAATGGATAATCATTTAGTGGAATATAATTTAAAAGGATTTATCTGGTCTCTCTGCCATGGCTGTAACCTAACCCCAGCATGATAAACTTTCTCCAGGAGAAGGATTAGCACTTTCTGGTGGCTTTTGCTTGGGAATTTGTTCAGTCATTAGTTCAACACCCAGCTTGGCCAAAGTGCCCTGAGAGCTGCACTTGGGGACTTGACACAGTAAAAGTATTTCTGGGTTTGGCTGCACTTTGCATTAGACCACTTTGTCTCAGGTGATTCCATAGGTTTTCAGTCCAGATCCCTGCCTTGCATTATTTGGAAGATAAAAGCAAGAAATTCAAGGCAGAGACCAAGAGAGTTGGAAAGTTTTCATGTGAGATGAGGGACCAGGAGCTTTACCTGGAAAAAACAGGGATCAGTAAATGAAAACAAGTTCTTGAGCAAGTTATGGGAAGAGACTGGACAGATCATTACAAGAATTTTGACTTGCAGTGAAGGGCCATGAGGGGAAGAGCTGGTTTTTCTCAGGAGCTGCTTTTTTGGACACCAGAGCTGTATCCCCCCAGCCAGAGGGATGGGAATGGTGCTTCCCAGAGAAGCACCCTTAATTAGGGATGCAAGTTGCTGTAATGTTTTACACTCCTAGAATCTCAAATGATGAAGAATCCTGACTTCAATCCATTTTCTTTCTTCCCCATTGCTGAGCTCTGGCACTCCTGGGAGGTGACAACAGTGGCACTGCAATATTATGAGCTCCAAAACCAGGGCAATTCATCTTCGTGCCTCTCCAGCACAGGGCGGGTGCTGTGACAGGTGGAGTTTGCATTAAGGACTGAAGGTTTTTCCAGGAAAATCTGCAGCAGGAACAGAGGAGTTCTGTATAGGTCCAAGCATTTCATTTTCCTTCAGGGAGTGGGTGAGGATATTTTCAGTGGTGTTTGGACTGATGTGCTGCGACAGTGACAGCTGAAAGCTGGACTTGGAGTCACCAAACTAAAGTTTTAGGGCAGAAACTTTGAATTGATACATCTTTAATAACTGAACAAATGCAGCACTCCTCATCAGCATGGATTGACCTTGCTTTTAGTGCTAAATGTGAAAAAAAAACCAGGCTTCCCAGGGCTTTAATTTGGTTTTGCTTCTTTTATCCCTGGTCTGCCTGGGTTCCAGAGCTGTCACCACTGTGGAGCAGGATCATCCCAGCTCCTGCTGAAGCTCTGTCAGTAGGCCATGGCCAGGGTTGATGACACATGTGACAAGAGGGTTTTGGTTGGGTTTCTTTTGAACCTGTTTCTTTCCTCTGACTCTTCTGTTCCTCTTATTGCTAAAAGAGAAGTTTTAAACTCCCAAATAGCAAAGACCAAACACCCTCTTCAAAACTCCATGTTGCATTTTTAATGATCTTTTATGTTTGTGTAATAATCCAAGGCAACATTTTGAAGCTTCATTTTTGGAAGGGATTAACAGGGACTGTTTTAATCTTTCCTGTAGTGTATGAGCTCTGGAAAGCAATCCAGCAATCCAGAGGCAGTTATGTTTTCACTGATGCCTGGAATTGAAATACTCGTTGATTTCACTTTTTTTTTTTTTTTTTTGGCAACATTTCTACTTGAGGAGAGAACTTGAGTGCAATCAATTAAAGAAAGGATCTGATTTGCTTTGTAATTGTTTTTCTGTCTCTATGAATGATGTAAGGGCATTTTGGAAGAATTTACTTCACTACTCTGTCTTTTCTAAAATAACAGGTTTACTGGTTGATTTATGGGTTGTTTGTTTTGTTTTTGTTGTTCTGTCTGTAGGTGAGAAAAAGGTTAATTTGCTTGAGAAATCATGTCTATGCCAGAGAAGGTCAACTTGTTCCATCATCGTGTTCTGCCATTGGAGCTGACCTCAACCTAAACACGGCGCTTTAAGGCAGGAATTAGACATCCTGTTTTCTCCATGCTTTTCCCAGCATTTGTTTTCTCCTGTTGTCGTAGTTTCTCAGAAAAGGCAGGAGGGTGTGACTCCCAGGAATGAATTCTGCTCCCTCCAAAGTCGTGTTTTTGACATCGTGCTTCAAAAACTTCGATTTTTGCTGTGGCTGCGCCAAGCTGTGTCAGGTGTGACTGCCCACGAGCCAAAACACCAACAAGTCTATTTGGGAATTGTGTTGAAGGCAGGGAAAAAAACCTGTGAAACCATAAAAGTTGGGAATATTAACTGGGAATATTTGTCAAAGTTAATGTCCATGGATATCAAAGCATAGTGGGTTCTGGGGATGTCCCAGCTCCTCTTCCTGTGCTATTTCCATGATTTGTAGGGTGCTGGCCACAAATGATGGACCAAAGAATCCAAATCCTGCTCCTTGGAGGAGGAATCCTTGGATTCGACTCTTGTCAAGGGGAAATATTCTAGGAAGTGATTAAGAAAGATGAAGCAAACTCCCAATATTGTTTAGCTGCAGAGTTTAGGAGAGGTGGTGGAGGAAATGTTAAATCAGAATGTTTAATCAGTCTGGAGGATTCACTCTGGATGTGTCAGATTTCATGTTGGCTTCTCCCTATTTCCATTTCTTGTTCTAAAGTCACCAGAAGTTTGGAAATTGGCTCGGAGGTTGCACCTCTCATGCTAAATCCAGCTTGGGGAGGTTGTGCAGCTGGAGACTCATCTCCACCCAGACCCAACTCCTACAGTAATTTTGGGAAAGAAACGTGAATGAATTTTGTGACAAATTAGTGATGAAGTGGTGGCTAAGAGGGTAATGTAAAATTTGAGAGGTAAGTCAGCAAGAGTCTGTGTGTGTGCAGTTTTGGTGTGGTCTATGTTGTTTCCTGGAAGATCCACATGGAAAAAGAAGCAATTCAATAAATTAAGGGGTTTTTTTCCTACTTACTCTCATACCTGGGATGATACTTTGCTTTTGTGGATATGCAAATGCTATTAAGTTACAAGAGATGCTGCAGTGGGGACTGGAAAGAAAATAAGCTTTTATCCCCCCTTTCTTTTACTGGATAAGAGTGAAAAATGTGATTGGAGTTTGTCAGCATGGAAACAAATGTCTGAATTTACTTGCAAGACTTCGATATCTTCAACCTTGTCAGGTATAAAACCCCCTGCAGTAAAAGGCAAGTGCACAGGATTTTACATAATTTACTATTTTTGATGAAAAATCGCACCAAAGTGACACCTGAGGCACCACATCCATTGCCCTTTGATAAGAGATGGAAGCTGGTCAGTCCTGTTCTTGACATTTATTAGTGCTGATTCCCAGGGCCAAGGAATGGCAGGAAGAGTTGGTTATACAGTAACTTCTGAACTGGAGTGGCAGAGCTGGTATTAAAGATCTTGGATTTGCTTTAGCCTTCCTGCACATCAATATAAAGCTGTGGTGGGTTCTTCATGCACTTGCAAGTCAAAACACTTGATATTTCTTTCTCTTTTCTTCTGGTAGTTTCTTGACTTTAAAAAAAAAAATATTTTTCTCACGGTAGTTATAAAAACATCTGTAGAATAAGTGCTGAATTGAAACAAAAAAAAAAATTGTGCATCCATTTTAAATTTCAGCAATGCACAATCGTTCCTATTGTAGGTTTTACCAACCTGCAGAATTGCTCTTGGCTTTCCCCTCCTCAGGGCGGATCATGTATCACGCCCTGTTTAACTCCTTCAACAGACACACCAAGAAATTTCACTTCTGCGGAGCAATCAGACCTCCCCCTGCCCTTGAGCCTTCACGGGCAGGATGTATGAGTTGGGATTTTCAAGTACATATTAAGAAGTTTATTGCCAGTGGAGTATGCATAGATCAATATTCAATATAGCTGTAAACACACGTCCTTCACATGGCTGCTGGATGCCCTTCCTTGGGCCTGCAGCTCCCTGAAACACCTCTCAGAGCAGGCCACAAACAATAAAACATCATCTCTCTGCTTGCCTGGCCCAGGGTTTGCTCAAGCAGATGCTCAGAGAGGGGATTTTTACACTTTTGACCCATTGGTTCCACTTCCTATTTGACTTTTTTAATGTGAAATATTCAGGTGAGGAGAGGTCTTTCCCCAGTATTTTACAGTGTTTTCTCACTGCTGGCATTTATTAGCAGCTGGTGTTTCCTGTTTGTTGGGGCAAAAACCAGGTGAAGTGTCATGTGTAGATCTTTGTGCTTTGCTGATGGAGAGAGCCCTCGGAAAACTCATCTGAAGGTCAGCTGGGGACACAGCATTGATCTGTTAATTAACATCTTCCAAGAAAATTATCAAAGTTGGACCATTCCCATCCAATAAACCACAATAACTGTAAATCTTTGGGGGTAGGGTTCTCCCAACCCAAAAAAAAGCTCTTTATCTTGTCCCTAAAGTGAGGGTTACAAATCCTTCTGTGTTAAACTAAGAGGGGGAAACTGTGGTTGGTTATAAAAGATGAACTGCTGTGTAAGGAATTTCTGCTTATTTTGCTGTATCTTGTTCATTTTGAGATTGTTTTCAACTGGACAGGGATTTTGTAGGGATCTGAGGGCTGTCATAGCTGAGAATTGGGCTTTTTATAATGCAAGGAGTCTTTATTCAGCTGTTTATCCTGTGTCAGAGGGGCTGTGTGCGTGAGAAGGAATTGCCAGGGGATAAAACTCAGGCCTGGCAGGTCCCACTGAACCCATGGCACATGCTTGAAGTGCCATCCAAGCCTAAACAACACTCAAAATAAAACAGGGATTTGTTCCCTTCTGTGTGGGTTTCCTGGTTCGAGATGCCTTGTCAGCCTGGCAGAAATAATTATTACTGGGAGAAGATGGGAATTCTTCCCTCTAAGATTCCTCATTCATCCATTCGCCAGGAGAACAATTAATGACAACTCACTAATGGCTGCAACACTTTATTTTCTCTTTGCAGTGGCATGTGCAGTCCCAGGTTTCTGAGTGCTGGGTACTCCCTGCCTGGCCCCAATTACTTTGGCAGGGAGGATGGGATGCTGCAGAGCTTCCCCTGGCAAAGCAATTCCCAGCCAAGAATGGGTTGGAGCTGCTGGCACTGAAGTGGTGTCTGGGAGCAGCTCTGGGTAGTGGGAATCACTGCCTGGCTCCAGCAAAGGAAGAGCAGTTGAGGTTTTAACTGTGTAATTAATTACCACAGATTGGGATGGCGAGAGGGGAGAGAATTTGGGCTTCAGGGCAGGGTGAAAATATGGGAGACTTCCCAACTGACCAAATATTTCCTGTAAGATGAAACCAATGAGACCAAGAGACAGAAATATGTTAATAACAAATATGGTCTAAAATTAAAATAAATCCAAAATTGCTCTATCCAGGTTTCCTTGTCAGGGCTTTTGCCCTGAATCTGCAGGTAGAGCATGGGCTGGTATCAGTCTGTGACTTAAGGCTGGGAGTCACCAACATTCCTTGGTCTCTTTTACTCACCTGGTGGCCCAAAAGCTGCAGAGCTGATCTGGAAAAGCCCCCTTCGGTCAGTCTGGAGCCTTTTGTCCTGGGGCATCCACCAAACCCATCACCAGGGCAGGGGGAATTAAGCACCACAACCCCAAACCCCCCTCCTGTACCTCTGACATGTTGCAGGGGTGAGAAACCAACTGGCTTGGCTGGGCCAGCACTAAATGTTTCCAAAATCCTGAAGGATCAATTCAGTATCTTAATATCAGAGGTGTTGGTGGAGGCCAGGAGCTTGTCTTCCATGTCCACTGAAAATGTTATTTTTAGTGCATTACATCTTCAGACTTGAAAGGAGAAAAGCCCAACACTAGCTAATAATTAAGTGATTAACTGTAATAATATGCTGCACATTTTGAAGTGAGCAGTATAGGTTCAGATGAATCAGGAGTGAATTTATACATTAATACTTATTCAAAAGTGTGGTTTATGATTTAATTACAGTTCTAAAGGAACCAACCCAGTGAAGGAACATAATGCCCTGATGTTTGCATTACTCTTGCACAAGAAAACATCCAAAGTTTGCCTGTTAATTAATGGATTCTGTGTAATTTATTTGTATCTGCACTGCCCTTCCCATTATGCTGCTAGGGCTGATCTTGGGAAGCAGAGATGGGAGACTGAGTTCAGGAAGGGATCACTCCTCATCCCAAAAATGCTGCTGTAGCAGAAACAGCCTTTGATCCCAGAGAGATGGTTGTGAGATTTAGGACTCACAGCGTTCCCAGTGCTGAATATGTAATTTAGGTCACTGAACTATGTTTTGGTGGAAGATACTTATCTATTCCACTTCTTGCTGATGTCATGTGCTGGGAAATCAGATGTTAGAGTGCAAAAATACATGAGAGGCCAGGCTTAAAATGGCATAAAATATAAATGTCTCTGTGACTGGCTGCAGTTCTGCTGGTGGTTGGGGATGAAGGTCACATCCTCATTGTCCTGCCCCATCCAAACTCTGATAAAAACCAAAAAGTCTGGTTTATCTCTCCTTTGAATTTTAGTGCAAAAGGGGAGCAGGGAAGCCCCAACCCACTGTCTCTTACTTTCTCTGCTCTAACTCCTCTGTTCAATTTGGAAAAGCTGAGAGGGTGTTAAATTCAGATGTTTTCCCTGTATCTCCAACAGAGATGTTCACTACCAACAAGAAAGGTTAATTCAACCCAAAATATCCCTCCTAAAGAGAATGGGGGATTTAAAAGGTGCATGGATACCTTGTTTTGAAAATAATTAGTTAAATCATGTCCTGGTTTAATGCAGTCATGGCAGGCAGTGATGGTCTGTAGGTAAATTCTCCTCTCAAGGTTTGCTGTGTGCACTCTCAGCTACTTC
The DNA here is from genome assembly GCF_026979565.1 of Vidua chalybeata. Classification (NCBI taxonomy): domain Eukaryota; kingdom Metazoa; phylum Chordata; class Aves; order Passeriformes; family Viduidae; genus Vidua; species Vidua chalybeata. The sequence continues at coordinate 15,288,328 of NC_071543.1, read as the reverse complement.
TGTACTTTTCCAAACTATTTTTTCCCTTCTTCCCCCTTCCCCCTTGAAATCCCCCATATTTTTACTTTAGGGAAATTGTTAACAGGGAGCAAACTCAGAGGAAGATATGGAAGGACTTATCTTAGTTGTAAAAGTACTCAGAAGTTCAACTGATAACAGCAATGCAAATTTAAATAAGTAATAAAAACCCTCCAAACCTCACCCTTGGGTAACAAAAAGAAAATATGGCTCTGAGATAATTCATTAGGCAGTGCTCAGCAAACACAAAGAGCAAAATACTTTTTTTTCCCCTCGTAATTCTTTCAGGGTAAAAGAAAAAAAAATCAGGAAGTTTTTCTCTTCCATCTATGAAGTTTTAGCAAATAGTGATCAGTTGTGAGAAATATCAGCTACTCTTGCTAGCTAGTATTTGAAAATCTCTAATTTATAGCAGCAGCTGATGCCAAGATAGCAGCCTGGATTTTGCACATCAATCTTCTGCAGCTGCTGAGATCTGTAGTATCAGAACTACCAAGTTTACATTTTCTGTATTTTTCTTTATCAGATTCTAACCCATCTGTAAAAGTCCCCAGCTCTCTGACGCTGTTCCTGTTGAACAATATAATCCAGGGTGCCTACCAACCGTTAATGGTTCACCTTTGCAGTGAAACCTGAAGATTTTGGAGCAAGATTTTCCTTACTTATGATCTTCCCCCTGTTCCTTAAAGATGAACATACTGTAAGAATGTTTATATAAAGAATGTCTATATAAGCATTATATACAAGTGCACATACTTATGTTTATTATTAGTTGGCTGTACTTATTTGTTCTCTCTAATGGCTTATTAATTTGGCAGAGACTTACAAAGCTAATGATGTATATAGTGCTAAATTCCATGCTAAATCAAAGATATCAGCCTAGAATTCACTGTGAGATGGTAATTGCTGTGGTTATCAAGTAGAAGGTATCTGCAGTTTGGCATAATTTGTCATTTATAACAACTCTTACTAAAAGTTCCAGGATTTACAGATGAGTTGATCCAGATCACCTCTGTACAGCAGTTAATTATTAGCTCCTGCACTACCAGCTTTCACTTCTAAATTACCTCCTCGCTCCTTCAGTCTTGCTTTTAAAAACAGTTTAAGATTATATTTGCCACGAGGCTGCTGAATTTATCTTGGGCACTGGTGACTCAAACTCCACGCTGAACTCTCTCAACACTCCTCAGAGTGAAGCTGCTGCTCAGAATTTGTCTCCAGAATTATTAGAGGGATCATTTTTTAGGAGTTTGTGGCGTAAAAACTGATGATCTCCCTGACAGACAGAAGGCGCAAATAACCACTGATCTCAGATAAATTCTTGGAGTTTCCCCTTTCTTCAGTAGCTGGTGTTGTGAAATTAAAAAAAAAATCATGTCCGAAATAATTAGGAAGTGTCAGGGAGATTTCCCGCACCAGCAGGGACGCTGCGGAATTCCAACTGCAATTCCAAATGTTCCTGAGCCTCTTCAAAGCCTCCCTGATTGCTACGGTGGGGTGGAAAATAAACACAGGCATTATTCACCAAACAGAAATTTAAAGTCATAGTCCATGAGACGAGGGTGAGATTTTGCTGCTGGGGTGGGAACGGGGAACAGGCACATCCAGGGATTTTCTCTTTAGCACTGCAACTCTATTTCTAAGTTGAAGATATGTCATAGTGCAAAGAAAAAGTCTTTTGGAATTCCTTATCTCGATAATTTTTTGTTGTTTTTCCCGGATTACAGTAACTTTTTGTTTGCTGACCGTTGGTTTCTTTAGCAAGTGAGATATATTGAGACATAATTCAAAATGACAGGACAGGAGTAACCAATACACGGTGCACAAATGACTCCCTGTTAACATGTCACGTATTACATCCTTTATTAAAACCAGCCCCTGCTCCGTGTTGGCAAACAGCATTTCCAGCCATCCCCCAGCACAGCTTTTATGATGGATTGTCCTGGAGCTTGGTTGTATGTGGAGTAAAATATCAGCATCCATATAAACACACAATGTTGTTATAATGGAGGGTTTTTTCCTTTATATTGTCTTTGTAGGGATTTCCATTCAAACAATCTTTTTAATCACAGCTCATAGTTTTAAATAGGCTTCCCAGGGCAGCCTGAATTGTGAAGCTTGGAGGTATTTCAGCATCCCTCTTCTGCACAATCAATTAATCTGAGAGTTAAGGCATACCTGACCAGCTGCCTGCCTCAGGTCTGCAGCTTCCTTCAATTTTTCCCATTAGCCTAAGTTTTTGTACAGCTTCCCTTGTACCTGGCACAGTGACTTTCCAAATAATATTTTTCATTTTATTATATTTGTTTCTTTTATATAATTTATCACTTGAATTCCATTAAAAAAAAAAAACAAATAGATCTGTGTATGAGTCCCAAATCCATAAAGGATTCAGAATTCCCACAAGCTCTGCTCAGCTTTACCCTCTGTGCCCGGCTCTGTTTCCTTTCGTGCTGAAGCTGGAAAATCCTGACTCTTTATTCTGGTGTCAGTGCAACAGATGTCTGAGCCCCATCCTCGGCCGGTGTTTCTGGAGCAGCCAGTGAAAAGGGATGTTGTTACTGCAGGATAAGCGAGGACTAAGAAATGACAGGGGTTTTCAAACCCTGTGCATTTTTTTCACAAGGTGCCAGGCATTGTTTTAAAGCTGAGCCTGTAAATAAGAATGTGTTATTATTTATTATTTATTGATAACGTCCCTTATGCAATGTGAAAGCTTTTATCAGAAAAAAATTGTAGAGCATTATCTTTGAAAGCAGCCAAAAAGCCCCAAACCCTGAGGAGTGTGTGTGAGGAAGAGGATAGAGGGGGAGCGAAGGCAGCGGGTCCAGCTGCCGCGGAAATCCCACCTCGGGTCCATCCCTGGCAGCTCTCCATCCCACAGCAAGCCCAGCACTGGAAAAATGCCCCATTCCAGTGGTGAGAAAGGTGATGGTATGTTTATCACACAGGCAAGAAATAAATGGGAGCCATTACAAAGGTGTATAATTCAGCAATTACAGTTATTTGTTTTTTCTGACGCCCCCTGCAAACAGTTATCGCTTCAGTCAAACATAATCAAATTATCTTTTTTTTTTCTTTTTCCTGGTACTGTACATTAACAGGACAAATAAAAGGGAAAATAGTGCAGTCCCTTGTAATAAAGAAAACAGCAGCAAACTATTAATGCTCTTTGAAAAGAGTAGTTTTAACAAAGTAAGCAAGAATCATTTTCTTTGGTTGAGTGTTGATTCCCCAGTGTGCTCTCAGTAAGTAATTAGAATGGCCCAGTGAATGTCAGCATCAGCTTGTTTATTCTCATTATTTTATCATTTTAAAAACCCTCTAGGTGATGAGACATGCAGTATAGAACATAATTACCATTATTAGCATACTAATTGGACACAAAAATAGGCCAACTACAAGGTAGCCAACTGAATAATTTCACATTAATCAAACACCATAGTGAATAAGCCTATTGTTAAATTGACAGCTACAATAATTGGCAATATTTCGCTGCGCAATATAAGAAATTCCTTGTAATATCTCTGCCACATTATATAATTTAGTAATTTCCCACATTTCCAGCCTTAACTTTGTGCACCTAGTTCAAGTTCAAGAAAACATCATGATAAGATTATTAGTCTATTATCAAGTGGACAAAGTATATAAAGACCTGCTTGTTAGCATTCAGGAATAGATTTGCTCGATAAGGAAACAAAAAGGCTCCCAATTTAGTTACTTGTTGCTTCAGCATTGAAAATGTATAAAGGTTCTTGATAAGAATTTGAAAACTGCATATTAAAGTCCAACTTGCCTGTTTAAGAAACAGAGAAAATGGTAAAGAAATTTTAAAAAGTAAGTGGTAATATAAAATAAAATAAAACCCAAGTGGGAGCTGTGACTTTCAGCCTCCAGGATAATTTTCTGGTTGGGATTTGTGTGGTGCCGTCCCCACCTCGTCGCACGGCGAGCTGGAAAGTTGCAAAGCCGTCACCAGAAGTGGGAATTCATGAACTGCTCAATTAGCAGCAGGCAGGAAGGGAAAGCTGGCCCTGGCTGGGCTTCCCTTTGAAAACCTTGGGGGAAATAAGACAGGAAAGCAGTGAGGGGAAAGGAGAGGAGAAACCAGGGTGGGGAAGGTGCGAGAGGGGGAAAACGCGGGTTGTGGCAGAGGGAAGGAGAGAGATAAGGAGAACAGAACCAGATGGTGAAACCAGAGCAGCAGAGGCAGGAGAGGACGAGAGGAAAGAAAAACAGTGAGGAAGAAAGAAAATAGTCATCAAGAAGAGGGAGGAAGAGAAGGTAAGGTGAGAGTCGGGGAAGGCAGAGCAGATTTGGAAGAGTATGAAACAATATTCTTCTTTTAAGAATTCAAAGGCGAGGGGAAACAAGCATCTCGCTGAAAGAAACGTTTCCTTCCCACTCCCCGGGCTTTGGGAGGTGTGGAGGCTGGGAAGAAAGGCAGAGAGGAGTCACTGAAGTCTCTGTTTATTTCAATAAGGAAAATATTTTTGGAAATTGTTATAGAAATGATGTTTCAGGCAGTCGCTCATGAGTATTTGGTGCCTGTTAAAGGTGGGGCACATGGAATAGGACAGGTTTGGAACCCCCCCAAATATTTCTGGGTGACTTCTTGGTTAGAAATGGCTTGATGAAATTCTGAACTGTGTGGTTAAACTTGATGGTGTGTGATTTTAAAGAAATGAAAAAGGGGGGTCAGAATAAGAAATAAGAATGGCGTAGCCTGTACAAAGTGCCAGTTTTCACAGAACCAGATGTGGCTTCTCTGGCAGCACGTGGAAAAGGGAGACTGCCTTGAGCATGGGCCAGCAGCTGCCTGAAATGCCCTTCTTTCCGTTAAATAATGGAATTATTTCAATTTCAGTCACCAAAGAGGCAATTTTTGCCAAGGATTGGTTCTGATAGGGGTGGCTCTTGAGGATCCATTCATGTAATTAAAGGCAGATGAAGTTTTCTGGAAGAAGGGACCTCTAAGTGTGTTGAAATTTGGCTGCTTATTTTGAATTAAGCTGTAGGGGGAAAAAAACCACTGCCTCACGAGCAATAACAACATATTTTTTCCAGCTGTTCTTTGATTATTAATCTGTTAATGGGTAATTCTCTGCTAATGGTTGGGGATGCCTGTTAATATATCACAATCCCAGAGTATTGATTAGCTGCTTTATTTCCCTTTGTATGGGGCCAGGCTCTTCAGTAGCAAAGTCACAGGAAGAAAACAAGTAATCCTGCACTTCAAATATCTCTGGGTACAGAGAGGAGCCACCATGGGACACATCAGAGGGTACTAAAATCAGCTGAAATATGCAGCATGTGCTCAGACTTTTCTTAAGCAGGAATGTACAAGCTCCAGCTTTGATTTACTCACTGAACTCGGGAAATACATCTCTGGGCACTCATTGCTGGGAAGTGTCTCCTTGAGCCAGCTCTGTACCTATAAATGACTGTAATACCTGGGTCAGGGGGTCTTGGAAGAGCTCTCAAAAAGTGATAGAATCCACCTTTTATGGAGCAAAGCTTACAGTGGGAAGAGGGAAGAGCCCTGTGCCAGGTTTACAGCAGAGTTAAGGATAACAGCCAAGGCCATACTTTTGCTAATACATTAGGATGGCTCCGAAATGTGCCAACTCCAGAGCTTGGGATAAAGCAAACGACACAACTGAAAATATCCTTGACAAGATGTCTCTCTTAACACATTAAGAGGCTGTCCAAACTGAGAAAAAATTCCTCAGCAGTTCCTCTCCTTCTGTCACAGAGTCTGTGCTCGGGTGGTTGGAGCTGCAGGGCTCTGCCGCGCGTCAGGTGCCGGGAGAGGAGCAGCTCCTGGGCAGCACGGTGGACACACGTCATGTCTCACCTGCTCCTTCATGTGCCAGACACAGAGGGCACTGCAAAATCCCCCCCAAAAACCTGGGCAGGGGGTTTGGACAGGCATGCACAGCCATCATATGTTGTTATTATATCAGGACGTTGCAAATCAGATGTTTTCGCATCCCTAAAATAAACCTGGATGATCAATGGAAGCAATCCCCCACACTCTGCTCCCCCAAAACCCCAGAAAAACCCCAGAGCTGAAAGCAGAAGGAAAGAAGGATATTAAGCACATTCAGGCACGATAAACAGAGAAGAAAAACACTGCAAAGGATAGTTGTGGAATACATTTGAATAACAAATACATTTGAGGAAATCCCAGTCTGCTTGGGGACAGAGAAAAGGAAAATAAATTCATCACATTATTCATTGGAAATTATTTGTTCAGCTCCGCTCCTTAATGTGTCAGCTAAAGATGATTTCCAAGAGTGAAGATTTTCCTTTCTTGCTTGAAATGACTCAAAAAGAAATGAATATTCCAGCCACCAAGTGAGGTTAATATATGAGTTTCATAGGCATTTACTCACCACTGCTGTTCCCTGCAGAGTAATGGCAGTGGAGGTGCATTCTGGGAGTGCCAGGGGTGAAACCAAAGTAGATGTTCCTGAATAATTTAGTGGTGTATGAAAGCTTATTTCATCATCATCAACACAGTAATACCTTGCACCAATGGAGTGCTTTACATCTCTGGGCTCCAAAGCTGCGCAAGTATCAGCATTTCCATTTTTCAGTTGGGGAAACTTGAGATTAGAGGGAAAAAAAAGACATTTTCCAAAGGGAGTGAAGGCTGTGGCAGAACTGGGATAACAATTCAGGCTCCTAGGAGGAGTCACATATAATATCTGAGTATGGGTGAAGAGGCTGTGGTTTAGACCTGTTTATGCTTAGTGAAAGATGAGAAATATCTAAAGGAAAGTATTTTTATCTTTCCCTTTTACAGTAAAAAAAAAAAATTCTGTGAAATGATAAATTTCCAGGATAAATGAAATTTCAATATTTCATTTTTTTTTCTGTGCACTGGTTATTCCAAAGTGGCAGAGCAGGTTCACATCCAATTCTTGGAATGGCAGGAGGCTCCACTTCCATTACCCAGTGATTATTGCCATTAGGCTGAAGGAGCAGAGAGCCCCTCGTGCCTCTCTTTGGGCTGTTTACACATGCATGTAGCTGGTAACTTTTTTTTTGTGTTTAAAGAGTCCAACAGCTCATCAATCTTATTCTTCCCTGAATGTAGATTGGTCTTTAATGAGATCAATGAATAGTGCTGGTACTTTGCTGGCCAAAATTGTAAATGTGCTGTTCCATTTCCTATTTACCCTGTAGCACAGGGATTTCAGAGCGTTACTGCTAATGTGTTTTGCATTCTATTGCTCTCCTACAAAATTTATGGCCAGAGAGAGACTGCAAGAAACAGTATGGGCAGGGAGAGCTGGATTCTAATCCCTCTGCTGCACTCAGGTTTTTTAAAAATATAGGGGTTTGGAACAGTTGAAGAAAAGGGAAAGAGGGAGCTGGGAAAGGATGTCAGATTAGTTTAATTAAAACAAAACTTTGGAGATTGAGGTATGTCAGAGACAGAAAAAAGTGTGGCTTAAGACAGCTTTAATAAAGGTGGGATGTAATGGAAGTGCCTTTAGTCAACCTGGCCAAAAGCAGAAGGAGAAAGGGGCTGTTAGGCAGGGAAATGAGTTTTGGAAAAGCATTGGGTGTTAATTAGAGCTCTGGAGTGGCCTGCGATGACAAGTGCTCTTCCAGCCCTGTCCCTTCTGCTCACTGCCCTTATTAGCACTGTTTGGTCCTGTTCCAGCTGTGCATCAGCCTCTGGAGCCACCACCCCAAATCCTGGAGGATTTGTTCCTCCTGCAGCAGGAGCCATACAGACACCCCTGAGGTCTGACTCAGGGGTTCCCCTTGGTGTGGGGGTGTGCAGGATGATGTTGAAGAACCATGTCTGGTTCTGTGACCATAAAGTGAGGATTTCTGTCTTTCATTTTCTCTTTTGGAGCTTTCCCCCATGGCCTTTCCTCCTGAAGCAGCTCCCAAGGAAGTTGTGTCCCACAGGGATACACTTAGAAAACCTCACTGTGCCAGGGAAGGTTATTTGGCATCCTTTACATATTAATCTTTTTTTTTTTTTTTTAGTGCACAATGATCCAAAAACAGATAAAAGCTGTAGTCTGAACCTCTGACATGACTCTGTATTATATGGGAAATCAGTGCAGAGGTTGACAGCTCTGATAGGCTTCTCTTGGCCCATTTGGGGTGGGTGTGTGCTGAAGGAAATTTCCCACTGACCATCAACTTCACCTGACAGGTGGTAGAGAGGCTGGATGGGCTGGTTGATTAACTCAGTGTAATGATTCCTGAAATTCCTGCATCCCAGAGGAAATGCAGCCTGGCCACTCAGGGACCCTGCAAATATCCAGGTGACAAATGTGGTATTGTTGTCCCATACCATGTTGTGCCCATTAAATCTGAAATATGGGGAGGAGCCCTTCTTTGGAAGGCAGGCAAATACTCAACCATATAGAAATGGACTTGGGAAATTTGAGAGAATGATGTTGGATGTGTTATCTGTTAGGAAAAGTGAAATCCTTCTGAAAAGGGTGAAACTGCAGAGAGAAGTGACTCTGCCCACCCCAAAGTCTGGGCTGATTGCAGAGAAATGCAGCAACAAATTCCAGGAGCTCACTGAAATCCTCCCACTGGGTTTGATGGTGCCAAGCCCCTATAAAGCCAGTAGAGATGATTTTCTGAGCAATCCCATAGTAAGGGGAAAGCAGCAAAGAGCAGAGTGGTATCTGCTCACCTTTTGGCTTTGGCAAAAGTGGATGCCTCAGACGAAAAGGACGAAGAACAGAGCTGGGGCAGAAAAACAGGTCCTGCATCCTCTGCTCACCAGGAGGGACCCACTGGCAAGTGGAGATGTGTGGGAAGACCCAATTTACAGGAACTTCAACATCTTCCCTTGCACAGGGACCAAACTGAGGCCTGAGCTCAGCATTTCCTTGCCAGGTCAGCAAATTGGGCTCCAGACCGGTAATTTCAGGAGCTGAGTGGAACAATGTAGATGGTGACAGCAGAGAGAAGAAAATATGAATGGCTTTTTGGAGAGGTGGTCCAAATTCTGTTCTTTTTTTACAGTGATTTAAGAACAACTGCATTTGGATCAAAGCTTTCTCAAGAGTTCATATCAATCTTAACCAATTCTGATATTTAACCTCCACGCTCTGGACAATCTGGTTATCCATGCACTTCCTCCATGTGAGGTGCCTGTTATATCTTATGCTCCAGTTTCCTCTACACAGAACAATTAATCTCTCTGCTGCTTTATCCAGGATCTAAGTGCACGTTCTCCCTTTTTAATTCTGCACACTTCTTTTTTTACCTTCTGTCTTTCCATCCTTAAGTATCACTGAGTTGCCAGATAACACAGTTATTGTTCATATTACCAGAAGATTTTAATGGATTTATATAAAATTCAGACAGTGCCATTGTTCTTGAAGTCCATTTTATTGTAATGAAGTTCCACTCTTAATATTCCATGATCTTCAATGTCCTTTACAAGTAACTTTTTATAAATTAATCTATAATAATCTAATTCAAGTCAGTTAAAGTGGATAACTATACTCCAATTATGATATCAGGAAGAGTTTTTACATAATGAGGGCTTTTATATAGATGGTTAACGCTAATACTGTAGTTTACAACATACTGTATGAATCACTAATTAAATGCCTAAGTAGCAATAATGGAAGTGGAACTATCAATACAGAGACGATATCAGTGATGTAAGGCATTAATAAAACTTTATGGTCCCATTTAATCTTTTTTTATAGGTACTCCATTATGTCAGTTAAAAGAAAAGGCAGAAAAACAAAGTGAGAGAGAGGAACTTAAAGGGACCAGGACACAGAAACTAAAATGGGCTTCCCCTTGTACCCAAAATGGGCCAGATGGAAAAGTGATGAGAAAACTGCCCAGTAGAAATAAGTTTATCACATTTCTACAAATAAGGCTGTTCACTGCAGCTGGATGGTTTAAATGCTCCTTAAGTAACTCATATTCTGTGATTTTAATGAAGGGCAGCTTCAAGAGTGTCTTCAAAGAGGAATCTGAGTTTAGCACCGCTCTGGCCCGAAAGGAACAGCTCAACTGTTGTGCTCCTGCCATTGGCCAGCAGAGATGACTTGAAGGGTAAATACATAAACATTTATATTGGAAGGAGAAACTATTAACAAAGGTATTTTATTTTGAAGCCAAAGCCCAGGCTTGGCTCCGGCGCTGCCCAAGGAGCGTTCGAGGCGGCCGGGCTGCTCTCCTGACAGGACATCTCCTCTGTGTTCCTTGGCCCCCAGCCAGTGTCCCCTGCAGGAAAGCAAGCTGCCCATTTGCATATCAAAGCGGAGGAATAAGCCAAGCCCAGCAGACCTCTAAAGGGAAGTGAGAGTATATGGGAATTTTTAGTTTTAACTCTCAATTAAAGGAAAAAAAAAAAAAAAAAAAAAAAAGACCACCTCCATTCCTTTCACGAAACAGCCTCTTCAAATGCCTTTTGCAACACATTTGAGCAGAAATAACAATTTAACCCCTCAAATCTGCTCACAGGGTGTTTCAGTCCTGGCTGTTTTAACAAATAAAGGGAAGAGATGTTTTTTTCCTGGTGTTTGATATCAGCCCTTAGAAAATCATTGCACAGAGTCCTTTAACACACCTTGACATGTATTAGAAGTGTGCAGTGCCAGGCTCGTGTTTCATGCTTGCTGCTGTTGAAGTGACATGTTTATTTAGCACAAGATTTCCAGCCTGGTGCCTTTTTGTGCCTCATAGGAGGAATTTGACATCACCTGCATTGGATATCAGTGCTGAGGTTTGGCTCTGAACTCCACCTTTTCTGGATGTCCATTGCTGGGCAAACTGGAGCTGACAACTGGGCTTTCACAGCCTCTAATAAAAATAAATCTTTCTGTATTATTTTAAAACTATGACTTCAATATGGGTAGATGAAGAGGCTGTGAAAATTCTGTGCCAATATCAGTGAAGATTAGATCTGAGAACTCACGTCTCTCTGTGATAAGGAATTCATTACTCCCCTTGCCCATCAAATGCAGCTGTTGGCAATGCTCTGGCTCGATGCGGAGTGGGGGCACCAATAATCCTGAAAATTTGCAACAGAAACCAAACCTTTGTGCAGCCCTCTTCCCTCCTGTGTATTCCTCCATTTCACAGCCACCCCTTCTACTCTCTTCAAACACCTTTGGAGAACTGAAGTTTAACTTGTGACTTTCTGGCTTTTTGGGTAGCCCTCTTTCCGCTGAGTGGGGTCAGATGGTTTTGTGGAATGGCAAATGTAGCTGAAATGCAGGAGCAGGAGCAGCTCTGCCTCTGTATCACCTGACAAACCCTAGGCTTGCCATGAGTAATGTAATCAAACCTAAATAATGTTTAAAAAGTACCAAAAAATGATGTGGGTTTTCATGTGAGTCCAACCTTATTATGTGAGCAGAGCTCATCGCTGGTCACTGGCTTTTCTTCATAGAGTGGTTTGGGCTGGAAGGGACCCTAAAAAGCATCTAGCTCAGATTTATCAGCAGTTTCTCTAAAGCAGCCATTGCCTTCTGGCTGCCAGGAGCAATCAACCACAGAATAAACTCCTTATTAGAGGAAAAAAAAGCACCATTCAAGTGATTTGTCATGACCAAAGGTTTTCTGGATTTACACAGGAGGCTCTGATTGTCCTTCCTGTTCTGCAGTTCACTGAAAGAAGTTCTGCCACAAAGCTTCAAGTCCTTCAATATTTTTCAGTCTTTCAATAGCTCATGGTTTTTACACAGGTCTCTTGGTAGATCATAACAAAAATAAGATTAAAAGATCAATGGAGGTTTGCTCTGGTTTAATGATTTTAGACACAGTTCCCTCCCTTTCAGTGGTCTTGTCCCCCATGGCAGCTGAGCACTGTAAGATGCCATAAACCTGAGACCTGGTGGTAGTTTGTGTCAGAAATCCAGAAATGGCACTAATGGACAATAAAAAAATAATCAATGAGAGGAATGGAGGCTCAGCTGTGTCAGCAGGAATGGCTGGAGAGCCTGAGCTGAGCAAGGGGAGCACAGCAGGACCCAGACCCACGCTCCTCTGCCCCAATTTGGGTGAATAAACTCCTGGTGTGAAGCCCCACTGAAGACACAGGTTTATACCTAAGGAAACTGAGGCTGTGATCTCACTTTTTTTCTGCAGTTTTCACAATAATTTGATTTTTTGGTGTTTTGTGGGGACTGTAATTCTTCTTTCTGCATGGGAAGCTCTGTAGGCTCTACACAGGGGGAAAAGTTACTGTAGGAACTGTCTCAAGCTGGGGCAGAATTTTTTGCTTATTTTAAAGGGTGTTTAGAGGAATGTTGGGACTTTGAATGCAGCTCGTTCTGCTGCATCTCTGTTCCCTTTGAACACACCTACACATTCAGTGTCACCTCCATTTGGTTTATCGTGCAATAAGATGTCAAGTTTAATTTTATTTATGGGCTTAATATTCAAGTTTTTCACAAGTTATTTTCCCCATATGGGCCTTTAGAAATATGTTAGAAAAATCATCATGTACTGCTGTTAGGAGCAATGCATTAATAAGTAGATGAGCCTCCTGCTGATGGGCAAAAATCTGGTTTTAGCACCATGTGAAGGCACTTGGTCCAAAATGAGCCATGAACCAAAGAGTTTACAGGTTATGGATGACTGGAGCATTGTAATAGTTTGTGTACCAGCAAGTGTAATGCTCACTCCTGCTTTAAAATTAAAATATCCTCTTAAATGTGCATTGTTGAGTCACCCTGACTCTGTTAATGGGAGTTTCAGTCTGATTTCTGTCTCCAGAGTGCTCCTGTGCTCTCTGGAAGCTTGGCCAGAGCCAGGAAGGTGCCTCTGTTGTCAAAGGGCTCCATTTCATCCTCTGGCTTAGAGCAGGAGCCTTCTGAGCTCTGAGCATTTGTACAACTATGAATGAATGAAGTCTGCCTGATACTGTAGTTTTTAATTTTTTTTTTTTTTTATAATTCATCAAGAAGCAAATCTGGCACAAGCACCTAAAGTGATGACAAAGATCAGTTTTCAGTTCTGGTCCCTTCCTGGCAGCCTGTGATATCTCTGCTGGCTGGGAGAGTTGGTTCTGTCCTTGAAGGGTGGCTCTTCAACTTCTCACGTTCCCCGCGCGCGGCCGCGCGTGCGGAAAGCGCCACTTTGGGAGCACTTTTGGCCCTTCCTAAATGAAACCTGTTGCGGGTTTGAGCCTGGGATTGACAGGGGAAGGGGAACAGCTGTGATGTTCCTCTAAAGCTAAATGTTGCCGCTTTTGCATAATCTGCAAAAATATGTTGTCAGGATGAGCGCTCCAGCTGGCTCCCTGCCACCTTCCCCTCCGCAGCGTGCTGCGGGAGCGGGCGGAGCATCTGGAGAGCGGAGGGTTCGCTCTGACACCGATGTGTCAACCTAATATAGCAAAAAAAAAAAAAAAAAAATTTACAGAGAGAGGGGGATATTTTAGTAACTCGAGTTTTTTCTTGCAAGGGACGGAAACAAAGGGGGCTGCAGCTCCGAGTCCCGCGGCGCTGGAGGGGTGGTTGGAGTGTGGTGGGAGCAGCGGGATGGCGGCAGGCCGTGGCGTTGGCATATGCACACCACAATCTCCTTAATACCCATGGTAAATCCTGCTGGCTGCTACAAGCTCTGTGGTGAATGTTAGGCTTGTTTGCCTTCTGGTTTTTAAGCTCCTAAACACTTTGGGGCTGAAATTCCCACAGAAGGTAACAAGAGCTTTGCTAACCCTCCGCGATGGTCTGTTGGAAGGAGATTTTCGTGGGCAAGTGGGACAAAAGGATGGGGTGAGCTGGGGAGTGGCTGGGTTTGGGTGGTGGCTACTCCAGGTTTGTGTTTCCAACAGCACAACTCCACTGCATTCAGCAGGGATTTAGGGAAAGCTTATGAGTAGAGGATGACAACAATTCTGAGTGGTTGATGGATGGATGGATGGATGTTGCTCATCTGCTTAGACCCAAGAGTCAAGAACTGCTGTTTAACCCTGAGTTTTTATTTTGGGCATGTTGCTGCTGTTATTTCAGGCTGACACAGAGAGTTTCATGTGAGATTTCTGGGATTATGTTCATTGGGGTCCATGCATAATGTTTTGTGATGTTATAAAGTGCTCCTGTGCTCTAAGGAAATAAAATTCTGATGGCGATTGCAACCAAGCAGATGATTTGGTGTTCTTTGATCCTGGTTCCTTGAGCCAGAAATCTTCTGGTTCTGATGGAATGAATAAGCAATCAAAAAAACCCCACTTTGAACCCTTGCTGCAGTTTTTCAACAGTAAGGGTGAAGGTAGCACTTGGTTATTTTCCTAAGGAACATAAAGAGAAAGATGATGCCAATATCTGCATCTTATTTACATCCTTAGACCAAAATACTGTTTGCCTCAAAATATGTTAGAGTTGGATAAAAGCTGAGAAGAGGATGAGAGACCAGGAGAGCTGCTCTAGCCAGAGTGTGAAGGAGGCAGGCTTGGCTTTTGTGGGGCGTATCATAGAGAATAACGAGCATAAATCCTGTAGGGAGGATTCAGAAGGGGTTAAGATCATTAAAAGATTGGTTAGAATTTGTTTTACTGCTGCTAATCCCTATTATGAAACAAAGTCTCTGAAATGGGATGAGTTTGGGTGGTGGGCAGAAGCTGTGAGTTTGTTCTCCATGTGTGTGTGTGTGAAAATGCTGGCTTGAAAAAGAGGATAAGGGCAGGTGTAAAAGGCTGGTTTTCAATATTTGGCCAGAAAATGCCTTTTCCTGGTCCATGGGCCCCTCAGTGAGGTGTTCCCAGCTTTGCCTTCACACTCAATACCCTGCAGACAGGGCTGGGCTTCGCTTCCCTGCACACACATCTGCAAAAAAGTTGTTAAGTGCTAAAATACTGAGGTTATACAAGCACCAAAGGTGGGCTCAGCTTTATCTCATTTAAAATAACCACAAACCCCCTTTTTTCTATTATTTATAACCCTTTATGTACAGAATGTTCACATATATATCCCGTAGTTCAGTGAGGAGGCTGCTTGTCCTATGCTCTGAGCAGACTAATAGACAAATTTCCCTCAAATCTGTGCATTTGTCTTTTGGCAATTCTTGCAATCTGTTTTATTTGTTGCCAAAATATACACTTAGACTGATGGAAACCTGCATGGCCTTTTTTTTTTTCATCTGACTGATTTCCCTCCTTTGGGTTGTTTATCCTTCAAATGTGTGTTAAAGGGATGAGGAAAATATTTACTGAGCTCTTAAAGAATGGGCCATAATCAGGGAAAGGTAAATTCCCCATCCTCCCTTGGCAAGTGCATTCCAGTAGATCTCCTAATAAATCACCTCTGTGAATTGAAGGTGTGAATAACACCTGGGTCTGTACTACAGGAGGATAAGAAAGTAATAGTGCCAGAAATGGGAATTTGGGAAGAACTTGGCTTTTAGCTGTGCAGGGAGGGTTTGCAAGGTGATGTTTCAATGAGCTTTTTACCCTGCAGGCGTTTAACCTTGTAATTATTTTATTATTACTAAAGTCTGCAATCTTAAAATATATTTTTATTATTGTATAATATGATGTTATTATAGCATTGCTATATTGCTGTTATAATAATATGAAATTATGACAGTATAATTATATTGTAATGATTCAATTATTGCACTCAGAGTAATAATGCACCAATGCTGATTTACAGACTCTTTTCAATTCAAGACCAAGCAATTCTCCCCAAGTTTGAGAGGGAAGCAGTGACAGAGTTGAGGGCGCATTATGGAAGAGAAAGAAATAAATAAAGGAAATTAAGCATAGCCTTCAGGTTGGTCATCAGGAGAATTTTTTCATGAAAAAGGTTGTTAAACACTGGAACTGCCCAGGGAGGTGTTGGAGTCCCCATCCCTGGAGGTGGCACTCAGTGCTCCGGGCTGGTGACAGGGTGGGGATCAGGCACAGGTTGGACTTTTCCAATTTCAGCAATTTTGGGATTCAGAACCCCTGCAGCTTAACCCAGGCCTGACTTTATGTAGCTTTTGGACAAAGTTTTAAGGTCAGGTCTCTCCTGCTTCAAATGGTGTTGTGGGGTTTCTTTTTGTTTCAGTGAGAAATTTAATGACATGCCTATGCTGAGCAATTTCTGTTGGAATTGGCATTTCTACTCTGCCTGTTCTGCAGTCTCTGGATGTGAAGATGATTCTCATTTGCAAATAATTTCAGCATTTCTTCCTCTCCGCAAGGCTGCGAAGGGTGGGTCAAAACAAAATGTGCTTTCAAAGAGATGCATGTGAAACAATTGGCTGGTGAACATAATTACTCAGAAAAAAAGTGCTAGAAAAAACTCTTGTTATCTGTACTCCTTGCTAAACTTTTATTAGAAGCTGGTAATGCAACATTTTAAATGTGAAATCCAACAGCATCTCAAAAGACTTGTGGGATACCCCCAATGCTTCAATATAATCTGAAAGAAAAGATTTTGAAATCATCCTGTGCCATCTCTGAGTACATTTTTATTTTTTAAATTTTTTATTGGTCTAGGGGTTTTTTTGGCCTAAGGACTACATTTCCCACCAAGCTGCTCTTAAATTAAATAATGATAGATTGAAATGTTAGAGGAAGAAAAGGCTACAGCTCCTATTGTTCCTCACAGTGCTCTGGGCTTGGTTAAGAAACTTCAGCTCTTTAATTAATTAATTAATATTATATATACAATTATATTTGTTATTATATATTATAGATAACTTTATATATTTATATTATATGTAGGTATATTATTTATATATGTATTATATGAATTTATTTATTTATATTTATTATTACATCTCAGACGGGTACCTGCTTAAGTCATAACAACTTCTCCCTGCCACCAGGCAAACATGGGCAGGCCTCACGTAGCCTTAATTTGTCTTTTATCTGTGGGAAGCTGCTCCCTCAGCAGGATGAACTTTCTGTGGGAAAGTGAATTGGTTGTATGGGCGTGCTCAGAGCTGTTCTCCCTGTGATACCCCCCAGAAATGGGGGAAGAAGGGGTTAAATCAGCCTTTAGCATCCCACATAATTATTCCTGCCCGATTGTCTCCAACTGGAAACTCACAATTTGTTACCACTTAGTTGGTCTCGGTGAATGAAGAGGATTCATTGCTTTTTGCAGGCGTTCAGACCTTTTGTTCACAGTTTGGAGAAAATTGCAATCTTTTCTTGCTACTGTTCCAGCTTTAGCCATGCTTGGTTAAGCCAATGCTCAGATTTCTCTGGATTCATTCACATCCACTAATCTGGGAGCGAGCAGGGCTGGGTTTTCTTCTTTTTTCCTGGAGTATTTTGTTTTCAAACCGACACCAGCAGAACATTTATTTTTACAATCTTAATATTTTTGCAGTGACTGTACTTTCTGAAATTTCCCTCTCTTTATGGGGTGGACATTTATCTGAATCATGTTAATATTTCCTGAGCTTCACTAAAGAAATAAAAAAAAAAGAAGCCACTGCTATATGCACAGGTAATAAAAATGATGTGGTGACATTGTATAAACCAGCATCCAGTGCTTGTTCATGGGTTGGTTAACTTCTGTGAGTGGTGTCAGTAGCTCCTGTGGGATAAGCCTGGCTTACATCTTTGTGGAAAAGATCTCAGAAAGTTTAGTAGCTGAAGGGTTATTTTTTAATAAAAAGTGAGTGAGATGGAGCGCGCTGATTCTGATTAACCAACTGTGACAGATGGTAATTCTTCCCTTTAAACGTGGCTTAGAGAAATTAAATTCAAGGTGATTTAAGAACTCTTTAAGAGCTGCTGAACCCAACTTAAAGAAAAAACAAAAAGCAGAGCAGAACACCTTGAAGTTTGCTTTGTTTGCTCTTGCCCGGGTGTCTCCAACGCTGGGGAGCCAGCGCCGTTCCCAGGGATCCACGGGGACCTTTCCACCCAAGTGCAGTGGCCAGGGTGCCATGGCACTGGCCCAGGAAATGTGTCTGGCTGTGCAAACCTCCTCCAAGCTGAATAATGGCAGTTCAGTATTATCTCAGGAGATCATGCTACTCAAAATAAACCTTTTGGGGTTGGAGGAGGGGATTATTATACATTTCATAGGAGGTTTGGTCCCCGAGTTCTGCAAAACTTGTGCTGTACGGTTTTGAAGGTGTTTGTGGGGCTTGGGTCAACAAGGAACAGCTGAGACCTTCCCACTGTGATTCCCAAAGCATTGATTGGTGTTGAGGGATCTCAATTTGCCAGGGCCAAACCAGCTCTGTTCACCTGGTTTCACAGTAACAGTCTATGAACAGCAACAGCCTACCCTTCATCAAATTGCATCATCATAAAGTAAATCCAGGATCTCAAAACTGGACCCAGTTGCACTCTAAAGAGGCTGGAATCTGACTGCACACCCTGATTAGATGCTTTAAAGCTCTGTGTGAAACCCCAGACTGAGCAAAGTTTGCAGTTCTTTTCATGATGGGCATATGCCTGCTTGATTTACACAGGAAATCAAACCCTAAACCTTCAGGGCATTCCTGCTAATCACGTTTCTAGAAACAGCACACAAAGACAAATAACAGACTTCAGCATCCTGATTTGTAAAACCATGAGAAAACAACTTGTAAGAGGGGTGGAGTTGTCTGGGTGTAGCTTGGGAGCACAGCATTCCCCTGCTTGTCCCTAAGGGATCAAATACAAGATGGTACCTGAGCAGGGACATGACTGAGCCGGGATATCAAGCCTTGTACAAGGGGATGCATCCTGCTGGGAGCAGAGCAGCACATCCCTGAATTCCTGAGGTGCTCCTGTCCCAGCCCTTTGGTTGATAACCATGTGAAGAAGAAAGTGAGCCAGCTGATGTTCAAATCCTTAAAGGCTTCCCAGGGTGGCACCCGTAGCTATTACTCTTTATGTAGCTGAGGTATTGTAGCACAAACATAAATCTCTTTATTTATAAAACACAGTGTTTCAGCTGTTTTGTGTTATCTTGGTGTCAGTGGTCTCAATATGATTTCTGGAAATTGCTTCTGTCAGCTGTGGGGTAACTGGGAGTTGGAAATATATTTATGTGTGCACCTTTGTATTTCACTCTCTACATGTGTACGTGCACATCTCTATTTATATCAGATACTGTTCTCAATTAAGTTTTAGTCCAATTCTTCCACTGATTCTATTAATTTACAGAAAATTGTGAGAACCATTCACAGCACAGTTTTTAAGTAGAATTCCTGCCCTCTGCTAGCTGTGGAGTTTGAAATGCACACAAGTGATTATGTTCATTTTCCCTTGTCTGGCTGGATAAGTTCTTTCCTCTGGAGAAATTTCTCAGGTGCATGTTGACATGTATTAGTTGAAAATTATAATTTTCTGTAGGTGTTCTCTAACACAGACATACACTTCTGGGTGTCCATCCCATCCCTGGAAGTGTCCAAGGCCAGGTTGGACAGGGCTTGGAGCAGCCTGGGACAGTGGAAGGTGTCCCTGCCCATGGCAGGGCGTGGCACTGGATGAGCTTTAAGGTCCTTTCCAGCATAAACCATACGTAGATTTTATGATTGTTTAAACAATCCTGTTGTTAAGGCAGAGCCTTATGGGGAAGGGAAGGAATTATCTTTGTTTTCTGATGGCTGTTTTTTCCCTGTAAGTCTTGTGCCAGTGCAATCTTTCAGACTCATCCCAAATTATGCTTTTTTGGACATACTTGTCTATGATGCCCATTCTGTTCAACTTCTGCCTTCTTCCATAACCTATCCTTCAGCAAGGAGCCTGGTCCTGGAGTGGGAAACCTGCTCTTTGTCCAGTCACAGGCAATCAGGAGAAACAGGCTCTGAGCTCCTGCGTGGCTCAGGGTGGAACCTGTAACCTCAGAGCAGCAAAGTGGGCACCTTTTGTTATTTTCAATGCTGGTGGAATGATTTATTAATGTATATTTTATATATCCCAGCATCTTATGCATCCCAGTGTCACAACTGTCACCAAACCACCAGTGCTGAGCACTTTAAAGTGCCCAAAGTGGTGGCACTTGTGACCTGAGATTTGAATATATGGTGATTCCCATGAAATCATCGTGTTCTGCATCTTGAGGCTCTCAGGAAGAAATGACAGGCTTGAATTAACGCTTGGTCATTATTGTTCTATCATGTGCTCTCATTGCTTCGTGAGGATTAGGGAGCTGGTGATCATATATCTGTATTTGTGTGCCAAGGCATCACCACTGGTATTTACTGTGATTACCCTGGTGGAGAAAATACTTTACATTATCACAAAACGGTCTGAAGTGGGAAGATTGTGCAACAAAGCCCAGTAGAGCCAGTCTGATGAGATGCTGACAAGTGTTAATGTGTTCAATAATCAATATTTAATAAGAATTATGGAAATAGCTGTTCTTCATGAAAGGTATTTAGTGACTGTATTTGTTTCTGATAGCTGTTTTTGAAGTGTGTTGGGTTATTTGTTTTGTCTTCTGTGCTGGGTTCAGTTTCCAAGGGAAAAACCTCAAATCTTGATGAGTAATTCTTCAGATTAAAATTAAGAGCAGTCTTTCTGCATGACAACAGCTATGATAGCTTTATGCACTCCTTAAAAAACTTTTTTTTTGTTTAAATTTTTTGTCACTTTTTCTATTTGCTGTGGAGGAAAGCTGGTTGAAGTCGTATCTCCCAGCTCAGGAGTGGTGCTCATTGGGGGTGCACAGCAAAGTTCAGCTTTATTTATCTGCTACCTGCAAAGCAAGGGATAAGTGCTGCTGAGAGATGGAAAAGTTCATTCTCTCCAGCAAGGTTACTCTTCTTGATGAGCATTAAAAGATAGCTTTGAGCCATTCACAATTATGACCTTGACTAGGAAAATGTAAGTTAATAAGGCTTCAACAAATTATGGTCTTTTTGGTCGATTTGCCTAGTGAACTGTTAATTGTAAAACTGAAAGACATTATGTTCAGCTTTCTCTATCACATCTTTTGTGTTTTAACAGTGACACTTCATTGAGTGCAATTAACAAAGCCTAGGAGATTTATTAACACACTTCTTCATGGCCAATGATCCATTCCACTTAAGACATAACACTGTAAAATGCACATTATCTCCTTTTGGCACTTACAATAATGCTTCATGAACTAGGAAGGCATATGTTAAAGCAGATAAAATAGCATTATTAGCTGACAAATCTTACAATTTATTAGACAGTTAATTTATCAGCTTAAAAGACACTTAAAACAGCTGTGCATTTAATGTCTTTTTAATGTATCCAGTAAAACTTGCATAATTGCCTGTAGTGCAATTTATTTTTAGCTATGTTGCAAAATGTCTGCATTTACTGTTTACATCTTCTTTAATTTTTCCTGCAAGGCTCATCACATCGAGGCACGGCTCTAACAATGAGGGCAGATAATCAGATAAAGAGCCTGCTTGTCCAAATGGCCGCCCATGAATGAACTATTCACAAGTCCACGCTGAGCCGGACCAAAGAGTTCCTGCGTTTTATCTCCACCCCAAGGGCGAGAGGGAGGGGGGGAAAAAACCCAGGGAGCCCCGTAGGCAGCGCGGTCATGGAACGCCGGGCACCTCGGAGCATCCCTGGAATTAGCATTTGGAGCCCATTCGCAGCCACATGTCTGGGGTGTAAACTAACAAGGCTCCAAGACTGCATTAGCAGAGGTGTTTCATTTTATAATTAAGGTAACTGCTCCCTGCAGATCCATTGCAGCAGCCCTAAGTAGTGTCTGTGAAGGGAGTGGTGGAGAGGATACACATTTAATGACTCCGATGCATAAATTGGCTGTGTTTGTTTATTGCTTTCTAATTTAATGGAACCTTTTGTTAAATCTTTCTGCCTTTTCTTCTTCTTCTTTTTTTTTTTTTTTTTTTTTTGAGCGTACCGCTAGTAATGATTTCTGTGGGAACAAAGGGTGTTGCTTATTAAAATAAAAAGTCAAACATTGCCGTTTCCATTAATTAAATGTCAGATTAGCCTAATCTTTTTATAAATATTGGATATAATCTATTTACAGAGGGAAATCAGATCTGCAGATGCTGGGGAAAGAGTGTGGAGATGTAATTCTCCTCGCTTTGCAGAAATCTGGTGGGGTGGGGGAGCTGGATGGGTCAGACCTGCAGCTGGGATCCCAAAACAAAGCAGATTTTACTGAATACAAGGAGCACAGGGATATAGATACCTCTCCTGAAGGAATAGGTGAGTCTTGAGAGAGGGAAAAAGCTCTTCTGGAGAGTTTCCAAATTGAGGAGTCTGAGAGTAGCCAGATTTCCAAATGCCCAGAGACTGAAAATGAGTGGAATCCACCAACGCGGGCTATGCACCAAAAATACGTGAATAAAAGGAGCAAAAAAATGTTTTATAAAACCATAGAATTCTTTAGGAACACCCTCAAAGATAATGGAGTTCAACCACGCCCCCAGCACTGCCAAGGCCACCCCTGCCCCATGTCCCCAGGTGTCACATCTGCACAGCTTTTAAACCCTTCCAGGGCTGTTCACTTCAGCACTCTTCATCTTCATCTGCTGCAAATCCCAGCCTTCAGTCCAGGTGTGAGTTACTCTTTGTCCCAGGCTTGGCAAAGTATTTCAGCCCTCTTCTCCCTGGTTTTTGGGAACTCAGCCCTCTTCTCCCTGGTTTTTGGGAACTCAGCCCTCTTCTCCCTGGTTTTTGGGAACTCAGCCCTCTTCTCCCTGGTTTTTGGGAAGGGGCAATAGAAAGAAATGGGATTTTCAACATGCACATCAATTTCTACACAAGAATTGAGTAATCCAAGGCTAAATCCTCCTAAAACCCTTTCATCATGTCAGGATGCTTTTTGATTTTCCCTCTAAATGTAGTTATCCACTCAGAATTACTGTGTTCAGTGCAAGTTTACAGAAGTGCTGAAGGTCTGCAGTAAATGTGTTAACAACCCCAGTCAGCCTGGAAAACACTATAAAAACTTTTCTCATGAATGACTAACATTAGGAGACTGGCAAAATGATAAATTGTCCAAATGAGGGGATGAGAGGAAAATGAATGAATTATTGAAGTCAAGTATAATAGAGGCGTATGGATACCTGTAGTCATTACAAGAAAAAGTTGTGTACTACATTTAATTAAACCCAAGCAGGTAATAGTGCATTATTCATGCAGAGATAGGCATCTAATGAGAGCTGCTTCTCCCTTGCACTAGTGCAGCATTGTTGACTGTTTCATTGCTGTACACTGAATTCTCAGAGAGGTGTCTTTGTCCCAGTTACAGCTGAATCCAGAGGACATCAGGTTTCTGGTGAGGAGTAACCTGGTAATCTGTAATTCCAAAAGTACACCTCTTTTTATGAGAGACTTTAAAGGCTGCCACTGCAGAAGGAGGTGCTCTTTAAGTTCTCCCTCTGCTTTTAGCAGGACACCATCATCTGTTCCATGTTGTCTCAATTTATCGTCATGAATTTAATTTCCAAATAATTGAAAGGTAAAACATTTTGGGCAGGAAATTCCTAGAATTATCTGTTCAGGCCAGCACCAATGTTGGGGTGATGCTGTATTTGAAGAGCAGCTTCACATTTAAAGCAGCATTTTCTTAGAGTAAAATCTAACCTTTGAAATCTTTCTTATGCATAATCCACCTTGTTGCAGAAATAATTATTTTACAGCCTAGTGGAGTTCTCTAATTTTGTGAGCAGCTTAAAAATAAGCTCATCTGTAACCACAAACACTTGAGAACCTTTTCATAGTCCTTGTTTGGAAGCTTTCAGGCACGGAAAGAGGACAACTCATTGCAAAATGATAGCTTGGAAATACAGTTTGGCTTATCTGGATTTTTTTCTGTGCTGTTTAATGAACAGGTATTTTCTAAAAAGATAAAAAAGCTGCATAACCAGGAATGAAAAGCAGTGATTCTTTTTTTTTTTTTGTTAAACTTTAGGAGCCCTTCTCTCCAAACCCTGGTGGGTGAAGGTGGTTTATAAGTACAGTCCTCAACACAGAGCATGTGGCTGGAGATGTCACCTCTCTTCAAAGGCTTGTTTCTACTTCTTGGAAGATGAATTTGTGTGGAAAAAGCACACGTTGGCTCTGAAATTCTGATTTGTCTACAGACCTGTGTGACCCCTGTCATTTGAGAGGTAAAAAGTCCAAAAAAAATGTAATTTTTAGAAAGCTCATCCTGGCATGAGAACACAGAAAATCTTGGCATATTTCTGACCACTGGGGTGAGTGAAGGAGATGAGGAGCTGGAGGAAACAGGCCTGTTCCCTGTTCTTTAATTCCACCAGGTTATTCCTTCCAGCCTTTCCTACTTGGGACCATAAAATTTGGAGAGTTTAAGAAATCATAATCATCTGGAAACAGATTAACAGTTTCTCCCTGGGATTGTTAGTTTATTAAACAACTAAACCTTAGTTCCTCTTAACACAGGACACTGCCATAAGATAATTAATTACTGTGTCAGAGCCTGAAAATAGTTGGTTTCACTGTGTTTTAAAAACAT
This sequence comes from Vidua chalybeata, assembly GCF_026979565.1. Classification (NCBI taxonomy): domain Eukaryota; kingdom Metazoa; phylum Chordata; class Aves; order Passeriformes; family Viduidae; genus Vidua; species Vidua chalybeata. The sequence goes on along the minus strand of NC_071543.1, from coordinate 15,263,960 downwards.
TTCATTAAAAATTATTTGTAGAAAAATATTGTTTGATTTCTAGAGGCTACTGTGCCACACCTTTCTGTCTCACTAGGTGGGATTTGCCTTCCCTGATGTGTGAAATCCCTCCCCAGTTTCTCAGCAATCTCCACAAAAGTATCTTTTTATAAACCCACATTTGAGCAGACACTGCTGGTTTTGCTAGAAACACATTTGGTGTCGTGGGGAAGGGTCCAAGGGAAGCAGGAACGTGTGGGAATCCCTTTTGGGGCTGGAATCTTTTGGGGAGAGGGTTTTTGGGGACGGGGGATGCTCTGAGCCCCCGAGTGGGATTCTCCACAGCTTTAGTTACTGGTACAGCTCTGCTTGTGAGAAACACCCGAGGAAAAAGGAGAAGCAGCAGCTCTTCCCATGGGTTTTCCAGGCAGCAATTAGAAAACTGTATCCAGTGAGCTTTCCTGACAAAAATCACTTCAAGGATGTTGCACAGAAAAGATTTTTACCCCCTTCCATCCCCTCCAATAGTGAAAAATCTGTCCTTTTTTCTACTAGGTTGTTATTCAACCTGCCCTCCTAGAAGATGAACCTGTAGTTTAAACTAGTTTTGGGTCATGTTGTTTTTCCCCCTGAGCATCAGAAGCCAGATGTTTTCAGTGCAAAGGAAATTAATGGCCTAAATAATGAATATATTGAAGCACTGCAGCCACAGTCCATCTGCTGCTTTAGGCACTGCTATTGGGGAAGCAGGATCAGACCCTTTTTAGTTTTTGGAGTATATTTATTATAGATCTTGTAAATGTGAATAAAAGAAAGATTAGCCTGGTCTGTGAGGAGTAAGGAATGATGTGGAGGGGATTGTGGCAGCTTGGAATAGCTGGAGAAATCACATGGATCCCAGTCTTTCATGGCAATTCCTTGGTGTCCTGACCCATCCCAGCTTTGGTCCCTCACCAGACCCAGTCTTGCAGCTCTTGCTCCAGCACTGCCCACCTGGGAATGCTGTGAGCCCTTTATTCTAAAAACGTTTTTGTTGTGACCCCACAGGAAGCTGTAATGACCATTCCAGAGCATCCTGACAAGAATATTTTATATAAAAAGCTGTGTGGGCAGAGCCCTGGGGAGGGAGAGGCACTAGAATAGAAAACAACCACAACATTTTAATTTGTTTTCCTGGAAGCTCTCTTTAAAGTTGGTTTTTTTTCTTCATTATCATACATGGAAATTCCCACAGAAAGGCAGGACATTTCCAAAGTCCAAAGATGGTGATGCCTTGACAAATAATGGCCTTCCAGCTGATTTTGTATTCTCTTTGTATTCCAGCTTGGCTGGAGTCTGGTTCTTTTGGATGTGCAACGTCCATGACTTGATTCCATCACTTTGATTTCAAGTCCAGTGAAAATTTGCTCTTTAAATCTTGGAATTCACCTTTTTACCGTTCTTCTACCGTCCTTGGTTTTACAGAATGTCCAAATGACTGCCACCAAAACAGCTTAGCAAGGTTCCAGCTTTCCCCCAGCCTTTTGTCCCAACCAGACTGACCTGGCCCACCCAGCTCTGTGTAACTACAACCCCAAATATCTATGTAATGAAATAAAAAAATTCCTAAGTCCAGGTCAGAGCAGTTGGAAGGTCAACTTCCTGCTATTCTGTGATAAATCTAGGAATAAGCTTTTATTTGCTGAAAGCGTGTGAGAACTTCACACTGATCCAATATGAAAGAACAGCAGAATCAAGGACAAAAATCACTTTTTGTTAATTTGAATTCTGAGGCTTAAAGACCACTGCTTACAGAGGCTGGCAAAAATATACTTTTAGTGGGCTGGGAAGGAAATCTGTAAAACATATACAGGTATAAATGGAAATTGAGAGTTTGAATGTATACAGTGTTTATTTATGTTTTGAAAACGTCAGGGGGTCTGGCTGGGTAAGGAACTGGGTGCTCGAGAGAGTGGGAAAAGATGCACAGTAACTCTTCAAAGTTCTGGTGGTTTGAAAGTCACAGGAAGGGAAGAGGTCTGCCTCCTATGGAGAGAAAATATTTTCTTGCACCAGGTCAGTGATCTTCAAATGAAGAATAAAAAATCTCTAAGTAGGTTTAGAGATATTAGAGAGCAACATCTCCTAAGAAATCCTTTCAGGGAATTGGCCCAGTGGTCTGAGTCAACAATGGGATTTTATAGCAGTGCCCATGTGGGGATGATGCTGGAGGAGCCTTTTTGAGCTCCTGCATAATCCTGGAATGGTGGAAATATTCATCTACACCCTTGTTATTGGGAATTTTTGCCCAGTCTGCAGAATAGAGATGTGAAACCAAGGTGATACAATGCCAGGAGCTGGGGGTGTACTGTGAAAAGCAGGAATTTAGGCTGGATAATTTAAACTCTGGTTCATGCTCTTGTACCTCTCCCCCGACCCCAGTTTTGTTCAATTGGTACCAACGTGTCAGGCTGGATTTTCAGCCCATTTAATCATCTGCCTCTACCTTTGCCTGTGTTTGTTTCTATCACCGGGCTAAAAAGCCTGCTCTGAGCGGGTTATTGGATGAGGCAGTGCTCTGTGAGCTGCAGAGCACTTTCCCTTAGTGGTGATAAAATGGTGATAAAAACCAAAAGTGACACTTCAAACGCATGCCTGCTTTTGAGCTTCAGTGCATATTGCTTTTTCTCCCCCAAACACAACTCTTTATTTTTTCCCTTCGACAACTGATGGCTTTGAAAGAGAAGAAGGATGCACATATGGCACAGCAAGTCTTCCCAATATCTACTGGTATGATCTGCAGAAATGATGTGAGCCATCAACATATCTGAGCCTACAGAAGCTCTTAATATTTCGAGAATATTTTTCTCTGCTAGAAAGGTTTCCAGCTCGGCTGTTTCTGTGGCTGGGACTCACCAGGATCCTGCAGCTGCCTTGGGGGGATGCAGAACTGTATTAAAATTGTTTGGAGTTACCTCTTTATTGGGTTTGCAGCAGCTTTGTATCACCCAAGAGTTCAATTTCAAGTGCATTTGCCCCCCCCCCCTTCCCACCCCCTCTCTGATGGCCTAATCCAGAATAAGAGTTGCTGCATTAATTATTGTCTCCTTTTAATTAATTAAAGAGGCCCAGAACATGGATGTGTTGACGTATGGCTGCAGGGACAATTGGCAGGGAAAAAACAGAGGCTGAGAGAAGTTCCCTTGAGAGGCTCCACAGAGCTGTCCTGCCATGACCCCACTGCTGGCACCCCAGTCCTCACACAGACCTGGCTCCATTTTCTTCCTCAAACCCTAATTTTTACCTCACTCATCTTTTCTTCCTTTCTCTCTTAGTTTTAAGCTTTCTGATAGTCTAAAAGCCTGTGGTTGAGAGAAGAAAACCCTTTTTGCTGCCCATTCTCTGCCCTCAGCTCCTCAATCTGGGCACCTTCACAAAGCAGCACGAGGGGGTAACACTGTCCCCTGTCATTTGCCTCGAAGCCTCTCCTCATGTTCATTACTGTTTGTGCTTAAAGCATTTTTCTATGCTGCCTCTGCTGTTTTTCTGAAGCCCGGGGGCAGGAGAGGTTCTGGGTGCTGCAGGATCCCATTTAAAAGACAGTTCTTTAAGGATGCTGTGCAGGAATCAGAGCTCTGAGAAGGACCAAAACTGATGAAAGATTCAGAAAATTGGGTTGGAGACAGGGCTGAAGGAGCTGGGTTTGCTGGCAGAAAAGTCAATATCTCTTTCTCTCTGTTGGGCTTAGGAAAAGAAGGAATTAGCTTCCTTTGCAGCAAAGATTTTGGATAAAAAGGGTTGTTAAACATTAAGACAAGTCTCCTCACAAAGTGAGGGCTTCTCTTTTCTGACTTCTTGTGGACAGATTTGTCAAATTCCTGCTGGTTAAAATGTAGGTGAAGCCCCTTCTCCTTGGCTGGCAGGGAAGTGAACTCGAACTTCCTACCACCTTTCTCTTCTTCTAATGGCTGTGTAAACACAGGAGCATAAAATCCTTGCCTTTTTCCACACAGGGCTGTGGAAAAATCAAGTCTGATATGGTTAATATTTTATAACTGCTCTGAGCTATAAAAAAATTGGCACTGCTTCTAAAGTTGCTGCAGAAAGGATGGATAATTTATAAGAAAAATGTGGGGACTGTCCCATCTTCTGATTTCAAAACCTGCCAGGTTGGAGTTATGATCCCTAAAGTGCCTGTTTTAATTTGGGGGGGGTGAAGTTGATAAGGACGTGTGCAATTGTCACAATAACCTCGCAGAAAACTTCATTAATGTGCAAATCCCAGGGAAATGGCCAAAGATTTCCTTCACACGTATTGAGCACTTAATGCAACATCAGCCCATGGCAGGTGGAAGCCCAAATAATTCTTTTGAGAGCTGGAAGAGGGGGTTTAGGTGTGGTGGTTGATACCTGATGATGTGCAGGTGTTCTAATAAATGCACAGATGCTCTTTTTAAATGGAACATTTGGAGAGCTGTGTTTGCCGTGGCTTCTTGTGCTTGGCCAGGGCTTGGGGCAAGCTGGGTTTGTTGGAGGTGTCCCTGCCCATGGCAGGGGCGGCCCTGGATGGGATTTAAGGTCTCTCCCAACCCATTCCATGATCCTGTGACTCTGCTCCCTGAGCACATCCCCTCCTCAGCCCTTTGAATGCCCACAGCTCACCCCACTGCACCTCCCTGAATATCCCCCAGTGAGAAAAGGAAGAGCAATCCATTATTTTTTTTTTTTAATTCCTTTGGTTCTGTCATAACCTTAGCGCAGCTTTAAAACTGAGTTTTGCATTTCATGATTTGTTCTTCCCACACACACGCACATATTCCCACTCCCCCTCAATGAGGTAATTGCATGACAACTAGATTAATATCTTTTACATACTTATTAAACTCAATAAGTGGTCCTGCGCAAACAATTGATATTTAATTACCGTATTATCATCCTACTAAATTTTAATTACTATTCATTTAAAATACCTCATATGTTATCATTCATGGTAATGTCGATTTGTTTCTCTGTAAATGTTTCTCTGTAAATCCTAAATTCAGGTTGAAGTAACCTGCAAAGGGATTTGGGTTTCTCAGGGTAATGGGATGTTTAATGCAGGTCCAAGGTATTCCAATATGATATAGAAAGGGAAAATTGAACTACCAGCTGGTACTGGTCCAATTAAAAAATGTGGTTTTGAACCAAAATTCAGAAAAGGTTGAGTGACTTTACCTTTCAAACTGCCTTTCAATGTCATTTCAACTTAAAAGATCTTAAACCAAGAGAAATTAATAATTAGCAGCTGACAATAGCTGATTGTTATGAACCAGAACAATTCCAAACTAGGCAAAGAATGTGAAAAAAGCCTAAAATCACAATTCTATGATAAACTTACCCCTTCCACTGATCATTGTTTTTACCTCTGACAAGTATCAATTTTCTAGATCTCATCCATGAGTCACTTAATTACTCCTCAGAGAAAGGAAAATATGTGGTAATTTTTGTAGTGAAAAAACAACCCCCTTTGAGGTAAAATCATCACACCTGCAGCAGGAGGCAGAGATTGGGGTCTCGTGATCGCATTTGCCTAAATCTCTTTGGTTTTGTAATTTATTGACCAGGGTTTTAAAATAACAGGGATTTATTTTCTGCAGTTGTGCATACAAGAAGTGGAGCAGTTGTTGGTGACTCTGCTGAGAAAGGTCACAGGCTCTGAATCAGAGCACTTTGCTCAGCTCCTTCTTGCTCTTGCATTCATTGAAATTAAATCTCTTCAGAGAGCTCTTCAAACCCATTGTGCTTTTCACAACCAGGCACGTGAAACTATTAATATCTGTACTCTGGCAGCAAGATTTCCCAAATTTCTGCAGAATCTCTCTTTTTTTCTCCTAATTTTTGCAATTTCTATAGGTGGTCCTTGATCCCATCTATTTCTTTGCATTGTGAAAAACAGGTTCAGCTTGTTCCTTGTAAAATTTATAAGGTCTCTTTTTTGACCTAAAACATATTTTGTAAGAAGGAAGTTTAGTAACAGCTTGGAAAAAGCTTCTTCCACATGGTTTGGTAATTTGAGGGGATTCAGTTTTGTGGGGTTATTTTTATTGTTGCTTAGTTATCTTCCAGAAAAGTCCATGGAAAGGATCAGCTTTCTTGTATCAATTTGCTAAAAATACACTTTTTTACTGCAACCACGAGATTTTTCTTTGGCAATTAATTGTGTGACTCAGTCCCATAAGCTGCTATAATGACTTTATGGGCTGCCAGTGATACATAACCTATTGACTTTCCTTTGGTTATGGGACTATTACTTTCCTGATTGATTTAATCATTCCATGCTACCTTTACCTATCTCCTTGCTCTTATGAAACACGATTGACTCCCTGATCTTTAAAGGGCTGATCCAAGGGCAGGGGAAATCAAGGGGAGGACGTGGCAGCCCTCAGATGTCTCTTGGTTTTGCTCCTGCCTGAGGTGGACTTTACTCATGGATAAATTCCAGAACAGACCTCTGAGTATGATAAAATAATAATTATGTGGGTTTCTATTGGTGTATTTATCATAATGGAGAACAGGCAATTTTCCCTCTTCACAAAGCACCAGAATTGAGTTCCTGGGGGAATTATTGCTTTACTAATTACACCAGGTTTTATTCATTTTTTACTGGGACAAACAATCCCATTTCCTTCAGGTGAGTTTATTTGCATGAACTGTGCAGTCTGAGGATTGACATTTCTATAAATCAGGGGGAAAACCAGAGCTGTTGGTAGCCTGTGTATCATGGGCATAATAGAGCCTTAATTTCCTTAGGAACATTTAATATGCAAACACTTCCCTGAGACCAATTTACTGATTGGGATGAAATTTATACAATATATTCATGGTAGGAACTCGTGAACTTTAAACATTTAAACCAGTGCTGGACTTTTGAGGGAATGACCCCATGGCAATGAAGTTATGGCAGGGGGAGGCACAGGGAAACCCAAAGTGTGTCCTGACTGTGGTAAAATAACCAATAAATAATAAAATTAATAAATAAATAATGGGATGAATGACAGAAAAGATAAATTTACTGACCTGGGCTTCGGTGTGCTTAGACCCTGTATATTGTAATTTTTATAACACATATTCACTGTAACACTTTAACTAAGAGAGTTTGTGTATTAAATGATGTTAGATTAGGATATTTAATGGCTTATAGGATCTAGGGAGGACCCAGGAGGCTAATTTGTTTGCATTAGTTGGACGGGTCAACTGCTTCAAACATGCAGATTATAGAACTACTGGTAGATTGCATTACACAATTTAAATAAATAGTAGCAATTTGTCAATGTCATCTTAGCTTCAACATTTTCCTTTTAAACCCCGGGAAATAGTAGCTCCAATTAAATTGACCTTTTCTTTTCTGCATCTTCATGTTATTAGTAGATAATGCTTAGTCTTTTAGCAAGTAAAAAAAAATAAAATAAAAAAAAGCAAGGAATAAAAATAATTCCAAAGCAACGAGGCACTTGGAGGAAACTTTCAAGGGAAAATTACATTCTTTATAAACAACTGAATCCCATTTATCACCCAATAAATTTTACAAGTCAGATATACATATATATGTCAGAAATAAATGAAGACACATGAATTGCTGGATCTCAATGATTAAAACTTTGGTTTCAAGAGACAATTGCAGGTTCTTGGCATGGCAAAGCTTTAGGTTGCATTATTCATTTTGGAGTATGATGGTTAAATCATCCAGATGTGAACTACCCTCAGCCACATCTGGAATGTGAGGAGTTGAGGGTAGGGATCCACTTACTCAGTCTTGGAGCACAAAAGGAGCTGGGCTGGAAAACCTGGATGTCTTGTAGTCAAATGAAGTGGTGAAATACTTAAATTGTCAGGAGACATGGAAGAATTTGGCTCATGAAATTTCCCTATGTCCATGTGCATAAAAATTGCTTTAATCCTTTGTCCTCCTGAAAAACATTAGCAGTAAAATCAGAATTTGCTCCAATTTTGGTAATGGAGGTTGTTTTGAAGCCATGGCAGCTCGATGATTTTGAGAAAAATTTGGCCAGAGAAAGTTCCCTAAAAATTCCTCAGCATTCCGGCAAACTCCTGGGACAGGAACTCAGCTATTGCCGTGTCCTGGTGGAGTTTACCTGGGAAAGGGAACAGTTCTCCAAATTAGAGCATCTCAAAACTTCAGGTTTTGCTGAATAGGGAAGGATTTATTTTTAGTTGTTCAGGCTGAAAAGGGTTTTCGAGCTACTTTTACTTGCCTGAGCAGTTTGTGACTAAAGCAAGAAAAACTGAAATGTGAAATCATGAAAAAAATACTATTTTTTTAAGGAAGATGCCAATCATCTCAGCTGGAATCCAAGGGGAAAAAAAAATCCAACCCAGCCAACCAAGAAACAAACAAAAAAAAACCCAAACAAAACCCGACCAGCCAAAAAAATTCTAGTTCAGCCATCTTCAGTGCTGTGGATAGAATGGCAATTCTCATGAGAAAATCCAGGTTCAAATTGGCTTTAATTATCCATTGTTTTATCCATCTCTTTTTTTTTTTTTTATCAGCAAATCTGCTTTCCAGTCCTTTCCTTTTGGGTGTTGTATGAGGCATCTCTCACTTTGCTGCTTTGTTTCCAGGGGGATCAGGGAGCTCTGGATAATCTCAGTGTTTGGGTTGAGACATTTCCATGCATTTCTTGTGCCACGTAGCAATAGATCCCAGAAATAAAACCAGAGCCAGTTTCTTGTGCCCCCCTTCATCACACCTGGTGTTTATGTGGTGCTCTCAGAGAGTTTGGAGCACCCAGCAAAGCTCCCTCTCACACAGAAGTTACAACAGCACTGACTTTATAGATTCACCTGCTAATTAAAAGGACTTTTGTTTTCCTGAGCACATGGAATTGGCACATTCCAAAGCTGAATGCTCCAAGCACAGAGCCCGGGATATTTAAAGTTTCACTTTATTTAGAATTCAGAGCGGATCATTCAGCAGCCACCATTTGAAAAGAGGCCAGAAAGCAATTTTAACAATATCACATGTGAGAAGATGATTGCAAGTTTGGGAGAGGGATAATCCTGTAATCTTTGTGATCTAAAACCAGAGGACATGGCATAATATATTAAATACAAAAAAAACCTGGATTCCTGCTACTTTCAGTTCTCACTGCTCAGAGAGCAGATATGGTACTCATGGACCTCTCTCATCATGTTTTTAACATCATTAAACTGAGTAGCTGATCCTCAGAAATTCAAAATAGCCCAGCAGGAGTTGCAAGGACAGGGATTGACCTCTCCCTTCCCATTTTTGGCTTCAGGGACGTCCCATGTGTCCCCCGGCACAAGGGAGAAGAGCAAGGGCTGTTCAGGTTTCTGAGATGTTCCTGTGGCTCCAAGATGTCCAAAGTGAATCCTTTGGCTTGTGCTGGGAATAAAAATAAATGGAGAGGTGAAGGACAATCACTTCTGGATTATCTTTTCCCCATCAAGGCAATTAAAGCCAATCAGAAAAACACAAATTTTCAGTTTAAGAGGATAACTGCTAAGGAGTATTTTAAGGTTATTTGGAATATTTTGCCTGCATTTATTTAAAGTGCTATTTAATGTTGGAGATGCCACTGCACCTCCTCTTAGCATCTTTACAAATGCTATGTCATCAAGTGCACTCTCTCTATTTGGATCCAGATACTAAAACACAGTAGTAAATTTTATGGGTTTGTTTGCTTTTGCACTTTTTGTGGATTTCACAGATTTCTGCTTTGTGATCAATCAATGCCTTTTTTTAAAAATTCCTTTCAGAGCAGTAGCCACGAATTCCTTTCCAAAGGACAAAGAGAGGGCAACAACTTCTAGGAGCCCAGTCTTGACTGGGCTAAATTTCAGAGTATTGTCAGTCTTTGGCTAGCAAGTGTTTTGTAGGAAGATTCAAGGATTCCACAAACACAAAGTTGAATCCTCATTGAAGGATTATTATCCTTTCTCTTTTCTTTGCATATATATATATTTTTTTTTTTTTATTTTTTTTTTAAGCTAGTTGGCATTTCTGCTGTTACCTCAAAGATCTGAGTGGAGAGCTCGAGGTGTACCCAACAGATCGATGGTGCATCTCTTTAAGTGTCTGCTCTGGCTGGGGGGTATCAATTGCAGAATTCTGGGGCTTTTCTTCATTTCCATGTGCAGTGCATGGGCCTCACCTCTCCCTGGGCACCTGCCAGTGCAAACTCTGTTGAGATGGATCCGATCTGAGCGGGATTAGCAGAGAGCCAGGTCCCGTGTACGGCGCTGCTTTTGTGCCGTTCCACTGCTGCCGCCGCTCTTTGCCAAAGAGCTCCATCCTTGATTAGCAGCTGGAGCAAAGCAAGAGAGGTGCACACTGCGGAGCAAAATAAGTCAGAACCAATTAATATTTGTACCTTTCGCTGTTCTCTAAGAATTGTTTAAGGATAATTCTGGAAGTTCCATGACTGGGGGTTATCTGTGGGGTTTTCTCCCTTGTCAGCAGCTCAGACTGGAGCAGAGATGTAACCAAAGTGAAACAGTATATATGCAGTCATTACTCAGCAAATTAAATAAATAAGCAACAATTGCTCATTTTTCCTTAAGGGACTCCATACAGTAGCAACACTTGGATAAAGAAATTCTCTGCTTTCCCCATTTCTGTATTGTCTGCATGCCCAGATAAAAATAACATGGCATCGTGTTAGTTTGTTACAGAGACTGAATCCACATAAACCAGAGGTTTTGATCTCCCTAAATCTGTTTGAAAAGGAATTATTTTGGTGCCTTTCTGGGTTTGCATGAATGTAACTATTATCATTTCCTTTTAAAGTTCAGCCCCGCTGCCAAAGGGAAAATTTCTCAGCATAGAAAATGAGTAAGCAGCAGCTTTTCGTTGCTACATCGTTCCATATAAATGAACTGTTTTAATTGATTCTAAATGCAATTAAATAAAATTATCTATAAATTGGTAAATATATCTGTGGCTGCAAATAAAAACTCAGGCTGCTTGAACAGGCTTTCTTCTTTCTGATAAACATCACAATGTCACAGCCTTTGATTTTGGGACTGATGTACGAAGCAGTTTCTTCCAGATCAAGGCAAATCTTCACTCGGGCATTCCAAAGCTTTCCCACCCTCTGTTTCAGTGAGCAATAATCATGCTGGAATATGTGCAAGGATCTTTATGGAAACATTCCTTAAATACTATTGAGAAGGTCTAAGTGTCCACTGTAGATCTGCAAATAAAATGTGATATTATGACAGCAAGTGTGTACAGAAATGTAGAACATCTTGGATGTGTTTGGACCAAGGGTGGATCAGACCTTGCAGGGAGTTATGGGGGAAAAAAGCAGATTTTGATACTGTTTTTAATCAGCAAAATCAAGCTAAAGACTCTGTGCCTGCTGGGTTGAGCTCTCTATCCCAACAGCCCCCACACTTCTGGGAAAGTGGGATGGAATTTGGGGAAGAGGCTCCTGTTAATAAGATCGGAGACTCCAGACATTTTTTTACAGAGAGCAAGTTTCCTCTGTCAAGTTCTGCTGTGCAGAACTTTCAAATGATGCACAAGTGACTCCTGGGGGTGCATTTGTCTGTGTCCTGTGACGTGGGGATGTTCTTTGGGTGAGAAGGACCTGGAGGAGGAAAGCACAGAGGAGGGAAGAGCTGAGCTCGGGGGGGTTGATGCTGACGTGGGTTTAGGCATGAACTTGGGACAAGAATATAAATTTGTTCTCTTCATAGTTCTCACTGGTACGAGGCACTGCAGTCATGCAACTCGCCCTTTTTCTCAGGCTGAGAGTCATTGCCAAGGCTTGATTTTGGATCTCCTGGTTATGTAGGGGTTTGTTACTGTCCTTCCTTTGGATTAAGATGCACTGTAGGGGGTTTTTATTGTTATTATGTAAAGTTTATATTGATTTTTTTGAAGAGTGTCTTTAAAAGAATTTCTCTTCATCAACCATGTTGATATAAAATCACATTACTATATTAATGGCCTTTGAATACTGTCCATTAAACTTTGACATTTAAAGTGTTTACTGTGAATACATATTAAGTTTCTCATTAAAGACAAGGTCTGGTTTTCTTGATGTGACTCTTAGATTAAATCAGTCTAATCCAAAATAAATACAAAGATGGAGAATTCATAACAAGCCGTCTTGTAGATTCTCTGTGTGTAAAACAGCAACTGCTTTTGTGGCAGGGAGATTTCGTTTTAGTGTCTCCTCTTTGGCCCTCAAGAAAAAAAATCTGTTCATTGTGTACAAAACCTTTTGCACTTTGACATAAGTCCTTCCAGCAGATTCCCTTTTTTTTATTGAAACAAACTTAAACCATATTCCATTTCACAAAAGTGAAATGTGCTGAACATGTGCTTTTTAAAATAGAAGCATGTGCATCAACTCTTCTACTGAAGATACTTTCTGAGAGCAGTCTCCTGGGAAGGTCCATTACCCAAAATCCAGCGAGCACAGGAAAAGGGTGAAACAGTATTAGATCAAGCTTTACTAGGCTGGATGGCCCAGGCTGTGGAATAAGTGATATTTAATACATGCACTTGGAGGCTCCTGTTGAGTGCCCTGTTTGGTAACCCGGATCAGGATGCTTGTTTAGTGGATAAAAGTGTAACTTTAGAAATTGGCAGGAACTTTCTGTGCTTGGCCACCTGTACTCTCAGCCAGATATGGTGTAAGGAGCCTCAGACAAGAACACTTTTCAAAGTTTGTTCTGTTTCACTTCCTTACAACCACCAGGTTCAAAGAACCATTTATTTAAAAAAAAAAAAAAAAGCCTCTCTCAGTTCAAAGATGCATTTATAAAGCTCACTGGTCTTTATGATCAAGCTCATATTTTGTTTTCCCGTTACTAAAATAATACTTTTATCCTGCCCTCTTTTTCCCCTCTCATCTGTTTTGTTATGAAAACATAACCATAATGAAGGTCTCAGGCATTGTATATTCCGGGCAATGTGATACCATAAGTAATAAAAATGGGATTTTTCTCTTGTTGGTGGAGTTTTTGCTGTCAATAATAATTGTATCAAAAATAATGTGAACTCCCACCGACGCCTGCACAGTCAATCAGCATACAGTATTAGCACTTCAGGGACACAAAGGCTCTGAGCCTGATAAAAGAGATTGGACTGAGAATTTTGACCTAAGAATATAATAATGTCTTCCAAGATCTCATTATGCCCGTGCCCATTTGAAACCATCTGGGGCCCGGAATAATAAAAGGAGTGGTGTGAATTTATGAACCCATAGATCCAGCCATGCCCCCTTGGATATTGTGTTGGATTAGTAGATTTACTGCTAATCCAAACACTGTGGGCAAAATTATGTCTTTACATCTGCACTGCGGCTCTGGCGGAGCTGCAGTAACTTAAACGCTTGAAGGGTTGACAGCAGCTCCCCTGCTTCAGGCACAATCTTCTGGCACCCTGCCACCTCCCCAAAAGTGCAGCTCCTCGGATGCACGTCCTCCACGTCTTGCCGTGGCACCTCTCCAAAGGGAGATGCTGCTGCCTCCTGGATGAGAGGGGCTGGTGAGCGGAAAGTCACCGCTGCCGCCTCTGCCAGGTGGGAGCGGCGGCGCTGCCGCCAAGCGAGGCGCAGTTGGCACAGGGAGAGATTGATCCGTCTTCTTCCACTTGCCTCAGGTGCAGAGCCCGAAGAGAAGAGTCTACATTTAATTGGGGGTGTCTTCAGCTAAATAAAATAGTCGTATGCAAATCCTTTTCCTAAGGGGCAGCCGTGTGGGCTCGTGACCTTTCTTTGAATGGTTTGGAGCCCAGAAATCAATGATTACACTAAATCCATAATTATATTCTTTTCATCTGTGGCAGGATACTGATAGCATGACAGATGTGAGACCTTGAAAGCATGAGAACTTCAAAGACCATTGAGATGTGTTACACACCATGGACATGTGGAGCAGGAAAAAATAAAATTAAAAATAGCAAGAGGCTGCTCCACCAATGCTTTGGGTGATCCCTCTCCTGCACATGTGTGTGCACACATGCACACGTGTTTACACACGTGACTCAGATCCCCGGCGAACAGAACAACCTCAAAGAATTTAATATCTTCATTGTTGTTTCATTTTATCTCCAGAGGCTTCCCAAAGAAAGAAGGGGATGGGCTGGAGCAGCCGTGGCTGGAGACACCACCCGGAACCAGGAGATGTGAGTGTGTACCAGTTCCTCTTGTGCTGCTGCTGGGGGACGTGGCCAAGAGGGTTTGTTCTTCCAGGAGATGTTGCACAACAGTGTTTTTTTGCCTTTAAAGGGCAGAATTATACAGGATGGTTACTTTTGTGCCTTGTAATAATTAGTTCAGAAAGAAACACGGGGTCAGCGTGGGGAGGGTCTGCAGTAGGGTGTGAGGGAAGTTCAGCCTTCCCACCCCAGACCCCAGAGAGGACAACTCAGGTCCCACCTGGGACAGGTGATGCCTGGGGAGCCCTGAGCCCAGAGATGCTCCCTGGAGGAAGCTGATGTGAAAGGTGTGAGAATTTCAGAATTACTGGTCATTGACACATTCCCTGCGTGCCAGTGGAATCCTGGTGCTCCACAACCGCAAGGAGATAAAAGTCTGCAAAGGTAGAAATTTCTAAAAAAATAAATAGTGTTTCTCATTTATCCCACATTTAAAACTTTAATTTTTTTTTTTTTTAGTCAGTCAGTGCCTCACAGTCTTGGCAAGTAGAAAATAAATGTGTTAACAGGGAATGGGAAATTACATTCCCAACAATTCCTTGGTATTTGGAGCTGGGAATGTAAATCAGCATCTTACTGCTCATCACACTCAAAGAGTTGAAGGGCACAACATGGATATTTTTTATTTATTGCAACTTCAATAAATAGCAAAACTATTCAGTATTAATCCATATTATTTATTACTAGTCTTTACTCCTTAAAAATTCCGTGTGAATGAAAAATTTTGAATGTAATATCAGAAATTAATTTGCATGAACTCTGCATGATACTGTGTCAAAATCAGACAGTAAAAGCAATTATTTATATGTTTCTGGCACTACACATCACATGGGTACTCATAACCCTAAACCGATCAAGAAAAAACGCTATAAAGGACGCAGATAAGATAAACTGAATATTTTTGGTGTCTGACATCAATACAAGGAAGTTTATAACCATATAATTCAATCTTAGATGAAATTTCATAACATCAATAATGTGGAAATGTAAGTTGAAAATTATCAGAGGGTTGAGTTTTCCATAAAATTCAAAACTTTGATATTGTTACTTTTTGAGGTTCAGTGCTGATCTCACAGTACATACGAATGTAAAATCTTCCCAGTATTACAAGAATTATTTAATTTCTGGGGCCAGATCAGAGGATTTATCACTTTAGCCTGATCCTGAGATCCCAAAATACCATTCTGTCACTGATCTCAGAGCCTGATATGCCTGAATGATACTTGAGCTAGTGCTGTCTTGGATAAAAAGTCCAGATTTGGAGGAAACATCCCTTAAAAAGATGATTTTTAAAATAAATATTTGTTGTTTGAAGCTGGTGGGGCATGTCTCAGGCTGGAAGTGTCTCCTCAGGGCTGCATTCAGTGACAGAGCGCAGCACAAATATCCACGTGCACGTTGAGTTTCTCTCCTTCCTGCACAATTTATGGATAAATATGAAGCTTTTGGAAACAGCTGAATTTCAAAACAATTCCCAATTGCAATTTCCTGTGCAATTCCCAATCTGAGTGAAGCCCTTCCCACCACCTTTCTCCTTTGCTGTTTTTAATATCTACTTACAATTCATTTTTGAAATGATCCTTCTCTCATTTCTCCCCTTGTTTCTTTCCTTTGGTTCTTTCTTCCTCATGCAATTCCATTGGCATTGCTTGGCAGGCACCTCAGTGTTCCTTTCCTGGCCACCAAAGGAGTATCTTCTGGAAGGCCACTCACGTAAATTCAGCCAAATACTTGTGGAGAATTCCAAGATACCTGGGCAGAGCCAGTTCCTTCTACCACTGAGGTCTGCTCTTCAAGGCAGATTAATTGTTCAAGTGATGCACTAGTTGCATGGGTATTATAAAGTCATTTTATCACTCCTGTGAAAGAAGTACCATCCCCATTTCTCCAAATATTCAAATCTTACCTTTTCTGCCTAACGCAGGGGGCACCAAGATGAACAAACTAGTTATACATGCATGGAAAGTAGCAAGCTGAAAGTAATTGTGTATTCAGTTTTAATGGAGCTGAATCTCCTGCTGAGATTTCAATATCTGACAGCATTGCTTCCATTGCCCCAAATGCCCAACCTTTCTCTAATGTTTGACCTTGGGTATGATTATATTTCTGTATGTATCTCAAATGATGCAAAATCATTTGCCTATATCAGTCATCTCTCGCTGACAGTCTTGCTCCAGCTCGTGGCAGAAGAGAACAAGTCTGATGCCGTTAACAATAGCTAAAATGAGCTTTGATAGATGTTCCCAGCCCTTCAATAAATACATAAAGCATCTCTATAATGTCATTTTGTTAACTGATAAACAACAAAAGGATGAAGGCATTCACTTTTAACTATATTGCATGTCATTATTTTCTCATTGCCTAGCGTAGGGTAGAGAAGTAGCGCGACCTGCAGAATAGAGGACAGGACTGTTGCTTTCAGTGCTGGTTATTTATATTCTTTGCTATTCCACCTGCTAAATGAGAGCTGTACAAGTGTGTGATAGGCTCGACCACGGCAGTTTTGTGTCAAGATGTTGACCCACAAACCTGGGTCTGCTCCTGGTGGTGGCACATCACCCACAGCGCGGGCTTTACACCGCTCCCTGCCTGAGGTCAACGTGCAGCTCCTCACAGAAATGCAATTCTTGGGTCTGCCTCTTGATTTTTTCTCTACCTGGTCCCAGAAGAGGTTTAGGTTGGACAATAGGAATAGGAATTCTTCACAGAAAGGGTGATTGGACATTGAAAGGGGCTGTCCAAGGAAGTGGTGGAGTCCCCATCCCTGGAGGTGTTTAAGAGAAGGCTGGATGTGGCACCCAGTGCCATGGTCTGGGTGACAAGGTGGAGTCAGGTCACAGGTTGGACTCGATGATCTCAAAGGTCTTTTCCAGCCTCAATAATTCCATGATTCGGTGATTATTGGCCTTGTAGTCCTTGCTCTAGAGAAGTTCCTGCACCGTGCTGGGCTGGCAGAGGTGGCTCCAGGAGCAGCATTTTCATGGTGTTTAAAGATGTGTACAGAGGTTTGGAGATGATGTAAGAGTAAATTACTGCAGCTCAGGAGAGAAGGAAGAGCTGCCTCCCATTCCTTGCATCCCCACAATGAAGTGGCCATTGGGAGGAGCTGGGAGGCAGCAGAGGGGAAGTTGGTGGGTGTGAGGAAAAGGGACTTTGGCTGGATGGGGACAAAGGGACCGTTTTTGCAGTGTGGCTCCACCAGGCAGCCTCAGTGTGATTAATGTTCCTGTGCGGGTAACAAGAGCGTCTCCCTGAAGAGGGAAAATTTGATAGGAGCCTCTTTTTTCAGATCTGTGTAAACTGGGCACATTATTTTAATAGTACACCATTAAGGTATTTATCTTAATTTTAAAAAATAATATTTCCCTTGTTGTTTGCAATTGCCCGCTAGAAACGAAATCCCTTTCCTGACCGAGGATCCTTTGCAATCCTGAGCTGGTTGTTATTGCAGGTTGCCTCGGGAATACCGAGTTACTGAGTTTCAGACTTTCCTCAGAAATACTGAGGGGAGTCTAACAGCATCTGAAAATACAGATAAAGAAATACATGGACCATGCAAACAAAAGTAAGTGGGATAAAAAGGGATGTGTTTACCAGATGGTGCATGGAAAAAAAAAAAAAAAAAGGTCCACAAAGAAGCCCCTTGGTCTGACTGCGAGGCTTCTTAGGGATGCAGAGCACTAACCAAGTTCACTGGAGTTTGAAATCCCAAGGGCAGTTTTGGGTTTCTTGCTGTGCACCGCAGAAGGTGATTTAATAATTCATCTGAAACTGTGCAAAACTTTCTGTTGACTTAATTTACTCCCTCTTCAAGCAGATTTTTAGTTTTTCTGGGAGGTTTTAAGCCAGTATTGAGGAACTATAAATAGATGGAGGCCTAAACCCTGGCTCTAACAAGCTTCACTCATGTCTAGTCGAACCTGGACAAGTGGTTTGTCTGAATTTACAAAGAAAAATGGGCACAGGGAGGATTAAAGGAGTTAAATTTGCTGCTGCTGTTCATTGCTCTGCCTTAGTACATCCTCTCTACCTCCCAAGAAACAGGGTAAAGAGAAATTAAGACAAATCCTGGCCCTGGTGTGTAGAAGTGGGGAGAGATTTAGTGCTGGGAGCTACTGTCAAGCATTTTTTACACAAATGCAATATTTCAACACCTTTCTGCTTCTATTGCTAATAAATGTCCCTGGTAAATTTACATTTCCTTCTCACTCACAAACATTCAAATGCTTCATTAGTAATTGTTGCCTTGTCTTTTAATATTAACTATCTCGCTTCCAGTGTCTTTTATTTTGGCACATATTCTTAATAATTTGTGGAAAATATGGCAAGAGGTCAAAATGTTTATTGGTCACTTACTCCATTCTGATGCCTGCATCCCTGGGGGCACCTTGTTTCTGCAAATAACATATTAAAACCATCAAGCTACCAAACATTAAGGAGTCACAAACATCCATATTCTGTTTTAGACACCTTTTAGGAAATTTTCCTCCATTTTCTTCTTTCCAGGATGTGGATTTGACTTCCAGTAGGCCTTCAAGTTACTCAGAGTTCTGCAAAATATATCAAGGACTGAATCCACTCATAAACACATCTCAGAGAAATAGCCTTTAAAATAGAAAGAAGTCTTTCCCAAATATAAAGGGCTTTTGTTTGAGGGAAGAAAAATCTGTCTATAGGTGATATCTCAGATAAAAGCATTTACATAGACTAAGTGGCTGTCCAAAGATGAAGCACAAACTCCAGTTCATTTTTTTCATTGCAGGCATGTGCATTTCTGGTAAAAAATGGATGTTCCAACTCAGGAAGTCAGAACAACATGTACAAGTGGCCCAAATTGGTTTTGATTAACAAGGTTTTCTGCCTGGAAGTCACTTTATCTTCATCCCATTAGCTGCACAACAAAATAAATGAATCTAATGCATTAGGCTGAGCAACGCTTTTGCAGGGTGAATGCAAAGAAAAATCCTCGCTCAAGAGCCGTGCAAATATTTTATATAAAATGTTGTTTTTCAACTTAATATTCCCCTTGGAGTTTATGTGGTAAGAATGCAAAGTTTTCTGCCTTCTTTCATTGTCTCCTCTTGTTCTGCTGATGTCTGGTATTCCCAGATATGGATCACGCCACGTTGGAATGGCGTGGTGTAACTTTGGGCTGTTGAGACGCTCATTCCACACAGTTATTGTAGCTCTTATCCTTTTACAGATGCATTTCCTGGAGTCTGGTTTTTGGTACAGATCACTGAAAAAGGAGTATTTTTTCAATGGGACAAGTAGGAAACTTTGCTGTATAAAAAACCCCTTCATACCTTGAAGATCACCTTCCACCTCATGTGCCAATCAAAGCAAAGAATCCCCTTCCACATCTAAGTCTGGTTTTCCCTTTCTCATTTCTCTGTAAGGAAGTTGACTTTTCCTCAATTATTTCAAGTTGCGTTGCTTAGAAAGCCAAGTTTAAAGTAGATTTTCTTGTCTATGCAAAAGCATGATTTTCAGTGCTTGTTTCTGCTCAGGGGTTATTCCAAATATCCAATTTCCGGACTGATCAAAGCTTTTGTTTTTGCACTATTCAAAAAAATCTCTGTTCTGGGCTATTGGTAGGTGGCTGAAATGTGTTTTTGTGAGGAGAAGAGAGAAGTCATGAGTTTGGCTCCAAGGAATCTTGTCCTCTAATTCCACTCTACCCCCAATATCTCTACCACAGAAAATGTGTTTAGTTCCAAAGTTATCTTGGGGACTATGAGTAAGTGCAGTTGAAGTCCTTTGATGTTCTGCGTAAGGAAATATGAATATCCAGAGACCTTAAGCAAGATCTATTCTTGATTATATAAAACCTGAATGTGACTGAACGTTCATATTTTATTTTTAATTTCTCTAAGCAATGTAATACATAATTTAATTTTAGGAAGAGTTATCATTTAAAAATAGCAGCTAGAGAGGACTCTTCAAATTCTTCTGGACAAGAGGGTGTTATTCTTACCACCTACAGAAAAATTGTGAGTTTAACCAAAGTTCAGTCTTAGCTAAAACCCCAGGGGCAGTGCTGGTGCTTCTTCTTGCTATACCTCACTATAATCTAAGCCAAATCACCAAGAGAATAAATTCCCACATAAGCTGTGTTTTCTTAGGGTTCGTTATCTTCTTACTTAAAAATTGTCCATGAAAAAATGAATGCGTTCATAGGAACATGAGTAAAATATTTGCAATGGAAAATATGTGAGAACAAAACATTATTCAAATTATTCAAATTTCAAAAATATACAATTGCAACCAGGGCTGTCGTGTTCAGCTCCAGTAGACACACTGGATTGTCTTTTTTTTTTCAAGTGGATAATTTATGTAATTAACCACGATGCAATGAATTTTAAATTGTATATTAAAATGGCAAAATTAGGTAGTTAGGAAAAAAAATATGATGTGGTTTACATTCTTATTCACTGTTACTTTTTTTTTTTTTTATTGCAGGACTTAAAATTGCAGCTGGCAACTTTTTAATATGAATCTTGTCCACAGAAGGTGTTTTCCCTGACCATCTTGACCTGATGTGTTGGGACTATTTTTTTAAAAAATCAAATTATTGCAACTGTAAAATATTGTTCTTGCTCACGTGCACAATGAAGATTTTTTTTGGTTATTGTTTGTCCTTTAAGAATGCACTTTTAGGCTTAACACCAAGAAATCTAAATGTGCTTTTTTTATATCCAGTCTTTTACATTTTAAGCAGAACCAGCATGTATGAAGTCCCTTTTTTTCTCAGAAAATTTGATATAAACTTAATTCTGCAGCTCCTATCAAGAATTGTTCTTTGCTGAATTACACCTCTTGATCCCGTTTATCTGCATAATTCAAATGCAACCCTGAAAGATATAAACATAGTGACAGTTTTAAACATATTTTCTGATAATCAGCACAAACTATTACTTGAACCTATTCAATAACATCACCCTGACAGACGGAATTCAATGACCCTCAATAACAACAGATACAATCTCATTGTATAAAATTATATTATGACATGATTGTGTTGAGTTATGACTGAGGTTGACTTGCAATATGGCACGTGTTTTCTTTAGGAGAAGATGATACTTATTGACACTGAGATAATGCAGGATCTAAATTGTGCAGCCCGAGCTTCTGTCATGAAAAAAAATCCCCCAAGAGTAAAGAGATGCGTGAGTACAACCAGCAGACAAATAAATAGTCAAATACTGGTGTATTTAGCAAGAATAGCACTGTTATTTAGCACAGATTTCTTTGCTGGGGCAGGTTCTTTGGTAGCTGATGTTGATGTTGGGTGGCTCAGTTCAGGTTCCAGTACTGGGAGGAAAAGGGAGAAAAAGGAGATTGGAACTGGAAATCTCTGCTTGTGGCTGTCGGTGAGAGGTCTTCTCTCATGGGATCTGGCAAAGCAAGCTCACTCCTAGACTAGGACAGTTGTCCAGATGGATATTTAGTGGCTGAAAAAGCCAAAGTGACTTCAGAACATTGGGTTCCCCGAGGTGCTGGAGGAGCCCGTGTTGTTGACAGATGAGCACAGCTCCTGGCCAGGAGGGCCAACGTTTCCACCTTCTGTCCTTCCTCTGTGCTTGCTCTGAGCTCCCCGATCCAGAGAACGTGGGACATTGTGAAGCTGCTGGACTGTCTGGTGAGGCAAAAGTGCTGAAAGGGAGAAATAGCACAGATGGTGTCAAACCTTCCTGGTGAGTCTTTGGTGAGAGTACAGGTAATGGGCAAATGGATAGATAGGGCAAGGTCCAGGTGGGATCACTGCTCGAGCTGCTGGAAGTTGTTGGCCAGACTTGGCCAAGACTTTGCTCTTGGTATCTTGGAGATTTGTGGGTAGATTTATGATTCCTGCGTGTGTGTGCTTCTCCTCTAAAGAAAAACACCCCAAACCCACAAAAACAGGATGAAGTATCATTATAATTCCTGTCTTCGGGAAAGCTATTTTGCTAAATAATGAGAAAACCCCAATGTCTTCAATCCAATTTAATGAGGAAAAACAACCATTCAAAAGTGTCCAGAAGGACAATGGTATTTTACTTTTCATGTGAGAGCAAAAAAGACTTTTGTCCAAAAGCCAAAGCTTCTGAACATTGAGAGTCCCAGCACGTGCAGATGTTGAGGGGTTTGGATTTGTTTGCCTGAATCATCGGTAGAGCTGATGATTGTATAAAACTTCATTATTACAAGCAGGTTAGAAACACGGAGCTTGTTTATGAATAAATAATTCTGTGTCTATTCTGCAAGGTAGGAAGGACACTTAGGACGTTCAACCTCTCCAAGGATGCCGTGAGCAGGAAGTATATGTGGCAGGAAAGCAGATTTATGGTCGGTAAATATAGGAAGGAAACGACATGCACAACAAATAGCATTACTGGGGTTTACATACAAAGACAGAAGTTAAAGCCATTGAGGGCATCCACAGGTTAAAATTTAGTACAGAGAGAAAAGTGCAGGATTTTGAGTCATTTCCATGCTAATGAAATAAAAATCAATGTCCAAATGCTTCCTTACAGGCAAAAAGCTACTGAAAATACCAATCTGCTGTATAACATCAAAATCCAGTGTCACTAATTTGAGAGAGGATACAAACTCCATGCTGCCTTCAAAAAACTGCTTTTGTGGTTCCCTGAAATGTGGCTTCCACAAAAATATTTCATGGAGAAAATAATCCATTGGCTGTTTGCCCTGCTGGCCTGGAAGGGGCCAACCTGTGTCTGGTGGTGGGACCACCGCGGATCCAGGGATCCCAGAGGGATGCTTGGCCCTCATAATCAGAGCAGGATTGCTGGGGAGAGGCACCAGGGTGTCACATCCATAAGTGCCATAAGTGGTCTAGAACCCCCTGCCCAGGGTGGTGAGTGACCAACCCCATTAACCACAAGTTTTCTGCAGCGCTTGCCCCCACCAGGTTCACCCCTGGGTGCAGGCACGTGCTCCTCACGTGCTGGCAGAGCCCTGCCCACCCTGCAGGGCTGGGGGCTGCGCTGCTCTCCCAGAAATTGTCTCTCTTCCCTCTGAAGTTTTCCCCCTCTCCTACAGCAGTGCGAGGTCAGGCACACAAAGGTGCTGTCCCCTGATTGCTGCAAACACCGCCATGTGTTGTATGTTTGATGAATTAAAAGGATGCTGCCAACTTAATTACACTGTAACCCTTCAATAAAGGAAGGGCAGAGCTGATTAACTAGTGAATAATTGGGGGCTGATTGATGGCTTTCTCCCTCACTGCTAAAGGCTGTATATATAATTATTTTGCCTGTGGGCCTAATTTTGCCACTGTTAGCTTCCACTTTTGTCATCAGCTGTAATTTATGGATGAGGCCTGAAGCCTTAAAAAAGGCTGGAAAATGAAATAGCCCCAAATCCCCAGATATGTCACCTGGAAATGGCCAGCAGGCAGCCTTTAACATCAACATTTGCAGCCATTTAGCAGCATTAACACCTCATGCTTAGCCGGAAAATAATATTATCATTTGTCAACAACTATCATAATATAGATTTTTTTCCTGACATGTAATAATGTTGCATCACTCACACCAATGATTTAATATATGTTTTAAATGCAAGATCAATTTATTGCAACTGAATAGCAAATTCTTCTAGTAATGCACCAAAAGAAAATAAGAGAGCCAGAGGAAGAAGACCCACGTCCCTCACTGCATTGGCAGGTTGGTTCCAGAATTAGCATCTAAGTCTCTAGTGAACCTCCCAAATCACAGCAAACTAAGATGATTTTTGAAACTTGGTTTAAACAATATATAAAAATACTTTTTCTTTGAACTTTGAAAGATGCAGCAGCAGCTTCAAAAAAAAATAAAGTTCATAAACCACTGAGCTTAAAAAACATTGGGGGACAATTTTCCACTGACTGTCAATCAGCAGAGCTGCACAAGAGCCCGTGGAGCTCCACTGGTTTGCACAGGATGTAGATCTGGCTCTTTGTATTTAAAATTGAAATAAGACTTCTTACATTTTTTCTTTTTTATAGAGAGACAAAACCTAATCATTAATGCTGCAAAGTAACAGCAAAAGACACTTTGTTTTGAAGGATTGAATTGCTTCAGTGGCAAAGAGATGCCCCCCCAAAAGTCAGCCTGTTTGGGGAAAACACCACATGCTGATTAGAGCTGCTCCAGTGACTGCCTGCTTTATATTCCACAAAGATTTTTTCAATAAAGTAATAACAACTTAGATTCACTTTTTTTTTTTGGTTTCTTTTTTTTGTTTGTTTGTTTTTTGGTGTTTTTTTTGGGGGGGGGTTGTTGGTTGTTTTTTTTTTGTTGTTTTGTTTTGTTTTGTTTTGGGAACCCATATTTAAACATCATGGAGAGGAGCCTTCTAATTTATAAGCCAAGATATACAAATCCTCTCTCTCAAATTTCCTTTGTTGTTTTGTCCTCGCCGAGCACTCCCTTGCCTATGAATCACAGAAAGATTTGAAGAACCTTTCAGTCAAAGCTCAGTTTTGTGCCAGTGGGCACTGGCCAGGAAAAAAAAAAAAAAAAGATTGATATTTGCCCTCTCTTCTTATCTGCACTTGATTTATAAGTCAGTGTGAGTATGCAAGAGAAATAAAGGCAAAGACCTTGATGCCTCCCTGTGGAGAATATGCACCATTTGGATTGAAGGCATGAAAGAGGAGAAATTAATGGTAAGCTGTTCATCTGTCACTACTGCCAGCCTGATGGTTTTGCAGGGAAGGAGAGGACTGGCTGACATGCCCTCCAGTCAAGGGCATGACTGCCCGCTGTTCTCATATTATAAACACAGTGCTTTGGGTTTCTGAGGGATTTAAATTTAAATTATACTGTACTTTGGATAGGCAAATCTTTACACAAGTTTATTTTCTTGAAGTATTAACATGCAGGATTTCGCTGGCTTTATGTGGAAGAAAAATAAAAATTAAGTCCCTCTGTTTGATAAAAATGTGTAGCAGACTCTTAAAATGTATCCGTGTTTCTAAAGCAGTGTGTTATAGTGTAATGAGATTTAAATTTATATATGCATTGAAGATTTAGGCACAGGCATAAATAGATAAGCTTTAGTTATTCTACTTTCTGGCACATAGGGAAAGATTAAAAAGTTCAAAATAGGAGTTGAATATTTTTTTCTATTAAAATGGTATAATACTAAGTGCTGCTATCAATGACAACATTAGGAACACATCTGGAGGATAAAAACTGACACAAAACTTTCATGTTGCTCTCAACGACAAGGAAAATGTACTTATTGCTAAATGACTTCTTTTCAGGGCTGAGCATTTGTGTCATCTCGTGCTGCTTTTGAAATGTTTTGGTCTGCTCGAGTCCTCATGACGCTCCTGTGACACCGATGAACCTCCGCGTGTCACCAAAGGTATTGGGGATAATTGGAGAGGTTTTGGGTGCCTGGCTTGGTTTGGATAAGTGCACAAGGACATGAACTTGGTGCTAAATTTTGCACCAATTTCAGGGTTCAAATCTGGGGACATTACAACCACCCACAACCACTGGCTGTTTAAAACTCTCTCTGTTTTCCATGAAAAAAGGGAAAATTGGGTTGCTAATCCACTGCTTTCAAACTACATTGTGTTTTATAA
The DNA here is from genome assembly GCF_026979565.1 of Vidua chalybeata. Classification (NCBI taxonomy): domain Eukaryota; kingdom Metazoa; phylum Chordata; class Aves; order Passeriformes; family Viduidae; genus Vidua; species Vidua chalybeata. Next base: position 15,238,227 of record NC_071543.1, on the reverse strand, counting down.
ACTGAGTCAAAAAAAAAAAAAAAAAGGCTTCATCACTTATTTTTGTTAAAGTCTTCTGAGTTTGGAGGTAATTTCATTATTTCCTGAAGCTTGAGTCATAATTCCTGAAATCCTGGTTTAGGCAACAGATTTCAATGATAACTGTGCACAATTAAAGTGATGTTTGTTCTTACTCCAGCAAAATCATTGGCTGGCTGAAAGAACGGGGAATCTTCCACAAGCCTGGCAAAGATAAACCAGTGAGAGGAGATGGGGGTTGCTTAGGTCTGAGATGATCCTCTAGGATGCTCAGGAAGGAAGGATATCCTTCCCTCCCCCATGACTGGCATCTCCAAAGCATCATGCTATGCAAACCTCATGGAGCTCAAGCAGTGCAGGGTGCTGCCCTGGGTCAGGGCAATCCCAAGCACAAAGCCAGGCTGGATGGGGAACGGATGGAGAGCAGCCCTGAGGAGAAGGACTTGGGGGTGGTGGTGGATGTGAAGCTCCGCAAGTCCCAGCCGTGGGCACTGGATCCCAGAAATCCCCCCGTGTCCTGGGTTCCTCCTCAGCATGGGCAGCAGGAAGGGGGGGATTCTGCCCCTCTGCCCCACTCAGGTGAGACCCCCCTGCAGAGCTGCCCCAGCCCTGGGTCCAACAGCAGAAGGATGTGGAAGAAGCCACAGAGATGCTCCAAGGGCTGGAACCCCTCTGGAGCCAGGCTGGGAGAACTGGGGGTGTTCTCCTAGAGAAGAGAAAGCTCCAGGGAGACCTTAGAGCCTCTTCCTTGTCCTTTGAGCCGATTCCACCCTGCCTGGGGGCTCTGCTTCCATGGGCACCACAATCACCCTTCTCCATCACCTCCTGGGATAACCCTCAGCAGGGGGATTTTCCTCCCTGAGGGATGAGGATCAAGGCACTCACAGCCCTAATCAAAATTAGAGATATCACACCAGGGCTGGGAACAATTCACCTTCAGAAATTCCCAGTCTCTCTTATCTCCCTGCTCCTGAAGCATCTCCTCTGTGGCAGTGACAGGCTCTGTGCTGGGTTAGCTGCCCAGCACTCCATGTTTAACTCCCCGCTGGAATCCGCCTGGAGTTTTGGCAGACTTCAAATGTTGGAGGTGATATTTTCTGTGCCAGCTGTGAGCTGAACAGTTTTTTAGAATCTTTTTGCTAAAATGAGTAAGATTTTTCCTCCTTTTTTTTTTTTTTTTTTCAGAGATTGTGGGAATGCGTGTTCTTTCACAGTCTTCAGAATTATAATAATTTTCCCGAGCAGCTCCAGTTCCTTCAGGCTTGAAGCAGGTACTTCATTACTTGACGCTTTTTTCTTTTTTCTTTTTTTTTTTGTTCTTGTCAAAAAACACTCCTGTGCCCCACTTTATAGGCATGTTAAAAATCTGTTTGCACTTGCTGAGTCCATCTGCACCGAGGCTGATCCGTCTCCTCGCAGTTCCGAGCGCGGATGCGACGCCCATACGGAGCATCCGTGGTGCGGCCACACCGGAGGAGCCGAGGAGAGAACACTTCTCCCTCTGCTCTGGGGTCACCTCCTGCTGATCCAGGGACGGCACAAACCCCACACAACTGAGCATTATTTTCTCGGTGCTGAATGTTTGTGCAAACGCCGGCAAATTGTGTGTTTTCCATGTCTGCAGCGACGGGGCACGGACAAAAAGCTGTTTGCTGTCACAGAGTGCGTGGGGAGCTCGGGCACAGGAGGTGGCAGAACAAGTCTAGAGGTCCCAGTTTTGCTGATGAAGTGAAGGAAGGTCGTCTGGTCCTGCAGGCTGAACACTTTTCAGGCTTGGCTTGTTTGTTGTTTGGGGAATTGCATTTGAAAGAGAGCAATGGAATGCAAAGGTTGGGGAGTTAAGGGCTGAAAAGTCAGAAAATGCTGTTACAGACACTTTTTTTTTTTTTTTCTATTTTAATATATTTATATGACTTTTGTTCTGTGCTGTGCACTAAAATGTGTTGTGGGGTTGTTCAGCCTGGAGAAAAGGAGGCTCCAGGGAGACCTTACTGATCTGTAATTCCCTGACAGGAGCGTGGAACCAGGGGGCTCAGGCTCTGCTCCCAGGTGACAATTGACAGGATGAGAGCAAACAGCCTCAAATGTCACAAGGACAAGTTTAGATTGGATATTAGGAAGAATTTCTTTGTTGCAAAGCATTAGAATAGGGAACCAGGGAAGAGGTGAGGGTATCATTCCATGGAATTGTCCAAAAACTGTGGATGTGGCCCTTGAGGACATGGGTTAGCGGTGGCCGTGGTGGGGTTGCTGAGCTGATGGTTGGACTTGGTGATCTGAAAGGTCTTCTCCAACCTTATTGATCCCACGATCCTACGGAATGGTCTCTCCTCCTCTTTCAGCAAGTGTGGCTTTCTCATGCTCATCACGTGTTATTTCCCAAACACTGTCCGAATTTCGGACTTTTCCTCATGGATTTTCCCCTGACCCTCTCCGCAGGGCTTTTTACAAAGAACAAATCTGTGCTAATTGTTTGTGTAGGAGTAGAGAGGAATCTCCTCCTTTCAGAGAGGGTTGGCTCCATTTTACACATTCATAATCAGGCACTGAGATAAAAGATATTTCCAAAGCACCAATAAATCGGTTTTTATCTTTCTGGCTTCATTCACCTTCTTTCATTCATAGAAAAGAAGTCTTGACTGTGAGGTTGGACAGGGCTTGGAGCAACCTGGGCTGGTGGAAGGTGTCCCTGCCATGGCAGGGGGTGGGACTGGATGGGCTTTAAGGTCTCTTCCAACCCAACACATTCTACAATTCCACGATTTACGCTGTATCCACCAACTACAGACAGCAGCAAAATAAAAATCCTGATTTATTTCCATGCACAGTCATCCCTGGGCACTTATGAGCCTGGATTTCTCTGGCAAAAAAAAAAAAAAATTCAAAGCTGTGTGTGAGCAAGTAATTAACAACCACATCATGGTGAAGACAGGCAAGGGCCAAATTAGAGTTGCAGAGGGACCTTTAATTCCAGCATTTCTCAGCTACTGAGCATTTCAGTATGTGGAATTAGCAATTTTTAGCCCAGTTTTTAAGCTAAGGATGTATCCACATGAACTGAAAAACTGCCTTTTAACACACTTTTGAATTTCTTATTTTTAGTTTTCTTTTTACAATCAAATTCTTGCAGTTGTCTCTAAAAGAAAACCCCAACCCCATCAATATAAATATCCATACAAAGAAAAACAAAAACTAAATTTATTTCATGTTCAACTTCAGAGTGAAATTCTTAAATTTCTGTTCTCAGGGTGGCCTAATTATGAAAATATTTTGGAATTTTTGGGGAACTGTTTTTATTCCTCTGTAATGAAAAATATGTTGCATTGGAAATCCATGGTTTTTTTCTATGAGGAAGGAACAAGATTAGTAAGAAAACTTTAAACCAAGTTGAATACTTTGTTGAGGACTAATCTTCATAAGAGACCCACCTTTGCCTCATAGGATCTCAGAACTCAGGGATTTGCTGTTGTTTTGCGTGGCCTCAAAACCACCCAAAATTCATCATCAGATTTAACTCTAAGTCTAAATGACAGCAAAATTATACCCAAAACTTCTAGTTTTGAAACATAAGGGGCCACTAATATCTTCTGTAAATATTTTAGTGTGTCTGGACTACAGTTCTTAGAGTTCAGCTGCTTATTTTTGTTGGGCTGTGTTGCTTTTTTTTTTTCTGAGCACTTGATTAAAACTTTGGAAATAAATGCAATTTTATTTTTATTTTATCTCTGAAATATGATTATAAATGACCTTTGATAAAAAGTTAACAGAGAATATGTCAGGAAGCAGCTTAGAAGGAAGAGATTAAAAGCAGGCAGTCTAGAGAGGTGTTTAATTTCAATTTTCTTTGTGGTATAAGAAATCTGTAGATTTTAAAGCCATCGTGCCATAGTTACTTTTATCAGCCGGGCTCTTTTGTTTTGTTCTGCCACCTAATTCTTTTGATGACAATGAGTCCACAGTTTTCCAATGACTGATTTCGATTTGCATGTTATTGTCAGCCTTTTATATTTTATCATATCTCCACTTTGGTTTTTATGCAGATCCTCACATCAGAAGGCAAGGGCAGGCCGAGCTAAACAGCTGGCTGGATTTGCATGAAAATGGACTGCCCTTTTTCATTTGTTTGTTCTTGGGAAATTACAGTAGGTGAGTATCTGACTCAAATTTCCCAAACAAATAAAGATAAAACTTCACAGATATTAAACTGTGGAGCATTAAACTGTATCATTTTACATATAAAAAGAAAAGGATTAAATAGAATTAGTCTGTTGAGCTGACTGAGGAGAAACAACGTGAGTGACGGGCTGAAAACTAAAGATACAAAAGAACTGTGGTGTCTTCAAGAGATTTTTCTCTCCAAATATTTTCTTTGGCCGTGTTTAAAGGATAAACACTAATAGAAATATTTCCCTTATGAATTGAAGATATTTTTGCTATGGAAAAGAAAACCATAATCAGTTATAAGCCATTATGTATTTGATAGTGTTCCTGTATTTTATGCATTTATTTTCTGCACAGAGCAGTAGCAGCAGCCCCCTAGCAGTGGAAATTCTTTACAGCTCGGGCTGGCCTTGTAAAGGAGCCAAGGTCTAAATGTGACCAGTGGCAGGTGACATTTAGAAGCCCACATTGTTCTCAAGAGGCCAAATCTGCAGGGTGAGGGACGACCTTTTCTTAGACTTGCTGCTAGGGGTGGAAAAAATGAACAAGCTTTGGGGCACAGGAGCACTTGAGAGTTGACAGAGAGGGGCATTGTACGTTTGAAGAGGAAGGTATCAAAATAACACATGGCACAACTTGGAGTTGTCAACACACTTATAAATTATTTAAAGCGTGTGTATCCTTGTGTGCCTGGGAGCTTGTCCCTCTCCTTCCAGCCAGGCTGCTTGAGCTTATAAAAGTCATAACACTCCCTCCAAACCTCACCTCTCTGCCCTTAGACCATCACAGAAAGCAGAGAAAGACTGTAACTTACATTAAATAAAGGTTTGGAAAGAACTAGTTTAATTATTTTATGCCTAGACTTTCAACTTAGGTAGGAGCTTGGATTACCAGTGCTGTTTTACAATTCCTAGAGTTAAACATCTGGGGCAAAGAGCTGTCAGCTCAGAATTTCATTAAAAAGTGGTAACTGCTAGTGCTGCATGACATATTAAAAGTTCCTCCTTTCCTCTGAAAAGGTTGGAATTGGGTAGGTGGAGTTACAGCCAGGTGGGACAGAAGCAGTGGCCCCAGGGAGTAGCAGAGAGCCAGGTGACAGCCAGGGCAAAATTTGTAGAGTAAAAAATATTCTCATGTCTATCTAATAAATTAATTAATTGTTCAGATTTCTTTCCTGCAAGAAAGGAAAAATCTGGAGAACAGTTTAAATCCTTTTTCTTCTAAATGCAGCAAAATCACATCGAACTTTCATTATACATTAAAACCTTTCAGAAAAAAAAAAGGATCCTAAACAATTCCTAAGCCTGGTGACATCCCTGGGCTTTGCTTTGTGGTGGTGCTGTGGAACCTCAGCATCAACAGCAGAAGACAACCAGTCCCAGGTGAGGGCAGAAGGTCCTAATCCATCCTCTGGGAAGTTGAAATGATTGTTTATAACACACAATATAACTGTGAATGGTTAAAGGAGACCTAGACCTGCCTGGTGGATGCTCCTTCAGATGGGCAGGAGCTCTCCTGCTGCTGGCAACTTGGAATTTCTGAGGGATACTTTTAGTGTGAGGGACATTATGCCTGGAGGACTGACCTTGCCTTGCCTACTGTTGCTTTCAGCTATTTAAAAAAACTTAACAAATATTGGTTTGTTTTAGGAAATTCACATAGGGAATTGCTCCTGCTTTGCTCGCCTTCCAGCAGAGATACGAGGTTGGGTTTCCCCTGAGCTCACTGGACATATCTCTGATCTACAATCTGAGTCTCTGAAGGTGAGAAATTTCTGAGGTTTTGCTTTGAACGCAGCAATGGCTCACGGTCTGGCACTGGAGAAAGGAATTTCCTGGGTAAAAGGGGTAATTTTGCTGGAGTGTGTGCAGAGAAAGGCAACATTGCTGGGGCAGGGTCTGGAGCACCAGGAGAGGCTGAGGGAGCTGGGAAGGGGCTCAGCCTGGAGAAAAGGAGGCTCAGGGGGGACCTTGTGGCTCTGCACAGCTCCTGACAGGAGGGGACAGCCAGGGAGGGGTCAGGCTCTGCTCCCAGGGAACAGGGACAGGAAGAGAGGGAATGGCCTTGAGCTGGGCCAGGAGAGAATCAGGTTGGATATGAGGGAAAAAGAAAACTCCACAAAATGGGTTGTCAAACCCGGGCACAGCTGCCCAGGGCAGTGGTGGAGTCCCCACCCTTGGAAATGTTCAAAACTCACATGGATGTGGTGTTTAGGGACACGGGTCAGTGGTGGATCTGGCAGTGCTGGTCATGATCCTAAAGGGATTTCCAACCTTCATGATCCTGTGGATTAACACTGGACTTGTTTTTTTGGGGCAAAGAATATCTGGGGTGAGTGTTTGCTGTCACTGCTCTTCCCAGGAGCAGGAAGGGGTGTCCTACAGCTGCCTGCACGTTCAGATCCATGAGTGGAGCTCCCCCCAAAGCCTGCTAAACTCCTTCCCAAAGTCCCATTATAAATTCCTGCCTGTTAAAGTCACTGAACATCCAGAAATTTTACATTCAAAACCCAGAAACTTGTTACAACTCAGTATTTACAGAGTTGTCCTGGCTATACAAATAATTTTTGGCTTATTTTTTATTTCCCATTGATTTCATTATGTCGTGTTGTATTTCGGGACTTCTTCCTACACATTTTCTGTGTCCAAATATCACAAATAGATATCAAAAGTTGCAAAGGCATTTTTGAGACCTTTCCAAGGGTTTTCTGTTGCCCCAGTTGCAGCAGCCACAGCCCTGGCATAGCTGTGAGTGCCTGGAATCAGCAGCATCCAGCCTGACAACTGCTCAAATTGCTCTGATGCCACAATACAATGTAAAAATAATGCCGGAAACAAGACATTTTGGCTTTGGAAGCTGACCTGGAAATGGATTCCTGGAGGAAGTGGAGTATTTGACTTGCTTTTCATTTTAATGCAAAGGAGCAAACAGTCTCAGATTTGGCAAAGTTGAACAGTTTGAGGCTTTTTTCTGTTGTTTGGTTGGGGTTTTTTTCGGGGTGTTTTTTTTTTTTTTTTTTTTTTTTTTTTTGTTTGTTTTTTTTGATTGGGTTTTAATCTGGGCTCACATGAGGTTTTCTTCAGTGCTTGGATGTGTTTGAATGAATTCTTCCTGCTTCTGCTGTATTAATCAAACTGGGCTGGCAAAAATCAGTGGCACTGGGAGAAGGAGCCAGTGCATCAAGGGCCAGCTCTTGCTATCAAGTTGTGATTTTTCTTTGGACCTCTTCAGTTTTGCAAACTGTTGGTGGATTCTGTTATGGCTCCAGTGTGATAAAGAGAATTAATTTGTGTTTTAAGGGTTACAGCTTCATCTGATATCCAGCTGCTGCTGGAACTATGTGAATTTACCCTTGGGGAGGGTCAAGTGCAATATGTGGGTCTGCATTTTGCAGAAAACATTATTCAGATTCTATTTGAAAAACCTATTTTTACATTGAATTTGTAATGTAGCTTCTTGCATAAATCCCTGGCTATAATTAGCAGTGTAGTACCACTGCCATACTTAGGAAATCTGGCATAATTTGGGGAATCAGCTTCTTTTTCAGTATAAAACAAGCTAAAACTCTTTGTCCTGCCACCAGAACACCTGTGGCAAAGCCTGTGCACCCACAGCAGAGCCTGGTTGTGCCGCAGGAGGCAGATGGAACTTGGCTCAAGTCCCCATTCTTGTAGGACAACCCAAATTCAAGGATTTTGTCTTTTTTTTTGGTGCTTTCTTGGTGCAATTAATGGTGTCCTGAGGCTCTGTTGACCTCAGGGGTAGTGCCAGGACTCCTCTGAACCTAACACCTTCAGATTATCCATCTTCTCATCCATCTTTCCCTCAAACAGCCAGAATCCAGTTGCTGGTTGGGTTTATGATGACTTCAGCATCACCCACCCTGCAGGGGAGAAAGGGAATTGAAGTGTAATCTGAAGTGTAGATTAATTTGCATTATTCTTGAATTAAAGTGCCCACCATTAGAGCTGGTTATGGCGCAGTCACTTCCGCTTTCCACCTGAGTTATGGGTGCACAAATGTGCATTTTCCCCCAGATAATGGGAAAACCAGGATCTCCATAACCCCAGGCCTCTCAGCAGTTAGATTAATTTGTTTGTGAGACCATGTTTTGTTTTTGAAGCCTTTCACGATGCTGGGAGGACACTGAGGAAGTCTTCACATGATTCTTAAATTTCAATCGAGAAAAAACAAATGTGGCTCTTTTCTGTCAATATTTTCTGTCTCCGTGGGTTTTGTGTTAAACTCCTGTACAGAGGGACTGTGTGTTATTGATAACATGGGACTGGACTTGGTGGATTTTAATGTCTTTTTTCGTGTTTATATGGAACATTTTTGAAGCAGCAATTAAAATAATTAAGGAGGGTGAAGAAATCTTTAGCATGCAACAAAGATTTCTGCAAAATGTTAATTTCTGTCAAATAAGTGAATATATGCACAGATGCCTCCTGACAGAGGCTGTGATTTCTGAGTGCTTTGCATGCCAAATAACTTGTTTACCCCCTCAATGTTTGCCAAGTTTACTGTCAATTTACAAATAATTTCCATTTTGCTGTTTATTCTGCTGCCTTTTGATGGATATGTCTTCCAGACTTTTATCTTGCATGTAGACAAACTAATTAATATTTTCCCTTCAGGCAAATATTTTTTTCTTAGATCTAAATGTGGGTTAGATTCTTCTTCGTTTCCATATGCTTTGTTCTGTCAATCACTTCTCTTCTATGTTACTAAAAATGTACCTTTGTGGATGTCATTTCTCATGTTTTACAGATTTATTTCACCTCCATCTATATGGGAATGTGTGTATGGAGAGAGACATATTTGTTATATATGTGTTCATGTATGTTTAAAAGAAAGAGTGAAAATACTCGCTCTGTGTTAAGATTTGGATCCTAAGACTGAATGAAAATGCGTTTTTGTCTCACCTGTTGCTGCCATTTCCCAGGCTTGACCTCACAGTTTGTGGTTCCTGCTGCCCATATGGCACAGGCAACACTGAGCACGTCTCTTCTGCAGGGTCAGCCCCGGTTCCTGCACGTCTTTCTGACCCGGCCCAGCCTTTCCAGCCATACCTAAAATATTTGGGATATCCCATTTCCACCCTCCTACAGCACAGACCGCAGTGAGATGAGCAGGATGATGCAGGAGTGGTTTTTGAGCCACTGGGATTCTGCAGGAGAGATTGTGGAATCAGTCATGGAATGGTTTGAGGTGGAGGGAACCTTGAAAAGGGATCTTTAAAGGTCATCTTGTCCAACCCCCTGCAATGAGCAAGGACGTCTCCAACCAGATCAAGTTGCTCTGAGCTGCATCAAACCTGACCTTGGATGTTCTCAGGGATGGAGCATCCACCGCCTCTCCAGACAATCTGTGCCAGAGTTTTACCACCCTTATTGTAAAAACTTCTTCCTCCGGGCTTCACTGGTCAAGCTCTGCCAACCTTAGTGCCCAAAATTCTTCCTAAAACCCCACCCCCAGAGACCTCCCTCCCGCAACGCCCTTCGCGAACATTTAGCTACGTTTAAAGATCTCCGAGAGCTAAATATTGTCATATCCAAAGAACAAGATTTCCACGTACTCCCTGAAGGTTCCACAAAGCTTTGAGGCTGTATTGGAAGACACAGTGCTGGATTGAAAAAAAAATAAATAAATAAAAAATTGTTATCATAAAGCCTGCATGTTACCCACGTTCTGCTGAGAAAAACACAGGTGGTAACCGAGAGCGCAGATATTGTGAACAGATTCTTGCAACTTACCAGTCGTAAAAATATCCCTGCAAAAAAACTACTCCCAACGACTCTGTTTACAGAATGCTTGGTATTTCCTATATCTGGAAATACTCTCGTTGGAGCTCCATATGTCGCAGCCAGTCTGACAAGCTTGCTTTTGAACTGTTTGCAGGTTGCAGTCTGTCTGGAGGGCTGGGTGCTGATGCCTTCAGGTTTTTAGGCCCCGCATTATGGGCATGATTATCTTGTTCACTTTGCAGGCATGGAAAAACGGAGCTGGGATTTAGCAGGATTTGAAGAAACTTCCTAATTATGCCAAGTAGAGAAGTGCCTGAGTGAAATCTCTGCCAGAACCCCAGGTTTTTTATTACTGGTTCTGTTTTAAGTGTATCTCTATAATTTTCTGTGTTTCTGCTTTTGTTTATATCATCGTAGTCAGCAGGACTGCGAGATTAAAAACTGAAATATATTATCTTCGCACATCCTCCAAACCTGTCGAGAAAGGAGGAGAAATTAAACAAGGACAAAAACTCGCAGTGAAGTGAAGCTGTTTCCTTTGAGCTGCCTTATTAACCAGTCAAGTACTTGACTGCCACTGTCAGCGAGATTTCTTTAGAGAAAGAGTGGCATTTTGAAAAATACAAATTCACCGCCTGCACAAGTTAATGAGGCCCTTCAGCAATGTTCATTGATAGTGTAAATTCATCATAATACAGTGCTACAAACCATAAATGGGATCTGCATACAGGAAATCAGCCACTATTAGAAATTTGCCAGACACGGAAAGAAAAAGAAGCCATTGATAAGCAGAAAACTCATCTGAGCCACTCGGTGCTGATGGTGTGCAGCACATCAGCAGTGCCAGAGAGTGCCACGACGAGAACTTATTAAGGTGATTTGAGGTGGCTCATCAAGTAGATTTTGCTCCCCTTTGTTCGTGTTTTATGGGCTCTCAGCTGCCTCCCTTCCCCTCTCCAGTGCTGGGTGAGATAAAGTTTGCTGTGTAAGGACTATCCCTGACATAAAGGGACAAATGTCTCCAAACATGGCCCTTTTCTGTACACACACAGATGTGCGCCTGCTTTTAATTGATTTTCACTTGCATTTGCAAATGAGAGTTTTGCAGACACCAAGTTATCTTCAGGGCTGTACAGGACACCAGAAGTGGACAGTAACAAAAATTGGCAACAACCCAGGAATAATATACCAAGGAGACTTCCTGATCTTTGAAGTAATTATTGAGCAGTGCTGTTTTGCTGCCCATATCAATCAATAAATCTCTCTACATGCAATACATTCATTATTCCTACCCTGGGTGAATAGTGTCAGTTTAAAAATCTCGGGGACCATGAGGTCAATATTTTAGTGTGATTTGTCTGTTGGCCACTTTCCATCATCCTGCTCAGGAAGTGAATAGAAAATTAATACCTTGCATCATGATCATAAAACAGGCGGCTTCTTGAACAGAAGAGGTGACCAAACTTCTTAAAATTTTGAAGATCATTGCCACAGAGAGGCTGGAGGCTGCCAAATTAAATTAATGACCTGAAAGAAATAAAGCAGATTGGTATGAAAAGGCTTTGAAATATCTGTATCCATCTCCTGTGGTCTTGATTCCAAATATAGGATGATCTGAGGAAAGATTGCATCAGGTTAGATGTTGAGAAGTGGAAAAACTTGTGGAATTGATCCCCCGGGTCCTGACTCCCTACTTTTGGTGGATCTGAACATTGCAGAACCACAGAACTCTGGGAACTAGCAAAAGACCATCAGCAGAGGAACCTGAGGAGATGCAAATTCTGCTGTCCCTCTTCCCGCAGTGTCTTTGGCTTCACATGTGAAGACAAGGTGAATGCCATGACCTCTGATCTCTTCCAGGGGATCTGCTCCCAGGTATCACCTGTGGCCTTCCCCAGGGGATAGTTCAGAACTCCTTCCCATCCATGGAAACCACGGAGCACAAGCGCCCTTCTCCCAAAGCCACCTGTGTGACTGGGCTGACGTGTTTGTGTCACCAGCTGCACGAGCCATTGGGCAGAGCAGCAGCAGCCTAAGCAAGGATGTCGTTCTTTTGTAAACAGGAATAATTAAGTTGACTGGAAGGTAAGTAGGAATAGCTGAGCAGAAACTGCAGATGTTGATGCTTTCTCTTCCCTCTGTCTTTCAAACTCCTTTGGTAGTTCTTCTGCATTGCTCCTGTCCCCTTTCCGGGTGGCAAATTCCTGTGGGCACCTTTGTGAGCCCCTCCAGTGTCTATTTTCTGTGCTTCTTCTATTTCTGTGCCTCTTCTGTCTTCACCATGCTGCAAACTATTCAAAGCTGACTGGCTGGAGAGATGCTTCTTGGTCATCTCCGGCATCCTCCTCCTCTTGTGTTCCTCCTCCCCTCCTCCCTGTTCCAACCACTCCTCTTTCCTTTCCCCATCTACCCAGCCTTGGTAGCCCCTCTCTTCTGAGCCACATTTTCCTCTCAACTCCTGCTGAAGTCCATAGGATGATCTCCAAAGGGGGCTTGGTGTGTGAAGGGGTGGGTTTCAAATAAATCTGGAGTGGAGGTTGTTCAGTGCTCTGTGGGCCGTGGGAGATGAAACGGAGCGAGATGTGCTCGTTCCCTTTGCCAGCTACTCCAATCCCCGGCTGATAATTACCAACAATGGATAAAAATGTGCTTGGGATATATCATAAGAAGAAATCATATAGAAATATTAGGCAGCCTATTATTGCAAGGCTCTTGTAAATACTGTTTCATAAGAAGAACCTATCTAAGATGATGTAAAACTTAATATTCCTATTAACAAGACGTACTGTACTATTTCCAATTCATATCAGTGAAAATGCATTTTAAATTACAAAGTACTCATATTTTATCTGAGCCAATGTTCTGATTCATATGTCTCCTCTTTAATCCTATTTTCATTCAAAGTTTCACAATTCACATCTTTTTCCCATTTTCTGTAATACTTTCTGTGTTTTCAAAATGTAATCAAAGCTTGTTAGCTTCTACCCAACCATGTTTGGCTGAATGGGAATATTAATAATACCAGCTATTGATGTCTTTATGTTAAAATTTGATTTATTGAGCAAGTGGCACATAATCTGTGGGGAAAATACCTAGAGATAACACCTTGAGATGATTAATTGTGTTTACAGTGCATTTCTGTAATAATTGTTTACAAGGAAATTTATGCATGAGTTGCTGCCCCAGTTCAAAAGAATAACTCATCAGATTGTCAAGCTCTCTGCTCTTGAGTATTCCAGCTAATTGCTATCTTTGCTAGTTGAGCATCATAAATCCTTCTTCCACAGAGCTGAGAGCAGGATTTTTTGGATCCTGCTTTTGCATGCAACCTTTTCATCCCTGGGAACCTCAGTTTCCTCCTGCAGGAAAAGAAAAAATTCTGTAAGGGGGCGATATCGACAGAAGATTGTGACAAGCTGCCCGGTGGCATCGGGTCTAACTTCTGAGAGGAGCTTAGACAATCATGTCTTAAAATCTGTGTTGGGTGAATTTACCAGGAATGTTACTGATAATGAATAACACACGACGATGTAGACTCAGTCTTTAAAACCACTAAATTCCCAGTTCTGCTGCTCCCTACTCTTGTATTTCCTTCTCCTCCACAAGTGCTGCAGGGTAGAGATGGCAGGATGGGTTGGGGAATGGTTCCTTTGCAGCCATCTGTGCTTATTACTGATCTAATAACAACTGCACAATTCTCCCTTTTGGAATTAAATCCATCTTTATAAATTCACAGACATAAAAATACTTTTCTTTTGCACAGCTCCATGCATTTTGTGTTTGCTTTTTTTTGTTCTATTTCCAATTTTGCAGTTTAATTATTTCATAACTAACTCTCCTGTAGTTGCAGGAGTGTTATCCAAGCAATACGTTGCCAGGAAGTAGTTGATAATGTTTAATAATTCCTGATTACATTCCTGTTCCAGTCCATGATCATGATTATACAAATGTTTCTGGTGCTGTTTTTCAGTACAAATCCTCCTTTTCAGTTTCTTTCCCCTCCTTGTTGACAGTGTGTTGGTCAGAATACAAGAGAAACCGACCTATTTGCTGGTTTAATTAAAGATGTCAGTGAAATCCTTAAGGTTTGCCTGGGAAGGAGCAGATTTACTTGCTGCTTTTATGCACACTGTGGGATTTAAACATTTTGAGAATTGCTTTGGTGATTTTTCCCAGGAGATAAAGGAATGGATTAAGTGAAGTAGTTTCTGACTATAATTGGTCTGGTTTAAACACTTAAAAATAACTTTAAGAAATAAGAAAACACAAAACAGGTTTTCAAGTAGGGATTTAACTTTTTCTTTTCCCCTCCCCCCCCCCCCCCCCGAGCTATGTGTTTATTCCAGCTTTGGTGTCTCATTGTGAGCTATCAAAGTGGGCTGGACCTGAGGTGGGATATCTGTTCTTGGAACAGCAGCCCAGGCAGAGGACAGATGTCTGGAGGAGAAGAAACAAAAAGCCTAAATCTGAGGGAACAGCAGGAGGAAAGAAAAAGGAGATGAGAGGGAGGGAAGAAGATAAAAAACCCAGAGGCTTTCAGCCTTTGGATCAGTTATTTGCTCTTTGCAAACAAAGTGGGCTGGGAGTGCTTTAAACTTGTGAGGGTTTGCCGGCAAAGCAGCCCCATCAAAGGCTCCACCTGTTGCTCAGGTGTTCCTGGCACTGCTGCTGCTCCTCTGGATCCAGGCAGGGATGCACCCGGGGCACCATGGAAAAGCTGTTCTGTCTCCTTTTCCAGTCAAACACCTGGGCTCTCCTCTCTGCCTCGCTTTGTCTCAGGCAGGTGAGCAGCCAACAGCGAGGAATTGCTGCCAAATTATTCCTGTCATGGTCGCTTGGAGAGGCAGAGGTGGAGTTGGCATAAATCAGAATATTCACATGGCTAAAGCAAGCTTAACTCTGTCCCCCCTAATGCCATCAGCTCCTACAGTACCAGCTGCACCGAGTGAAGGCAATAAAACGCCCTGCTGAGCAATCAAAAAATATCAATTTAACACCTAAACTTATGCTTGTGGTCCAGAGGAATGAGGATCACTGCTGTGCCTGTAGTAAAATGGTTCCTATCAAAACTTGGTGATGTGGGAATTCTTGAGAGGAGAGTAAAAAAAGCTACCCAAGGCTTTACGAGCAGGTTTTGATCCAAAGTAGACGCAATAACACAACACATGAAGCAGATTCTGTAAGAAATATTAGACTAATCTTACAAAATATTCCAACCATGCCTATCAAGGAACATTAATAACAGTGTTATTGACAGAGTATTCATTTGAAGTCATTCTGTTGGATACAATTAACATTTAGATGAGAGACAGTTATAGGTACTCGGATGATATATATGAAAGAAACAATGACTCATCCCTCCAGCAGCATCGGTACCAAACTTCACAGCAGGAAAACTGCATTTCTTCCAGCTTTGAAAACTTCTGTGGACCTTCCTGAAGAAATCGGCTTGTTCCTCTCAGAGGGATTGCTCTGTTCTGTTTCCTTGTTGAAAGAGGAAATTTCTGTGGAGCTTGCCAAGGGCTGGATGAATGCACACAGGGCAGGGGAAAGGGCTGGGATGGACAGCTCGGGTCTGGAGGACTCTGCTGTGCTCCTCTGCCACACTCTTCTTCCTAAAGCTTTTTATGTAATTAGATTAATTGTTACATCACCCACAGGAACAGCAGCAGCTGATGAACCTCTATGCAGCCAAGGTGAGGGCAGTGATGTAAAAACCAAGAGTACACCACCAATCCTCTCTTGCCAGCACTCCCCAAAATCAAACCAGACTGCCGAGACCTGGATGGAATATGAACAGGATGTTGGAAAGACACATTCCAGCAATGGTTTCCTGAGATTCACAATGTCTCCAATCCAATAATGGGGCCTGGATTGGTCTCACCTGCTTTTAGTTCTTTCAAATTTAGTCTAGGCCTGCCCTTGACTGAGAGAAGCTTGGTCTGGGAGCCCTTCATCCTGGAGAGCTTCAGGTCCCTTAATTTTGGAAGGCTGAAGTGTTGTCTGAACTCAACATAAAAGCATCAGTGGCAGCCACCAGCCTTTGTATTAGTGAGATGACTTTTTTCTCCACATCTGTGCCTGCCTGGAGATCTCTCCACCCAAGTGGGTTTTGTGCAGCTTTAGAAGATGCTTGGTCAGCCAGAAATATGAGAACAATCAACCATAGCTCAGAAAATGTGGAATTGTGACAGAAATTTCTACCATGAACCCTCTCTGCACCAGCAGTCACTGTGTTGGTAAGTAAGAATATCATAATTTGGTTTAGAGAAAATGGTACTGTAAGAATTAATTGGATTTTTTTTTTTTAATATCTTGAACAAAAATTTTAGATGACATGTTGCCACAATAAGAAGACTTGCACGTCTGGAAGTGGAGTTATCTACAACCCTGCTGCCTTAAATCTGCTCCATAATAGCCTGGTAGTAGTTTATTTATATTAATTCCGTACTGTATATTTTGCATTTTTGTGGAAATGCCTAGAGCATGCATATTAAGCAGTTAAGAAAATTGATCTGCTTGAGCAGTGATAACATTTGCAGAATGAAATCCTCACAATTAGAGAGACGTTTGAAGAAACCATGTTAAAAGGTGCTGAAATGTTCTTGAAGAAATGCCACATGTTGCTGCGGGCAGTAATGAAACATTTCCATATAAAGTACTACATAAACACATAGAAAATGTAGACATATGTTAGCAGATTATGGGGTGTGAGAGTGATAGAGTAGTGATGATTATTTGCAAGTGTTAATGTTACCAAAGCTGAAGGTTATCTCCTGGTCCTGGACCCTATATGTAAATAATTATAGCTGGAAATATGCATTTTCAAAGCCATCAAACAAAATATACATCCAGCACTCCTGAAATACTGCAGGGTTTATTGATCTGCAGTGTAGGACAGTAAATTTTAGTAGATTTATGCTCATATTTCGGTGAACATATGGCTTAAGACATGCAAGTTTGGAATAAAGTTATTCATATTACGCACACTTGCACATGGTTCAGGATTTGCAAGTCAGGAAGTGATCAGTATGCAAAAGGTGAAGTCAAATATACATTACCCACACAGAGGGAATTTTCTATGCATAGCACAGAGCTCTTCTATCAGCAAACCAGAGAATTCGGATCTCTGCATGCATCTATCAAATGTTTCCTGTGAAAATGTCCATCTATTATATAATCTAATTCTAAATATCTGTTTGTGTGAGGGTAACCTATATATTTTCACAGCATGCTGCACCCAAAATAGCACCTCAAAAAAGAAAAAGAACATAACAATTTAAGTTCCAGCAGTAACTTCAGCTTGGGGATATGGTCCTAGTGGACCTTTGGTTGGGGTTTTCTTCCAAGCCTGTCTCAAACCCTTCAAAACTTCATTTTTTCAGTGGTGGCTTTTGCATTTCTCCTTATATAAAAAACCTCTGCATTGCTCCTACTCCGGGACCTAAAATCACAACTGTGAAATCAGGTAAGTTGGTTAAATATTTCTGCTGAGATTCTCGCTGTTGTTTTCCTAATGAGCATTTTCTCACATCCTTTTCTGTTTTTTTTTTTTTTCTCCAAAATGTTTGCTTGAATTAGAAAACAATCTCTGTACTCCAAAGTGGCAAATCACTAGAGACTAGTTTCTGAATAGTGCTGAGAAATCCCTCTTTGCATATCTTTAAAGATGTTGCTCCAAGAAAAACAGGAATTTGTAACTCTAAAGCCTTCATCAGCCTTGTAACTTTGAAATAAATAGTTCTTGAAAGAATTCACTACTTGCCAGGCCTTCAGTTGTGTGCACTGAAGCTGTTCAAGCAAAAGAGACTTTATGATCTTTGTCTATTTAATAGAGGTTGTTTTTTTTTCTTCATCACAGAATTACGTCACCATTTTCCACTGCAGAAAGACCAGAAAAAGAAAAATCAGATCAATTAATAAAACCATTTTGTTATAAATATCCTTATATCATTTCTGGGTGCTTTTATATATATATATATATATATATATATATATATATATTTTTTTTTTTTTTTTTTTTTTTTTTTTTTTACTAAATACTATGATTGGAGTTAAACATTGGTCAAAATAAGCCCCCAGTCATTTCCTTTGGTTCTGGGCCAGGCCTGTTCTTGCACAAACAGAAAAAATATTTAGGTTGACACAGGATAAATTAATTATAAATGATAAAAGGCATTCCAGTATTAATTTGCATTTCACACCTTGGTGCATTTGCTTACCAATCCAAGGAGTCCCTGTGATTTTTCACCACTAATACACTGCATTTATACTGAATTTGCAGTGTGTTGTGTTGAAGGTACAGGTGAAGAGTCCAATCTTTGTCTGTGGCTTGGGAGGATGGATCCAATGTCGGCAACATCGATGGAAATTCCAAAGGGAGAGTTGAAGGGATAGCTGGGGTGCAAAGAGGGTCTGCAAACAGAATAATGCAGCCCATTTCATTCTTCTCCAGGCCCAATTCCCACGCGGGATGGGAGGAAGTGCTGGCATGGGCTCCTGCAGAACCCCAGTGCCCCTTTCCCCCACAGCACTGAGGGCAAGGCCAGGTCCCCAGTGAGATGAAGGGAAAAAAGGTATTTCTTCTGTTTCACACATAATTTGCTGTTTAACGGTGATAGCACACCAACAGTCCGTTAATTTTTTAAATTTAAGGAAATTAAATTAAATATTTACTAAATTTCATGAGTAGAAGCCCTTTTGAAAGGCGATGCATTAAAATTTGGAAACAAAAGATCACACAAGTGTATTTTCCAACTATCCCTGTTGTCAGGAACCCGTCCATCTCCTTTCCAGAAAGGAGTTAACTTTCAGGATAAGTCTTTTCTTCTTCATTAGCTCTTTATTAGCATTGGGCTAAACAGGTCAGGCAGAATAAAAACTCATCAGAACCATCAGCTAAAGATCAGAGGAAGCCATTTCTCCTTTTGAAAATTACATTTCCTATATTTTCTGTCTTTTTTTCTTAATAATTTCTGTTCCTCCTGTTGTCGTACAGGAACAGATGTGAATGAATTCCCCAAAGAAAATTTGCTCTTACAGCATTCTGGTTCAATTTCTTTGTCCATGCCTACCCCCAAAGACAGTAAACAGATAATATTTATAGGGAAATTTTACGACCTGTTTACTTCAGATCTTTTTTTATATTTATAAAGAAATGAAGAGAAACCAAACAAAGTGATAAAGCAGCAGCTAGAGGTGCCTTTTTCATTCTAGGCATTCAGAAAATATTGCTCTGCTAGAACGAAAAGTAAAATTGAAAATTTTTTTTTAAATCATTGAAATATTAAAAATCATTCTGGTAACAGCTTAGTAGGGTAGATAATATTGGCAGTTATTGTAAAAGCTGTTTTAATTAATATTTCTAATGACATACATAGACCATATAATAGCAGCATGACTTTTCCATATTCCCATAGTGATCCAGGCTCTGTAGTGGTTTAAAATGCTGATTTGGAGCTCATGGGTTTGGATTTTTGTGGGTCAAAGGATCCTTGGCTGGATCCCTGAGGGCTGTAGCTCCAGATACCACTTTGGGGCTGTTTTATGAATACCTTGAGGCTTAAAATTCCATGATATTTATTTTTGGTAAGGTACATGTACACTTGCTCATTTTTGGAGAAAATGAGTAATCAGTAAACTGAAGGACTTAGGTGTAGCTAGGCCTAACCTTAGTCTCAGACTTGGACAATGGTTTATGTCTAATGGATGCTTCTATACAAATGTATAAATGAATATTGAATATTGGTGTTAATTCAGCAGGTCCTGGTCACTGAGGATGTGTTGTGGAAAAGAGTTTCTCTTCCTTGGGCAGGGAAAATTATCTTAACCACAAACAAGGAATCTCAACCCTTGGGAAGCCCCGCTCAAGGGAAGAGTCACTGGTGGGCAGCTCAGTCTTAATTAAGGAGAACTCAAATTGGACTCATCCAAAGTTGGTAAAAGGTTTCTCTGCTTTGAGTCCCAGTTCAGGGCTCACCCAGGCTGGAATATCTGTGGAATAAAGTGGCTGTGTCTCAAATTGCATATGATGGGAAAGGAATGATGAGCCTCCTTGTACCCACAGCTTTGTTCCTTGAGGAAAGAGAGCTGGAAAAGCCACCTGCCATCCCTGCATTAATGGTTGGTGTTCCGTGCTTACATGTTCTGATGTTCTGGGGTCACCGCTCCTCTGGGGATTTTCTTGAAGGGTTCTTCAGGATTTTCTTCTTTGGAAAAGACCCTTGGGTCTTTTTCTCCTTTGGAGGCTGCACCAAAATCCTGCTGCTTTTGTTGAGGGGTCAAATGTCACCTACCCCAACAGCCAGAGCGTGGTATCGGGAGCATTCTAAGAGCACTTTGGGGAAAAATAGAAAAAAAAAATTCACCAGTGCTTATTCACCTTCTAGAAAGTCCAGTTTGGTCCTTTCCAATGTTCTTTGATGTGCAGGAAGCACTTTGCTGTTTGACCAGCTCGTGGAAGAGTTTCCATGCTCAGCCCTCGGCGGAGCAGGAGACCTGATCATCCAGCACATCCCTTTAAACCAAGCCTCTGCCATCTGTTTCAACCTCTAATTACAAATGCAAAATAACACAATTCGCAATTGCATCATAAAAAAGTAAAATATAAGTGATTTAAATGCATGTGTGTGTTCCTTATACAAGGCAACATTCATCTGTTATGTTTTACTGTCTTTTAGAAACAACTCCAGGGTGAAATCCCTCTTTGTGAAGGGAAGAAAAATTATTTCATTGTAAGACAGTTTTTGAAAGGTGTTTTTCCAGGTTATATTGCACTTCATATATTTGTCTCTTTAAAAATTCCCTTTCTTCTGCCAAAATAGCAGCATTAATGGGATGGGTGGTTTGTCCAGATCAGTCTGTTGTCTTCCAACACACAGCTTGGGGAATCCTTTGGCTGACCAGGCTCTCTCCTGGATTCCCAAATCATCAGTCATGTGCTACTGCTGCTTCTCTCTTTTTATAGATATGTATTTATGCCATTGTGTTTACAGGGGCTTTTTTTTTACCTATGGATGGACAATTCCATCCAGTTCATCTCCTTCTCGAAGCAAAGGGTTGTTTTAAAAGCAACCTCTAGTTATCCCATCATGGAGCTCTTCTAGTTTTCCTGTGCAGGGAGATGACATCACCTATGTAACCAGTTAAACTCAGCTTTCTAAATAATTGCATTCATTATGGTTTGTTGATTTGTGTTTAAGGTGTTTGTAAAACTCCGTTATAAAGCACATCCATGCTTAACTTTTCATTTCCCTCAGAATTTTCATTTCCTTTCACCAGCCACATTTCTCGGTCTGGAATAGACACCTTTGATTTCTCAATATCATTTTGGCACTGAGATGGCCCAAACCAAACGTCCCATGCTCTGTAGACCTCCCACTTTTCTCCATCCACACCTTTACCTTAACCAGAGATGACACCTCACTCTGCAAGAAGAACAAACCAAAACTTTCTTCCTGAGTAATTATTCCCAGTGAGCAGCAACCGGGGAGCATCAGAGTGTCTTTCTGATCTCAAGTTTGCTGGTGAGCAATGAGTACTTTAAATGCAGCATTTTATGGACTTGTGAGCTCTAAAACATTTGGAGCCTTTCTGGGAAGCAGAATGCAAGGCCTGTGATGTGTCACGGCGTGGGCTGTGTAAGGCACGTACTCGGAGCCTACACACAGCCCTCAGTCCTGGGCTTTGTCCTCCCTTCCCCTCCTCTCCTCTCCAGCCTCCTTAAAATAAGGGTCCAATATATCAAGGGATTGAACTTCATGGGGTTCAAATGGAAGCTGAAGAATTTGTTTTCACTCCGATGTGAAAGGAACAATTAGCAAGGGCGCACCCCCTTCTCATCAATGGGAGACTTTTCAATTTCCTTGAAAGGCTTTGGACCAGGATCTAAAAGAGCAAAGACTTACTCCTAACAAAGATGCCTGAATAGGGATGGAAAACTGTTAATCAGACACTCCTGGCATGCTGGATGGTAAAACAAAACCATCAGCACGCTTCCCTCCAACCTTGCTAAGGGCAAAGGGATGATTTTACCACTCAGGAATCCTGGAGAATAACTGGTGGCTGTTAGGATTCTCACTGCTCACTCCTAGTGCCTGTTAGAGGGTAAAAAATGCAACCTGTTTATTCAATCTCGTGGCAAACACCTGGGAGACTCCTTGTTTTGGTCAGCTGTGGGAAGGGGGAGAGGGAAGTGCCAGTGGATGGGAGCAGGAGGAGATGGATGGAGGGAGCTCTGCTGGGCACAGCACGTGAGTGTGGAGCCATTGGGCTGTGCTGGTCCTTACCTGGGGTTTGGGAGGACAGCAAAGCTGAGCTAAGGATGCTCCCGTCATCCCTGTTCATCACCTTGGCATTTTGTTTGGTAGGCATGGAACTGAAAATACTTCTGGAACTGTATCTGTGATTTGAATTCTGATGAGGCAAGGAGGGAGCGAGAGGGTCATCAGGAGCTACTTTTTTGGGAATATTTTACTTTATTGTTGACATCTCTGCCAGTTTCCAATGTTAGGCAACCTGGTTGTTCAAAAACACGTTGGAGTTATCTACTTCTCTTTTTTTTTTTCCTTCCAGTCAGCTGCACTTCAATTTTCTTACCAAGCCATTTGGTTGTTATGGCTCCATGGATTTTTTACCAACCTTTGTAACTGAACATTGGGGGTTTTTTGTTTTGTGGGTTTTTTTTCCTATACGTAATTTGCTTTCGAAGTTGCCAGGGAACAACTTTGTTCAGAAAAACAACAAATCCACCCATATTATGAGCTCGTTTTCTTTGGAGAAAATAGAGTTACAGATGCACCAAGATGAAGTTATTTGGCAACAAGAGATTTTGGGTCTATTCCCTTTGGACTGACATAATCTTGATGGAACAATTGCTAAAAGGAATTTATTTTAAAATAATTTGACCTGTGCTTAAAAGAAATTGGCCTCAGATAGCCCAGTAAGTTGCTTTTTCCCAGGCTTGCTTATTGTTTTATTTAAAAGCTTGTTCAGAACAGACCCATTAACTGGTCATAGTCACTAATTGTGAGCTTGTCTTTTCTTTGGCTTAGAAAGCCTTTGGATTGAGGTCAAAAAGAAAAGGAATGGAATAGGCAATTTTAAATTGCCAATTTTTCTCATTTTAATATCAGATTTGTTTGGCTTGTTCACATTATGCAAATGAAGTTGTGGCACCAGAGCCCAAAACCCTGTGAGTGTCCAAAATCCCAGGATCCAGCCCAGGGCTTTCTCTTATGGGCTGAGCGAAAGACATTTCATAATTTCCTTCCTTTTCTGTTTCTCTGGTTTGCCTGAGCATGATGTGCTGGTGGTGCTGCTTTATTTTTTGCCACAGAAAATGTCACCATTTTCTGAAACATCATCAGTGTTTTCTTAGTTTTCATGCCACATTAATGCAAAATATCGAGCAATAGTTGGTTTTAGCAAGTCCCCTTCCAGTTGGGTATTTTTCGGTTTGCTTTTTTTTTTTTTCCCTTGAACCTAAGTAGAACTGCAAAAATAGTTATTTTTTTAAAGGTCTGGAACCTGTGGGGAGCTTTATTGCCGTTGCTCTTTCAGGGCTATAGATTTTCTTGGGAGGAAATGCAACAAAATATTTGTCATCTTTCCATTACAACCATCAGTCTTGAATCTCCAAAGTGTTGTGTATCATAAATTAGGCTGGAATTTGGTTGTGTTTATCTGATTGTATTTATAGAAGTGTGGTTGGGTGTCACAAGGGTCATTTTAATACACAATGAAGGTTAAAGAGTGGTACCTTACCAGGCAGGTCTCCATCCAAATTTGCTGCACAAACCTGGCTTGGGTAAATCCCATTATTTTTATTTCTGGGAAATATATAGAAAATAATTTTATTTTTCAGAAATCCATATAGCTTTGGACCAGCCAGTAAGTGAAATGTTTTCTAGCATTACATTTATTTTTTTTTTCCCTAAAAGTACTATTTCTGTTAGTTGGAGAATCCTGCTGCCTACCAGAATGTGAAAATAGGTTTCATTCAATTAATGAACTGGAAACAGGAAGACATTACATAGTAAATGAGGTTTACATATGATAATGTTGGATTTGTCATGTAAACGATTGCTTCCTTTCAGCTCCCTGAAAGGACTAAATTTTGCTTTTGTACAGATTGTACAATGCTAATAAAAAGAGAAGGCTCTATGGAAAGTATAACAATAAACTATATCTATAATTCTAATGTGCAGGAGAAAAAAAGGACGATGATATTTTAATACACAAGTAGATCAGAGGTGGGAAGTGGTGTCAAAAACTAAAGGCTCAATCACAGCTTTGCAACAGACTCCATAGGCAGGGCAGCGTAAGGGAGGGAAAGGCTTTAAGCTGAAGGAAGGGAGGTTTAGATGGAATATTGGCAAGGAATTCTGCCCTGTGAGGGTGCTGAGACCCCAGCACAGGGTGCCCAGAGAAGCTGTGGCTGCCCCTGGATCCCTGGAAGTGCCCAAGGCCAGGTTGGACAGCGCTTGGAGCAGCCTGAGACAGTGGAAGGTGTCCCTGCCCACGGCAGGGGTGGGATGGGATTTTATCATCCTTTCCATCACAAACCATTCCATGATTCTGTATTTCCATGAGTCTTACTTCATCCCTCACCATCTTTGCTGCTCCCAGCTGGGCTTTGTTAAATTATTTCCAGTTTCTTTGCACCCTTTTTGAGCCATGAGCTCAGGACAGGGCACAATATCCCAGCTCAACAATGGTGGAATTGCCACAGTGCTCTCACGTAGGATGCTGCTGTTAACAAATCCCTGAAATTACCTTTTCTGGAGCATTTTAACTCCTTTGTTTGATATGGAGCTCATAGGCCACTATAAATTTGAATGTATAATGGAGTTCCCTTACTGGCAATTTCCCATTTGCATCTGATTTCTCCTCTCTAAGTGTAACATTTTACACTTTCCTTTATTGAATTTCATCTTAATTTCAGGCCATCACTCCAAACTGTTAATATCTTTTCAGATTTTGATCCAGACCTCCCAAGGGCTCCCACCATCCCAGCTCCTCAACATTGCAAATTTTATAAATGTAATCTCTTTTCCCTTTAACTGAGTCATTATGAAAATATTGAACAGAGCTGGAGCAAGGACAGATCCCTGAGGAATCTCACCTGAAACTTCTTCCTGCTATGACAGTGAACCATTGATAGCTACTCCTTGAAAGCAGTTTTTCAGCCAATTGTTCCCTCCACCTCATGGTAATTTTATCTAGTTCTAGACCATATTTTCTTAGTTTTATTATAAGAATGTCATGTGGAACAGTATCAGAAAGCTTACTAATAAGAAGATGTATCACATCAACTCTGTCTGCCTTATCCACAAGGCCAGTTATCCTGTCAAAATTAAATTGGAGAGCTTTGTGCCGGCGACTTCTTTTTAATCAAGCCATTTGAGTTATGGCCCCTGCAATATTAGATAAATTTTTCAGGAATAACAAACATGCTGGGTTTTTTTTTTCTAGGCTACCACTGTAAAGCAGTTTGCTTGTTTGTTGTTTTTTTAAATAATCTGATGATGTGAGATTAATAATAATGGTCTGAAAGCCAAAAGCCATTATCCGACTGTTACCAAAGACAAAAATTAGGGTGGGAGCAACAAGGCTTCCTCCATAATAGTGTTTTCTTCATTTCAAGCTGATCAGTAGGAAGTGGATTTAGAAGTGCTTTAAATCATTTCACATCATTTACTGGTAATCTAACCAGCATGAACTGCATGTACCCTGAGTGCTGATTTTTTAAAAAGCATAAGAGGAAGAGCAAAAGAACTTTTTATTCTAAGTCATTCTGTAATTTACACATTTTTGTATCAGCCCACTTACTAGTGCCATACATAAGTGTTTCCTCTGAACAGATTTAATTTTTAATTTTCCTGAATCAGTGTTAACCAGGAAAAAGGTAATTGTTGTCAAGAGTATTCAAACTGTCAGAATATCATTCAATCTAAAAGCTGTTAGAATCTGTGCAAAAGTAATTACTGAAACTCTATTCAACTGTAATAATAACCTGCCACTGATGACAGCAATTACTGGGGAAAGTGTAATAGAAATCAAAGGCGCATTTTTCTCTGACAAGTACATTTCTAACTAAGGTTTACATTGGTTGAATAGTGTTGACAATGATGATGTGCTGTATCACTCTTAATCACGGCTGGCATGATGTTACAGTTTGAGCTGCTCGTGCTCGAGGGGCACTAATTGCGTGTTTCAGCTGACACTGTCCGTGCTCTGTGTGCTTGGGAAGGGAGGTGAGGGATGAGCAGGGTTTCTCTGTGGTGCCTCACTGCCTGACTTGCACCCTTCCTAAGTGCAGAGTGTAGGCACTGCTGAGCTTGACAGAAAGCATCAGTTAGGATTGGGGTGAAGCAGTTTAGGTCAAGTTTGGGTATGAGCAAAACACAGAGGGATGGGAAGGAATGGATGAGTCAGCCCACTTCTGCCTCCTGGCTGGCAGAGGTCATGCAGAGTCCCTCCCCATAGACTGACCTCTTCAGGAAGTCCAGCTGTCTCAGGAGAAGGTGGTTCTTCAGTGTTCAAGTTCCTAAGACATGACTGAAGCAAAGAGTGGCTGCTGTTGTCAGGTCTCAGCGCTGCCCTTCACTCAGACAAAACCCACGGCACAAGGTGCCAGTGGGGCAATTGCCCTGGCTCTGGGGGAATTGTATTATATAATTGTATCTGGTCTGGCTTCTCGCATTTTTTGGAGAGAGAGGAAGAAAGGACATCCTTCTTTGACAGCATTTATTCCTCTGTTGATGCGTTTTGCCCACTTTTTCAGCAACTGCTGAGAAGTTTCCTCGAGAACATTTCCCCAGTGTGAGAACTCTTCAGGAATGTTTCAGAATTATCCACCCAGAAATCTGGTTCAGCTCCCCCTGTTCAGTATCCCTGCAACAACTCCTGTGCCTGAGAACGAGCTCAGGAAAAGCTTCCCTTGGAAGCAATCTTGAGGAAGGCATTCAGAGTGCCACATGTGTTGATCCTGCCCAGTCATCCCCAAGATTATTTAAAAAACATGTTAAAGCATCACAGAAGTTCATTTTAGCAGTTTTTTGCTTCCTTTTGATCCATCAGAATAACTTTAAGGATGGAACTCGTGCAGGAGATGATGTGCAGATCTGGGGCAAACCTACTGAGAGCGGTTTCAGGCACACCAATGGCCAGGTTTTCATGCAGGAAGTTGGGTTCAATGGATTTTTATAGAGTGGAAGGAACAAGGATAATTGAGTGATGTTGGGCACTTAATCACATTTCTCTTGTCAGAGCTATTCTGTTCTTCACACAATTCCACAGTCCATAAGCTCACAGTCACTACAAAGGCCAAAAGTCCTTATTATTTCATGGCAGATCCAGCTATTTCCACCACTGAGACTCAGCAGGAAAACACAGTGTAGAATCTGGGTGTGGAATAGAGAAACAGAGAATTAAATAGTCCTTCCATGGTCACCAGACAGGTTACATCCATTAAAGGTAACCCAAACTGTGTGCAGAATGTTTAACACTTCCAGGAGAGTTTTTGAAATGAGTTCTAGGTAGTGCCACATCCCAGCAGAATCACTGACTGGCCCTGCAATCCAGTTTCCCCAAGGTATCTCTGAGGTTTTACAAGCCCCTCACACACACTTTAATGTGTGAGCAGTCCCCATAGGCACCTTGGATGATCTTGTGGACTTAAACACATGCCTAATTTTTTGTGGAATTGGGGCCTTGCTTGGCTCCAGATAGGAGGCTGCCAGAGGAGTTCATTCCATCATTCTTCTTATTGCTCTAATTGCCTGTTTATGTTTTCTGACAGCCAACACTACCCAATAATTTTTATAAACAGAAGCTCTTTCACAAAATCTACTAAATAAAAGTCACAGCTCTTGAAAACCAAACTGATTTTCAAGGAAAACTTGATGTTTCCCCTCTGATTTTCCTATTGATGTTTAACAGTTGCATCAGGCTGGGTCCCTGGTGCTCTGTTACCATGTGGCTCTCTTTTATTATAACAACAATAATGCAATTCAGCTGCAAACGTGTGGTAAAACACTCCTGGATTTTGTGCACACCTTATTAATTATCCTAACTGCAAAATGATGGGGTCTTTGACAATCATTTCTATAAACTCTTTGGGTTTCTCACGTGATGGACTACCTGAATGGAGGTGGTGCTTGCCTGGCTTAGTGAGCGGCTGCAGGCGGGCGTTTGTGGAAGCTGGGCTGGCTATGAACCCCGTGCTGGCTATGAACCCCGTGCTGGTTATGAACCCCGTGCTGGTTATGAACCCCATGCTGGTTATGAACCTCGTGCTGGTTATGAACCCCGTGCTGGTTATGAACCCCGTGCTGGTTATGAACCCCATGCTGGTTATGAACCTCGTGCTGGTTATGAACCCCGTGCTGGCTATGAACACCCTGCTGGTTATGAACCTCATGCTGGTTATGAACCCCGTGCTGGTTATGAACCCCGTGCTGGTTATGAACCCCGTGCTGGTTATGAACCCCGTGCTGGCTATGAACACCCTGCTGGTTATGAACCTCATGCTGGTTATGAACCCCGTGCTGGTTATGAACCCCGTGCTGGCTATGAACCTCATGCTGGCTATGAACCCCGTGCTGGTTATGAACCTCATGCTGCTGAGCCCTTGCATCTCCAAACCAGCACTTCATCCCTCTGCTGAAATAAAGCAGGAGAATAAAACCACAGCCACGCCAGGGCCTCCTCCCTGCTCAGAGCTTTCTGCCCAAGGCAGGACAAGCTGAGCTGCATCTGAGCCAGGCCAGGCAGAGCCTGTGCACGGTCTGTGCTCAGCGTTGCTCTCTGCAGGTCCCGCTTTTTCTCTTGGAAGGTGCAACCACAACACAGTGTCCCAGGCACTGTGCCATGCTCGGGGTTTCCACAGGGCTTTTTCCATAGGATGAAAGCACCCAGGCAGGGCAATGCACCCACAATTGTCACGCTGGGGGTGACACTGCTAGTGTGGCCACCAGTCACCCTCTTTATGGGGTGACAGGAGAGCAGAGGGAGTTACAGAACTCCTTACAGAGTTTGTGTGCTTGTGCCATTGGCATTTCCATGTCCAGGTGGAGAGGTCAGGCAGGGGTTTGTGTGGCTTGCAGGTGCAAATGTGTGAACTAAATATAAATTGAATTATGGCAGGGTTGTGACCTCTCCAACAACACCCATGTAAATTTGTTTGGGAATTTAGGGACATTATTACTGATGGATTTCCCTTTGCCCATTTGCCTTTCCAATGCTACACTTTCAACAATTCCCCATCAGCAAGAGCTTGGAAATGATCAGCTAGGTGTCCCCTGACAAAAACAAAAACCAATTACTTGTCTCTTATGGCACGTACTTAAAGGTCCTTATTTTAAACCTTTTCCCTGAAAACCCGACAGCCACATATTTATTATTTTTAAAAAGAGAGCTGAGATCAATGGAGATCATATAGATACATCAGTACCTGGCTTAGACATGCACCATTGCCATCTTCTCCTGGTGTGACCACCTTGAAGGGACAATTGTAGGGATGGTGGTGTCCAGGGCAGGGATGAGACTCCAGGAGTGGCAGTAAGGACAACATCTGCCTGGAATGCTTCTGCCTGCCTGCATAACAATGCACAGCTTTCTGTTGTTCCAGGAGTTACTCAAGCATGTAATAGAGTTTCAAGGAGTTCAAACCTCCTGTTTTAGATGGTGTTTTAGTGAGTTGTTTTTCTGCCTCAGCATGGATTAGAATTTTTTTCCCCCCACCCAGTGCACGGAGAGAGTGTGAAGAAAATCACGGATTTTAAATGCTGACTACGCAGCTGTATTGTGAATTTCAAACTGTACGAAACAAAAATATTACCTACAATGCATCTTTGATATTTGCTTAGTGCCCTCTGTCTGTGGTCAGAAATAACCTTGGGCCTCAAACACCTCTTGCCATGCCCAGATCCTGCATCCACAGGTGGAATTCCAGCCTGGTGCAAAGGAAGTCATCAGCAGAGCCAGGGATTTATCCAGGGAATGGCAATGCCAGACAGGTTTTGTACCCTGCAGCGTTACCTGGGAATTTGACTGCAGATTCATAATGATGGTTCAAGGTATCTATTCAGTTTTCCTGGGATCACATAAATAGTCATGGGCAGAGATGCTGGATCTAAAGGATCCTGTCTCCTGAGCCCTGTGCCATGTCCTCTGAGTCAGGTGCAATTCAGAAATTGCAGAAATCCATCATTCAGGGAAAAAAAAAAAAAACCTCAGAAAAAAAATTAGAAATCCATATTAATGAGGAAAAAATATTTAAAATAATGCAATGACTGTTTTTGGACCTTTGTTGCAGCAAGTATTTTTATTTAAGTACACAAACAGTTGATTCATATGGGGCAGAAATAGGAATATGGTTTGTGTGCCAGCTGAGGGGAAAATCCAGTGGGATGAGCCGATGGCATCCCCCCTCTGCCAGCCTGCTGGTCCAGGGCTGTGTGCTCACACTCCTAATTCCTCTCAGCCAGGTTGGTTTAAACTGTTTGTATTACTGGTCCCAGCTACCCCAGCTGATTTTTTTTTTTTTTTTTCCCCTGCCTGGAGAGAATTAAAGTGCTCATTTGAACTGCTTTGCCAACAGATCTGTTCAAAACCTGCAGCAAGCAGCTTTTAATGAGCAGCTGGGGGAGCGACTTCTTCCTGGCACAGGCTGCTCCTAAAGAGCCTATCCATGCATATCCTTAAGACATTTGAAAAGACTGCGCATTTTTCTGTCTTTAAATCACAGGAAAAGTGACTTCAGGTGTTGCAGTGCTCGAATTCACTCGGTTCCTGCAGCCTGCGTGGTGCCCACGCCCGTCATTAGCACATCCTTTCATGATCAAGGCTGGACCGTTCAAACGAGGGAGGGTTTGGATCCCTTTGGGAAGCCAGCAGGACAGAGCTGAACACATCAGTCCTGCTGCTTAATTAGATCCCAAAATCTCCGAGTAAAAATCAAGTGATGCTTTAACCAATTCTTGTATAATTGCTGTCTTGGTTATTCTTTTTTTTTTTTCCTAGAGGATTTTCAACCTGGATTTAGGAGATAAAATCAGTTGTGCACTTAATATAAATGTGTAAATAAGTTTATCTCTGCACAGCAATAATTTAGGCAGCTGTTAAATCATAGGAACACCTTAGGAAATGAGGTGAGTGTTTAAAGGTTTGCTCAATAGAGATCTAACGTTAAACAGGTATCAAAAGTCTTAAAATGTAATTTAAGTAGATGGGTATTCCCCCTAATGACCGTGATAAGATCAGTGAGGGAAGGCAGTGGCAAAGTGTGTCAGATGCAGTGGTGGCTCTGGAGAGTGCAGGGATGGATTAGAAATTTCCCATCTCTTTTGTTTTCCTTTTTCATGCACATAAAAAGGAAATCTCATCCTTTTCCTCAGGTGAGTAAATGAAAGGGCTGCTCTCCAAACAGCTGCACACAAATGTTCAGCTTCTTTCTGGGCATTTGGTCACTAGAAGAAAAAACTTATCTGGTGGGCAGATGTTTGAGAGACTTTTCTAAGCTTTCTCAGAGGGGGAAAAAGTTTAAAAATAAGAATAAGCTTGCTAAGGGCTATATGATGCATGGTGGTTTATTAGCCATTGCTCTGGTGTATGAGCCAACATTCTGCCTTAATCCATGCAGAGCAGCAAGTTCCTGTGGCTTAGGAATCACAGACCTGGGCTGTTTGTCCTGTTCTCTCTGGTGGACAGCATCCCATAATTGTCACACTCCCTGGTTATGTTTAATGTGAGGAGGATACAAGTGCTTAAAAAAAAAGTGTCACTTCACTGGTACTCTCTGCATTTTTATTCCTGAATATTAAGTCCCAATTTTTATAGCCTTAGCTCGATGTGGGGCTTCATAAAACACCATAAATTGGAGCTTAGCTTTACAGGCAAGCAAGATGATTTGGTCAGCTTGGGATTGCCCCTACTACATCAAATCCCATTTCCTCCCTGAGTATCCCAAAGCCCTCAGTTATGGCTCTGGCTCAGTAGCCAGCCAGGAGATAGAAGAAGCCCTCTGCAATTAACTCTCTGGGTTTTCTGGGTTTTTTTTTTTTTCTTTTTTTCCAAGGGGAAAGAATGAGAAAATTTCTTTAACCAGGTATTTTCTTCCAATTTTACCTCGTAGCAGAGTCAGCTAAGTGCAACCCCTTGTCAGCAGAACCATTATCTATAATTTACATGCAGGAAGCAACAAAGTTTTAGGGTGAAATGGCTCCAAACCCAGGAACCTCTGCCCATTCCATCATCCAGCCCTGCAAGCACAGGAGCTGTGTTAGTGACAGCATTAAGGGCTATTAAACTGGCTTTGATGTATTGCTGGGGTTTTGGATGGTTTTCTAGTTTTTATTATTCCTCTGACTATCATTTGCTATTTTTAAATGGAATCTGCTATTATGGGATTCAAGGAGTCTGTCCTTCAGAGGAGACTCTGCTCCAACAGCCCTTGTGCCCATTGCTGGTGGGGTGTAGAGGGAGCACTGATGATCCCCTGGAATTTGGGGGTCACAAGCACCTTTAGTGCCATTGATCACCCTCGAAGGTTCTCTGAAGGCTGGGAGCAGGCACAGGAGCTGCACAAGGAATGGCTCTGCTCCTGGAGCTGCAGGGTTGGGCTCAGGGCAGGTCTCCATCAGTGCCACCACATTGGCTCTGCCCCAGCTGGCAGCTGCTGCTGCTCTCCCCAGATTCTTCTCCTTGGTTCAATATTATTCTCTTTAAACATCCCACCTCTCTCCATCTGTGGTCAGGCAGCACTCGCTCAGCCACAGGTCTTTCATGGGTCTGCAGCAAGAGGTTTTCATGGAATTACAGAATCACAGGCTGGTTTGTGTTGGCAGGCACCTTAAAGACCAGCTGGGTTTTCGTGATGTTTTTCTACAAAGCCTTGTAGAGTTTTAGAATCACAGAATCAGAGAATATCCTGAGCTGAGAGCCTCAGGGACCAAGGAGTCCAACACCTGGCTGATTTTAAGGCTAATTCAATACCTGGGTGACAGGTAGTGGTGAGAAAAACAATGAGATTGTTGAGAAAAGAATTGCATTTAATGAGCACTGAAATGTATTATTCCCTTTTTAACAGAGCTGCCTAAAAACTATTGATTTTGCTGCCCACAGATTTCTAATAATAAAAAATTTAAAGCCTTGCTATCATTCCCCCAAATCAGGTTTATTTCCAGCATGAGTGAACTCAGAAATTCTCCAGTTAGAACTATGGGAATTGGATCCTCCAAATTAACAAATTTCTCTTCCAATCCAACAAATTGTTAGATCTAACAATTGTGTTCATCTGCATCCTCATCCTGGTAGCTGGCACTGCTTGGTGAGAAAACCCAAAACTGGTTTGTCTTGGTGTTCAGCTGCTTTTCCTTTTCCCTCTGGCTCAGACACCTCAATGAACTACATTACATACTTATTTTTTATAACTCAATTTATAAATATTTTTTGACCAAAATTAGCAGTAATAATTTGTTTTATCCTTGTCTGTCACTCCAGTTAACCTCAGGTTAAACTTTTTCGGTCAAATCTGGGCTGACGAGTCTTTAGATACAACATCAAAACTCCTCCCCTGGTCCTTGAGCTCTGCTGTTGCAGCTACATCTGTGTTCATTTTTACTGATAATTTGGCTTTTTTTTTGGTCTTCATTTCACCACTGATAAGATGCCCATAAAGACTTTTGGCCAAGCTGCTGGTTTTCCCTGCAGCAGGGTTATCCAGTGTATTGCTGGCAGTGCCTTTAGGGGGAAATATGTAAGTTTGAAATCAAGCTTCCAAAAAAACAAACAGCACTTCTGATTAGGATCTCATATTGTTATCCTTCCTGCTTCATTTGTTTTCCAGATGGGCGAAATAAAGGTCAACAACCCTAGGGCAACGTGCTGATTTGAAAGAAATGCGATTTCTGAAAGGGAAATTTGCAAAAAATAGCCATAACCAAGAAATGAGAAACATTTTAAGAAATTGGCAGTTCAGACTAATCTTCCACGTAGTTTATCTTGGCAAATTGGTGATATTTTATTGTCCATGCAAATGTGCTGATAATCTAGTCCAGCTCTTCTTGTGGCGTTTGAAAACCATTTTTCTTTATTGGAGTTGGGGTACGGCTGTGGCCACGAACAAGGAGATAAAGAGGGTCCATCCTGCCCTGAGCTGGAAAAGGGGCACACTGAAGGCTGCTTTTCCCGGAGGGAGAGGCCGGAGCTGCCACGTCCGCAGCTCGGCTGGGAGCTGCTCTCGGCAGCATCCATCCCCTCCAGCGCCGAGCGGGATGCTCCATCCCGGGGCTGCTCCTGCATCCCCGGCTCAGGCAGCGCTTCCCTGCGCGGTTTCTCTCCCCCAGCGCCGCGCATCCCCCGCGGGGCGCGGAGCCGGAGCTCAGCCCCGGAGCATCCCTTTGCCGGCGGCCGCTCGCTCCTGGGAGCCGCTGCCTGGATGCCGGGAGAGCCTCCTCCCAAAATCGGGGTCATGTCTCCCTCTAGGGGCTCGCGACGAGTTTGAAACCCCCCCCCCCCCCCCCCTCCCCGTTCCCCTGGCACAGGAGGCTTCCAATGTGCTCTATAAAGGTGTTCCAGCTTGTAGGGGCCGGGACGTGACACAGACCCGGTGTGCCCGTGGAAAATGGAGCTTAAAAGTTCTATTTTAATAATATTTTCTGGAAGAAATGTACTTCCTGCCTCTTGTCTGGGCGAGGGGGAGGCTGAGCTCCAAGTCTATGTGGTTTTGCTGTGCGGATGAAGGTGGTTTTGTCTTTGTCCCCAGCCTGGCAGTGGTGACACTGCTCCCTCACTGGGTGCCTGTCCCCCTCCTCTGCAGCATCCTCGGGCATTTTGGAGGTGGCTGCTGCTGCCAGCTGGGCAGAGATGCTCTTCCAGAGGTGCTGCTGGGTGCTCTGCTGGTCACTGATGCAGCTGTAGAGCAAGGGCAGGGATGGGGACGCAGACATGGTCCCCAGAGCTGAGAGCAAAGAAGAAAATCAGGTGGAACATCAGGCTTTTATTTCAATGTTTGCTGAAATGGGAAACCAGAAGTGTCTAATGGCCATGATGCAGCATTTAAACATAACTCATGGAGATGAATTTTGAGTTTGCAGTTTAATTTGATGCCTTTGTGGACTTTCAGGGTAGTTTGTGTTTTCTGTTTTTCCAGTAACAAGAGCAGTGGGAATTTCCCCCTGTTTAGTGGCCAGGCAGCCGTGATAATCATTCTGTGCCACTGTTGACCTGATATTGATCTGGGAGTCTGGGAAGAAAAGAAGTCTAATAAATAAATATAAATCAATAAATTCAATCAAAATATAAAGGACAGTCTTCCAAGAGGCACAAGCAGGAATTGCAGGAATTGAAAGGCAGCCCATGTAATTTGAATGACTCGGCTGGTTTTGTGTGAGAACTCAAGTACAGCTCTCAAAGATCTCGTTTTACTTCGGGGACACAGAGATTTCACCAATTTTAACAATCCAAAATTTAGGCTGAGGCTTCCTCACAGTCAGCTGAGAGCTGGGATGAGTCATGTTCTGGGGGAGGGTGCTCATTAGAGGCACTACATCATCACATGGGACGTCAGTGCCCAATTTTTAGCCAGCCCAAGTTAGGTGCAGTTCATCTCATTCCTCTCAACAATTCCTTTGTGGGCTGCTGCAGCCTCCTCCTGAGGGGTAACAAGGAATCCTCTTTACCCCAGCAATTATTTACATTGTGATGATTTTCCATTGCCCACAACTAATTAAACTCTTTGAAATTATGGCTCTTCACTCAGCAAAACCAAGGATGTCTCTAAAGATGTCGTGGCAGTGTTGCTGAGAAATAATCTGAAAAAACTTCTCAAAGAGGCCAGACCAATTTGAATACAATTCTTCTTTGCTCCACTGCAGTGTAAATGAGGAATAGCTCCTGAACCCTCAGCTCTGGTTCCAAAGGCTTGGCTGCAGTTTGTGTAACACTGATGAGCCTTTGCCTCTTGCAGGATGAAATCACTGATGAAACCAGTCTTATCAGTCAGATAGACATATATAATTAGTAGATGGTTGCCTAATTAACCCTAATTAAGGGTAGGAGCTAGATGATCTTTAAGGTCCCTTCCTACTCAAACTTAAAATGAAACTGAAGGATTTGGGTGATTTGGGGTTTGAGGATATTCATGTGGTCACATTTGGGGATGTTCAAAAAGATAGTAAACACAAGCAAGAGAGAAGGATGCTGACATTGCTTTGGGGATGCAAAGTGATTTTAAATGGTTTTACATTTTTATGTTTAGTTACAGAAATTCAGGGTCAGATCTAATGAAAGGTTTGGTGTCTAAGCTGGGCTTTCCCATCTGATGGTGACATTTGCACTGAGGCCACACTGGGACAGTGCTGGGTGTCAGCATGGCAAGGGGACCCTTGTGGTCCCTTACATCCCTCAGGGACAAAATCAGCCTCTGATTTCAATGGGAACAGGGTCCCTGGGACTTGAGGAAAGTGGCTCGAGTTCAGCTGTCTCTGGTGGTGTTTTGTGGCTGCTGTGGGTGCTGGCTCAGATTTTCTGCTGATTATGCTGGAGCAATATTGCAAGGAATTTATGCATAATGGACATAAATCTTGCTCTACGAGCCACCTGAGGGGCAAGAAAAATGGTCTCTGTCAAGGATCTACACACAGAAATACATTAACCAGGAGCTCTCTGCAGAGCAGGAGCTCCAGCTCCGAATGTAGGTTTGGGGGAAT
The DNA here is from genome assembly GCF_026979565.1 of Vidua chalybeata. Lineage (NCBI taxonomy): Eukaryota > Metazoa > Chordata > Aves > Passeriformes > Viduidae > Vidua > Vidua chalybeata. The sequence goes on along the minus strand of NC_071543.1, from coordinate 15,201,587 downwards.
AATGAAGAATAAAATTAGTGCTTTGGTAATGCATTAAGCCTTTTGGGGGGGTTTCACTGGCAGCTTTTTACAACCTGAAAGGATAAATGGTGCTGATAATAAATTTTGCTAACTTTTAAAGCCATCTTCCAGGGGAAGATGCAGAAAGCTTTTCCTGCACGGCTGTGGAGCAGGAAGAGCTGGGACTGCAGACCCCTGTTGGAACTCCCAATTAGTAAAACATACTGGGAAAGAGCTGCCTGCCAGGATGGGAGGGCTTCTGCTGGGTGGGATGGAGGGTTGGGCACACCACAGTCACAATCCTGCCCAGGGAATGAGCGGGGCTGGTTGTGAGATGTCCACACGAGCTTGGCCCAGCCGCGGTTCCCACTGGAGCGGAGATTCTGTGGCTGCTCATCTTCCCTTCAGCCAGGGTGCACTGTACCCATCTTCCCTTCAGCCAGGGTGCACTGTACCCATCTTCCCTTCAGCCAGGGTGCTCTGTCACCCATCTTCCCTTCAGCCAGGGTACACTGTACCCATCTTCCCTTCAGCCAGGGTGCTCTGTCACCCATCTTCCCTTCAGCCAGGGTGTTCTGTCACCCATCTTCCCTTCAGCCAGGGTGTTCTGTCACCCATCTTCCCTTCAGCCAGGGTGCACTGTACCCATCTTCCCTTCAGCCAGGGTGTTCTGTCACCCATCTTCCCTTCAGCCAGGGTGCTCTGTCACCCATCTTCCCTTCAGCCAGGGTGCTCTGTACCCATCTTCCCTTCAGCCAGGGTGCTCTGTCACCCATCTTCCCTCCAGCCAGGGTGCTCTGTCACCCATCTTCCCTCCAGCCAGGGTGCTCTGTCAGAGGCTGAAAGCTGCCCATTGGTGTTGGTAAAATCAACTCAAAACCAAACCCACAAACAGAACGGGCGCTCGTTTTCTTTCCATGTGTTGGTACGGCCAAGGGGAGCAGGATGTGATTAAAGCCTCTTCCCTCCCATCTCCAGGGCTCTGGCTTTGTTATCCATATTCCCATGAATTATTTTGTTGCTATAGCAATACTTTTCTGTGGGCCTAATCCTTCCTCATTTACAGGGGAGCCCTTTACTTTGCTCTCTCAGTGCAGCGGGGCCTTTACTTTGGCAAATTACCTCTCAAATTACAGCTCGAGGTTATGTTTGCTTTTCAGCCCTAATCTGGGTTGGGGGATTCTTAATTTGGGTTAAAGTGAATTTGGAAGTTCTTAGTAAAATAAGTGCCAAAGAATCACATCTGTAAAACTATAATATATATTGTGTGTGTCTGTATCTTTGCAATCCTGAATCTTCTCACCCAACTAAATTTCCTGTACGGAGAGGAAAGTGGTGGGGGAAACAGAAATAAATAAAAAAACTCTGCATGCTCCACATTTGCAGATTTCTGAATTCCATTTTCATCATGGCTCTTCTCAGCACTTGAAAAGTATCTCTCAGTCAAATTTTTTATTCCCAACTGTGTGGCAGGAGGAGAGTAGGACATGGAGGAATGGAACAAGGCAGAGGCAGTGAATTCCCACGGGTCCCAGCACTGGTGGCTTTGCTCCAATCCATAATTTTTCTTCTTTTCTCTTTTGTTCCTTCAATTTTCATATTTTTATGTGAGCATATCTATATATATGTGTGTATGATTTTGCAGTGTTCTTGGATCAAGGATCTGCTGTCCCTCACGCTGGGTCATTGCAACTCTCAATGCTTTGCTGTGTGGCTTGTGGATGAGCAAGAGGGTTAAAAGACTTAAATGACAAGATTTAAATGAAAAAATAGTTATTTTGGAATGTATATGTAGATGGAACTCAGGTTCAAGGTGGAAGGATTAACTTGTTTGCTTTGTATTAGTAATACATATTAATTCATGATTAATGTTATATTAATTTTTCATGGATATATTTAAGAATGAGACCAAATTTTGGATAATCTTTCCTTAATACCCTAGGAGAGTAATTACAACCTCAACTATATTGTCACAAGCTTGCAAAATTAGTAATTGGAGAAGGTTAGTAAATATAACTGGGATTGCTGAGCTGCTGTTGGAGGGCAACAATTCTGGATTTAGATACTGTTACTTCAAATGTCTAAAGTCCATTTAAAATCCAGCACTGAATTCATTGCAAAGACTGAAATTCAGCCCGAGGGCCCTGGGCTGGTGGCAAAGGGTGGCTATTGGCCACAATCACCTTGTCAGGCTCACAGACATTGGCACACCTCTGAATTCACCCCAGTTTATTCGTGGCTGCTCCCACAGGCAAATCTATTCAGATCCATCAGCTCTTTCAACTATTCCCATTTGGGAACAGCTTCCAGCTGCTCCAGCCTTCCCAGCTGACACAGGCAGCTCTTCCCTTGCTTTCCATGGCTCTGACTCCCTTCTGTGCCTCTTTCCTTGTGGATAAGATCCTTCCTCCCCTGAAGTGAAGCCCTGGTGTCTCCCTGTGGGAATGCTCCTGGTGATGGGATGGGTGAGGTGGGTGCAGTGTGGATGAGTGAGCCACAGGCATAAGGAACAATAATCAATTTACCAGTTTAAAAGAGAGAAAGTTACGGGGGGGGGGGGGGGGGGGGTGTTGATTTATTGGGGGTTTTCCCCTGAAATCTGTTGTTTCTGACTTCCTCTGACTTTTAAGAATAAGACCCCGCAACATCTGTGGATAGGGAAATAATTTCCTTGGTGGCTGCTGAGTCTACACCAGTCTGTCCCACTGGAGCTGGGTCTCAGAGATTCAGTGTGATTGATGCCTTTTCTGCCTTTAATTGCAATTATTTGTGTGCCTGAACATTTCACAGATTTTTTTTTTTTCCCCAGGATCTAGCATTTCTTTTTCTTGCCCTTTCAAGAGACTCAGCTGGGATTATCCTGTCCTTATTTTCTGTGCCTTTGTTTTTGTTCACACTCTATAACAAGTGATGCTGGATTACAAAACCTACTTCAGGCTAATACTCAATTGTCCATCGTTTTCCACTGAGATGGTTTTTAGTCAGTCCCTTCCCTCTTCCAAAACTGAGCTATTCTTGTGGTAGTCCCACGTGGAATGTCCCTGAGTCTTTCTGCAAGGCAGCTCCTCTGGAGCCACCACAGCTTTCTCTGGAGGTCTTAAATTTTCTTGACTTCAAAAGTCTATTTGTCATTTAAGGACACAGGATGTTCTCCCCATGTTTACAGAACACATTGTAACACACTTTAAGTGTAATTGGAGGGAAAGATCTTTGAAGTCTATTGTAATAATTTCCCTCAAGGGCTGCAGGATTGGTCAAAGTCTACACCAGTCTCTGGATATTTCCCTTTTTTTTTACCCCTCAAATAATGTCTGTTTTTTAGTTCATAAAATCCAAAACTGTGGATATTATATAAGATTTAAATATTGGTTTAGTTTTGGGGGAAAAAAAAAGTCAACACGGGTATAATAATATTCTGTGTTAATATTTCAGAGGAATTATTTTATTTGCCTTCATTTTCCTCATTTTATTGCGATGGTTTTTCTGACTTTTTCTTCTGGATATTTCATAAATATATTTATATATTTAAATATATACACTGAACGGGGGAGCTGCAGGGACCAAATTTCTTCTGAGGGTTGGGAACAGAAGGGAGGAGGAGTCTGTGCCATGTCCTGAAACATCCTAATTACCCAAAGCCCTTTCTGACATAAGAAAAAAAACAGGTTAAACAAAAAAAACACCACGATCTGTTCATACCTGAAGTCCTTTTGTTAAATCCCTGCCCAACGTTTGTGATTCCTGAGCTCCCATCCATCTCCATCACCTCACTGATAGCTTGGAGAACTTGAATTGCATTTCTTGAACAAGATTTCCAAATCTACATTTTTGGTGGATGTTTTAGCAGTCTTCTCTTTTTCATACTGAGTGTTCCTTGCTTTGAATACTAATTTTTGGTGACCAATTAATTTTTATCATGGCTGTATCACTGAACTAAGATAAGCATCACTTTTTGTTGTTTATTTCCCAACGCAACAAATCAATTTCATATTTTGAGTAGGAGGAGAACTAACTGAAGCTGGAAGAAATATAGATAACTGTGTGTCTTTGTTAGGCCCCAAAAATAAAGAGATCTCACAGCTTTTTAATCATGGATTCTCGAGGTCTATATTTAATATCCGGAATTTAACATCATTAATTTCATAGCAGAATTTATCATCAAATTCATTAATTTTCATCAGAATGCAAGTGACAAATTGTTCTGGATAAATAATCATCCATCTATGCCATTGTTGAGAGAACAGTGCTAAGCTGGGCTTTGAGGAATTGGGAATCTTGTGTCCAGAGAAGGGAATGGAGCTGGCAAAGGGTCTGGAACGTCAGTGCTATGAGGAGCAGCTGAGAGAGCTGGAAGTGTTTGCTCTGGAGGACAGGAGGCTCAGGGGGAATTTTCTCACTCTTCAAAACTCCTGACAGGAGGGTGCAGCCATGTGGGCATCAGGCTCTGCTCCCAGGGGACAAGGGAGGACAGGGAAAAATGGCCAGGGGAGGTTCAGGTTGGATATTAGGAAATGTTTCTTCACTGAAAGAATGGTCAAGCATTGCAAGGGGCTATCCAGGGCAGTAGTGGAGTCCCTGTCCCTGGAGGTGCTCAAAAATGAGTGGACACTTCATGTGGCACAACTTCCTGGTGAGGTTTAGTGGCCATGGTGGGATTCATTGGAGGCTGGATTCGAAGACTTTGGAGGTCTTTCCAACTTTAATACTTCTAGGTTCTCCCTGCATGCAGATGGTGGTGCCCAGCAGCCATCCCTGCTGCCACCTGACACGTCTGGCTGCTCCAGGCAGGTGCTCTCACACCTGGCTGGACACTGGGATGTCTCCCAGCAAACCGGGGGAAAACCACCCGGAGCAGTTGAAGGCATCACAGCAGAGCTCTCTTGCTGTGATGGGCTGCTACCTCGGAGCAGGGAATACATATTTATGGAGCATTATTTACTCTCAATCAGCAGAATATAGGCCAGCTTTGAAATGCAAATGAGCTGCTTCATCTACAGCCCAAGCCTGCAAAGGCTGAGCCCACCCGAATGCACCATTTCTGTTGTTCCAAAGGCCAAGCTCACCCAGCTACGGCACTTTCCCTCAGGAAGTTTTGCAGGGGAAAACAGTCTCTGCTTTTCATTTGCTCTCCTGAATTTGAGGTTTCCTCCAGGTAGCCTTTGGTGCTCTCTGTGTATCAGGAAACTGATCCACGCTCTGTGGGCAATCCCAGCCGTGCCACAGCTGCTCCCTGGAGTCTCCATCCACACCGTGCTCCTGAGCACTAACAGCTTCCAGGTGCTGGGACAATGTGTGCTGCACATGGCCCAAATTGGGGCTTTTCACACAGCCATCACATTTGCTTAGGAAGAAAGTTCCTTTCCTCCCCAGCAGAAACACCCCAGCGTCCTTTCCAATGCCATCTGGGAAGAATAACTGGTGCAGCAGAGTAATTCTGTTGTCTCTATGCATCCAGGCAGAATTCCCAAGTTATTCCACCTGAAAACGTGTCTCCTGCAATGGCCATCAGATGGATTTCCAACACGTGCAGACAAGCCTGTAAGTGCTGTTTTGATTTCAGGGTAACTTGAGCAAAGAGTGAGGGAATCCGACAGAGAGGGAAGGTTGTCTTGCTAACAGGAGTATTAGAAAAGAGGGAAAATATATCCAGGAGAGCAGATGAAGATGGATTATGAAAATACTAGACTTGGATCTCCTCCTGGCTCAGTGGTGTAAGAAAAAAATTGGCTCCTCCCACTAATATTTTTACTCCCTAAATAAAATTATTACCCAATATTATCATATCAAAAATAGTAGTGTTATAAATATATCCCCAAATGCTCAATATTCCAGTCCAAAATTTTCTGGTTTTAAATGCTACTTGAAGAAAAAAAAATATATATATTTATATACATAAATAATATATAGAAACTACTTTCTAAAATAAATTATAGGCAACTTTCTCAACAAAACCAGTTTTTATAGCGCTTTTTCCTTACCATCCTTTATACTGGGTGATATTCTTGGCTGAAATTCCCAAAGAATGTCACAATTTAGTTATATTTACCTTTGTCATTGCCAAACTTCCCTCCGGAAGAGTCCGGCCGTGATTCTGGATCCTCTGCAGGTTTGTCCTGCTGGGTCTGCCCAACACCTGTACAACTCCAACAGGAAACACATCCTTCCCTCACAGGTGACATCCCAAAAATGGGATGAGGAGAAACAAACTGGGTAATGTTGCACCACAGCACTTTCCTACTAGAAATGAAAATTCTTGGCTGTTAGAGCTAGAGAAGGAATTAAAGAATGCAGATTTATTAATCCCAGTTGTTCAAATTCCAGCTCACATAACAGCTCTTTTCCCATGAGCAAAGTTTTTATGCTAAAATTCCTCTTTTGGAAGTGTCTGGAATATTTTGCTATTACTTAGTTGCTCATGCTGAGCAATTGATTTTTTTTTTCTTGGCTCTAATCAGATGTTATTGCTTTCTCTTAATTTACTTTTATAGCTGTTTAATGAAGGCTGCTCCTAAATGGTAGAAAAGAATCCAAAGGATTTAGGGAGCTAGAAAAGCTCTTGGAATGTGATTTGTGGTGCATTTCAGGTAGGAGGGAGCAACTCTTGCTTTCCATCCTTCACCAGGCTGCCCAGCTCTGCAGATGAGATCATTTAGTCAGTTAAAAGTCATCCCAAAGCAAAAACAACTTCCAGATGTTTCTCTAATTTTGCAGGACACTGAACTGTGAACAGTCGTTAAACTTTATCCCTTTTGCTTCCTGAGTTTTCCAAGACAGAAACAGATAAAAGAATGGGGGAAAAAAAAAACCCAAACCACTGCCGAAGGATAACTGTGCAAAGGAAAACTCTGGAGTAAATTTGGTTATTGTGGGTGTGGAAAAGAGAAAATGAGCAAAGTGCAAGGGCAAGGCTTGGAAGCTCAATCACTGTCCTGGAGAATGGGATCAATCCCACGTCTTGGTGATGTTGGGAAAGTCAAGTGTTGGAAACCTCCCTGCAGAGAGGGATTTGTTTGACAGTTATCACCTCCCTAAAACTGGCTCTGATGGAGACTGAGAGCTTGAGATCTGTCAGGAAAAAGGGGTTTGCTGTTAAAATTAATCTTTACTTGCTGAAGATGAGCTTGAGCTCCTGACTCGTCATCCTCCCTAACCCTGCATAGCTACAGTGAGAATCAAGGATATTTTCTCCTAAAATCCAGGACTGTGAATTAAATCCTCCATAAAATTTTGATAAAGATCTTGCAGTTTCAACTTTAGAAAGCAGTACTTATTAAAACTCCTCCGACTCGATGTTTAATACAATATTGACATCCAGTAATTAGTTCATCCATGATATCCTTCAGTTCTTTTCTGCCAATTAGTGCTGCAGTTTTCACTTTTGCCTGGCATAGAAATAAACAGAGAAGGTGCCATTAGATTTTATTCTATTATCTTTTTTCTTTTTATGGTGGTTTTCCCATTTCTTTTTCATCCATTTAATGATGGAAGATGTGGGAATTTACCAATTGCCCCAACATCTACAGCGCCTCTTTTTCTGGGGAGGAACAATTCAGCTCTAATCTCCCCAGACGATGCTGTCCATAAATTAACGCAGGCTCAGTTTGAGGGACTTGATCTCTCTGCTTTCATTTCTCACGTGACACTTGAATGGAAAACCAAGTGGATTTTAAACAGCTCCAATTTGTATTTCCCAGTTAAGAACCAGTAAGATCAGTTGATGTGGTTGCAACATGATTTGGAAAAGACCCAATGCAGCCTTTTCTTATATTTTCCCTGTAAATGGTGTCATTTTACATTAATATCATCTCTGGTTTTGTGGAAGCAGCTCCTGTGGTTTTTTTTTTTGTTGGTTCTCTGGATTAGACTGGCTGTTATGAATTTGACAACAGTTATCAAATCTCCCCTGCAGCAGATTGACTGTCAAGGATATGATGGTCAAATGTTTCACATATTGCAATCAAACCATTTGTGTTTGGTTTGAAGAATTCCAAAAGAAAGCTGTCAGCTAAGAAATGAAGTTGAAGTAGCCTGAAGCTTTTGGAGCATGTTGATCCAATTATGATGATCCACTCATATCCTTCAGCTTTTTTTTTTTCAAAATCAATTTTCATTTTAGCTCAGGGGACGGGTTTTTTTTGGTAATGCAGAGAAACATCTGTAAGGGTATTTCAGATGTGTTGTTTCAGGAAATTTCTTTTTTTGTGTGCAAGAGACCATTGAACTCCACGTTGATTTTGCAAGTGGCTTTTGTCTCCAGTGCGCACGCATTTATCTTATGCGTTGTACATACATGTATACAATGCAATATGTACTAACCTGAATGGGAATTTAAATGAGTTTACGTGTGTTTAATCTGGTTGCTTGAACCTGAGGAGAAAAAACTACAGCAAAACCCTGAGGGCTTAAACTGCCAGAACATAAGGATGGATGTAAAGAGAGCTAAACTGTGAGTGCTGTGGAAGAGATTCCCAGCTGGTGTTTACCAGGAAAGCTGTTTGTCACCTGCAGGGCTCTGTCCTGGACAGACGCTGCTGCCATGACATGTTGACATAACAAGTCAGTGGTCAGCTCTCTCCTTTCACTCCTTCAGCTGAAAAATACCAGCTGAAACCACTTAATATTTGTTATTTTGCTGCCAGGTGTCCTGGTGGTGAGCTGATCCCTGTCCCTTGTGCAGCCTGGGGGTGACACCGAGGCGTGACCAGTGTGAGGACAAAGCCATGCCCACCCCCACTGTCCCCTGCCACGGGTACACAAGTGGAGCATCAGAGCTGATCCAAGACTGCTGTGCTGTCCTCATCCCAGATCGAGTGTTGACAAGGTGTTGTTTTCACATTCCATGGCAAGAATTTAACAAATGCCATTAAATAAGGAGATATTCCATGGCAGTAAGAACTACATCTGGCTGGTATCACCAGGATGATGGACACTGTGTTTGGGGTGATGGCCTCCAGTGTCCAGCAGAGGCACGAATTCCCTGATGCTGGGAGTGGAGAGAGACCCACACCAGGACCTCATCTCTTTGGTCAGCACTCCTGATAGATCCAGCTCTTCTGGAGATCCCTACAGCCATAAATACCCATCATCCCACAGCCTGGGTCTCTTCTTGGGCAGGAGCTCTATAAATTCTTCAAACTGGCAATTAATTCACAGTCCATGCACCCACCAAGCTGTGAGTCTGATGACCCTTCAGAGATCCATAAATGCTGTTCAGGAACCACCTCTATGAAATCTCCACGACTTAACTCAAGAGTAAGAAATGTCTAAGTCCTCCAAATCTCCAGGAACTGAAATTTTACCTTTTCCTCATGGTTCATCTCCAAGCTTTACTTAATGATGATTCTGCTGGAAGAACACACTGCCCTCAGATAAGGAGGGGCAGCCTGGCTATTGCAGCAAGAAATATTTCCAATTTTACCAATTATGTTCTGAGAGAGAAAAACTGTTTTCATTTTAATCAAGACCTGGTAGAACCAAAGGTTTTTTGATGGGAACAGGTGCCCAACCACCACAAACATGCCGTGGTCAGCAAGATCCATAAAAATACACCCCTGATACAGCTGATTTGGGGGCAAATTATAGATATGGAAGTTCTTGGAGCACCTGATTCCTTGAGTCATCTGACTGTGGTGGCAGAAAGTCTTTTACACTGTCACCAATGCCAAGGGACATCCTGCTCATTCACTCAGCACGGTGATCTTGGGACACGTTGTATTGGCTCTTTTGCCTCGTGAGCTACTGAAAGACACCAAAAACTATTCATTATTGTCAGGTTTATTGAGAGGTTTAAGATCTTAAATGAGATGTTTATAGAAAAGTTAATCTTCTTGATTTTTGTGCCATCGTACCTAGAGCTGAAGGGCAAATTTAACCACACTTTCAACAGTGTAATTTGTCAAATTGAGATATTAATATCAATTGGGTGGCTGATACTTTCCGTGGTATAAAATAAGTCAAGGCATAATTGATGGTACTTAAATATCTTTGCACCTTGCAATACTGGATTTGAGAAATTATTTTGGCAAATGCTGGTTTTCAGCAGAAATCAGGTTTATTTTCTTTTAGTTCTGAAGCCCTGGAATTTCTCAAGGAAATGAAGAGTTTATTTGATAAATCCCAAATAGCCATGAAGAGACTCCAAATGCTGACTTTACCAGAACAGAGCTGATTTGCACCAGTTGAAACTTTCAGCCCTTTCTCTCAAAATTTGCAGTAAAGGCAGTGCCCAATTCCCTGATGATTTTACAGGGAACTGGATCAGCTCCACGAAGTTACCTGGAAAGGAACAGACCCACAGACACTGAACACCTTGCCAAGCATTTTTATGAACTGATGATGGAGAACCACACTAAGATCAGAGATCACCTTTCAAACCTTTTGGCCTAAATGTACTTTATCTTGGATTTAGAATGTATCCATCAAACTTGGAAGTTAAGAAATAAACCAACTGGGGTTTTTTTGAGTCCTTTCACACTGCACAGTAGCACTGCTGTTTGAAAGAATTATTCCAAAATCATTCAAGGTTTTATTTAACTGTAAATATTTATTTTCCATCAAAGTAAGGGATTCCCAGAGGTGGCCAAGGCATCCAGCTGGCGGCTTTTCAACAATATATTAATTTTTTGTACACCCTTTTCCAAGCTGTGCACTCAGCAGGAGTCAGGAGCTGTTGAAGACAAGGTCCCCTGCAAAGGGCAAGTTTCTCATGGATAAACATGATGGGGCATATTCTGCTCTAGAAAGGATTTATCTTGATTTTCTTCCCCCCAGACCAAAGGTTTGATTTCAGTATAAGGCAAAGTGAAACATTTGTTTCCAGTAAAAGCAAAGCATTTTGTAGGTTCCTGAATATTTCATTGGAGAATCTTTACCTAATTTAGGTAAATTTTCCAAATAGTTTATTTTTACAGTAGGATAGGAATGGAAGCTGGAGTTTGGGGCTCCTCCATGAGACACTAAACCTCTGTGTTGGCAAACATGAGAACAGCAGTGCACAGATGTTCCAGACAAGGGTGGACCTGCATAATCACAGGAAAAAAACATGTCCAATCTCTCTAGATACTGAACTGTACAAGGAGCAAAGCACACAAGATTAATACAGCTCATGATACTGAAATAAGGAAAATGCCAGTCAAAGTCTCCAGCTGCTGACAGGGAGTGTCCCAGAATCCCAGGGTTTGGACAAAAACCTGTGTCAGCAGTTAATGACTCACTTGCAGAATGGGGTGATTAATTATTTTTCTGTATGACCACCCGTGGATGCTTTAGCTGTGGCCTGGGATGGATCTGTGTTAGTGCTTCATGACAGCAAACTCCAATCCAGGATGAAAGATGGGGATGTAATTAGCGCTGTACGAGGAAATACCAAGCGAAATATTAATTGCCTACACATCATAAATTTGACCCACGTCAAATCATTCTGTGGCCGTGCCAAGGAAGGAAAATTTCACAGTTGGATTTAAAGAAGAATCCAGTCACTCCTCCTACATGTGTAGAGTTATTTGGATAAATGGAGAAAATAGGTTTCTTGAAGCTATTGGCATCCCAACACTGATCTGGGTGAGGCAGAAAAGTTCAGAGCTTGACTGGACCAGCCCCTCAGCAACCTGCTCTGGCTGTGAGCAGCAGATGGGCCTGGGTGGCGTCTGGGGGCCCAGAGGGGTCCTGTGGAGACAAAAAATGATGAGGGTTTGCTGATGGGTGAACAGAGAAGGGCATGTTTTAGTTGTATCACAGAGGGAAAAAAAATCTGGGACTTCAGCATAGCCTGGAGGCGTAAACACAGGGAGATTTGCAAGTGGATATAAAGTCAGTATTGCTTAAAAAACAGGCTAAAGAAGGAAAAGGCAAATAGTGTGGTGGTATTTTCCACAATGTTTAGGTACTCATAAGTCTAATCAAGAAAGATCAAGAAAGATGAATAATCAAGAATAATCAAGATGAATCATCAAGAAAGATGAATAATTCCATTTAAAACACATTGAATACCAGAATAGGTGGCACAAGAGCTACACAAGGACTAGATAGATCAGGAGAGAAGCAAGATGAGCAGAAGGACCATGTGAGGTTCAGGCAAACCCACCTGACCCCCACTGGCTGAAGCTTAGCCCCGTGGTGTGTTTTTGCACCATGGCCCTGAGGAACTCAGCAAATGTTTTGGGGCTGTTCATTATCTCCTTAAAGGGAGGAGGGGGGTCCTTGACCCTTCATGTTTTCTGCTTTAAGCATAAACCCCTTATCAAATCCACACAGAAACGTTGTACAACTTTCAGAATTGTGCTTAGCTGCTTAAATTTCCAACGTGAGCAAATGGAATAGTGTTATTTATTTATTATTTATTTCTCCCTGCACTGCTGCTCGGGGGCAAATACATAAAGATGGAGCATTTCCCACTGGAAGTTTTTGACTCCAGGTTTAAGGGAGTCATTAGTCACGTCACACATGCCAAGTCTGGTGGAATTTGGCAGAGCTGCTTAAACTTTAACGAGGGTAAAGGGATGAACCTTCACCTCAGCTGTGCCGATGGTTACAATACAATAATTCATCAGGAGTTTAGTGCTCAGCTTCCTATTAAAATACCCCAGTCAGCCAGGATCAATCCCTACAAATCTGCCAAGAAAGATACAACTTGGATCAAACAATAACATTTCTACTCAGGCTGCACAGACACAGTTTGGCTCTGATGTGTTTTCCCGGGTGAATTACAAAAGCAGGATTTGGAGATTCTTCCGTCTCGGGAATTAAATGCTCAGAACTATTGGCTGTCAACTTGAAGAATGTTAGATCTGCATCTCTCCACAATTGTCTTAAGTTTCTTGGAATGGAGCCCAGCTATTAGCAGGGGGTAAATAAGACAAAAATTGACAATAATGTGCATTATAGGGTGAAGCGTGGAAGACTGAGGTTTAGATGTGAGCGGTTAATGGATTTCTTAGAATTGTGGTATTTGATTTGAAGCTTACCATGTTTTTCCAGCAGGTTCACCTCAGCTGATCTCTGAAAACTTCAAAGAAAAAAAAAAAAAGAGAAGTATATTTTATTCCGTTTGAAACACTGTAAAAATACAGGGTAGTGTTTATTAACATGGTGTGATTTTGGGGGTTGTGCAGAGCCATTCTATGATGGTTAAAAATATGTTTTAAATGTGCATCGTTATAAGTTTGACTTGGCCAGATTCAGTTTGGCTGTGGGTGTGGACCAATGCAGTAAAATTAATTCTGCTTGGTGAATTAGGGGTTAAATATCTGTTGTTTCCAAGTGTGTTTGTGTTATTTCCAAACTCCTCCTTTTTTTTTTACAACATACAGTGGGTACAAGGTTGTGAGGTCAGACTGGGAGGGATTCAGCATTTTCAGAAAAGTGGTTTTTGCTTTATTTTTTCTGCTGCCTTATGTTTGGACCACAAGAATGCTTTATCTCTTCTGTGGCATGAACTGTGCTTTTTATCCTACAGCACCTTTACTAGGGTTGAAAAGGCCCAAGAAAAGAGTGATAATTTTACCACAGATCCAATGAGGGAACAGCACAGCTAAAATATGGCAAACGTGTAAAAGACCCCTTTTCAATAAGTTTCTAAAGAGCACAAATACAAATACCTCGACACAAGCTGCAAGCAACATAAACAAACCTAAAAATACATTAAAGCTCAGTTCAGCCAGGTACCTCAGCCTGAGGTTATTGAGATGTGCTGTAGCCCTCTTGAATCCACAGGTTTATTCACATCCATGCACAGTTATGGATGTAAAAACTCTTTGTCTTGGCGAGCAAAGCCAAGCCTTTATTTTGTTCTCTTTATTTCCCTGCTGAAGGAAAATTTTCAGCCTCTCCCTGGACTTTCTTTCTTAGGAAAATACACTCAGTGGTGTTTTTCTGTAGGTTCTGGATGTGTTTGTGGAGTTTCAGTGAGTTCCCCCACCCTTCCCCATGGCAGTGCTGCCTGAGCCTCTCTCCAAGCAGCTGACGAGGATTTGGGAAGAGCTCAGCTGCCTTTGCACCAGCCTCAATTCCTTCCCAGTGACAACACCAAGTTTCTTGGAGACCGAGGTAGGTTTCTACTCAGATAAATCTGCAGATAGTAGTGATGAATTTGGGCACACAGATTCTAAAAAAGCATGCACATAATGCCTTCAAAAATTGACTTTACTTAGTTGGGAAACATCAGCCCCCAGCCCTGTCCTGTTTTCAGTAACTGTTGTTATGTCCCAGTAATCTCATTTTATATCTGGAAACCTCTGTGGTTTTACTTATACAAACAATTCTTGATTTTCTATTTTCTCTGGAAGGAATGGAAGAATTTTTAAACTTTGTGTTCCCATGATTGCAGTTGTGTATTATGGCACTGGAAAGGAAATTACTGCCATGTATATATAGTGATGGAGACCATTCAGGGGTTGTGATGTAAAATGAGAAACTCCCAAAAACTTTGTCAGGGCATGAATTTAGTAACAAACATAAACCTGAGCTTGAAAATGAGAAGCTGGGTTGTTCCATTTGATGAGATCACACAGTTGGCAGGAGTTGGGCTGAGCTGGAGTGATTTTGGGCCTTGTTTTTAGCAAAATATCACCCACTTGGGCCTAAGACCCTGTACCAATACAAACTAATAGCTTAGAGTCAGTGGTCTCACTATTATTAGGTCACTGGGTAGAGGAAAAAGCTAAATGGAAATAATTTGGAATATACCAGCAAGTCCCAGGAAAGTGGGAGAGCAGAAAGGTCCGGTGCAGCTTCTCCAGGATTCCTGTAAATGAGGAGTTTCCAACTCCCATTGATCATTCCTCTTTGCACCATGTGTATAAAATAGCAATTTGAGGTTTCAGGAGTGTCATGTCTGCATGATGAGTCCATCAATTTTCTTTGGCTGCAGGTTTCCCTTCAGTGGCTGGGAAGTAAATTATGAGAAGCTGAAGGAGAAAACCGTAAATTATTGGGCTCTGCCAACTTCAATATCCGCAGCCTGACGGAGCCTTGATTTGACAACAATCTGCTTGTCAGTCTCTCTTGCAAAATATTAACACACTCAATTATCAAATGTGTTACCCAACTGTTAAATCTCACGGATAGAGCAGTCCAAAGTCCAGGGTCAGGCTCCGTTTCTCCTCCTGCGGCAAAGCATCTGCTCAGGCTTGGGAGCTGCTCTTTCTTGGCCCATGACAGCAGCACTTCTTTAGGGTTAGTTGTGGTTTTTTTAGGAAATTCAGGCTCTTTCTGTGAGAAGACTGGAAAGAAAGTCACAAGTGTTGTTGCTTGATTGCCCCGGGTGCAGTCAGAGTTTCTGGGAACAGGGAGTGGGAACAGGATGGGCTCAGTGCTCCCCAGATCAGCCTCTTTAAAGAGGCAGAAAACAAATTATGTGCTTTTAAAAAGCCCCAAGTTTTGGAGGAAGCACCAGGTTACCTTCATTTAAGAGCATTTTACTAAATCAAGTGTATTCTAATCACCAGCAAAAAAAATCTCATCTTTCTCTGAAAGACCCTTTGGGAAAACCATCCCTCTTTAGTAGGATTTTATCCATCCTCCTGTACTTTTCCCAGGCAATGGTGATGAACTCATCTGTCTCCTCATGCTGTAAATTATGATGGGCCACTGTAGATAAGGGTTTGTGCTAAGCATTAAAAACAGTCACCTGGAAACAAATGAAAGCATGAGTAATAACCACATGCAAATTTATCCCCCATTTATAACTTGCTAGTAAATGCTGACATTTGGAGAGAGGGGATGCGGTACAGAAGGAGGATGTTGGGTTTTGCAATTACAGTCCCAATCCATTCTCAAAAGATTAAAGTTTTACACAGTGGTTGTTCTCGGGAAATTTGCTGAATCCTAATATTTAAGATGAAAGCATAATGAAGGATGATTTTTTTTTTTTTTTTTTAAAGAGTTGTCTGATAGGCTTGATTTGCCAGTTCCCACTGAAGCAAAACTTTCCTCTGACTTCAATTATCAGTAAATTGTGTTGACCTCAATAAGGGTTTTTGCAGAACTGGACCCGTAGCATGAATAGGCTGTTCTGTGCAGAAAAGAGACTGCATGAAAATGGCATCTTCTTACTCATCAGTTCTGCCTCCCGAGGGCACACGAGCTGCCGTGTCTGGCTTTAATGACAGAAATGAGGTTTTGCTGCTCTTTCCTCCTGTGAGACCTCCAGAGCTGGTGGAACCGGGCCAGGAGTTGGTGCAACAGTGGCAGAATTTGGGTGAGAACAGCTGTGTCCCCTTGGTCCTCCACACCCAGAGGGGTGTGAGCCCCCAGGTTGCACCCCAAAAAGGTGTGAGCCCCAAGGCTGTCCCCCAAAAAGGCGTGACAAGACTCAAACCCCTGTCAGCCTTCACGACAATGAATCAACCATCATTTTCCCACTGGGCTACTCCAGACCGGGAGCTTTAAACGCTCTCTGTTTGACATCCTCCTGATTTATTGCATTTGTAAAGGTGACCTTAAATATTTTAATGGTAATAATTCTTTCAAGGGCTTAAATCAGTAAATGTGCTGTGTTCATATTTTGGCATTATATACTGTAGGCAATTTAATCCATATAAGCAGTTTCAGTGATATTAACACTGTAGGCAAACTGATACTAAAGTTTAAATGTCAGAGAGAGTTTCCATATTACATCTAGTGCAAACAAAGCATTTTTTCTCCAAGTACTGAGGCATAAAATACCAGGAGATAGTGAAGACAGAGAGTGCCAATGAATCTGAAATAAATAGGAGGTGAAATTTATAGTATTTTCAAATATGTGCCCTATCCAAGGACTGCTGCAGCTACACAGATCTATAAAATTAGAGATAAGAGAAAAACCTTGTAGCACTTCACAATAAATGCACCTCCACCAGGGTATCTATCTGGATTTCTGTAACTCCTTGGAGATTTACTATTTCACCTTGGATTTATTTCCCACTGTGCATAGCATGGGTGGTATTTCACATTTCCTCCATTGCCCCACTTGTTATGCAGTGACAGGTCCCAGCTGTAATCACTGGGCAGGGATGAGGCACCATGAGCCCACCCCTTGTAGGAGGGTGCAAACAGATATGGGCTGGGATGATCCCACCAATATTTACCCAGCGGTGCTACAGGAGCTTGGGATCAGGCAGGTTTCCATCCTGTGGCCCCCAGGCTCTGGGTGCCTTCTCACACTCAATGGGCAGCCAAGACTTTAACTTATTGGGGGGAAAAAAGCAAGGATTGGGTAAAAAGAGGTGCCTTCCATGGTTTCCAGCTTGTGGTGAGGTGCTGGGTGCTGCCCATGGTGGGATAAATGATGCCTGTGGCTCTCCAGAGCCATCAGCCCTGGGAAGGTGCATCTGAGCCAGCCAAGCACCGGCTCATAAAACCTGTGACAAATGGTCAAAAGGTTTATTGGCCATGTACTGCTGTGCATGACCCCATAAACCAGCAAGGATGTGTGGAAACACGGGCTGTTTGTTAGGGTGTTTGCTTGTTAAATAACCTGACCTGCTCTGAAATCTCCTGCTGGCATCACTGGGCTGAGAAAAGGGGGCAACTCAGTAAAAATAAGTAAAGCAACCCATGAATGATGTGTAGGAGGTCACAGGAGGAAGAAGCACAAGTGCTGTCATGAAGGATGAGAGTGGAAGGGAATAACCACCAAGAAATAACAATCATGAGCTAATCATGCTCTTTTTTTTCCTAAGCATTCTTATCCTTGATTTAATCCCTCTGAAGGTCTGGCACAGCTTTGGTGACCATGACTCCTGGGACTGTTCATCACTATCAGTTAGGTGACAGGACTGGGCTTGGCAGTGCCTCTTTACCTCAAGGAATTTTGAAGGTGCTTCAGGCAACTTTAGGCAATTGGATATAAGGGAGAAAATCCTGCTCCTGTTGGGATGGTGAAAAAGGTCCTCAGCCTCCATCCTTCCCTTTCCAGCTAAGCCCTGCCTGACCTTGATGAGATGTCCCAGACCACAAACAAAAAGAGCTCCAGGCCCCATGGGAGGAAGGGACAGCCTCTGCTGTGAGAAGTTTCTTTCACTATTCAGAAAACTCAAACACAAATAACACCTTCCCAGCTGTGTCATTGCAGCAAGGTGAACTTTTAGTGCTCCAGGCTGAAGGATTCCTCTGGAACAGCACTTCTTCCATCAGGAGCCCCTGGCAGCATGATGTGACCATCACCTTTTCTGACCACAGCTCCTGGGTGAACAAGTGACCCAATGCACGATTTGCAAACTCCAGAACCTGCTAAAGTGAGGAGAAAATGAATGTGCTCAAGATCTCATTGCAAATTTCAGTCTTCTGCTGAAACACTGCCAAGATCTTTAATTCATATTCACATCCCTAATCAATATTTCAGGAAAATCAAAACGTAAAGCTCAACCTGTATAATCGTGGTTCTGCCTTCATCCTGATTGCACTTAATTTCATCAGGGTCACACTGAAGAGCTCAGGCTTGTTTAATTCTAAACTCCAATGACAGTCAGAGGAACCCAATTTTAGTTGTGGCTCTGTAAGAATTTTTTATTCAAAGGCAATTAAATGGCTTTCTTTGGCCTCCTTAAATTGACAAACTGTAAATAAGGGTTGTTTCTCCATAGGAAATGATACCAACATATTTAAAACATATATAGAATGACTTGTAATAACTGCTACTACCTCAATAGACAATAAGCCAGTAAATTAAAGTAACAGCACATAAAATGATGAATTCTGGTAGTCTTAAGGTGATATAAAATAATTGGAGACTTCACTGCTATTTCCATTTTTAATGGGGTTCTGTGGCAGTACGTTCTGGCAGCAGGGCTGGAAAGGTAAATTAATCTTTATGCATCATCATCGAGCAGTGTAAACACGGCCAAACTTAATTAGGACATAATAGATTGTTAAATGTCTGCCCCTCAGAGGTGAGATTGCTCTGGCAAGTGATTACAGACTCTCAGGCAAGGTCTTCTTTAAAAGACTGGTTGTAGCTCTTCCATGCCTCTGAAAACAGACCCCATGGAAAAGCCCTGCCAGAGAGGCAGCTTTCCATGGTCCAAGGGCCAAGCACAAATCTGCAGTGAAATATTAATGCAATGAGGTTGTACTGGCCTGAGGTTGTTCTGCTTTGGCAGGAAAAACTCTTGGTTTACTGCAAAAATAGCAACGGGAGTCATTGAAATCTCCACCTGGATGGAAGTGCTGGCCCTTCCCAGCTCATCTTCCCACAGCCATGGGCACCCCGTCCTGCTGGGCTGGGCAGCCATGGAGAGGGGGAACTGGGCTGAGGCAGGTGTATAAAAACAGCAAAGATCTCACTTGGCATTCTGTCTTTTAGACATTATTGCACATTAAGTGGAGAAATGCAATACAGTCTATTTTTCACTTCTATTTCTGATACTGGCGTTTGTCATTAGCAGATCCATTCCTGTGTGATTTTCTGAGCCTGTCGTACTGTGACCTCTCTTTCCATGGTAGCAGTTGAACTTACACTTTTATATATAAGTATATATTTATACTTTACTACACATGCTCTTGCTTCTTAAATGGACTAAGTTCACTAATTGAACACAAGGTGATAATTTCTGGTTTAAAAGTAGCTGCAAAATGTAGTTGGGAAAACTCAAAGCTTTTTGTGAGAAATACTGGCAAACTAAATCTGAAAAGAAAGTACATTTTATTGAACAGTTTCAGTCTGGATTCAATGTCCGTACAGTGTGGACAGCAGAAAATTCAGGCAAGAAAATATATTGTATTCTCAGGGGAATTTTAGTTGTGTCTGCTTTAAAACTCATTTTGTAGTATGGGTTTGGTGTATCAAGGCACGACACACAGTGGCACGAACTGGCCAGATGTGGAGATCTTTTTCACACTGTCAAATACCAAAAGGTGTCTTAATAACTGGAAATCAAACTGCAGCATCATCTTGAATGCCTTGATTACTCCAAGGCTCCTTTTGTAGTTCAACATTTTTGATTTTATTTCCTGCTAATTGTGTTAAGAGTTTTCTGCTGCTCGATTGCCTCAGGAATTAGG
Organism: Vidua chalybeata; assembly: GCF_026979565.1. Classification (NCBI taxonomy): domain Eukaryota; kingdom Metazoa; phylum Chordata; class Aves; order Passeriformes; family Viduidae; genus Vidua; species Vidua chalybeata. The sequence continues at coordinate 15,181,610 of NC_071543.1, read as the reverse complement.
AGATGGTTTTGAGAGCAGGGGAAGGACTCCCCTGCCAGCACAACTCTTCAGGGCAGAAAACATTTCTCATTATGGAAATTATCGTAGATATTGTATGAAAAGGGGAAAAAACCAATTTCAGAGCTGTAGGAAAGGTCTGCTGCAGACCACCACACTGGACTCATCTTGTTAATCAGGATAAAAACAGCAGAGAAGACAAAATTTTTGAGTTCCCAGCTTTATTTGATCACTACCATCTTTGCAGAGGGGTTTTATGTACTTTAATTTCTATTTTAAGTCTTTAGTTCACTTTTTAATTCCCTCTTTGCTAATTTAATATGTTTTGTTCTTTGTTTGCACCACCTAAAACTAAACCAGCTTAATCCACATATATCTCAGAGTCAGACTCCACCCTGCATTTGCTTTTGCATTTCCACTCTTTGGTAATAGCTTTTACAAGAAGACCAGTTAAAATTCTTAATTTTGTCTAATTCCTCTAAATGCACAATGATTCTTCAACTGGAAAGGAAAGAGAGTAGCTCAGAATGATCCATATGTTGAAGTACTGTATTTTCATCATTTAAATGATAAACTTCCCATCAAATATCCACAAATGTACATTCATGACTCCCATCCAATGATCCATTGGCCAGAGGCACATACATTGTTTTAATTTATTTTGGAGTAAAGGTGCTTTCCTGCCGAGTTTGGATAAGCTTGCTATGCACCAAACAGATGTTCAATAAAAGAGACTTTACTGAATATGACAGAGAAACTCAGGGAAAGAGGATGAAGGAAGGAAAATTACAGGATGTATGGATTCCTGGTTCATCAAACAAGAGGCCACGCTTTTAATCGGGGCCTTTTATGGATGGAGCAGTAATGAAACAGAAAGGCCGGAGATGACTTGGAAGAAGGTGACACCAGTGTGTTGCTCGTGGTGGAATTAACTTCGGCAAACCCACTGCAAGAGCACACAAATTCTCCCCATCCTCTGGTGGGTTCAGTTCTTCCCATCATGGGAAAAACACCTGCAAAAGTTCAGTTGCAGGATCTGGGAGAATTACAAGGTCTGGAGGTGGGCACGTGAGGGTTCCTTCCCACCATGCGAAACACCCAATTTTGCTCTCGGAAGAGAAAAGTGATTCTTAAACCACCCAAGCCTTACATCTATTCAGGCTTTTCCTATTTGGAGAAAGGTGCTGTTTAAGGAGGAGTTGAGGAGCACAAAGCCAGCCTGATTCATCTTGAGCTCAAAGAGGGAATGCTGCCTTTGAGATAAAGATGGCTCTGCTTTGAAAGGTTTCTCCTTTGTTCGGGGATGTCCACCCACCGTGTGGGACAGCTCCTCCTGAGAGACACACACCAGGAGAAAAGCACCTCCCCTGCCTGCTCCCAGGGAGCTTAATCTCCACTTTTTGGATGTCTCCAACAAAGAGAGAGCTCGTGCCTGACCTTCTCCAGCCCCGCCCTTCCTTCGAGCCCAGCGGGGATGGGCATCCATCTTGTGACAGAGAATTGACTCCACAATGCAGTTTTTAAATCTGGAAAATTTTAACAGCACACTCAAAACTTTCTTATTCACAAGATGTGAATTTGTGTTGATTTGCCAAGGAAGAGGTATCGACATTTTCCACCCAGCAATCTGCTATGCTTGTCCAGGGGCAGTTCATAACCAGCTTTCCTCATTCTACTTTTCACTATGGATGTGTCAACGTGGTGAAAACTTGAAGTATTTAAATATTTTTGTGGGCGTTTTGGTAAAATCTGATGGTATAGAAGGTGGAACAGCTTCTGCAGGTGCAGCTCTTCCATCAGTGCTCTCCATCCAGATTATTTGATGTTTGCAAAATCAGTCCTAACAGTAGTGGAAATGCCTTGGAATGTGGTGTAGGACAATCAACAAGCGACCTGATTTGGCTGCTGAGGCTTTCTCTTGGTGTAATGGAATGGAGAGAAAAGGTAAGAAGGGGTTTCTGGAAAAGAGACCTTTATAATTGAATTTCAAAAACTTTCATTCAGGAAATTCTCAGCTTGGCTTAACTCTCCTACATTGACTTCTTTAGAAGGAACTTCCTTTCTACAACCTACAAAATCTGTATTTTTTGTCAAGACATAATAAAAGTGAGTAGGATACATGGGGAAAGACAGCAAAAATTCATGGCAAAAGAGGATCTGAAGGGAATAAAGGTCTAAGTGGTAATTGGCATCAGACCTAGCTATTCTTTTTTTGAGATTCTGACCTGGATATTTACCAAGCTCTTCCTGGGCAGAACTTGCTGGTTAGCAGCAAGCTGAGATGAGAAATTAACTCAGCTGCAGGACTATGATGGGGTTCTCCAAAATACACATTGAGATTTGTGAATTTGCCACGGGGAAGCAACGCTGTCCCTTTAATAATAAATTTCTGTATAATTTATTATTAAAGACACCAGCCATTCAGAACTAAGGGTCAATAAACAGGACTTTGCAACATGAAGTAGGATCCTGTGTAGCTTTTCTGAGCCATTACTACGTCTGAGTACCTACAACAAGAAGCACCAAGTCTCCACTGCTGCTGACGAATTTACACATGATGCTGAAGTTTCAAAACACTGAAGCCTGGGCAATATTCTTCACAAGATGGATTGGCATTTTTAATAATTCCCAGATCCCAAACACATATGAAATGAGCCCTTGATGAGAAAGGTCTGATTACAAATAACCTGCAGAGAGATGAAAGTTTGTTTTTAATATCTGCCTTTGACTTTCAAGAGGCTTCAAAAGAAGGCAAAGACTAGAAAACAGTTTGATTTAATACTGTTAGATGTGTGAAATAAAATGCTGGACAATAAGAGATGTAAAACAAGCAACAAGTGCAAATGACTTAAATCAAATTAAAGAGCTAATTGAAAATAATGGAATTAAACCCTTTTTTAGTTGTTTTTATTCATCTGGTTTTCAGCACTGTTTGCAACAACATTTTTTTTTTATCTTCTTTACTTTGAAGAACAAACTTTCTCTGCCATGAAAGACAATGATTTTAATCAGGCTCTGAAATGTCATTCTCTGGGGATGTGGCTGTTAAATGCCAGCGAGGAAGAGAAGCGCCATCAACACAAACCAGCAGGGCAGCCACGGAGCGAAGCGGCCTCGGCGTGTGGGGCTCTGATACAACATCCGATACCGAGATCCTTCAGCTCCCACCACAGTGATCCTCACCAACACCACCTTGCTTTCATTCTCTCTATACCTGAAGGAATTCTATTTTTGTAGCATAGACACTCAGACCTCCAACTGAGCACATCTCGGACTCCAGCGAGCAGCCACGAGGTATCTGCTGGTACAGCTCTGCTTTCAGAACAGATCACCCAACGTGGAGTGAATGGTTCTGGTTTTTTTTGTTGGTTCTTTTTAAGCATCTGAAGGGAAATGGGGTTTACATGAGGGAATTTGGGTGGGTTTTAATTCATTAAAGCAAAGGAGTGACCCCTCTGCAGTGGGGTTGGTGTGACTGCAAAGCTGCCTGTGCTGCTCCTGGTTCTCCCGGGAGAGGAGGTGTCCCAGCAGGAGCACGCCTGTCCTTCTGGCTCCTCACTGCCCCACTTCTCTTACCCTGCCTTGCACTGCCAGGTTGACTTCTCCTTGCTCTCCTCTGCCCACTCCCAAGCCCCCTCCTCATCCTCCAGCTGGGTTTGAGCTCCAGGGCAGGGATGGCTCAGCAAAGGTGCATTTGCCCAAAGGGCCTGAAGCTTTCAGTGCTTAGAAAAATCCCACTGAGCAGAATCGAGGATTTTAAGGGTCTTATTGAACTTGAATGATGATTCTGTGATTGCAGAGCACATCTGCAGGGGCTTGTTACCCACAGACCTCGAATGAGGCTTGGCTTTGCAGAGCAAAATTAAACCTGTTATAAGCATTTTGTACAGAAAATTCCCCCATAAAACCCGGTCATCAGGGTTCAGAAAGTTTCTTTCTTTTTTTTTTTTTGACTGCAGGCTCACAGAAATAACTTCCCTGTGGAGTTCAGAGGTGGGCAGCACAGCAGGCTCAGCTACTCCTTGGCTTTAGAGGTTATTTTTGCTTTACCCTGTCCTGCACAGGAGCAAACCATGCTTGGAGCAACCTGGTCCAGTGGAATGTGTCCCTGAATGATATTTTAGTTCCTTCCAACACAACCCACTCTAGGATTCTGTGATTAACTTTTCTGCCTTTCTCATGGGCAGCTTAATTTTAAGTCTTGCAGAAGAACAAGGGGAAAACCAACTGAGACAACATGAGGACAATTCCCCTGCATCTGGAAATGTTTTTTTTTTTTTTAATGAAATTATTTCCCCTGTGTACTGCTACACTGCCTCTTCATTAGAGGGACAGGAGAAGTGTGTGCTTGCTCAGTGCTAAGCTCTCATGGTATGCAGGGATTGCATAGAAAAAAATCATTCCTGGTGCTAAAAACCAACATGACACTGCTCCTTAAGTTTAGTGAAATATCCAATCAGTCTCAGTGGGTTTTTCAGGAAAAGGAATAAATAAAATAACAGGAAGAAAAAAAAAAAAAGTGGGAAATAAAGAAGAGAGAAAACCCACCAACCCTGGTGTGTTCCCATAATAAAGGGTCTAAAAATGCCCCACTCATTGATGCAAAATTACACTTATTGTTTATCCTCCTTCTACTTCACACAGCTTTATACAATACACACCACGAAAAATACAAGCAAACAACCGACACATTAGTTAAGAGACCTTCCATTTTACTTTGGCAGTTCATGATAATGGAATTTAATTGTGGAAAAAGCTGAATAATTTTAGCTGAATGTCATTTGGTTCATTCAAACTGGGAATCAGGGACATTTTTAACAAAGGTTTTCAAACTTCTTTTGAAATCAGGAAGCTGCTGTGCACAGATAAGGGGAGAGGTTTGAGGATTCTCTATCAGAAATTTCAAGGTTTTTTCCATCTGCTTTTTCACATTAACTGGTAATTATCCAGAAAGGCACATAATAGTGCAGAAATGACAGAAGCTGACAAAGGTTTTCCTAAGATATGTAAATTGTCAGTGATAGGCAAGGTGCAACAGAAAGGCTTTCTACAGCACAATTATTTATGCCAGTTTCATTTGCTTTTAGGTAGCACTGATGGTTCTACCCCACTGCTGCCTTTATCACAGGCACTGCACATTCCCTCACCACCAGCACACAGGGAAGGTGGCAAAAACTGAGCTTGGAGCTTGGTGGTCTCCTCCAATGCCTCTATTTCCTATTAAATACGTGCACAAGGGGCTGCGTGTGGAGATATTTCTGAGGTGGTTATTACCTTCCCCTTCATTCCTCACTCTGCAGAAATAAATCAAGAATGTGATCCTTCCCAGTGAAACAGCTCCCACATGGTAGTGGTCTCAGAGCCCACCTTCCTCACAGCAGCTGTTTGAGGGAGGAGGTGTTGGAAGGGACACTCAGCTGATTGTCTCTGAGGTTCATTAGCACTCTCTGCTAATTGCCCAATTCCAGCAGACAGATGAACCCCTTAGAGCTGCTCAGATAAAGCCCCTTCCTCCAGCTCTCTCTGTGCAGGGCTTCTCTTGATGGGGTTGGAAATGTGGGTGGTGGGACCACCACTCCATTTGCCTTTGAAAGTTCATTCTGGGAATGTAGAATTGAGGAATATTTTGAGCTGGAGGGGACCTTTTGAAGGACATCCAGTCCAGCCCCCTCAGTGAGCAGGGAAGGCTGATTTGGGTACCCTTAGGTTCTACTCCTCAAGGGAAGAAAGATCCCCTCTCCCTAAATTGTCCCCTCAGTCTCAGGAATTATTACCCATGGCATTGCCAACATGCCATCCCCTTGACCTGTCCCAGCAGGCCACCAGGCTGGGCTCCAGCTCTTGATCAGGGTTTTACAAGGATATTTTAAGTCTCTGTTGTGCAGACAGAAACATTGGGTTTTGATAAATACCCCTTTGCCAAAGGAGAATTTGGGCTGGGGTTCTGAGTCCTTTTGGGAACTTAATTCTTATTTAAGTAGAGAGTAAGGGGCTGTGCTGGGAGAAATTCTGCCTGACCACCCCCTCATCCAGCTCATAGCAGAATTACAGGTTCTAATTCACCTTTCCTAGGAATAGGACTTCCCATGTAACTTCACATGTACCAAGAGGTTATAGGATCTTTAATGGATGGGAGGACTTCACCTGCAGTACTGGCACCAGAGGTGTTATGGTGGGATAATCACATCCCATCAGCACCTGAAGTGATGTTAAAGTACCCTGATGGGAGGAGTTTCCATGTGTTTGTGGAGGTGGAATTAATTTCCTTTATGGTAATAGTCCCTGAAGTTAATGGGTGCTGAGAGAAAGGAAACAAGATGCACACAACAGATTTGTATTTTAAAAAAACCAACAAGATTGCATTTGAAAGTCAATAGGCTTTGCTATTAACTCTAAGGACCTTTTCTCCTATCTGGTACTTTGTTTTCCCAAATCAGGGAGGTCAAACTCGAGTGAAAGGCTTTGGGAGGGATGGAGAGGGAGGATTTCAGCCACCAGAGCCTTTGGGCTGCAGCTGGTGCCCGAGGAGTGTCTGTCTCTGCAGGAACCAGCCTGGGGTTGCTTGTTTAACTTATTTGGTTTGATTTTTTTAAAGACAGATTTTCTTCCAGGGGCTTTTATGCCGGAAAGATTCAACAAAAACTTCCGAGAGCTTCTTGGTCAGTGCTGGACCCCACCAGGATGTGCTGTCTCTGGGGGTTTGGAAACATCCCAGCTGATTTTTGGGGGTTGCAGCCCCAAAATAGCTCATGTGCTCATGTCCCCTTTTGTCCCCATTCCTGTTAATTCCCAGGACTCCTTCCTTTCCCTGGGCAGCCCCTGGTAGTGCTGGAGGGGCAAAACCAGCAGCTCCAGCTGCTGACACTGGGCTGTAGCTCCACTGAATGCTGCGAAAGCAGAAAACAGCATCAAACATGCCGGGGTTTAAGCAGAAGTCTGTAAATTATTAATTGCAAAAGGAAACCCCAGCTCATGCTCAGGAGAGACCCCAGGACAAGATGAGGTATGGGACCAGCTCCCAAGCCCAGCTGGAAATGGATTTTGGGAATATGCAGGTGAATTAAATGAGGTGTGTGGGCCAGCAGCATCCCGCTGATGTTCACACAGAGCATTTAGGATATTAAAAAATTGCCCAAGTGGTAATTACATCCTTAAACTTTCTGGATTTTCTTTAGTTTTACTTTTTTTTAGGTTTCTTTTTTTTTAAATAAAGTTTAAATTAGATCAAAAACCAACCAGCCTATGAAGATGGTCCCGAGTGGTTTGTGTGAGGACTTTGGAGTTGTCATGCACAGACATCAGGTGAGAGCTGGCAAAAGCACTTTGAAAAGGCACAAAGGCACTTAAGGACAGAAACCCTGAGGATGCTCAATAAACAATCACAGGAACGGTGCCTGTGCCGTGAATGTGACTTTGCCATTGTTGCACATTTCTGCTCCTGTTTGTAATGACATTTTGGCCACTGTCTAAATACACAGAAATGGCCTGAATGCATCATCTGAATTATCTGATGTTAGTTTGAGTTTCTGGTTTTTTTTTCTACAGCCTCTTGGTAGACTTTGAAAGAAGAAAAGGGAAAAAAATTAAACATATTTCAGAGTAATTGAACTGTGTTCACATTAACTTACACTAAAATTATTTTTAATTAAATGAACTTCCCCTGTTTGTAGCTGGAAGGTACTTGTGTGAGATAAAAACTCCATTCTAATAACGCTGAGACTCACCAGCACTTAATTAGCATCACAACTCAAGGCAGAGGGAGCAGGGAGGTGGGTCTGTGCTGCTGGGTGGGATTTTGGGAAGGGATGCTCAGCCCCCATCCCAGAGCCCACCCAGTGCCGCGAGGAACACCGGGAGGGGAAATCACACCTAGGATTTGACACAGTTTGTGGCAAAAGCAATTATAATTAACATTATATTAAATATTAAGTCAAGATCATAAAATGTTGATTGGTACTGATTAGCTGCATAATCCATAATTAGAAATCACTGCACCCTTCAGCAGGTACTGTAGTGCCTTGCCTGTGATTTCACTGCTAAATTAAGCGAGAGTGATTCAGCTTTTGCCCTGAGTTTTACTCCTGCATTTCATTTAGGGCAGAAGCACATCCAGGTAAAGAAAGGCACAGGATCTGTTTCCACTCAGGCTGCTCCCAAATTACCCATCCTAAGGGCAGCTCCCCTACCCCTTCCATGCCCATGGAGAAGCGATGGCCAAATTGCCCTGGACCATTCTCAGCTCTGGATGTGTCTAAAAGATGTAGGGAGAAGCTTTGGAACTGCCTGGGGAAGTGCTGGAGTCCCCATCCCTGGAGGGGTTCAAAATCCACGTGGATGTGGTTTTTGGGGACATGGGGTAGTGCTGGCCTTGGCAGTGCTGGGGACAGTTGGTCACAATGATCTTAGAGGATTTTCCCAGCCTAAATGATTCCATGACTGGATGGATTTCTGTATCCTCTGAAAATTCCTTGTGTATTTCCTCTCCCCAAAACAGGGACTGCAGAAGGTCGAGTGAGGCTGTGCCCTGCTGGCTCAAGCCAAGATGAAGCAGCATTAGGCAGCTCCAAGATAATGATTTCTTTTTGGCCCAAAAGAAACCTCAGGACACCTCAGCAAGGAGGGAGCAAAAAGAGACTCTTTATTCTGATTTGATTTTAGAAGACCAAACCCATCTGTGCTTCACTCATTAATGGGGTGGAAACAGGGACCCTGTGGGGAGATTGGTGGCTCTGGGCTGAGGAGCTGCTGCAAGAGGGTGAATTATTCGGGGTGTTATCAAGGCTTGCTGCAGCAGCCCTGCTTTCCCCTAATTTTATGGGTCCATTTATCCTGAATATCCATTTGTAATGGATAATGTCATCTCACACACTGGGAAACACTCAAGTTTTGTTGAAGTAAAGAACAAAGTCCCCTAAACCATGAGGTTTTATGTCTTTCTGCTAATTTCAGTCACTGCCTTGGCTGGAGACCCAGCTGTGATTTTCCACAGTAGAGCTGGATAAAAATACTAAAATTTGGTGGATAAAATCCTAAACCCACGGCAGCCTGGCTGCTCCTGCTGGAGCTCCAGCAGCCTCCTTGGGGCCGAGGGACCCAGGGAGGCTGCGCTGGGCACCCGCTGGCAAACCCAGGGCAGCAGAGAGAAAACACATTGTCGTAATTTCCTCTTTTCCAAAGGCACTTTGGAGTCCTAGGGAAGAAATCTTTTCATTCCTTCTGCTGTTATCTCTGGCCCTGATTAGCATTGCCTGGGAGTGGAGCTGAGGTTCTGGGCAGAGCCTCAATCAATTAAATCAATGCGGCCGTGACGCTCCAGTGATTTTCCCTAACCAAGGGTTGAGCCTAAAAGGAGGGCACAGGGAATCACAGGGAATGTGGTGCTGGGCAGGTGGGGAAAAGCAGGAAAGCTGGGCTGAAATCCCTGCTTCCCTGTGCTGGATATCATGGAATGCAGCCCTGCACTGGCTCAGGGAGGTACTTGCACTCACACACTCGTTCCCACGGCATTTTAATTATTCTCCTTATTGTGTTAATGACCATACTTTTATTTAAATTAATACATTTAAAATTTTTTATATTTATATTTATATTTTTATATATTTATATTTATTTATATTATTTATATAATGATATACAATATATAGTATATTATATTTTTATATAATATACTATATATTATATAATATATAATATAAGTTATATAATATATACTATATTATATATAGTATATATATTTTTATATGTATATATACACATATATAAAAATATATAAAAAGTATATATATACATATATTAAAATATATATATACTATATATACACAATATATAATATAGTATATGTTATATAGTATATAATATATATTATATATTATGTAAAAATATAATATAGTATATATAGTATATTATTTATATATATATATACATTTTTATTTTAAATTAATGAGATGGCATAGACTATCTCCATTTTTAAGAGCTACTTTTGGCTAGTCCAGGGAATCCTCTGCCCTGCCTGAGCTCCTTGAGCAGCCATGTACCCTAAGATCTTTGTCCCACTACAAAGCATCCAAGCCCCACTGACATTCTTGCAACAACCTGAAAACACCAGCAAGCAGCAGAAAACGCTCCCAAATTTGGTGCATTCTTTGCTGAAGCATTGAGAGTGTAGGGGCTACCTCTGGGTGAGCAGCTAAATAAATAAGTTCAAAAATTTAAGAAGATTCCCATGCCATGACTATCAAAACCAAGGTATTTCCAATAAAAATTGTAAAAAAATAAAAGCAGAATGTCCTCTCTCTGTCAGCCTTCCCGGGGCAGGAGTGCAGGAGGTGCTGGGCACAGGGTGCTGCGTTCCCAGTATAAAACTGGATTTGCATCTCCTGCCTGGGATGTACAGCAAACCCTTCCATCCAGCAGACATTTGGCTTCTGGAATACTGAAAATGTCTCTTTTTTTTTTTTGCCTGCAGAACCAATGCATTAACTCTGAGAAGGGGCAGCACAAGGAAAGCCTGGAGCTGCTGCTTGCCCTGGAGCTGGAACATCCTTTGAGCAACAGCAAAGCAAGAGAAAGCAAAAACACCCCTCTAAGATGGCTGCAAACAGAAGGTCTCTGCAGTGTCTCCTTAAACACTGAAGATATTTTCATTTAAAAATATCTACTTAAAGGCAGGTTTAATCTCGAAATGGCATTTTCCACTTAAAAAAAAAAAAAAATCACATGCACACAAAAAAACCCCACCTTCAAAAATGTCTTGAGTTATTTCTCCTTCAAAATTTTTTTTCCAATTAAATTAATTTAAACAGAGTGAAAAACGCTTTATGCCCTAAGAGCCTGAAACCTCTGGTGTCAGCTGAAACGGGCACTTGTGCTCTCAGCTTCAGCCCTCGCTGCAGGCACCTCTGCTTTGAAGCCTTTGAAGTGTTTGTGGCACAGGAAGAGTCTCTCCTCAGAGAACACCAGTTATTTTACAGATATTTAATGTGTGAAGTGTGTGTGCCTGTGTTTGGGTTCGGATAACGGGGGTTTCACAAGGCAGGTGGGAAAACAGGGACGGGATCTTGCAGAGCAAAACTGAAGGAAAAACCACCTTGAGAGCATCTCTTAAGATGCTTCCAGCCTTCATCAGCACCATCCTGAAGATGCAGATGAAATTATCTGACCTTCAGAGGGACCAAAATATTTCTTTTTAGTGCCTTTAGAATTCATTCACTCTCCCAGCACCAGGATTTCCTTTAGAGGAAAGGATGCCACCAAAAAAAGCCTGGGGACGCCAGGAGCAAGGGACTGAGGGTGCCCATCCCCACAGGGCAGCTGGTACCACCCCCCAAGTTTATTTTAGGGATGTGATGCAAAATTCTTGCAATAAATTTGATTAATGGTTGGATTTTGGAGCTAATTATTTAACTCATGTAGTGACCTTGCTTGTGATTTGAGAGGTAAAACCTCTGCCTGCATTTCAGGGGGGCTGATGCAAAATCTCCACCTCAACACTCAGCAGGACCAATTTTGAGGCGGATTTGTTTAAATTGTTACGTTTTCCTTCTTTTTTGGCGGGCAGGGATGCCCAAAGGTTGATGCCTCTGTTTCAGAACGAGCCACATTTATTCACTGTGCACTGCAATTATTCCAGCTTGTAACCGATGAGGTTTAATTAATATTAAAATCTTAAATCAGCCAGCTCAGCCAATGTTATTTGAGCACTGATGGTTTGTTGAACATCTTCTCTCATGGACTGGTATTTAAATAGGAGAAAATATTAAAAAAAAAAATCTTATATCTGAAATGGAAAAACAATTATGTTCTGTGACTTTGCAGAGTTATTTTTGAGGACATGTAACATATTTTTGCAGAGTCTCTATTCTAGGAGAGGCTCTTTCTTCTTGGTGTTTGTTGCTTCTCTTCATGTAAACACAAGGAAATATTAGGTAATGGATAGGGAAATACATAGATAAGGAATATAGAATAAGCCCTCTCTTTTTCAAACAATTGCCCTTCATGCTACTCTATTTTTAATTTTTCCAGCTTTCCTGCTGCACTCTTTGACTCAGCCAAGGCCAGGTGAGACTTTTTCCTTCTTTGCAGATCCTGAACTTTATAAATCTTCAATCTACTTTTCCACAACCAAATGTTTAGTACCTGCCAGACAATCTTTTTCCTTTGGTATTTCTTTTTTACAACTGTCCCAGTCTTTCACCCAGTGGTTCTTTTGAGTGGAACCAAGGATTCATCTGATCCAGGAGATAAGAGTATCACCTGCCCTCCTGACAATTTCCAAACTAAATGCAGCACAGAATCTTGGCTATATCTAGAAAATAGGTGAATTTTTTTTTTTAATTTAAAGAGGAGGAGAGAATACTGTAGGGGAAAAAAAAAAAAAAAAGAGATGAGAAGGAAGAAAGAAGATCAGTGAATGTCCAGCATTGATTTAGAAACAGGCTCTGCCAGGCAGGGGGAAAAGGAGCCTTTCCCAATCCATTCCATTTATGGTTATTAGTATTGATATTGTATTTCTCTTGGCTCCCAAAAGGAAAAGTGGGAAATGAATTAGGGAAAAAAATACTTTTCTGTAAATAATTTTTTTTTCCAATTCAGATGTTTTTTAGGAAACGAGGAGGGGGGAAAAATCTGCTTCTCAAATGTCAAGGACTTGAAAGACTAAAAATACATCACCGGAATAAATAAATTAACCCAGAAGACAGGACTGATGCTCTGCAGGCATCAGGGATTAAATAAATTCACTAAATTCAAAGTGGTACTGCAGATAAGAGCTCTTTGTGCCGCAGCATGTACAGCTTATTGATTCTGGGATTGAGGTGCTGTGCACTCTTGTAAAGGGGGCTCTGCCTGATATGGCTTAATCCTGCCCTAACGCACAGCCCCGCGCGCCGAGCGTGGAGCCCGCTCCCCTCTCCCCATTTATTTTAATTTGGTCTGTGCCTTCATTTGCTGCACCACATCTGTGCCTCTCCCCCCAGCACTGCCTGAGGGACAAGGGGCACTTCAGGAGGTGCTGAGCCAGCAGGATGGGGCTGCTGCAGGAGAGGGGCCGCGGGCGTCTTCCACAGGGACGGAACGCCCCAGCACTTCCCTCTCCCAGCGGGTTTTGGGGGCACTGAGGGGACAAGGGGTCCTTAGGGGAGCAGCTCCAGTGGGGATCCTGGTTCTGCACACTCACATTTTGTTAGAGGAACCACCAAGGAATGCGTCCGACCAAGGTCAAAACATGACCTGGACAGATAAGATGAATTTTTCCAGACAAAAAAAGAAAAAGTGGGAAGGTTTGTAATAAATCCCAGAGGGGCTGTTCCATACATAGCTGGAATGAAGATGGGCAAGTTCCAATTTACCTGTTTTCCATGGCAGAGGATGCTTTCACCCCCTTGGTCAGATGCTGAACTGTCAAAGTCACTTCACACTAATACAGAAGGACATTTAATTCCTCCTTTGGAAGCTCTCCTGGTGCTTCCAAGCTCAGGTTTCCTCCACAGGTTGCTCTGAAGGACGAGCAGATCTCTCCAAACACAGAACTTCATCATTTCCCAAGGAAGAGCAAATCCTCCAGGGCTCTGGAGGCGTGAGGAAGCAGCCTGGCAGGGCAGTGGTGCTCTCGGGGTGTGCTGGTCCCCTGGGCCATCTCTCCTGGGGTCAGCTGGAGCCAAGCACCAGCACCTTCCCAGCCTCGGGGCATCCCTGGCTGCTGCCTTCAGAATCACTGCAAAAAGAGCTGATCTGACCAAGGGGAAAGACTTTTACCATGAATTGTTGTCTCTTAGGTATGAGGGAAGAGCTCAGGGAAGAGCGCCATGGCATGAAAGAAGTTGCTACAGGGACTTTTGGGTGACCTCCCCAAATCCCTGTATTTCCCTCAGGTTTGGCAAATCTCCCAGTATCTTTCACCAAAATCAAGCTCTTAATCTCAAGACACCTCTCCTACGTAAGGTTGCCTCCTGAGCACGATCCACAGGGCCCATGTTTCAACACCCAGGATTCATTAATATTTCCTGCAGAGTGCTCAGTAAGTAGCAAATAAAGCAGGAAGTGTCCCAGATGTTGGAAAGAAAAAATGGAATTATTCATTGCTTACTAACATCAAATGCTAATGTGAGAAAAGCATCCTTGAAGAAATCCTTGACTAAAATTCATCAGAGTGATGTGAAATCACTGCTTTAATTATGCATTTTGAATGTATTTATTAGTCCCGGTTCTGATCTGACTTACAGATGTTTAGCAGTGATAAGGGTCTGCTGCAGTCTTTGGAATTACTCATGATTTACAATGACAAAACTTGGATCAGAATTAGGTCCTTGTCACTACTCTATAATATCCTTTCATCAAACTTCACATTCAACAGATGAAAGCGAACGTGGTTTCTGCAATTTCCAACTCTACCACTGAGCCCATGAGTTCCTTTTTTTTTAAAATTTCTCCTACAGAAGTGATGACTCTCACAGCAAATTTTGTCTGCTTGAGTTATACTTGCCATGAGAAACTTGAGAACAAAGGAATTGGAGTCTTTAATCCACCAAAATTATGTATTTGGCCTTGTGCTGGCAATAAACATGGAATTTTAATGAAAGAGTTAATTGCTTTAATTATGCAACTCTACAATCTCACTCTTTCTTATTGTTGTTACTATTAGATATATATCTAATATTGGGAGATTTTCCAAACCTGTGGGACATCCAGGGATTTGATGAGGTTACCCAAAACTCAATACCAGACAACAACTGGATGTGCTCAATACCACACATTTAAAATAAAACACCCTCTGTTCAAGAATGATTCAAAGCCATGTGGTTTATTTCCAAAGAATGATGGAATTTTAAACTATTGCTTGTTCTAGAGCTGATCCAGAAAGAGCAAGTCTCCAGGGATGCTTTACTCCCTAAGGCATGAATGCATGATTAAGCTAAATGTATTCCATAAATGCCTTGATGACATTAAACTAAATTTTTTAAAGAACAGATGGAGAAAGTTAATAAATATTTCATTCTATAATATAAAACTCACTTCTATATTCACAACTTCAGGGATCCTCATCTTCACAGATATCAATAAGTCTGATGGATTTCTTGCTGCATTCTCATTCTTCTGCCCTGGTGTCTCTTATGGGATCATCATTTCTGCATGCTTGGATTGTTTTATGGGATCAGTGAAAAGCAAGTGACTGTAAATCTTGACCTCTTCTGCTCCTAGATTGTATACTTTTATTCTTTGTGACCATAAGTGTTCATCTCCACATTGAATAGATAATTAAATGACAAAAATTATTCAAAGGGAATTTATAGTGAGAAATTATCCCTTGAAGAACTGATGTGGAACAAGCATAACCCAAGGAGAATCAGGAAGTGAAAAAACAGTTTAGAATGGCCAAATAAAACACTAAAATCTCTGTGTATTTGGGAATGTCATGAAACACCCATTCACTGGGGAAGAAACCATGATTTTTACCTGCACATCCCAATTCTATTCAAACAAAATTTCTATTAAGGGAAAACAGTGTGGATATTGCTTAAGCACTGTAGCCCAAGCCTGTTATTCATATGAAAGAACTAATCTTTACATGGGGGAATTACAATTCCTCACTCTGTGTATGCCATGAATCTTGTAAAAGAATAATTAGAACTTGCTCCGAAAGGAAAGCAACGCCAGACTTGAATAATATTTTAGGAAGAGCATTAACAAACATTTTTACACTGCCAACAATCTTCAGTGCTTCCTAGCAGAGATTTACATTCCATTATTAATTAACTGCACTGAGTCAATAGTGTGACATAAAGCTGGGGAGATGTGAGTTGAGCACAAACTCTGACATCCACAAGAACGGCGCGTTTTGAGAAGTTTGATTTAAAATTTATGCAAATGAGCTCGGCAAACAAGGACCCAACAAACTACTTCAAAGCACCACGCTCCAGCCCAAAAAACACAACAAGATCAAATCTTTGTCATTTCTCAAGTGTCTTTACAAACCTCTGCATACTCAGGACAAATTATTTCACCTCCAGTAGCCGGATAGTTTGGTGGAGAATGAGGAGGTGATTGCTCTTTGTAGGGTCACTGCCACATCAGCCTGGATGACTAGAAGAATTTAAATATATATTTATATTTAAATGTTATATAATTTGTATTTTTGGATCTGACTCTTGTAAGGTGTCCATAGAATACAACAAGATCCCAGCTGAGCTGCCTGACAGGGCTGATCAAAACAAAGCCAAAAAAACTAGCAGTGCTATTGTCCCCACTCCCGTTCCTCCAGCTCCCACCATCATTCAGTTTTTGGGCTGAGAAACTTCCTTAAGCTGTGTCCAGGGAAAATATTCAATTCAGAGCAATGACAAAAATTATTCAAAACAAATTTATAGTGAGAAATTGCCACTTGAAGAACTGATGGGGCACTGGCACAGCCTAAGGTGATATCACAATATCATGCTATTGTCCCCCCTCCTTTTCCCTCATCCAGGATCACCTGTCAGTTTTTGGGTTGGAAATTCCCACAAAACTGCACCCAGGGAAAATATTAAATGCACAGTAAAGCATTGCTGTAAAGAAATACTAATTAATTCATGTTATGTTTCAAGCCACAGAAATTGGTTTATTCCCTTATTGAAAGTTAGGTTAAGTCCAGGTACATTTGTATCTTCAGAAACAGGGCTTTTAAGGAAGAAAAGAGTTTCTCATGTTTCCCGACATCCCATTAAAATGGTTGTCCTTTGACGTCAATTAGAGCCAGCTAAGAAAAAAAAATCATCCTTAATTGCTTTTTAGAAATAGACATTATTGCTTGCACCATCGCAGCCAGATTCGATTTCCTTTTACAAGAAACCAGGATGCTGGGAATGCTGTAAAACTCCAGCTCTGCTGAATATGGATGTGGAGCTCTGCTGACAGAGAGCTGCTTTCCCTTGGGCTGCGGAAAAAAAAACTGGTGCAAACCCCACCAACGTGCTGAAACATCTCCAAAGTGGAAAAAGGCTGGAGCTGGATGTTCAGCTGGGGCTGGTTTGGGATGGACACTGGCCGGAGCCAGGCTGGGAGAGCTGGGGGTGTTTACCTGGAGAAGAGAAAGCTCCAGGGAAACCTTCCAGTGCCTAAAGGGGCTCCAGGAGAGCTGGAGAGGGACTTGGGACAAGGGATGGAGGGACAGGACACAGGGAATGGCTCCCACTGGCAGAGGGCAGGGATGGATGGGATATTGGGAAGGAATTCCTGGCTGTGAGGGTGGGGAGGCCCTGGCACAGGCTGCCCAGAGAAGCTGTGGCTGCCCCATCCCTGGAAGTGTCCAAAGCCAGGTTGGGTGGGGCTTGGAGCAACGTGGGATAGGAGAAGGTGTCCCTGTCCATGGCAGGGGGTGGAACAGGATGGGTTTTAAGGTCCCTTCCAACCCAAACCATCCTGGGATTCTGTGGATGCTCAGTGCTCCACCCCTGCCTCCCCATGAGACTGAGTGTAACCTATCCCGACAATTAGAGCTACAAAAATGATCAAGCCCTCAAAACTTGGGTGTGTTTCTTTACAAGGAGCATCACCAATTTTCTCAAAGCCTTTTCCACATTTGTCTTACTGCAGGGAATCCATAATGTCTCTGCCCACCAGGAAGAAGAGGAGTCCAGAGAGTAACACCAGGGGCACGCCGGCGGCGGCGAACATGAAGGACCACCCGTAGTAGACGTGCACGGGGACATCATCCAGGCACCTCTCGCTCCTCTCCAGGAGGATGTACTTCTGAAAGTCAGCTGCAAACTCCTTCCACATCACAAAGAGAAACACGAGCAGGAGAAACAAACCTCCTGGGAAGAGAGACAAAATGAGTTATTGCCTGTGCAGGAAGTACAGGAACAAAGGTGAGAAAAGATCACAACAGCTTCTCATCGGTGCTCTGCATCAAAGCTTCGTGTGGCAGAATTGTTGCTCCTGACGTTGCTCTGCAGATTCCTGTGGAAGATGAGGCCACTGGCAATGGGAGAGCCCCACACCAGTGACCAGTCCCTGCCCTCTGACACCTCGTGCTTGGACCACCAGCACTTCTGCACTCCTGCTTCGGCAGGAGAGACCACGGAGAAACCACCAGAGCAGGGCTGATGTTCCCAGCAGGGACCTGCCTTCCTCTCTCAAAGGTGGGATGTTTCACCTTTTTCACTTTTAATTTCTCAGAGATGAATGAGGAGGCACCAAAACTTACTTCTTCCGTTTTTTTTGTATCTACCCTTGCAAGCAGTGTCATAGCCAACCCCCACCAGGAACACAAAGATGCCATGATAAATCCTGGTGCTGATGGAGAAATTCTGGCACTGCCACCCCCCGAGCCAGCAGAGCCTGCAGGGCCAGCACATTATGGGGTGGGAAAGGCACACAGCCATGAGATATTCATCTTAGATGGGCTACTAAATACCAGAATAATAACAAGAATTATTACAGCAGCTAATGCCATGAAGCTGGAAGCAGATGACAAAAATTAGAGTGGCCCAAATCTCATTTACTGTGTATCTTTAAAAATATATATATTTCTGTGGTGCATTTTAAACTCAACATCTATTAAAGCTGAATAGTGATGGTGTGATGACAGGTCTGAAAGCAGTTCAGAAATATCTGATCTTGCTACTTCACAGGTAGAAGCTGCTATTTTTAAATGGTGCTGTATAACATATAGATATACACACAGACACACATATGAAAGAAATATATCACAGCTTATATTATTTTTATGGTTGAAGTGAACTGCTTGAAATTAATTTAGTTGACAAGTTACTACACAGTTCTGTGGATGTGTTGTGGCTTCTGCAAGATTTAATTTCTCCCCTTGCCATTTTTAAATCAAAGGTAGTTGTGGTGTATTTAATTATTCTTCCTGGCAGCCACTACACACCAAAATCCAGCTCTTGTGCTAAGGAAAGGAAAGGAGTAAAGACTGTCGCTGATTTATCTGCTTAGGGAGGTTACTGAATCTTCAGTCAGAGAAAACACGTCCGTGTTTTACTGTGATTCTGTTTATAAAGGCTATAAAAACATCTCAGAGCCAAAAATAAGACTCACATGAAGGTAAGAGGCTTCAAAGTCCTCACTAGGAGGGAGACAGAAGTTGCAGTTCCCCGCCCTAAGCTGTCACATTTACTAAACTGCCTCCCATGCCCTAAAAAGATGCAATCTTAACAATCAAAAATTGGTGTAGCCATACAAATATTCTTTACATCACCCCATACTGAAATTCCAGCCATTCTCCCTGACGTGGAGGAGTCCTTGTTTTTCCTGGAGAGGCAGGCAAGGAGTTAAACAGCAGCTGCTGGAGCATTTGCATGTTCATTGAGGTTTTGATACCACTTGAAATTAAGTGCACAAATAAATATTTTACACTTACTATGATAGTTGTATGCTTAAAATACCAATTATTCTCCTATAAGAAAGCGATGGTGTGTTCAAATAGTCGCATGTCCTTTACAAAATACAATGTATTGATAAGAAGGCAATTAAGTCTTTATTACTGATGTAATTTAAAATTAAATTAATTAGATAGCAACTGAACCTTGAAAAGTGCTCCTTTAAAGATCAATTTCTATTTCATTAACTTATAATACCTACCGTAAGAGACGCAAATGAAAGCGCAGCCCCGGTGGGACAGAGAACGTGGGTATGGAAATGTACTTTGGAATTTTGCTTTAAATAACCAGGAATTCTGTCTTGATTTCTCCCAGCACAATTTCTATGGCCTAAGTTTCCTTTTTTTTTTTTTGAAGTAATCAGATCAAAACCTTCCAGTTCTGTCAGAGAAGGGTGTGGGAAGTCCCAGGTGTGGGTGGCACCATCCCCAGCATCTTCAGGAGATAAGGAATGGGAATTGGTCCCTCCTCTGGCCTCAGGGGAAGCTCCAGGCCTTGGCATGGAAGGATTTATTATTAAACAGGTACTGGAGGTGATGGCATGGCCATGGCATCTAAATTAAGAATGTTTTCACACTCTGGGCAAATGACAAGGATATGTAAAGCAAGCAGCCTTCTTCCCTGGAATAATTACAGCTGAGTGATGAAGAATCCCTGGGATTTACACGATGTCCTCGGTGGGAAGAGAAAATCAGAAGGGCAGGTGGAGCCAAAGGATAGTGGGAGCTCAGGAAGGGCAGCTCACCAAAATCTGCTCAGCCAGAAATGCTTGTTTGGAGCAATCACAAAAGCACCTGAACCTGCCTAAAATTTGTCACACTTACAGTCATCAGCAGCCTCTTCATCATGAGAAAATCAGGATGCTTCACTCCTATATTACTAAAGTGTTTGGCATTTTTGTTTTAAAATGCTGTTGTATTTGGGATTTTTCATCTGTTGAACAGGTTTCACTTTACCCCCTCCTTTCTGGGGCTTTTAGTGTTGGACACAGCAGAAAGCCATCTTTGTTTCCTGCCAGCTTTGGATGTCGAGACACAGATTCCTTCCTGCTTTGGGCAGCAAAATGAAAAACTGAAAAAAATGTAATTTTCTGTCCAAAACATGACACTGGCATTGGCACCCACACCTGAGACACAGGGTGTGTATTGGGTTTGAGTAAGTGAAGACCTGATCAAACCTCATCCCCATGCTCCTCTCAGCATCCCTGTGCTTTCTCCACTGGAAAATTACCTGAGTGATCCCTTTCCTTGCCTCCTTCTCCCTCTTTGCCTCTCTTCATTAGGATGGTACTGGGAAAAATTAACTGCAAAACTCCATCTCCAGACTGATGAGGTCAATGGCATCTTCTGGGGAGGGGCTAATTGCCAGAAAATTGCAGTGGGGTATTAAATCTTTGTCTCCTTTGTGCGCTGCAGATCCGGGAGCCTGGAGCTCCATCCCCCTCTCCCAGCGGAGCTGCGTCTTCTGTGTGGGCAAATGGAAGGAGAGCTTTTCCTTTCTCTCACTTTATTTCCTTGTGACACCTTTATAGCTGCTAATTGTGGGGACAGGTGAGTGAACTCAATCTTTAACTCTTATTCTGGGGAAGCTACTGAATTTTTGTGTAATCTGCTAATTAGGAGAATAATGAACTTTGACTCGTTCTCCTCTCTCACTCGTTGCCTCTTAAGGATGTTAATAACAGCGAAATGGAGGGGTGACCTTCAGCTGCCCTTCCATAACTGTCAGCCTTCACTGCACGTGGGGAGCCTGAGACTGCCAAAGTGGAGCTGCTCCATTTGGGAAGCAGAATCTGAGCAAAAAATCCAGCACTTTAACTCACAGGAGCAGATAATCTGCCCTTTTTGTTGGTCCCACCATGGGCAGGGATGTGTCCCACCATCCCAGGTTGCTCCAAGCCCCATCCAACCTGGCCTGGAACACCTCCAGGGATGGGGCATTCACAGCCTCTTTGGGCAACCTGTGCCAGGGTGCTGCACTGCTAAGTTTGGTCTCTAAAATGCCCAAAGGAAAAGAAAACCGAGGAGCACAAGGTAGGAAAAAATGAAGGACAAAATGAAGGAAAGTTGTCTCAGCAACCCAAAGAGCTTCCAGAAGCTGCAGCACAGAGCTCGCCCAGCCCTCTTGGTGACATTGTAGTGACAATTAACCAACCTCTGACTACTGAAACAAAGGGACAATCGGGCACCAGGCAGGATCTGCCACCCCTTGGAAGCACTGAAGCTCATTCCAAGGCAGCAACTGCTGAGAGGAAAGCAGCACACTGGCTCTTGGCTCATGTATTCCAGGTGCTTTTGGGAGAAGGCTGGCAAGGAAAAGCGCTCAGAAAATGGCCTCAGCTGCAAAGGCAACACCTTTGCAAATGTCAGATTGGCTTTGGCTCTTTCCAGAGTCACCCAGTGGAGGAAATCCAGAGAAATGGCTCCAGTGCTGTGGAATGGCTCTCAGAAGCACCTCCCAGAGCAGTCCATTGGTTATTGGAGCTGGCACAGTCAGATTTGCCTCTGGAATGTACAGAAGATAAAAGGCATCTCAGGGTGAAATCCAAAGGGATCCAGCTGAGCCATAACAATCCTCACCTCACAGATGGACACACAGCCCTCCTCAGGCTGGTCATCCATAAATGTCTGGGAATGCATTTGCACCAGCAGTGTCTTTCGAGCCTTTTGTTGGGAAAAGTGACATCATTTTACGTCTCCCAAAAGTAGGGCGGTGGTGGGCAGAACAAAGCTGCTGGTGAAGGATTCCCTGCGAGGCCGGGACATCCCGCAGTCCTGGTGCTCCATCTCCCATTCCCACTGCCAGACCACACTCCCACTCTGCAGACTGCCAGCTTTTTCACACTTCCTCAAGGAGAGATCCTTTCTGCAAGGGAGGTTAATTAACACTGACCCGCAGGCCATGATTAGAAGACAAGAGGCGCTTTCTCCTGCATCATCCCTGCACATCCCGAAGGAAAGGGATGGCTGGGGACTTGAGCCTGTGTTAAATCCATTGTTCCTACTGCTTAGTGCAATTATGCAAAATATTTTTAGAAGGGATAACGAGAAAATAACCATGGAGGGATGCAACCCAAATCCATCCAGAAGCCAGGGCCAAGCAGGATCCAGAGGTCTGAGATCAGGATAAGCCCCCCTGAATAAAAGGATCAGTTGAAACACTAAGGAAACTTTGCTAAAAAACACATTGAATCCTTCTGCTATCATTTGAGTGGAAAATATAGTAGGCAGTGTCTTCCAGCTGAACTCATTCCCCTGAATGACTGTTAATAACAATGATTGCTGTTCAGATTGAAGCTGCATTAATACAAACTTCAATTTTAACGGCAGCATCTTTGTCTAATGCCAAGAGGTTTATGTGATGCATAATCAGCTCTTCCAAAAAGTGTCACATTCGAAGCCCCAGCCTTTTAATCAAGGAATAGTCAAATAACGTAGAAAAACAATGAGGAAAAAGGAAAAAAAAAGGAAGACAGTTGAGTCTTACTCGGCATCCTTTTCAGTGATATTTCTGTGACATTTCTGCCCAATGTACAGGCTGGATACACTCCTCAGGGATGTCTGCTGCCTCCTGGGAGCCTGGACTACAGATGGGAAGAGAAAGCTTCCTGCCCTGGTACAGCCCTTGGGTTATTATCCATTATGGGACCACAACAACCCCATGGAAAACTACAGGCTTGGGGCAGCATAGCTGGGAATCTGTTGGTGGAAAAGACCCAAGGGGTGCTGATGCCAGCAGCTGGACATGAACCCAGAGGTGCCCAGGTGGGCAAGAGGCCAGTGGCACTGGCTTGGGTCAGGAATGGTGTCCAGGGACCAGGGCAGTGCTGTCCCCTGTGCTGGCACTGCTGGGGCACCTCCGGTGCTGGGGGCAGCTCGGGGACCCTCATGACCAGAGGGACAGAGAGGGACTGGAGAGAGTCCAGGGAAGGGACCGGAGCTGGGAAGGGGCTGAGGGAGCTGGAAAGGGGCTCAGCCTGGAGAAAAGGAGGCTCAGGGGGGACCTTGTGGCTCTGCACAGCTCCTGACAGGAGGGGACAGCCCGGGGGTCGGGCTCTGCTCCCAGGAACAGGGACAGGAGGAGAGGGAACGGCCTCAGGCTGGGCCAGGGGAGGCTCAGGTTGGACATCAGCAGGAATTTCTTCATGGAAAGCATTGTCCATCTCTGTCACAGGCTGCCCAGGGCAGGGGTAGAATGACCATCCTTGGAGGAATTTAAAAGTTGTGTAGATGTGGCAGCTGGGGACATGGGTCAATGTCAGAACCTTTCTTGTTAAATATTTTCACTATTGTTTGCTATGAGGAAGCAGGAGCTGGTGAAGGATCCATCACATCCCAGCAGATGGAACAGGATGGGATGTAGCCCACTAATTCACTGCAATTAAGCAGTGGTTTCTCAGAGAAAGACCTGATTTCATTACAAAGTTCTTCACTTGGCACAGCTCAACTGAGCTCCAGCCTGTGGCTGCTTGAGTCATAAAAGAGCTTTTTTCTGAGTTTGAGTCACTGGTATAAATCAAGTCTTTCTAATATTGAAGCCAGTTATTCCTCTCAAATACAGAAAAGGAAAAAGCCCAAGTGATAATTCAGTGGAATCATTGGTAACAGCAGTGGGAAAAATGAATAAATGCCTATTTTTAATTCATTTTCCTGCAGTGACATCGTTTCATCTTTTCAGGTCTCCTTAAGCCAGCCCTCCCATTTTGGATCATGGGGTTTGCCTTTCATCACTCTGTGGCTTTCCAGCTCTGTCAAAGCTAACAGCAGAGGAGCAGCCCAAATGCAAAGCCTGACTTTGGGGAACTGAGCAGGGCTGATGCTGCCCAGACTTAACACACCTGCAGGCTTTACTGAAATAAAAGGGTTGCACACAGGAGCAGTAAAAACAAAGTGATTTTCAAAAATCAAAAGTCCAGCTTTGCTAGGACTAAGGACTATCTTGCTAAAGCCTGGCTGAGCAGAGAATCATGAGGAGAGAATGGTTTGGGTTGGAAGAGGACCAAAGGAGGTCTTAAAGACCATAAAGGCCACGGACAGGAACACCTTCCACTGGACCAGGATGCTCAGAGCTCCCAGGGGTTTAATTCCAGTGGGGAAGAGGGAAATAATCATTTGCTGCTCCCATCAGAGCCCCATCTCCCACGGCAGCACTTCATCCCCACCTGCCCCCATTCCAAAGCCACCCTGCCCCAGCCATGCCCCCTCACCTGAGAGCAGCAGGAATCCTCCCCCAACTTTGTAGGAGTGGGGGCTGGAGAAGGGGACCCCACACACCAGCAGGAGCCCCCCGACGAGCCCGGCGGCCACGGCCAGCAGGATGAACGCCGTCCAAAAACCTCTGTACACTGCAACAGGAGCAAAGGCAGTGAAAGGAGAGGGAAAGAGGGAAATCTCAACCTCAGAAATATTTTTCTTAATGATGCCATGTTTAACTCCTGCTTTAGCAACAGTAAAAACAACAACCTGTGACGCTGCTGTGTCAGGCAGAGCTGAGGCTCTGGCTTTGCCAGAGCACCTGGAACAGCCACGGGTTCAGGGGGAATGTCATGCCCTACAGAATGGGACTGGAATGAGGCCAAAGGGTTGGGAAGGTTTGCCAGGGAAGCACACCAAAAAAAAAAGGGTGGGAGGAAAGGACACTGCTCTTAACTGTGCTGGGGAAGGTTGGAAAAGCTTGGCAAGAAAGGAAAGAAAATAGCAAAATTTGGAGAGGTGGATTCAGACCACAGCTTTGTTCCACTTTAATTAACACTTCAGGAAGGTGCCAGGCTCCTGGTTTAAAATAAAAGCAGTGTTTGCTAGCAGGACTGCAGGGAAAACAGGAGCTCATGAGCTCCCCCATTAATGGCCTTGTTAGACTCTGGGAAAGAGAATGGGGCCAGAGAGCAGCTGTCTGTCCATCCAAGGAATTTGGGGTTTGGCTATGACTTCGTACAACCACCCCAGGCAGAGCTGAGCAAGCTTGGTCCATCACATCCCACCAGATGGGACAGGATGGGATGTAGCCCACTAATTCAAGTCTCCCAGCAGCCAAGTGCTTTGCAGACACTGCCATAAACCTTGTCCAAAGGTAGTGGTCCTCCAGCAGAGACCCTCTGATACCCTGCTCCCCATCCCCTGATTTATCTGATCCCTTGGACCACCACACCTCACCCTGCCAGAGGTTTTCCAGAAGCTCCAGCTCGACTTAAGCCGAGCACGAGCAAGTGGGTAGTGCTGAAATGATTCACACTTGAAAGAAAAATGATACAGAGAAGATGCGTTTTCCTCATTTGAAACCATTTTGTCAGGAGAGCCACTTAGGTAGAGATAAGTATCTTGAACTCTCCAAAACCACAGAATTAATTTTCATGTTTAACCTCCCGTCACCCGTTTCTCTCAGGGAGCCTAAGAGGATGCAGATAAGGCAGAATTATCTCTGGAGCAGGTAATAGCTGGAGGACCGCTCTCCTTGGACAGCCTCCTGTTTTGTCAGCCTTTGCAAATGAGGACGGGCTGGCCAGAAAGAAAAGGGTGTTAAAAGTGGCCGCTCCCCGCGAGGGCTTTGCAGGGGATTGAGGCAGGGGAGGAGCCCGGTGCTGCCCCTGCCCAAAATGTGGAGGCTGAGGCACCCCCAGGTCCCCCGAGGTGACGGGGACAGGCAGAGCCCCGGGGTGCAGCCCCCACATCCCCCGCACCTCCACAGAACCAGGAAGGACAGAAAAGAGCTGGGAGAATGCGGAGATGGTGCCGGGGCTGCGCCAGGGGAGGCTTTCACAGCCGGGGCTGACAGGCAGGGACAGATGCCCCCAGCGCCCTTTATTAGGATGGAAAAAATAGCGTGTGTGTGCTTATGGGCAGGGTCATTCAGAACCGGGGCGCTGTGCACGTCTCTCCCAAGCAGAAACAAATCCCGCTGCTTATCCCGAGTGCTCGCTGCGCATCCTGCACCAGCTCCTCCTCCTCCCTCCACAGGTCCCTCGGACCCATCGACACCACGGAGCGTTCCCCGGGGCAGGAATTCTGCACAGCCAAAGAAACGGGCTGCCCTTCCTCACATGTTCCTACTGACAATATTCTTTTTTTTTTAATTAATTTCTCATAGAAAAAAAAATAATAAAACAAAAAAAAAAAAAAAAAAAAAAAAAAAAAAAAAAAAAAAAAAAAAAGGTACTACTAAAGGCTAAGGAAAAGGTCAAGATGTTTGCTTGTGCAGAATGTCTGCCCTGCATCCCCGGAGGCAAGGCAGACTGATGCACACTATTTAAAGAAATCAATTCATTTCAAAAAAGATCATTGAATTAATTCTAACTGCTGCCACCAATTTAGCAAATTAAAATTCCTAACAGCAACTGATCCATTAAAGAACTTGGAAAATATAGAGAAACATAAATAAAAAGGGACCCAGTTGAAAGGAGGCTCTCCAACTGCATAGTGTTCATTGCTTTAAAAATAAGCCAGTCACTTATGTGGATTTTCTAACAATTTGGTCTTCAACTGATTTTCCAGGGCTTGTTTATTTTGTCTTGCAACAAACCAACACCTGAGCTACCCCAGGAAACCAGATTCTGGGACCGAGTCAGCACTCAGGCTGGGTTTGGGTGCTCTGGCTCCAGCTCCTCCCAGTGACAGAGGAGATGGGAGAGAATGGATTTATCCTGCCTTGCTCACAGGAGCAGGTGCTGAGACCCCCCGGGAGGGAGCTCAGCCCACCCCAGCACACCAGGCTGGAGCAGACAACGTGGGAGAACCTCTCAGTGTGTGCCTGGGGCAGCCAACCCAGCAGGACTGGTTTGTGAAGGAGCTTTCCAGAGGTCTTGGCTATGTGAATTTAGAACAGGAGAACCACAGCGCTGACACGCATCCCAGATCTCTGCCTGATCCCTTGGAAAAGGAGCTGCTGGGGGAGAAGGAAAGAAACTCACCTGCAGTTGTGTCATAGGAGGGATGGGGGAAAGGTCCCACAGCAATGGGCATGGGGAAGAGGTAGCCATGCATGCAGAACTTGGGGTGGGCTTGGCTGGCTGGAAAAGATGAAGAAAAAGAAGAATTAAATCCCAGTTTGATTTTATTTCCTGCAGAATCAGTTACAGTGCTGATGTAGTGATGTCCTGTTGTGCAAAACCTGCAAAACCCTCAGTGAAATCAGAAGGCTGGGGAGGAAAGAAAGATAATAAATTTTGGTTAGAGAGAAAAATAAAAATAGAAATAATAATTATGAAAGAGGGGAGATATCAGAGGATCTGAGACTGCTTCTTGCACACCTTCTCATCTTCATAACCGGAGACTTAGGTGGACAAAAATCATGAAAGATGGAACAACTGAAGTCAGTGTTGATATTCTTGTTGCTGTTTTCCTCCAGAGAAAGTGCCTGACCACCTGGAAGGGTCAAAATGCTTGGGTACCAGAACAAGGTACTTGCAAGACCTCCAGCTGGTGAGAAGGAAAAGCACAATTAGAATGGAAGTGCCCCATCAATATTAATACCACTGAGGCTTATCATGATTAACAGTAATAGAATGAATGTTAAATGAATTAATTAATGGTTGGCCACTTATTTAAATATGTTCCCCAGCTCAAAGGAGCACTTTATAATAGGTGGACATTAGTTCATGCTAAATTGACTATGGAATACCTATTGAATTAATTATTACATCCACAAGAGCAGCAAATTAATTTGCCATGATCAATCCTATTATAATAAATACCTAAAGAAGTAGCAAAAAATTTGCCAGTTATCAGAGTGACTCACTTTACTTCAGGTAAAATTATATTATGTATTTCCATATAATGTAATTCAGTAGCAAACTCCCGGTCTCAAGCCTGTCCTTTTTTATCATAAATTTCCTGTGTGAAAAACCTCCCATTGTTGAGCAGTGGCGGGAAGTATTCCTGCAAGATTTTACAGGAAACAGGTCAGGGGTTGGGGGACAGCGAAATCATTTGAAATTTTAATCACTGCAGAGTAAATTTAGTGTGGGAACCTGCATTATTTGCAGGGAAGTGCCCTCTGAGGTGATTGTGCTGTGCCACAACCTCAGGAACATCTTCCATCGAGGCCTCGGTGGGCACAGGGCCAAGGTTTTTGTGGCATTTAAAGCCTTTGCAGAATTATTTAAAATCTGGGAGGTTTTATCCCAAATCCTACTGGAGAGTTGTCGCCCCCAGCAGGGCTGGTGCCAGGCGTGTCCTGGTGTGCTCTCATTCCTTTCCTATTTCTGGTGGGAGCACCTGGTTCACTGAGCCCACCCTTCACTGCACGAGGGCCACCAGGGTGGCACCAACCAGGGTCACAGAATAAGTTTCACCCTTTCCTTCAATTTGATTTTGAAGAGTGAATGCGTTTTCCAAAAAATAAAGGATTTTGCATCCCTCTCTGTCTATTCTCAAGTGTAATTTCAACGATCTTAAAAAGTAAGAAAGGTGAGAACTTAAAATAAAATGGCTTTCCACGGTGCACCACTGGTCCTGAGCACCCAGGGACACCATGAACGTGCAGTTCCAGCATTCCCTGTGCTGAAAGCAGTGGGAGCTGGGAATGCTGAGCACCTGGAAGGCAGAAAACAGGGACAGAAGAGCGGTGCTGGGAAGGACATGGGCTCATATTTACAGAACGTTGCTGAGCACAAACATCAAGAGGTATTGGGAGGGAGGGGGAGGAAGGAAGGGCTCTCCTTGCTGGTGGAAGCCACCACTTCACATAACTTCGTAGGTGATCAATTAAACGGCCTCATGAGGTTGCAACATTTCGGTGAACAGCCCTCTGAGAGCAAAATCCAAGTCAAAAAATGAGCATAGAAAGGGCACAAAAAGAGTGAGCCAGTT
This sequence comes from Vidua chalybeata, assembly GCF_026979565.1. Taxonomy (NCBI): domain Eukaryota; kingdom Metazoa; phylum Chordata; class Aves; order Passeriformes; family Viduidae; genus Vidua; species Vidua chalybeata. Next base: position 15,152,440 of record NC_071543.1, on the reverse strand, counting down.
TTGCTTTTGACAGAAGATGAGAATGACAGAAATGAACTAAAAACTGTGCTCCTCGTCCCGGGGAGCACTCCCTGTGTTTTGTTTCCCATTGAACTGTGATGGAATGCTGTGGACACGGAGTGGTGGCGTTGTACTCACTGTACCAGAAGGTCCAGATGGTCTCGGGGTGGCCCTCGCCAAAGAACCAGCACCGCCAGAAGAAACCCTCGTGGTGGAAAGTGAGGATCTCCTTCCCGACCTCTGTTGGAGTTTCAGCCTGGGGAGGAGTGAAAGTCCTGGCTGAAACAGGGAACATCACGGTACAAAGAGTGGATGCTTTGCTTAGACAGATGTTGATTTAATTTTTTGTGGGGTTTTCATTTGGTTTTTGAGTCAGTCTTGGAGGGATCGGGGAACACGGAGGAGCTGCTGTCCTTGACTTTCTGCTGTGTCACAGCTACGAAATGTTCTGACAACAAATTGTCCCGCAGACCTGCACAAACCATTTGCCTCCTTTTCTCCTGTCTGTAAACCCCTGCTGGCCAGAGCTGGGTGAGAATTCCAGGGAGCTGGGCCTTCTGGGTGTGTTCTACTCCTCAAACACCTTTCTGAACCCCCAGACCAGACCTGTGAGCACAAGGTTTTGGTCTTTCCTGAAGGCACAATACTGCAAAGTCCAGTTGTAGAAGATTTACCGAAGAACTTATTAAAATTATCCTCAAAACCAGCTCTATCTTCCCCACACACGGTTTGGTAAAGGAGACAGGATTGTGACAAAATTAAGTGTTATGATGGATGGGGAATGTCCACAGAGGAGTGGCCCCTGTGAACCAGAGAAAGGAGATGGGACTCAAGAGGGAGGTGCTAGAGGTACTTATCCTGTCACAGGTTAACAGGTTTGGGTGGGAAGGGACCTTAAAGCCCATCCAGTGCCACCCCTGCCATGGGCAGGGACCCCTTCCACAATCCCAGGTTGCTCCAAGCCCTGTCCAGCCTGGCCTTGGGCACTTCCAGGGTTCCAGGGGCAGCCACAGCTTCTCTGGGCACCCTGTGCCAGGGCCTGACAGGGAAGAATTTCTCCCCAATATTTCTCCGGCAGTGGGAAGCCATTCCCTGTGTCCTGTCCCTCCATCCCTTGTCCCCAGTCCCTCTCCAGCTCTCCTGGAGCCCCTTTAGGCACTGGAAGGGGCTCTGAGGTCTCCCCAGAGATCTTCTGCTTCCCTCTCCTAGATGTTTTTATGTATCACATAGCAGCTTCCAGAGCTCCAACCTGATTCTCCTTTTACTTTCAGGATAAAATCCTGACTATGACAAGGGGAACATTCAGCCCTAAAACTTCCTCAGAGCTTCCTCAGCCCTGAAACTTCCTCAGCTGGTGCCTCTGACTTGGTGCATCCACAGCACATTTCACTGAGCTTGCCAGATACTCAGCCCATCCTTATCTGTAAGGGACAGGATTTGACAGTTTAAGAAAGGTAAAAACAGAGCCTGTTATCCACAACCAGTAACAGAAATAGAAATAATAGAAACAGTGTCTGGAATGGAAATAAAATAGCTCAGAGGGAAGAGTAAGAGCAGTTCCTATTTCTGCCTGGTGCTTTTGAAGTCACTGCCTCAGCGTCAGGCTCCCCAACACTTGGCCAAGAGCGTCTCTGAAATGTTCGAGATGCTTATTTGTGTCATGCAGTGCATCACCTCTGCTCTCTCCACTTTTAAAAACAACTAAAATGTGGAACAATTAACACTGTCACTTCCCAAGTGCACAAAAAGCAAGTGGCACTGTCTCTGCCATCCCCAGGCTTTACTGAGCTGCTTGAAACTAAAGACACTGTTTTCTGTTTCACTTCTCCAGGCATTTTTTCCATCATAATTTTGTTGGGGTTTTTTTTAGTTAGGAAAGTCATTTGGAACCATGACTCAAGCAAACAGTGCCCTACATTTGATTATGGGATTCTGAAAGAAACAAAAAATATTTCTTGCTGGCATCATGATGCCTACCCAGGGTGACTCACTGCACCAGGAAAAAAATCAAACCTAATTGGATTGAACTTTGAAGTAACAAAAAGTCTGCACACAACGAGGATCTTCCTGTCATTTTGTAATGGAAACCACACACTGATTGGCACAAAAACATTTTGGGGGAGTAGGTGGCTCAAAGAACTGAGCTGGTTGTTATTTCATTGAAGAGTTAGACAACAGCAGGTGCAGCAAAAATCCAACTTGAGGGATCTATAAGCGAGTGACACCAGCCCTTAGCACTAAAATATCAAGCTGTCCCTTGAAAATTACATTTCCTGCTAACTAAAATCCCATATAAATCTTACTTTGAGGGTATCCAGGCCACTGGTCGGATGGGCAGGAACCCGTCTGCTCTGCTCTGTGTCTGATGTTCACTTTAGTTTGGTGTCTGTGCTGCAGCTGTATCACTTCAGATGGAAGTGACTGCCAAGGCCCACACTTTTAAACATGAACTAGTTTTAAATGAAGAAACTACAGAGGAAGAAATCTTTTAGTGGCAAATATCAGGAGATATCTTTTGTCTTTAGAGGGAAAGGCTGTCAACAACTAAAGCTCTTACATTTTTGCCTTTCATTCTCTAATGTTCATATCTGCCAGATTACAGAGGTGCTGTCTTAATTCTTCCTAGACACAATTTACTCCAGTCAAAATGCTCAATATTATGGAAAAGCTGGGTTGGATTTTAAAGAATTTAAAGTTTTACCTCAGGCTGACGTTTTACATTACCGGGTCACTTTCACTGAGCATAAATATTATCACAGATTTCCAATTTTTAGATCTGAAATTATTTAGGTAAGTTCTTCCAAAGCACAAGATTTCAGAGCTCACCCCCCCGGTGCTCAGAGTGCTGTTCCCATGCTCGAAGACCCCGCAGGTGTCCGTGGCCAGGAGCCAATAATCCGTCCCAAAGGCGATGAGGAAGAGCAAAACCCCGGTGCCTCCGAGGATCCCGGCTGCCAGGGCGGCTGCTCCGGCCTTCATGGGGCAGCAGGGGGGAAAGCAGCACAACTGGAAACCAGAAAAGGAGGAAAACCCCCGAGTTTCCCGGGTCTCTGGAAGAGCGGGGCCAGAGGAATGCTATTTTTGGATGTGGATAACGATCTCCTGGCTGGTGTGAGTTTCACTGAGTGCTGGGGCAGGACTAATAAAAGCAGATGACCTGGCCTGAGTGAGCAGCTGTGGCATTAAGGATCATGAGAAGCAGCTACTGAGGCAGAGCAGGGAGCCATCCAAGGGGACACGTGGCTGCTGCTGCCGGAGGAGCGCAGCCAGGAGCCCTCAGGACACGGCTCTGGGTCACGAGTGCAGAATTCCCAGGGAGTTATTCCCATCCCTCCCTGCACACGCGAGCAGAGGTGGACTCAAAGGTCTTCCCCACACCGTGGGGCCCGTGGTGTCCTCAGCCAGTGTGGTGACACCTCTCACTCTGTCCCCATAAATGGGGACTTCTGGAATTTGCATCTCCTCCTTCCTCTGAGCAAAACCCTGATGCGGCTTTTACAGAAAGTAACCCCAGGGATGCAAGAAAAACATTAAAACACTGGGAGATCTTAAATATCCCGGTGCTCTTGGGAGGGTTGCAACCACCACCTTTGCACCAGGCAGGTCCACGTGGAGCTGGACAAGGAGCATCCAAGCAGGTGCACACACGGACACACCGGGGATGTCCTGCAGCTGTAAATGATGCTCTCCCTCCTACCATGGAAAAGTGGATCCATACCCCTGCCACCCCCCAGCCTGCTGTGGGAGAAGTGTCTCCAGGGAGCAAGGACATTCCTGCATGGAATTTCACTGCCATTTGCTTCCTAATGTTTTTGGCTTCTGCTGCAGCATCTGCTGTAGATCACTGCCAGGAATGGGATGCCAGACTAGGAAAATTATCATTTCTGTAGGGCAATAACTATATTCCTGTGGCATGCCAGGAGGCTGGGAGAAGAAATTTAAATTGCAGTCAAAAATCAAGCTCTGATTTTCTAACCTTAGCCTTAGTCATGATCTGCTCTAAACAAGGGGGGTGATGATGTTGACTCCCCTATCCTATGGGAATTTGTCTTGCCAAATTAATTTCCAAATCAACTTAATATTTAAAGTTACCTGTGAACATATGGGTATCTCAAAACAACTGCAAACTGGTTGGGGAACCTGGAGACAGCTGGGAAAAACTTTGACTACACTTCTTATTGAGGCATACAGTGTGATGAATGTTCTCAATCTTCTGTTGTGCTTCTATAAGCAGAGTTGTTCCTGGTTTAACCTGACCGTGAGCATATGAGGAATTCCACAGGATCCAGGATCCACTGGAATCTTCACTGACACGGGGAGAAAGGAGAGTTGGGACAGGGTGCAGACAGGGTGCAGTTTTGACCCACCATTCAGGGTTAAAACTCAGCCACAGAGCTGGGATTGTGCAGGAATAAACACACCCTGCCCATCCCACAACCCTGCCATTCCACTGGAAACACTCCCAGCTACTGCCAGGTATTTCCATGTAGGTTGTTGTGATCAACCCTCCCTAAACCTCCACTCATCCCATTCCTACACCAATTACCCTTTCTCACCTCAGCACAGTATATTTTTCCATAGTTTTGAACAGCAATAATTCACCCATCTCCCAGTCACTGGTGCTTCACTGCTGCTCTTCGTAGTGAACATAAAATGGCTGATTAAATACAAAACACAACTTACCTATCACCTAAATAATCAATTAGTGAAATTCCCATCAGCCATTTAGCTACCACACAACCCTGGCTAAAACTGTCTGCAGTGACAATGACAGTTGGTTGCCATCTCTTCTTGTGATCTCCTCCTCAAAGCTGGACATGACTGACGGGAGCTTTGGCAACGCTCAGAGGAGCTGGGTGAAAACAAGGATTTGCACACCAGGAGTGAGGATTTTTTTTTGTAGCTCACACTGCAATTACATGAAATTAAAATGCAAAGTGGGCACTTGTGTATTTTTATTTTAAAAAAAGGGATTAATGCACACTTCCACATTTCTGGGTGTGTTTTGAGCCAGCTGTATTTGGCACTGCTGTTTTTGTGCTACTGCACATCCCGAGTTAGTGCTGTTTGCCATTTGGAAGTGTCCTCTGGAATTCTGGGTCCCACTGGCACAAAACTTCTGCGTGGCTGAAGCAGAACACTGCTGGTGCCCAGCCTTGGCTCTTCACAGGATGCCTTGTGCCCAGTCAAACATCCTCCAGATTCTGAGGCTGTGGAACAGGAATTGAGTTCCCAAGGTTGAAATGTCTCTCCACACACTGAAATCCCACTCCTGACAGGTGTTTCTTTTCAAAGACATGTTGGACAGAGATTGGAGCAACCTGGTGCAGTGAAAGGTGTCCTTGCCCACGGCAGGGTTTGGAACTGGATCACCTTTAAGGTCCCTTCCAACCCAAACCATCCTGTGACTCCAGGATGATCCTGTGATTTCTTCTCACAGCCTCAAGCACGTCTTCATCACCTTCAGGATCCAAAAGATTTCTGGGCAATGAGACCATGTGGTCTCTCCCACAGCCTGTAGAAAGTGGTAATGATGATGTTTGTCCTTTGGAGCCCGTGTTGGGATCTCTGGAATGCCACACCAAAGCCAGGGGGGTGAATTAACCATGTAACACAAATACCATTTAACTCCCAAGGAAAACAGCCCTTCCTTTCTTCCCTTGCCTCTCCTGGTGCCAGCAGGGATCTGCCTTCAGCATCCTCTTATCCACACAGGTCAAATTATAGTGCCACCATGGGCAGGTCCAGGACTCCAGTGGTTGAAAAGGAAACTTGTATCCTGAGCATTTCATTAATTCCTAATTGACCCTGAGGATTTTTTTTTTTTTGTTTTCCCTTAAGTTTTTAAACCAAAATTGTGACTCTCCAAAACATACATATTCTAGCAAGGAGCTGGGGCAAGTCAGCTCAGATTTTTCACAGAATTGGGTGTTTTACCTTTGAGTTGATCAAAGACTCCATCAGCACAGTCTGTGTTGTTATTTCCTGCAGTTTGATCCGTCCTCACAGAAAAATTTACATTTTATGTAGATAGATCAACATATTTTCACTCTCTCATGCGGAAAGCAGAGGATTTCTTGGAATTTGATAGAGATGAGTTCCCAGGGCTGCCTTTGAAGATTTCACTGAGTCCCTTTGGAGATCTGCAGACCTTTCTTTATTAGAGCGTGGCCTGATGATCCTGGGTGGTGAAATCCTGGAATAGGCTGTTCAGGACAGGGAGGGAGTCCCCATTCCTGGAGGGATGTAAAAGCTCTGTGAATGTGGCACTTGGGAACACAGGTCAGGCGGCCCTGGCAGTGCTGGGGGAACGGTTGGGCTCCACGGTTTTAAAGGGCTTTTCCAAACTAAATGATTCCATGGTTCTATGATCTGCCCTGCCCCAAAAGATGTCCCACGTGCTGTTCCCTTAGGTAGGTGAGTGAGTATCTCTTGAGTCTCTTCTTTTACCTTTTTCTCCCCAAACCTCTGAACAAGAAGACACCAAGGACAGCAAAGCCAAGCAGAGCACAACAAGAGCACCCCAGCACCGCCAACTTCACCTTGGAACAGCCACCAACGTCCCCGATGGTTTCACAAAGAGCAACCCCCCAGTCTGAACTGTGCTGGAAGGGAGAGCAATAGATACCCATGTTGACATTTGCCCCTTTAATTCTGCATTAAAATGATAATCTCCAGTTCATCTCCATCACATGCTCCGTTTTCATCTCTCCCGTCTCCACGTCTCTTGGAAGAAGCACATAAGCCTGGATGTTGAAAGATCCTTAATGGTTCTTCTGAGGCTGAATCCCCTCCAGGACTTGATGTCAGTAGAGAAAAAAGCTCAAATTTGCCTCACCTGCTTCTCAAGCGCTGCCAGCCCTTTCCAGGATTAAGTCATTATAATCTCCTTAAGCAATCGTGAAATAAAATAAACACAAGTGTGGTTTGCTGCTCAAAATAAAAATACTGAAGTTCACATGAGGAAATGCTTTTGGAGTTGTGAGTACAGGGGAGATTTTGCCTGATTTTCAAACGCAGCTGATTGATGTCTTTGCAGAGAGTTTTCTGATGTGGTTTTTGGGCTCTCGCTCTGCCATCGAGCTACTCCCCCTCATTAACAACTTTTGCCCATTTTAACCTGAACTTTCCACAGACTCCTGTAAACTTCCAGAGTAAGCACAGAGCAAAAACTCTCTGAACTCCTAAAGGAATCAAACTGATGCAATTTATTTCCACAGAACCATGCAATATTCAATGATACACTGAATCCATGTTTTTAACACTTTTTAAAGGACTAAAACCCTGGAAAGAATTAATTAGGCATGCTCTGAAGCCTGAGCACTTAACAGTTTTCCACTCGGTTGTAGGATTTTAAGACCACCAACACTGGATACTGGCAAAGATTATCAAAGGTATTCTGGGCTGAAATACAAACTAGTCAGAGGGCTTGGCTACTAAGTGACTGGAAAATACTTCATAAAGGCTTTAGCCAGGCTATTATATTTTGTAAAGAAATTTTAAGAAAAAATCCACAGTATCCAGAAGGTTAAATTTAGGGCAGAGTGACTCACTGGGAAAAAATGTCCTGCAGGGAATATTGTCTTCTCTGAAGACCAAGCAAATTGTTCATGCAGCAGAGAGGTATTGATGGACCCAGCACTCCAAGAGGGGCTGGAAGGGAATGATGGGCTGGGATCCACAAAAGAACCCATGCCTGAGCATGGGAATGTGGGGCTGGGCTGGAGCAGCCTCTGCAGCCACTGCATACCTGGAGCCAGCAACCTCTGGAAGTGCCAGGAGCTGGGAGATCCTGGCATGGAAATGTCCCTCGTGCTGAACTGAGATGAAAATGTACAATTTCAAAAATAATGCAAGGTTTTTTTTTTTTTTTAAACCATTTTTTCCACATCAGATAAAATTTCCATTTAATTTTCTGGCATCGTTCCAGCCACTTCTGTTGCCTACAACAGCACTGCAAAGAAATCTACCCCCACCAAAACAGCCACCATTTAATAAGGTCCCTGATAACCCATAATGGTATTGCAAAGAACTGATGGGAGTCTCAATTGGAAAAAGTCCCTTATTTAAGTGCCTGATGCCCAGAAAAATGATGCATGCTGTACAAAGATGACAAGGATGGATGAAAGACAAATATGGTATCCAGGTATTTTGGATAAAAATAACACAGGTCAGATGCAAAAGCATAAAACCAAAATAAAAGAGCCAAAAAAACCCAAACAAAATCCAAGCAAGAATTAGTCAATCACAGTTTCCATCCTTGATTAAAAACTCCTAGACAAGCAAATTGATTTAATTTCCTATTTGCTCTCCCACTATAGAATAAAAATTACTCACCTTAGTAAATCCTTCTATGATTATTTACTGAGCAGTATTTAAGGAGAAATTTAAAACCCTGAGGATATAAAACTGCACGTGAACAGGGACATTCCAACCCCAGAGAGCTGAGGACCTTCATGTTCAGTATTTTCTTCTCTCCCTTGTATGCAAAGGCTTTCACCAATGAACAACAACACCGATTTTATTTCCTTGTTACAATTGTTTTCCTCACTCGTGATCTTGGGATCACTGGCCAAGGGTTGAAGGAGCTGCTGGTCCAAGAGGATCGGCCTGGAATGACACCCAGAGACACCCCTGAGTGTCCCCAGCTCCTGATGATGTCACCAGCAGCATGCTGAAGATGCAAGGAGAGAATAACTCAGAGATGATCCTATAACACAGCGAGTTTAATTGAAATAGAAATGTAGAACACTGCAACATATTCATAAATGTCTTAGATTGCATCATGTATTACAACATACTTGAAGATGGGCTGTTTTCTAAACCAAGTACAGCCAAACCCACATGGCTCCCATGCACATGGATTAAACCAGAAAACAAACCAAAATTGTAATCAATTAACAGAAGACGACAATGAGCTATATTAAAATCAATGCATATGTACATATATGTATATACACATGTAAAACATACATCTATTGCTAAAAGCTTTTTTTTTTTTTCCCTTTGCAGTAAAGTGAATTTCCAGTGATGGAGTGACCTTCAAGTCAACATGAACCACCTCATCTTATGCCAGGACACCACAAAGGGTTTTTTTCAGAAGAAAATGTGATCTTGGATCATTGCAAAGTAAATTCACACAAATTTGTGCCTTTAATTTAAAATGAAAGCCCAAATGTACCATGCAGGGGTCTCCTAAGGGAGTATTTCTGCACACAGGCGACTGATTCTGCGAGCCCAAAAATATCATGGGGAAGAGCCTGTGAATGCCTACAGTTTCTTTTAATGCTGTTTCAAAAAGAGGCACTCATTCAGATTAAACACTCTTAGATCAGAGGAAGGAGAAGAGAAAGAAAAATGTCAACACAAAACTAAAACTTGTCCTGTCAGGTTCAGTAAGGACAAGAATTCAAAGGCTTGAACTTACCCAGGGTTTCAAAGAAAATTACCCAAAGCTGGGGCTACCTGTCTTCCTCAGGTCCTATCTCCAGAGGTCTCCTGCATCTGCTGTGCAAAGGGCTCACACCTTTCCTGGGAGAAGCAGCCAGGGTTTGGGTCACCCTCTTGGCACCTTCAAACCCCTCTAAACCCACAGCTCCCAGCTATGGCAGCACAGATCATCCCAAAATATCTTTACAGGATTAATGTGACCAACCAACCATGTCAGAAACCTTTCCCATCTATTTAAGGGCTGCTGCTCATCTCCTGCTCTCATCATTGGGTTTGGAGCCTCCTCATTTTAACTTTGAGGTGAATCATTCCTTACATAAATTTTCAAAAACCAGTAAGAACATATTTCTCCCTTTTAACTCAGCTGCAATAATTTTTCATTAGCAGAATTGTGGCTGGGTGTGGGACAGTCCCTCAGGTAAGACAAAACTCCTTACCTAACTATGTCATTTAGCTTTGGGCTTCAGGAGATTAATGTTCATAGCTAGGATCCACCAGTTCCTGAGGAGAAGAAATCTGTTGCTGTTTCTGCTCTTTCCTCCATCCCCTAATAAAACCTTTGAGGTTACCAAGTTTTTCCCAACCTATAATCCAAATGCTCCCTGTTGTTTAGCCTGTCCCTGAAAACTAATGAGAAGATCCCATATCTCACCTTATTAAAACATCTTTCCTTGCAGTTGTAGGCAGTTTCAGCAATTTTCCCAGACTAAACAGGCTAATTTTCCCTAGAAATTCCTTAGAAATGTCCCCTCAGCCATTCCCTGGCATTGCTGATGCTCAGCTAGGCATCTTTTCCCGCAGTTCCCACTGAAAACCCAACAGTGGGCAATAAGAGTGACTTTCCATGCAAACCACCCTGGATATTCCACCCTGTCCCCTCTGTCCTTTCCAACGTGGATCTTATTTACATTATCTACATGTCCAGGAGCCCTCCCTGAAGGAGTCAGACCCCTCCTGGGGAGCCAGAGCATCCCTTGTGTTTGTACATCTCCAGAGACAGCTCTTTCCTCCCGCCCCAGGTCTGGCCGCTGGGCTGGGGCGGTGGGATGGCACACACGGACTTGGACCGGCTCTCCTTCACCTCCCGAACCTTCTCCGTGTTCCCCACTGTGGGAAGAGAAAAACCATGAGAAACGCCACGAGAAACGCCACGAGAAACGCCACGAGAAACGCCACGAGAAACGCCCTTCTTCATGGTTCAGCAGGAGCACTGAGGTGGCCAAGTGCTCTTTGGGGATGAGCTGTTCCCCTCCACTTCCCAATTATAAAACAGGAGACAAAGATCAGCGTTTCCATGGAAGAAAAAGCCAAAAAAAGGTAATTTAAACCCAGGTTTACGCTTCAAAATACATAAGGTATTTGGATCAATATCATCATTCTTTTGTCAGTCCGCATCTGCAGCTTTGCAGAGCAAAAATTCACATTGGTGGCTTCTTTAAACCAGCTCTGGAAAACGCAGGTGTCCTGCTGGAGCACCTGGAATGTCATGTTGTCATATTATGGGATTGTTTGACAGGGATGAACATGCAACCACAACAGAAGAATTACAATCTCCTTCTGTTCTGACACGACTGTATGTCAGGGTCCATGGTGCTCGTGTTTTCCTTGGGGTGGAAAAAAAAATTACCCAGAAATAATGTTTTTTATCACTTTTCTCTGCTTACAGTCATGGCTTTCTTCAGAAAGAACATTACTGAAGTATTCCTGGTAAACTGTGGACTAAAACAGCTACATCCCAGGTTGGATGAGGCAACCTGACCTAGCTAGAGATGTCCCTGTTTGTGGCAGAGGGGTTGGATTAGACGTCTTTGAAAGAGCCCAAACCATTCACTCCAACCTCAGGTGAGCTGAGAGGGGGCACCAGGGCTGGGAAGGCTTTTGGCTCTTCTTGCTCACCCACGAGGCTCATTTAAGGAGCCCCACTTTGTCCCACAGCCTCCCTGTCACCTGCTGGGCCATTCCACGGGGATGAGGGTGGGCAGGGGAGGGCAGGGAATGACCCCCAGCTCCCCAACTCACCGGTGAAGGAGCGGCAGAGCTTGGGCTGCGGGGTGGCCTCGCCCTGCGCCGAGCACGAGTCCTCCTTCTGGGACTGAGGGAGAGAAGGACTTCAGTGCCTTGTGAAATCTGTTCACAACACTCCTGCTTCATAAACCAACCGTCTGCAATCCCTAAGGATTCCACTCCCATTCGTTTCACTTTTGCCATGTAAAAATAAACAACAACAACAATAAAAAAAAAGAAGGATTGCTAAAAATAGACTGAAGAGATGGCAGGAAGTATTTGCAGGCGTGATTTGCTACAACGTAGAATCACGGAATGGCCTGGATTGGAAGGGACCTTAGAGATCATCCCATTCCAATCCCTCTGCTGTGCGTGGGGACACCTCTCACAGGACCAAGTTGCTCCATCCAAACTGGCCTAAAATCCTTCCAGGAATGGGGCATTAACAGCTTCTCTGAACAACACTTCAAGCTCTTTATGGAGCGTCAATAATTTAGAAATAAAACTGAGCCAGTGTCAGAGGCTTAAAGAATTAAAATTGCACAATACAGCAATTATGTTTTGAGTTCTGGAAGAGGTCTGAGCTCCCCAGGAATGGTTCAGCAGAGAGGATGGGAAGGAGCAGCCCTGGAGCTGGGAGAATGGGGCAGGGAGTGCAGAAGGCAAAGCTGTCCCCAGGATATGGATGTTTCTCACCTTGGCTGCTCCCCACGCTGGCTGCAGGCCAAGGAGGCAGGTAACGAGCTGGCACTAACGAGCTCCCTGTCCTTTCACTCCAGTGCTAATCTCCACCCTCCAGGACAAAAAAATAGGAATGAAAAAAATAAAAATCAGGTAGCACAATGCCGCCTGGATTGTTCGGTGCCTCTGTAAACTGGGAATAAGTCTCTCACGCAGCTGTGATTTGGCACCTCCGCCCAGAAACCCAGACTGCCAAAGTAACTCTGGACACCTCCCAGCCTGGTTTTCTGTTTTGTTTCGGTTCGTTCTCCTCCCTCCCCTAACGAGGACCGCTGCCCTCCATCCCTTGTTCTCACTTTTATTGACCATTTTAATAACAATGCCTTCCCGGCTCCGGCAGCAGCGCCCGGCTCCCTGGAAAGCCATTCCCAGGGGCACTGAACGATTCTCAGAGCATGCTCCATGAAAGGGCTCTGACATAATTACCAAAGGCACTGTGTCATTTACGCACATGGCTCACAGGCAGCTCCAAATAAGCTCCTTCTGGGGGAGTGCACTCCTGTTTTTGGCAGGAGAAAAGAGGACCAAGTTGCCTGGCTACAGGTGCAAGGATTTTCTGGGTGCTCCGTGGTAAATAAAAGCTGTCCTGGGTCTCAGAATCTGCCCTGCCAGTTCAGGCTGGGCTGGATCCCTGCCTGAAATAAGGCAAGCCCCAAAAGCAGCTGGTGCTGGAAGCCAGCAATGATGCACAGCTCCAGGAAGCAGCAGCCTTCGGCAGGAATTTTGTCCTTAGGCAGAGGAAGGCGAACTTTCTGCTGGAAATAGATAGTCTTGGAGTTAATCCCCTGGGCTGTGGTTCAGAGCTGAAGTCACCTCGTTCTCCTGCCAAGGTCCTTCTGCCTGGTGTAAATCATTTAACCTGCTCTGGAGGAAGGAAGATTGTTCTTTTCTTGCTACTTCTCCCTGTTTGCTCTCCAAACTCTCCTTGGAGGAGGCTCCAAGAGCCCCCTCTCCATGCTGTGAAAGCACCTCAAGTGCAGGAGACCCCTAAAGCACCTAAAGCCACCCAGGAGAGGTGACTCAGACCTGTGTCCATCCTGGGAAGAGCCTTCTCCTCTGGAAGGACAGGGATTGTCCAGCAGCCAAGATGAACTTGGCTCCTTCCCAGCCTGGGGAAGCCACCAACCCAAACGAGGATGTTCTCCCACACATCCCTGATTGTGTTTGGGAGGAAAAGACCAACCAGCCCCTAATAAAATATGAGTTTAACTGAGCTACAACAGCTTCATATTTAACAGCAAAGCTCTCAGCAGCTTCACTAAAAAAGAAAAACAGGGTTTCTACTGAACCAAAGGGATTTTTTAAATTATTCCCTCAGCTCCTAACGCTCAAGGTACCACCAAGGCTTTTTTGCCAAGACTGGCAGTGGAATTGCAGGAGTTTCACCAGCACCACAGGGGTTCCAGTGGCCCTTTGCTGGAAGTTTATTTCCCGTCCCTGGATTTCCAGTTGGGGTTGCAAACACAGTTGTAATGCTTCCATCTCGTGGTGAGATGTAGAATAGAAAAACGTGGGGAGCAACAGCATCCAAGTTTTTCTTGCTGACTCAAAACCTGGAAGGCCAAACCCTTCCCCGTGGGACTACAAAAGATGGAATATCTGACAATCAGAAAAATCTCTAACACTATTGACATTTTTCATTAATAGCTTTTTTTAATCAGGAAAATGCCATTTTCTTTTCAGTTTGGCATGGAAGAAACATGAGTAGCTGTTTTTTTCCCAAAAACTGGTAAGTATTGAGCTGCTTATAATAGGCTAAAATCTACTTTTTAGCACAGTGTTCCTTCTTTCTGCTGACAAATTCTGCAATCTGTCCTCCCACAGCGTGAAGTAACGGCATTCACCCACCCTCCTTAATATTATATAATATTATATATATATAAAATTAATATGGTGTTAATATTTCAGGGCTCTGTTAGAGCATTATCCCATCACTTTGGGGCATCATTTTAGTTCTATTCACAATAAATGAAGCAAAGTAATTTTAAGTAAAATCTTAAAAATTAGCAGAAAAGTTGCTGGTGACGCAGAACAGGCCTGGTTTGTGCTTTTGGGCACTGAGGGATGGTTCTTGGGTTAAAGCCACACTTACAGGTGTCACTGGGATCAGCCCCCAGTATTTACTATCATCTCCCAGCTTGGACAGGGCATCCTGATCTAGTGGGAGGTGTCTCTGCCCATGGCAAGGGGGTGGAACTGGATGATCTTTAAGGTCCTTTCCAACCCGAACTATTCTGGGATTTACCTCTGCTTCCCTTGGCCTGGCACAAAGCCAAGGTGGCTGCAGTGAAGGGGTGTGAGCAGTACCAGTAAGTGGCTCCAATGACACAACAGTCAGTATTCAGCATCAAACTGGCATTTTCCAAAATGCACGGGGCATTTCCCACCCTCAGAGGGCATTTCCCACCACCCACGAGTCAGTACAGACACAGAGTAAATCCTACTGCTTTTGCAATTCCCCAAAAACGATTCTGCTCCCCCAAAGCCCAGCTGCAAGCACTCAAAGGAACAGGAGAAACAGCTTTCCCAAAGCTCCTGAATTTCCCATCTAGTGCAGCAGAGAAGGGGAAAGCAGGAGCACAAGGGTTAACAATCAAATATCCTTAAAGTAGAGAACGTCGTGCTCAAAATCAGCCGGAGTTTGATGTCGCTCTTTTGAAGTTTAATTATACCAAATGTTCTACAGGAACATGCCATGTTCTTGCCTATCTATTCTGAATTGTAAGCACCAATCAGCATGTAAATGATCAAATTAAATCTTTCCAGTTGCTTGCAAGAGCCAGAACACCTTTCTGGGAAGGAAGGGCTGAGCACCAGCAGTGTTTGGTGCGGTGCTGCCACTCTCGGTGGGCTCCTCCATGATTGGCACTTCCACAAGGAAACTGGAGTGGAAAAAAGTCCACAGCACTCCCAAGTTCTTGTGCTGTCATGGGAAATTACTATCTAAATAGGGAAGGGTAATTTATTTCTTTCTAAAATGTCATTTTGTTCTCATCAGTGATGGAGCTTGGCTGCTTAGATTAGGGATCACAGCTCACACTTGGACAGTGCTCCAGCTCAAGCCATCAAAACCTAAAATTTGGAGAAGTGAGCGAAATTTAGGGATGGCTCAGCAATTACTGCAAGCACCAGCCCTGCCAGAGCTCAGAGAGTGTTTGGACAGCACTTTCAGGCACAGGGTGGGATTCTTGGGGCTGTCCTGTGCAGGGCCACGAGTTGGCTCAGTGATCCTCATGGATCCCTTCCAATTCTGGATGTTCTGTGATTCTGCACTGCGGCTGACCTGGGCATTTGGGAGCAAAATATGACAAGGGTTAAATGCTTTTCCTCTAATGAGTTACAGAGGATGGGAGGAACTGAAAAAACCAAGCCTGCTCCTCATGCATCATTCCTGGAAACCTTTCTTTTCCAAAGCTCTCACCAAAAAGCAAAAGTCTTCACCAGGCACAGACGTGGTATTAACCCTGTTTCTCCTCTGATTCAGAACATAAACCAACACAGAGCTATGCAAGCAGTAAACTGGAAAAATGGTTGTTTCTCACAGGAATGTGGCAAGCAAAACCTCCTTCTATTTTACTTCTTTCAAGCCTGCCCAGAACGAGACATGTTTTAAAAACAAAGAACTCGCCCCCAGAATCATCATAAGAAAGATTACAAAAATGCTTCTGTCCTTTCAAAAGAGTTGGGAGGAAAAAAACACTGAGCAGTTTCAAATATTTACACTCTTGATCACTGACAATGGGGGGAGACAAATTCCTGTCTTCGATGAAATCTCCCAGAAAAGAAAACATGGGAAAACCAGACCTCAGGATCTACAGAGCGAAGCCCAGTCAGTGACATTTGCTCAGTAAAGAACTTTCCCAGCACGGGTGGAAGTCTCTGTTCACAAAGCGCTGAACGGGGCTGTGCTCAGGATGGCTCCCTGCTTTGCCAGGAGCTGGGCTGGGGAGTTTTTCCCTTGGTATTTTTCCTATTCACTGGAATGCGATTTGGGACTGAGACCTTTTTTTTTTTTTTTTTAAGTTAAAATAACAAGATTTGCCTTTCGAAGGAAACACCACCAGCAATAAGCAGGCTGTGGGGAAAGCAGCCTGTGCCTGGTCCTGCTGGCCAGCGCTCCCTCTTACCTCCTTCCTGAAGCTGCAGGTGTCGCTCCCGCCCATCTCCACCAGCAGGCTCTTGTGCCGCAGGATCAGGATCTCCTTGGCCTGCTCCGTGGGCTCGCTGTCCCCGGGCAGGGTGTGCCTGTTGTACGCCGGGCCCTGCAGGGACACACGGAGGCTGCTGGACACGGGACCATCCCTGCCCTCCTCCGGGATCCTCCTCCCCCTGCAGCCATCCCGCCCAGCTATGGGCATACGCTGATTTAGGAGAGGTGGGGATGGAAAGAGCCACGGAAGGGAGATGGCACTCCAAACTCTGCTTTTTTTAATGTCAAGTCACCCAAGAAATCCCTGAATGACGAGACTGAGTTACACCTGGTATCCAGGTGGCAGAACGAGTGCAGTGACTCTGCTCAAGGTGCCTTCACAGCTTCAGCCCCCAATGCCCTGTATTAACCCCACATTCCCATATAAATCATGCAGACAATGGGAGCCATAAATCCTCCTTCAAAAGCCACCACCCAGCCAAGCTGAAATTTCCCACTAACACCAGTGGGAGCTGGGATAATGCTGTCTCTGCAAGGGGTTAGGCTGGATTAACACAGGACTAAGCTCAAACTGGAGCTGTGCCTTCATCTTCATCCCTCCACCATGTCCACGGGTTTCTTCCCAGCCTTATCCCATTGTTTCCCTCAGCTCAGCAAAGGGACAGGAGGGGGAGGCTGATCCCTCTGTGCTGAGCTGCCCACACCAGCCCCACCCCTAAGGACTCTGGTTTTTTTGTGTGCAATCCATAAAACAAAGGCTTAGGTGGATTTTAAAGTTAAGTCTCCCTACAAACAGCAATTCCAGGTGCTGTGTGAAACCCCAGATGTGATCCATGACTCTAAGCAGCCAGTGGGGTTTATGCCCTTTAACCACCTGGTACCAGTTCCATGGCAAAATTGCTGGGTGGATTTAAAAGTTCTGCAGATTAATTCCCACTCACAGCTCTCATCCATGGGGGAAAAATGTACCATGAGGATAACCCCATCCCTGCTCTGCCCTAGAGCTGCTGCTGGATCTGCTAACCCAGTGCCTGAAGTTCCACGTGCTCCTCCTTTTTCCTTTTCCCTGCCGGGTACCGATGCCGAAAATATTCCATGAAATTATAGGCTGACTGGGTGAACCTTTCAAAAGCTGTCAGGCAGCAAACAGAAATGTGCCACTGACTTGGAAACTGGATCTGGCTCCACACAGCCAACTATTCTCTCCTCACAAAGAGACATCCTGGGTAATTATGGAAATATTCATAACATCTGCTCAGGCTGATCGGATAACCGAGGAAATTTGTGTTATTGGACACTTAAAATATGGATGGAGGGAAAAGTTGTACCGTCCTCCTGATCCGGTACAGGTTCCTCGCCAATATTTCCTGCATGTTGTCCAGGACATCAGGATTTGGAGTGTCCTCCAATTTTTGGTCTGTTATGACAGTCCTGTCGCTGCTGCTGCAAAGAAAAGCAGAACACCTTATTTTGGAAGATGCACAAGAAATGCATCCCCAAATCTCAGCGCCCCTTTGGGATCCCACCGCAGCCAACATGGCCAGCAGCTCATCTCTGCAGATGGAGCTCACAGTAAAGCAGGAATTTGGCATTTGCATCAGAGCTGGGCTGTCCATATGCTCCCTGGTGGATAAAAGAGCCACGGGGAGCTGTGGCAGAGCAGAACCATCTGTGAGGTCTGAAGTGGCCATTCAGAACATTTAACACTGCAAACCCATCCAAAATTGGGCAGGAGCCTCTTCCTCAGAGCACCATTTCCCTGTAACTCATGGGCATACAGGTGACCCTCTATTTGCCACCATCAGTGCCGGGTGATGCTCATCCATCCCATCATTTTTAGCCCCCAGCTGCTGAGTTGGAGCTGGTGTTTGCTCACAGGAAGGAGGGGTGGGCTAGGCCGTGGCCCAGCTGCCCAGCCTGGGCCAGCTCGATGGCGTGTTTGCGCTCCAGCTTCTCGTAGAGCAGCACGATGCTGGACTTGGGCTGGTCGTACTCCCTGAGCAGGATCTTCTGCAGGTATTTGCTGTTGAAGTATTCCAGTCTGTTGGAGAACAAAATGAGATGGGTTCAGCCTCTCCCCTGACTCCCCAGCACCAACAGACCTGAGCAAGGCAGCAGGGTCACAGCCCACCACTGCCCCATATTCCATTAAATTCCATTATATCCCATTAACTCCTCCTCAGAAATCGATGGTCCAAGAGGTCAGTCCCTAATTACTTCTGCATTACAGTACATGAGTCAAAATATTAAGACTTCACTAATTACAATAAAAACGCCCCAAAAGTACCAGATATATCATGAACTCTTCTAGAAGTGCTGCATCTGCACTAGCCACAGATTTCAACACTTCCAGATTCCCCCTTGAGCCATTTCCTCTTCTTTTTTTCTCAAATCGTTGAATAATTTAGGTTGGAAAAGACCTCTGAGATCATCAATCTCTCTAAGATCTGCTCACAAGGAGCCAGGATGCTCCTCAGCAGCAGTGTCTCCCATACCCTCTAGTGGCACTTCCAAGCATGGGCATTCCTAAAAAATCTCTACCAGCTGCATCTGTGTCTGGACCACCAAGGAATTAAACCTGGTAGAAAGTCTTTTTAGTATATTTATGGTATTTGTAATTTTTTTTAAATCCTGATGCATTTTTTTTTAAATTTTAAAATGTACAAACTAACAAAAATTAATGAAAATTGAACACTTTGCTACAGAAATCTGTAGAGATCCTCTGTTATTTCAGTCCACAACAAGCAGTGCTGCAAACTCAGCTCTTTGATGTTAACTGTGCACAGCCTGGGACAGGCTGCGTGTCACGGCCGTGGCACTTCCAGCAGATTTCTTTGGGCCAGGAGGGACAAACACAACAGGAGAGGAGAAAGGAGCTTTTTAGGGTGATGCAAAAGAGGTGTCTGCAAGCAGGGAAGTGCCCTGAAAACCTGGTGTCCCCTTGGACAAGGAAAAGCTGCCCCTCTGTCACCTCCCTCGTGCCACGAGGATGAACAAGACCCAGCTGCCCACAGCGGAAACTTTGGGAATAGAAACCAACCTCCTTTTTTTCCTACACGTGTACACAGTTGTATTTTGGCAAATCCTTACTTGTCTTTCCAGTAATACTGTCCCCAGTGTCCAGATATATCTTCAATGCCAGCCAGCAAATGATCCAAGAACTAAAGAGGAGAGAGGATTTCGCTCTACGCCGGTCGCATACGTGATGAACCCAGCCAGCAAACAGCAAAAGCCACACACACAACAGGGGATGCTTCCAGCTCGGGATATGGAGCTGGGAAACAAGGAGAAAAGGCACTGGGATAATTCTCCATCCACTCATCCATTGGTGCTGGAGTACAACGAGTGGTTTGCTTTCAGGTGTGAGCAAGCAGAGAATAAATGCTGAGGGCCATGAATCTGCTCTCTGCGATAGGTACAGGAGGGCTGATGGCTCCCATGTTCTGCCCTCTGGGCCTTGACCAGCAGGAAAGGCTCATTTTGGAGTTTTTGAGGACAGTTTGTCTCAGGAAATCAGTATCTTCAGGATATAATTGTAGGTAACACATAAATGTTAATCTTGAATAATAAATACTGCCTTCCCGCAGACACTTCCCACTAAATAAAATCATCATATCATTCTTCAGGTAAATACAGTATTATTGTTTTAAATTATATTAAAAATACCAGCCTGGTTGGTTTTTCCACCTCAAAGTTAAAGGCCTCTAATTTCCCAAACTGCTTTCCCTCCTAATGGCATCTCTAAACTGGGAGAGGGCTCTGCTCTGCTGCCCTCCACACTCGGGCGCACCCATGACCCCAGAACTTTCCACAGCTCTAAATTTTTTTAAAACTATCTTTTTTGAGGGGTCAGAGACAGAAAAGTTTAAGAGCAGCTGGCTCAGCCCTGCAGCCTGGCGTGGGTTTAGTGCCCTCACATGGCTGTTGGCAGCTGTGTGTTCCACAAACACGACATTGGAGGGAAGCACTGAAGTGTCCCAGGCCAGGTTGGACAGGGCTTGGAGCAACTTGGGATAAGGGAAGGTGTCCCTGCCCATGGCAAGGGGTGGAATGAGATGAGTTTTAAGGTCCAACCCAAACTATTCTGATTCTTTGGAATTACACTCACACACTCTGATCATCACGCCTATGAGCAAGAATATCCCAGCTATCCAGATGGCAAAATAAATTTGAGGAAGAAAGCTGCTTCTGGCTTCTGCATCCCTGATTTCCAACTATCTGCATTTTTAGCTTCTCAACTTAATTGCTGCATGGCCATTTTCAGCTCACACTTCCTAATGAACACATTTCTGAGAAGATCTACCATTCACACTCTAACAAAAGAACAAAGTCTTCTCTGTTCACGACTGGAAAAAGCTCCTCAGCCTCCTGAGCTGTTGTGTTAACTTCAGACAAAGCCCTGCAGTCCAACCCCATTGTGAGGATGCCAAACAGGTTTTACAAATGTCCTCAGCCCCAGTGGCTTTATTGCTAAAGAAACAATGACAATAATATTCCTGAAGGAGCCATACGCACAGACACGTGGCTGGGATTGAACAATTAGATTCAGAAATATATTAATTTTCCATTGGATGCAGATGCAAATGCAAAGGCTCAGCTGAGTGGGAGAGCAGCTGATCCTCTCCCTGAAGTCCTCTATGACTACAGGTACCAACACTTGAGTGGTGAGAACAAGGGGAATGGAATCTCACCTTTGAGTTATGGGTGTAGAATCATGGAATGGTTTGAGTTGGATGGGACCTTACATCTCATCTCATTCCAGCCCCTGCCATGGGCAGGGACACCTTCCACTATCCCAGGTGGCTCCAATCCCCATCCAACCTGGCCTTGAATAATTCCAGGGATGGTGCACTTCAGAGGTTCCCTCCAATATAGCCCCAACCTTATCCTCTCTTTCCTCATTTTTTTGCAAAAATATGCGAACCAGTGGTGGTGATGGGACTGGAGAACACATGGAAGTTCCTAATCCTGAAAGCAACCAAGCCTCATTTTCTTTCTTTCTCTTGTTCCAGAAACCAGAGAAATTTGAGTTATGTCACAGCTTAAAGTTTTGGGCAAGAAATCAGCTTTTTCTCTCATGTTTGTGCACTCCCTTACATTACATCAGCCTGATTGGTGGCTGCTCTTCCAATGCAAAAATAAAAAACCCATGGTTAGGGAGCTGAACAGGATTTCCAACGTGGAAAGGGGCTGACCTGCAGAGGATTTGGGTAAAAGTGCAGATCTGCAGGGTCCCTGGAGACACACACATTCCAGGAGACATCAGAAAGCTCTGGCCATGTGCTGACAGATGCTCCACTTACCCGAATGTGGATCTGCTCTCCCACGGTGGGAGCACTCTCCCTTTTCCTCTTGACAGCCAACAGGTCAACGAGGGGACGGATGGTCATTCCCTGCAGAGTAACCACCGACACAGAAATCAGCCCTTCCTCACACCCCACTTTCCTGCACTGGAACAAAAGCCACCGGCGTGGGGCTGAGCCGCAGCGACCCTGTTCTGGTGTTCGAGCAGCCTCCCTCACCTGCCCTGCTTTCCTGGCACCATAAAACCTGCAAAGCTTCAACAGGACTAGAAATTGTTCTCCCAGGTGTACCCCAAACACTTTGTTTGCTCCTGGTAGGAACCTGTCAACGAGAACTCACAGAGAGGCTTCAGGATAGGGGGAAGAAACCTCTGCTTGCCTCCTCCGGCCTCTCCGAGACCACAAAAAGCCAACCAGTAATTCCAAGGTCAAGCCTGTGGTTTGCTGCTGCTCGTGGCCTCCCAGATGGAAAGGGGCTTGAAAGGATCCAAGTTCAAATGCCTGAAATGGGGATAATCCTTGAGATTTCTCAGCACGGAGCCTCCACCTGCAATTGTCTGCCCACTCCTTAAGCACTGTGTGTCACACACCATTACTCCAGCGATCTCTGACGGCCAGCCAGTGGCTAAGTTTCCTAATCAAAGCATCCACCTGGTGGGAAGGGTCAAGGAAAAGTTTTAATATCCTTTAAGCCTCGTGAGAGAACTAAAATGCTGCTGTGGTTGTGTTTCTTAGTCCGGCTTCCGCATGAAATGACTTTTCTAGGACGTGTTTACAGCAAAAATGATGGAGTAGTTGATGTTTATGACTTCTGAATGTCACAAATGCTGGCATGGAGGAGAGTTGAACATATTTTTAATTGCAGAAACAATTAATGTGTCATTTTAATAGCTAATAGCAATAAAAAATGTGTCGCTATTCAGAGTCAATAACACAGAACTCACAAATTCCAGAATAACAGATATTACAAAAATTAAGCAGAGACTGTGCAATTTGGCCTCTTGCCTTCCTGGATAATCAGCCACATTTGTTTCCATTTTAAAGCAGCATTTGGGACTGTTATGGGAATCCCATGTGTCATTCCAGGCCACACATCATTTCACAGCACACCTGCAGGTCCCCTGAGCTGCTCCTCCACCCACCAGGGATAACTCATCCCAGGGAGTGTCTGACAGCTCCATCACAGCTCACACAATGTTTTCCACCTCCAGAAATCCAGTGGGACAGTGCAGGCATCAAACAATCTCCCCCCTTCACAATTTGCTCAGAATTTCATGGCAGAGGTCAGGGGCCAGTAAGTTGAGAGAGTGAACTTCCAACAGGATTTGATTTTAAAACCACACCAAGAGGCAGAACAATAAGGGGGAGGTTGTGACATTCCAGACAAGCCCAGAGAGCTCCCTGGAGAACTTCCTGGTCTACGTGGCACACATCCAGCCTGCTTGGAAGCACTGAGGAATTGACAATGGCTCAGTCAACCTTCTCAAAATGATTAACCAGGCTTGTTGTGGGAAGAGCCTTATGCAATTGGGTTAGGAAGGCCAAAAGAGAGGAGTTTCCTGGCTTGTGGAATGCACTGACAGAGGCACGGTGGCCGAGCCCAACAGCTCAAGGGGTGGTCATTCCTCTGTGGCACGAGGGTTTCCAGCCAGCAGGGGCAGGATTTCCAAGGGAATCACAGGATTTGGAGGGTTTGAGCTCTGACAAGATGGCCCAAACCAGCCTAAAAAGGTCCAATCACCTCTGCCTTGGTTTCTGTCCTGTTTAACACAGACACTCCCCAACAAGCCTATATTGAGGTCACTGTGAATATAGAGAAAACTTTTTGCATAAAACAAGACCAAAAATGTCCACTATGCACAGAAGTTGTTTCACAGCCAATATTTCTCTTGCCCTTTCCACACACATTGACCACGAAAGATGCTGGGATGGTAAAAATATTTCCTTCCCAATAACGCATCCATCGATGTGTCTGGCAGCAGCACCACAAATTTGATTTCCACAGCCAGGTTTTTGAAGGTTCTGTTACATTTACCCACCTTTTTCTGTGCTGAGCTCCAGCAATATCTTTCTACCTCAGGTTTTGAGCAATTTTCCTGGCTTTTCCCTCCCCCTGTTGTCGTGGAGGCCTCGGCACTGCAGGTCCCTGGAGCCCCAGCACAGCCCCTCTGCAGACACAAATGTTCCTGAACGGCTGGAGGTCAGGGGGTGTCCCCGGCGACACGGGGACCCTGTTTAACTCTCACCCTTTTGCACGGGGATGACATCACCAGCTGAGCTCTGAGGTTACACAGAAGCCCTTTTCCCGGCCCCGGGAAGGATTTCCCGAAGCCTGGAGCTGCTGCCTCAGAACAACCTTTGTGTGAGGCTCAAGAGCGGCTCTGCGTGAGCGGACGTGCCTGGGGACCGCGGCTTTTCAATTTCTCACCCACATTTGCATCTTAAAACTTGTCAAGCTCCACCTAAGCACATCCCCCCCCCCGTCGGTCTGGCCCCTTCTCTCTCCTTTCAGGCTGAAGCTGTGCCCAGTCCCACTGCCCTGCGGCTCCCAGCTCCGATCCCATTGGCACAACACACTCTGATCCATCCTCCACCACTTCTCCAGCTCAGGATGAGGATTTAGGTGGACGTGGGGAAGCAAAATCAACCCCAACCCTCCACATTGTCCCAGTGCTTGACACCCACCTGAGGGGTTCAGTCAGGAAAAGCAGAAGGAATTGGCTCTGAGGTGATGCTCAGCCACGGGGCCACTCGGCAGCTGCCACCACGAGCCACCATCTCCCAAAGGCCCAGAAACTCCTCTGCTCCTGGTCAGCAGCTCCACATGGACCTCATGTCCTTGACCAGGAGGTCGCAGGGAGTTTTTCTACATGAGATGTTCCCCAAACCTCCACATCCCACTCACTTCAGGCCTGTGGAGACCCACTCTTTACTTTGTGGGATAAACAGCAGGTGGACATCGGCCTTGCTCACTCCAGCACCAGACAACCCCAACTTTTCCACCACACCCTCCTTCAAGCGTGGCTGTGTTTGCCAGATGAACTAAGAGCTGTATTTTAGAGGAGCCTTTAGAGACTTGCTGCTGGTCAGAGAAGAGCAGGGAGACATCCAGGACCCTGATGCCACAGAAAGCTGCAGGAATGGTTTTACCACTAGATGTCACAGCAATGCTGAGAGCTGCTTCTCCTCCCGAGCTCTAGAGCACCACAATTCCTTAAAACTCCTTGTTAGAGCACCAGAACTTACAGCCCCAGCACGAGGGAGAGGAACCTTCTCCCCCAGACTCCTGGAGGGGACCTAATCCCGAGTGTGTGCCCAGCACTGTTTTTACCTGCACGAACACGGTGAAGAGGATGACAACAGTTGTTGCTGCAATGAAGAGCTTTTTCCTGTGGAAGTCAGGCAGCAGGAAAACCAAAGAGAAGCAAATGGCCCCTCGGAGCCCCCCGTAGGCAATGATGAACTGGTCCTTACTGGTGATGGTGTTCACGTGACATCTGTTCACAAAGAAAGTCAGCACAAGAACCCCTGGAAAGCAGGAAGGTACATTGAGGCACATCAGTCAAATAGAACAATTAGAGACAACTCACGATCTTACATTTTCCAGTAAAACATCACGGAATTGGTAAACACCAACTACAAGGAACTAGCCAGGGCACAAGGGGGTATATTCCCAATATGCCACTGGAGAACTCCTCTTCCAGTCTGATCCAACAGGTTGAAATTTGCTTTGTCCAGAGAAAACTTAATCCCCGACATATTTCTAATGTGAGAGATTACAAATATTGACTGGCTACAGTCCTGAAATACGAATTGATTTATTCTAATTGGTGATAACAAATGACTGAATTGCTGAGGTTAACAAATGCTTTTGAGGCAAATCAACAGCAATAATTTAGCCACAAATTGCCCTCCTATTTGCCAAAGTTTCCAAGCAGTAGCTTGGATAAGTAGCTATATTCCACCTGTGTTAATGTTATTTCTTTCCCTCAGATTTATACTGTACAAATTGAAGGCCACGTGAGGTGACACAGCCATTGCTGTGATTTACAGCCATTTGCAAATGCACAAACAGATGCAGAAAGGTACAAAAAGTCAGGCCTTAAATCAGTAGGCCGTGATTTTAATCCCAATGGATGTGATAAACGTCCCATTTCCCAAAGATTAACAGCCATTTTGAGAACTGATGGCACTGCCTGTCTCTGACTTTTGTTAGGAATTAGCTGGAGCCACAGCACTGTTGCTTTTCTAGAGGGTGTTTGTAAAAGAAATAAAAACAGTGCATTTATTATGTACATATCAAACATCTTCCCACACACCTCCAGCTAAAAATAGCTGAACTTTTACTGTACATTGGAGGAGTGTGAAGAAAACAAAAAGCTGGGGATGCTTGGGAATAGGGAACTCAGTTAACTGAGTTAACTTGTGGCACCTTCCCCATCTCTGGAGCTCTGCAGAACTGGTGCCCAGACCAGCAGACAGGAAGCACTTGGGTGTCAAGGTTCTTTGCAACTTAAAAAATAAATAAAACAAAGCCTCCCTCAGCTCACATCCACCCCTACTCTACAGCTCAGGCAGTGCCGATGATTTAAAGGAACAAAATTTACTTGAGCTGATATCCTGGCCTTTGTCTTAATTTAATCCTTCCTCATAAATTATTATTAGCACTCCCTAAACTAATTCAAGGCCAGTTTGCTCCAAGAGATGACATACAATGAATCATTCTGAGCAGAATGTATTTTCTCCTGCAGATACCTTGGGAAAGAGCAGGGGGAAATCTCCCCAGGGCTTGGACATCAGCAGAGCCCCAGTGCTGCCATGCAAGGGCTCTACTTTCCTTTCTAGACGATCTTCCTCATGCCAAAGGAATTCCCCAGGTTTCAGCACAAACATTTCTCAACCATTTAGAGCACTGGGAGTGTTCTATGAAGGACTGGGGGACAGTTTACACACCAATCCCAGCATTGTCCACCCAAAAATCCCCAATTCCTGCAAGGAAATGTAAGGGCACCTCCCTTTTCTGGATCAGTGCCTCAAGCACCTCCAGAATTCTAGAATCCTGGAATTGTTAAGATGGGAAAAGCCCTCCAAGATCATCAGGTCCAGCCATTCCTCCAGCACTGCCAAGGCCACCGCTAACCCATGTCCCCAAGTGCCACAGCCACACATTTGTTGAACACCTCCAGGGCTGTTGTCTCCAGATGCCTTGGGCAGCCCGTTCCAATCTTTGGCAACCCTTTCCATGAAGAAATCTTCCCTACTATCCAATTATTAATTAATTATTAATTACTCCAGAGCTGCTGGATGGCTCTGAGCAGGCCAAGGTCTAATCTCAACCACCATCTCCAAGGCAGGAGTTTCCCAGTCTGGCTTGGTGCAGCCCCTTCCCAGTTTTCACCCTCCCAGCTCCCGGACAGCTTCCCAGGAAGGTGCTGCAGGGCAGGAACACCCTGTTCAGGACCACTCCGACAATCTCCAGCCCTGATTTGTGTGTTCTTATTTAATTCCAGGGAGATTTTGACTGGAAAAGGGTAGCTGCAGCCTGAGCTCTTCCCTAATAATGTGCTGCATAATTTAAGCTGCTCTCAGATGGGCTGTGCTTAGGGAGGATTTTTGGGGTGCTTTGTAGCATTGCTATGTTCTTATATCTTGCAGTGAAGAATTTTTGAACTAAAAAAAAAAAAAAAATCAAACTCACTGAGAACCCCTTTCATCTGAGCAAATAATTTAAGAGAAACCACTTAATGGAAATAAAACACTTGAATGTACAAAAAAACTGACTAATGAGCACATTTCCAAGTATGGTGCACAGTTATTAAAACAAACTTTGGCATGTCCTAACAGCTAATGAACCCCATTCTGCTCTGCCTTGCTAATCATGGCCTAACCTATTTAAACAATTTCTTGAAGTGTCTGTCAAATTCAAGTTCATTGCTTGACTTACTGGTTTGTAAACATAAATCCTGTTGAACGTTTTTAAGCTCTCAAATTCTTTGCCAAAAATGCGTGCTGTTATTTTCACAAATATTGTTAAGATATAAAAATACCCATAACTGAGGCACTCTGCACTCATTAGGTGCCAAGCACTGTAAGATGAATGGAGGTCCAGCCTTTCCCAGCACGGAATCAGCACAAGATGCAATTGAGGAGAATGGAAACACGGCACATCTATTTTTTGTGGTCATTTTCAACGCATGAAAATGGGATCCCAGGGAATCCTGGAACCAGGACTTGGTTTTGCATGGTAATTGTGGCTAAAGAAACTGCAGAGATCAGTTATTAAGAGAGTATTTTCCTGCTTTGCTCCTCATTATCACCAAGCCTTGGTCTCTTTATTGCTGTGAGGTTGGTCACACACTCTGACGGGTTTTCCGGGACTCTCCATCCATGGAGATAACCAAAATCCACCTGGACACAGTCTTGCCTGCCCCTGCTTGGGCAGGGAATTGGAGCAGATGATCTCCACAGGCTCTTGCCAACCTCAGCAATTCCCCAATTCTGCCACGCTCAACCCTGACCTGAAATTCTCAAGTAGGAGCAGGAGCATCCTCACAAGTTTAGGTCCCAAATCTTGTCTACCCAGGACAGCTACTGGAATGTTCCTCCAGTTTCTCAGTGAAGGATGCTGCTGTACACCAGCTTGCTATGAATTAAATCCCTTAAATTCAGAGGATTTTCATGGATCTCTCACTCCAAGGTATGCACCTACAAATTCCCTCTTCTTGGCAGAATACCAAGGGACTAAAAACCACTGAAATGGAAGAGGAGATCATGGCAATGAAGGAGGGTAAAGGAAGATCATGGCAAAAAAGGGACATTGATAAAATAGATCTCATGAGAGCTTCTGTCCAGCACCAGTGAGTGCACAGAGCAGGGAACTGCAACAAAATGCAAGATCTGGAATTAAGTGAGATGGAGGAGCAGGAAGCATTGGCTGGGGTGTCCCAGTCCAGTTCTAGCATTCCCATTTGGAATGATCACACTGCAGAGCGAGCAGGAAAGGATGATGGAGGGGCAGAGCACCCTCTCATGAAATGGAATCTCATTCCTCACTTCCATAAACAATAACATATATGAAAATCCAAGTACTACAACTTCCCCTACCAAGTGCCCTCCAAACGAGACAGAAAATAACCGTGAAGCAAATGTAGGGCCAGTTCCACTCGTGGTTTTCTCCGATGGTGGAAACTCCGAGGAAGATGAAGATGAGGGTGTCACTCACACTGCTCCACATCTTCATGAAGTACTTGACTGTGGTGTGGGACTTGAGGGAGATGTTGGCCTCCACGTAGCGCTTCATGCCCATGGCACAGGAAATGATGCTGAGGAAGTGAAAAATAAACAACGGAAAATAAATGTGTTTGAAATATGAAGAGAAGAATATGTTTTTCTACTTTAACACAGAAAATCAACACATCAGTCATGAAAAAAGTGGGTTTCATCAAGTTTTGGATGTTTGCAGACATTTCACTGAGGGCTGATTCACTTCCTACCTCAGCCAAGACCACTAGGACAATAAAATACTTCACAGGTTGCCCAAACTGTCCAAATCTGGACTTTAACAGATGAACAATTCATCACCTGTTGCATTTTATCAGAGCACAAAGCAACTAACACCCAACTCCTCCCATCCCCACACACCATTCCCAGTTCTTTCACTCTGCCAAACTCTGACCTTGCAATTGCCTGGCAATTTTTCATGGATAATTGGTTCTTCAAGTTCCAGGGAACACGGCATTAGCCTAATTCATCAGCTTTTCAAATCAATGTATTTTCAAGCCAGCAATCCTAGGAGGTCAAAAATCAATACATTTTCAGGCCAGCAGTCCTAGGAGGTCAAAACAATTGAGCGCTCAAAGTGCTGAAGCTCCGTTTTTTATATTTGAATCTGGACCAAAAGATTTCTGTTCTAAATATTACAGCGGGAATAGAAAAAGGGCTTTAAATTTCCAAGATCTGACTGCCAGTGCCGCTTGGTAAGGCCATCCATATTTTTATTGAAATCCACTTCCACAGGGAACATCACAATGTTGGATCACAGAGAAGCAGATCCTGGGCTGGTCCCTGGCTCTGGGTGTGACCAGGACAGGTAAGTGACCCAAACAAAGGGGTTGAGAGAGGTGGTGGCTCACCCAGAACTGTCAACTAAGAGACGCTCAGAGAACTGCCAGGCAATTACTGCTTGGCACTGAAAATACCCTGTTTAACCCCAGAATTTCACTAACATTTCCCATTATTTTGAAGACACGAACATTTGGGTCTGTTTGAAGTTAAAACTGGGTTTTAGGGAGAGGATTTGTGGCAAAAGCAGAGGATAGGAAAGGTCAGAATCGGGAAAATCACAATGCTTTTGCTGAGGATTGGGATCCTCTGTAATCCAGCAGCAGGAGACCAAGATTCAAGTCCCTTTTTCACCAAATGTTTGAGTTCACATCTTTCATCTCCTAAGAAAATGTACATAAAAATATTCTAATACAGGTCTGGTTTGATTTATCCTTTTTAGGTCTGACCTGCTTTGCCAGAAAGAGTAATAGGGACTGAACCACAGACTGGAAAAAAAAAAAAAATTCTTCCATTTCTGTGTCTGCCTCAATAAATAGTGGGGAATATAGTTACAGTTAAAAACTAAGAAATCCAAGTATTTATGGGCAAGTAAGTTCCAGAGCTGTGGTTTGGGGGAACGCTTATTGGACAACAGACATGAGATCACAGCAGGATCACAGAAAGAGAATAAACTTTGTCTTGTCCTGGCTAAAGATGGACATTGCCACCAAGGCAAGGGGCAGGGAAAAAGAGAATAAGAAATGAAAAAATTAAACTAAAACCCATTTGCAGAACAGTTTCACAGACTGAGATGTATTCAGATTTTTTTAGATTTTTTTGGACTATGTAGAATTGATTTTTTTGGCAATCAAATTATTTGTCAAAGAAACAAACTGCCAAAAGCTGCTTCTTATAATACAGTATTCCCTGGCCACAACAGAATGAATTGTTTGAACTCCAGATCTATAAGACAGGCATTTATAATTTGGCAATTAGAAGGGCACAGTGCAGGAATCAGCTGCCTTTGCCATTGTTTTGCTTTAGAAAAAAATACATTATTCAAAAGAACAGCAAATGGGTTCCATAATGGGTACAGCAGATTGTGATTGATAGAAGGAGACACCATTAGGATTGAATGTTTTCTGCTCCACGATGATTATGCAGCATATTTATTTCACTGTTCTATCTTGCACTCCTATAAATAGGCTTTTCCTACCTATTCCCAGAGCTGGAATTGTTTTCACCAACACTCAAATATTGCTCCTATTAACCAGCTGAGGAAACAAAATCTGCAAGACACGGGAATGGTTTATATCCAAAGCAACATCATTAGATTTAAAATAGATCTCCCAGATACTTCTGTGCCGAGCTGGGAGCCCACTTCATTTTTTTATTTTCTTTTTATCTTCCTTCTCATCATCTGCACAGTTGTTTATGCTGCAGCCACTGATGCAGGGTAGGTGCATTTTGGTGTCTTTGGGGGAACATTAAATGGTTGTGATCGTCAGCACCAGCTGACTCAGTTTGGGTAGGAGAACCACACTCAATAGATTCCAGCCCACAGAATACAGAAGGGCTGGATCCCTCTGGTTTTCCTCTCCCTCTGCTTTCCAAGGTGAGATTTTACTGAACATTGGGGTCTTTCTGGCTATTCTTGTCTCAGCATCTGCTGTGACAGTGAGATGTCTGACGAGGTACGCACAAAGCTTAATTAGTCCCTTGAATCTGAAGGATCTGGCCCAAAGTTATTCGTTTCATTGAAAGATCTACCCAGCTAAAAGAAAATTAAATGAACTCAATGATCTCTGACAGCTTTGGCTGAAATTGGCCAGCAGATTCCCAATGTTACCAGAGACAGAGGTGTTGGTTGACACCTGAGGCCAGACATGAGCCATGTCTGAGCTCCTGCAGCCAAGTCAGAATCTCCAAAGCAGAGATTTCCATTAGAATCCTCTGCTCCCAAAAAGCAGGAATATTTCAGCTTCAGTTCCCATCCCATCACTCACTGCTCTGTCACACCAAGGGCTGCCAGGCAGGACATGCAGATGGGGAAGGGGATGTGAAAACAGACGTGCTGCAAACCAAGATCAAACCTTTCAAAGGAGCTGACTTAAATTTTCCTTGTAACTCTTCCCATTTTGGTTTTGACTGGGCCATGTGGAAAATAACAAAATAAGCTGAGAAACTTCTTCTGGCTCTGCCAAACCTACCAGACATCTCACTGTTGGAACATCCAGCCTTTCCAAACAAAAACCATGGAGCTCAAACAAACATTCCTCATTAACCTACATAAATCCACCACCAGCCATCGTTGTGCAATTTGGGAAAAAGAGTGACACTTGGAGAGGGGCCTGCTCCTCATCATACACAGATTTCCAAGTTTTAAAATGGTTTTGGGTATTTTTCAGTGAATATAGGCAGGAAGCTTTCCTGGAGAGAAGAGCTGCAGGGCCTCACTTACGCCACGATCCCCGAGAGGTGGAACATCTCTGCAGTGAGGTAGGACAGGTAGCTGTAGAGGAACACGAAGAGGGGCTCGATGACACGGATGTCCTTGGTGAAGCGCGTGGTGAAGGCGGCGGTGAACCCAAAACTCAGCCCCACTAAAACTCCTCCCAGCCCAACCACGAAGAATTTTCCAACTCCAGCAAAAACATCCACGCTTTTGATGGTCGGCATCTCACAGAAAGAGCGAAAGAGCTTGTAGAGCACCTTTGGGGGGGGAAGGAAAGAGGGAAACAGCTGTTAACTGGATGTTCACCAGATGTGGTCTTGACACCAAATACACTGCTGGGATTTCTGCCAGCACGGCGTCACCTCCTGCCCAGGAGGTCTGGCACCCACCAGGGGACTGCTGTGGCCCTCACGGACATTTCTGTCCCCAGACACGGAGTCAAAGAGAAACCTGAAAACTTCTAAGTTCACCTGAATGCTGCCAAGGACCGCAGTGCCAGAGAATTGGACCAGGAGTCCTCTGCTAGAAGAGATTGTTGATGACTTTTCCCTCAATAAATCACAGAATCACTGAGGTTGAAAAAGCCCTCCAAAATCATCAGGTTCAACCAATAACTCAGCTCTGCCATGTTCACCACTAAACCATGTGCTCAACACAGTTTTTAAACACTTGCAGGTGTGGCGATTCCACCGCTTCCCTGGGCAGCCTGTGCCAACGCTTGACTGCCTTTTTCATGAAGAAATTTTCCCTGATAGCCAATCTAAGCCTCTCCTGGTGACACTTGAGACCATTTCATCTCATCCTGCCACTTGTTCCCTGGGAGAAAAGACCAACCCCCACCTGGCTACGAACTCATTTCAAGGAGCCGCAGAGGGAAATAAAGTCTTCCCTGAGCCTCCTTTTCTGCAGATCTTCCATCCCACCACTCAGCACCATCCTCTGCAGGTTAAATACCCCAGCTCAGGCTGGTCCTTACCACGGTCACGGCATCGTTGAGGAGCGATTCCCCAAAAACCAGGATGTGCAGCTTCTCGTTGACGTGGATCTCCTCAAAGACGGCCAGCACGGCCACGGGGTCCACGGCGGCGATGAGGCTGCCGAACAGGAGGTTGTGCAGCAGGGACACGTCCTGCAGCCGGAAGGCTTTCACCTGGCAGATCCCATAGAGGGAAAAGCCGATCCCAAACACGTTCCAGATGGTCCCCACCACCGCGTAGAGCAGGATGGTGCCGATGTTCTCGAAAAAGGGGCGGCTGGGCATGAAGTAGCCGGCGTCCAGCACGATGGGGGGCAGGAGGTAGAGGAAAAAGATGTCGCTGTCCATCACTGGTGGTGACCTATCATTTAATCCATAGATGATTCCCCCCATGATGAGTCCCACAAATATCAACAAACAGCTTTCGGGAACGACGGAAGGCAGCTTGTTGTAGAGATGGAACCCTGCAGGGCACGGAAGGGTAAAACCGGTGTTATCTCACCAGCCCAAACCCTCAGAAGGTCCCCACACTCCCACTGCCAGCAGGTTACACCTCGGAGTAGCACAAATAAATTCACACAGTCAGGGTGAAGTTGCTCAGAAATTGGTTAGAAAATCTAAAAATTACTCAAAATACCAAACTTTCTCAAAATACTGTCATTTCAGACTTCATTTCATCATAGCATAAAGTTAGAAAGATATATTGAGGTAATAAACAAGAAGTAATAATCTGCATAAATAAAAAAGTGTTTGGAATTATTAATTATGTAATCTAGTCAGCAGCCCATCTTCAGCACTAACAGAAATATCAACTTCTAATTTTAAACACAATACAGATTCCATACATTAAAAAAATCATAAAAAGCCTTCCCATTAATTATGAACAGGTCCACTTTTAATAGTATTTCATCATTAGCATTTAAAGCTAAAAAATGTTCAATCAAGCCTGTCTTGTGCTATGCACAACATTAAAAAAAAACACCACAAATACAATGTGAGTTATTAAAAGAAAAAGCCATGGAAACAAACCTAATTAAAATAAGAACAATAAATTTTAAACATTTCTGATCATTATTAGGTCTTCATGCATGTGACTAGAATTAGGGTCTCATTACGTAACATGAAATTAGTCACACAAAAAGACCCTTTCCATCTGAAAAATTCAGATCAAACCCAATCTTACAGACTTCTCCATTCTGAGAAAAAGAAATACAAAGAAAAATGGTGTAAAATAACTTTTATAGCAGTATTTTAACAGAATTGAAGACAATTCCTGGAGAAAAATACTTGATATAGTTTTCACTTTCCTGTGCCCAGTTTGTCAGAGGAAAATATAAAAAGATCAGATATTTTGCATAACTTAAATCTTTCTTAGATGACCTTGCACAGAGATTTCACTTTAGCTGTGTAACACCCTGGCCATGGATGGAATTATTCCCTGACCAGACACAGGGCACTTTTCTAAGAATAAGGAATCTTCATTTTAAGATGAAGATGTCAGTGGACCACCTGCACAGAGCGTGGC
This sequence comes from Vidua chalybeata, assembly GCF_026979565.1. NCBI lineage: Eukaryota > Metazoa > Chordata > Aves > Passeriformes > Viduidae > Vidua > Vidua chalybeata. The sequence goes on along the minus strand of NC_071543.1, from coordinate 15,117,793 downwards.
TGGCAAGGAAATCAAGGCGAACACACACCTTGGTGTGTCCTGCAGTTAAATCAAATTCCTCCTCCTGGAAGCCCAGTATTTTTCCTCCTAACAGCGACAGCACTCCCAGCTGTGAATTTCTAGATGGAACACCACCATTTCCAACCTAAAATGCAACTTATTTTCCACCTGTGCAGCGTCTCTGGCGCGCAGTGTGCGAATTCCGAGGGTTTGGCACGTCACCTCAGGCTCCAAACCAGAGCGGAGGTGGAGCAAAGGCCACACCACCTCCACCGAGATTCCCCTTCCCTCCTCATCCTCGCAGGAGGCCTCACCTATTTTGGCCAAGGATGCCAGCATGATCCAGAGCGTGATTTCAAAGGGGACCTGGACGTGCTGATAATCCAGAGAGAAGAAGGCGTGCTCCGAGGAGTCGTTGCCCTGGGCTTCCTCGGCAGCCCAGCTGATGTTCTCCAGGACCGCTTCCTCCAGCAGTGGCTCCTGCAGGGCTCCTACCCACGGGGCTTGGAGGATGCAGCAGAGCCAGGAGCCAGCCAGGAGAGCTGCAGCTCTGTGTCCATGTCCCCCCATGTCCCTGGAAGCCGCAGCTGCTCCCGCTGCGGTGGGTGAGTGGTTGGAAGCGCTGCTGGAGACACCGGCGCTCGTGGGGGTGGCTGCAAAGGGAGGAGCAAATGCTTCACCCCAGGCTGGTTTCCCTGCCTGGTCCATCAGCTTCCAGCTGGGAGATCCCACTATAGAGTGGTGCTTTTTAGTGCCACGTGCCCAAATAGGGGCTCCTCCTGTGGATGCTTCATTGAGGAAATGCCTCGTGTGCCCTCAGACCAATGGCACAACTCATATTTTAGCCCCAACTCTTGATGTGTTTTGGCTCCCGGTCCCTCATAAACTTCTCTTGGAGTGAAAAAAATAACCTTCACTGCTGTTAGAACTGACAGACTTGACAGAATAGGTCCCATAAAAAATCCCATCCCACAAGAGCTCCATCACACAGGGGGCTTCCCTGGAATTCTGCAGTACCCACACAAAGAACACAACACAGACATTACTGGAAATCAGTTTTCATTTGCTGAAACAAGCAAATCACCCAGTTTGTTGGGCTAAATACAGAGCTGCAGGAGCAGAGAGCACCAATGTGGGATAAATAAGGCTCTACAATTGCTTAAAGCTTCCTATAAAAAAGATTAACAGGAAAAGTTCTCTTCATCTCTCTTGAAAAGAACATAAAAAATTGAGTTGCTCAGAATCATAGGAAAAATGGAAAAATAAAGGTTGTTTCAACAGTATTTAACAGATTTTAATAAAACAGTGGAGAAAAAAGATGTATTGGGTCAAATTCCTCCGTTGTGAAGCTTCATTGAGGTTTATGTTTCAAGAGGCAGAACTTTATCCCAAAGAACGCTGGTAATTAAAACCCGGGGCCCGGGGCGGTTGCCAGACGGATCGATGGCCTGTTTGCTCCCTTCAGCCGCCTAAGTGACACCAAAATGCAGTGCCAGTGACAGGCTGGTGAGCCCCTCTGAGCTGTGGGGGGCCAGGACACAGATCCTGGGCCTCAGCACCACGTGAGCTCCCTGTTCCTCATCCCGTTTGTAAAGCAAGAGGAGGATACATTTTGGAAGGCAGGAGGGATGCAGTGACACCCTCAAGGAGCAACTTTTTTCTGCTTTGCCAGGGTTTACTTGAATTTCATACAATCAGACAATGGTTTGGGTTGGAAGGGACCTTAAAGCTCATCTCATTCCAATCCCCCATCCTTGGGACACCTCCCACTGTCCCTGGTTGCTCCAAGCTCCATCCCTTGGACACTCCCAGGGCAGCCAAAGCTTCTCTGGAAAACCTGTGCCAGGACCACACCACCCTCACAGGGAGGAATTTCTTCCTAATATCTAACAAGAAATCACTCATTACTCTGAAGAAGGCAGAGTAGTGCTCTTGACAGCAATTAAGAAGTAATTAAGGAATTATTTAGCCAGAGGAAGAGCAATGGAAGCAGCTCTGAGCCTGGGCTCACATCCCAAGCCATCATATTTTCCTCTTTTTGTTGAAATATTGGGTGTTAAAGTTAAGATTTGAGGACTTGTTCCATTTGGCAGGATGGAAAAGGAGTTCTGCCAACCTCCCATTCCCCTCCATCCCCAAATGATCCATTTTGTCTTTGGCTATTCTTGCAAAAAAAAAAAGCAAAAAGTTAATGCTCACCTACAGTTTCCTTAAGCCAAAATTGAAATGCTGACATCTTGGAGGGGGAAAAAGCCTTGCTGGAGGGAGTTCAACAGCATCCTGGAAACTGGTTTTGTGTGTAGAATCTATATTTATTTAATAATGGAACCAGAAAAAAACCAACAGAGCTGGGACAGAATTTGAGGAAGGTCAGCAGGGAGGAAAATTTTAAATATGCTCCATTTTTCAAAGAAAGCTGCCTTATAAAATCATTAAGGCTGGAAAAAACCTCTAAGACCACCAAGTTCATTATATATTACCTACAAATAAGCCAAAAGCCAAAGACAAAATGTTTTTCCAAAGTTCTGTGATATCAGAATTCGTGCTGTTCCTCTGGTAATGGCTATTGATATTATTGATCCACTTTTTCATGTGAGCACCATTTGATCTGATGTTTATGGACAGGCTTTCATTTTTTTCTCTAATGCAATGCTCTTCCCTACATTTTCAGTCTCCAGGCTGGATTTTGATCCCCACAATTGTGCTGACAGGCACCTTGCCCCTGGTGGAATGAGGAAGACTGGGAGAAGAACAGACTTATTGTGGGATGTGATATCAGTGACCAAAATTCAGGCTCTTGCAATAAAAACATGACATTTCTGCACATTTTCCTCCAGGGAACACCAGGGCAGCCCCACAAGTACCATGGTGGATTATCCCTGAGGGAGCTCTTGGCTTTCCCTAGAGAAACCCTTCAGTGCTCTGTGCTGACCTCTGGTTCAGACATTTGGGAGCACCCAGGAGACGTTTTAGTGTCACCACATTTTTTTGTTTAGTTTTTTGCCGTTTTTAGAAGTAAACTTTTTGGTTTTGTTTTTTTTTTTTTTTTTTTTTAGCTTACCCTAAAAACCTCCAAGCCACTCATCCCACTTCCCCTTCTGGGAAGGATCCCACCCACAGTTATTGGGGGCAGCAGGAACAGAGAACCCTGGAAAACCCCGAGCCACCACGTGGGGTCTGTCAGCACATCACAAGCCACGGGGACACTGAAAAGTAACTTGGGGCTGCAGAGAGTGGGGAGCCTCATGGGCACCCAGAGCCCAGGCAGGCTGAGGTTAATATAACATCAGTGATTCCAGTCAAAAATCTGGGTTGAAGGAGGATTCAAACAAAGTTGCATTGAGCAGCTGGAATATTGATAGGGAACAAGTCAAAAGAATACATCTCAGCAGAGGTGTGAGCACATTTGGCCTCCTTATTAGTGAGATCTGGGATATTTAATTCATGGATTTCACCTCAGGGTGGAAATCAGTTCCCATTTATTGGCTGCCCCCAGGACACCACACTCTGGTCCCACACATTGTCAGGAGAAATCCACACTTTCTCTGAAATTTTTTACTTTTTACAAAAGGCTGGACACAGCCTTTTGTTTCTCTTAGTGGAATAAACATAAGCAGGTGGCTATTTCCAAGGATGTTTTTGTTATATAAAAATATTCAATAAAACTGTCCCCAAGCCATTGGCCTGTGATCAGTGACCTGTCCTTGCTGTTTGATGGCTGAGCTGGAGCAGAGCTGGGCAGCAAAGGGAAAGGGAGCTGTGCAAACACCAGCACCAATATCCACACACAGCATTTCACACTCTGATTTGTATAAATTTAACATGTGCAACATGAACGTTTTTGCTTTCTATTCCAGGAAAGGTTTTTTTTTAATTCAACTACCAGGAAAGAGGAACAAAATTTGGTAGTTTAAAACTTAAAAGCAAGATTTTCAAGAAATTCGTCTGCAGTTCTGTTCCCTATTCCATTACGTTCATACATCTCATTCATTTGGAACAAAGAACCAACACAGCTTAAAAAAAACCAAAAAGACATGACAGCAGGCCTGGGTGTTCTCTCACTCATCTTTGCTAACTTTTGTCACCTCTCAGATTAGTAATTAATTATGGAAATATCAACTTTGTACAGTTGAGCTACAAAGAAAGGGAATAAATGGGCTGTGGGTCTTAGAAATTTGGCAATGGAAAGCAGAAGTGTGTAATCACTACAGATGGGGAATGAGAAAACAGCAACACAGAAGATTAAGAAATTGTGTTATTGCACAAAATTAGAAACTTTTTTGAGGAGGATCAAGGATCCCTAAATAGCAAACCAGAGCCCAGGAAAGCAAAGCTTCTGTGTGGGGATATTCTGGTAAAGAAAAACAAAATTAGGGTAATTACAATCAAATAGCTGGATTTTTGAAATCTGTATTTGAAACAGGAACAAAACAGAGAGAAAAAAAATCAGTTTTGCCATGCCATGTATAAACTAGTGGAGAGCAAGAAAGAACACTCTGCTAAAAAGTAGATTCAGCCCACTAGAAGTAGATTAATGTTTCACATTTTGGGTGAAAAAGTAAGCCACACAGATTTAGTTTCATTTGTTTAATAAGCAAATAGCTTTTTCCTGATTAAAAGAGAGATGAATGAAAAATAGAAATATTTACTGTTTGAGATTTTTTCTGATTGTCAGTCAGAATTTTTAGTCCCAAAGGGAAGCGTTTGGCCTTTCAGGTTTTAAGTCCTTCTTGATTTTAACTGGAATCGAACATTAATTGATGGAAGTTGTTTTTCTGCACACCTGGGCATCCTTTTTATGGGAAATAATCCTCCCTCCAGAGAAAGACAGACTTGGAGATTTCATTGCAAAATGGTTGTAAAGCTCTGGAAATCCTGACCTGGAAGGTACTAAAGGAAACCACCACTAGATATCACCATTTGACTATTTAATAAATCTCAGAAAAATTGGTAATGCATAAAAATCCTAATTATCCTCCAGGCTGATGAAGTCACCTTCTAGAGGGGCTTAATTCCCACAACTGAGGCAGGCTGGGGAACATCCTGACTACAGGATTGATTGGGGAAATTTAACTAAAGAGTCCAGCTTTCTACAGGGTCTGGGTTCCAGGACCTGGTGAATATTCCTCTGTGGGAACACAGAATGAGAGCTGGATATGAAGATAAAAATTCCCTGCCAGCATTTCTCCTCCAACATCAGATTTTCTGGCGTGTGGATAAAAATCAGCTCCAGGCAGAATCTGGCCATGGATGTCTGCCCTGTAAAATACGGCACTGCTTTCCTTTGTAATGAAATCCAGCTGCTGCCCTTCAGCGGGCTGGAAAAGCACCTTTCCAGGATTTTCCTCAAGGAATTTGAGTTCACTGAGGCATTTTTCCTCCTAGTGAAAACGGGCACAGCTCCAGTGCAGCTGATGGAGTTTTACTCAAAGTCATAATGGGACTTAGCATCTCCCAAATATAAATAAATCCAAAGCAGGTCATGGATTGCAACATGTCAATTAAAAAAAAAATAGTTAAAATAGTATTTAAGTTATTAATAAATGTATTTGTCTCATCTTTTTAGAAATTAACAGATTTTGCCCCTAAAATGTATTCTGCAGCAACATCTTTTTTCCTACTGAGAGAAATTAATTTTGAGAAGTTACTTAAATTGTGGACTAAACCAGTTTAAGAAATGCTGGGGGGGAAAGCACATGGACAATATTTTTCCATGGGCGAAACTACATAAAAGCAATAACAAAGTACAATGTGCTTTACATTAACGGTGTGCATTTACCTGCACCCCCACTTGTGCTGTGAAAACACGTGTCATGGGGTGGTCTAAATTACCTATTTTCCTCAAAACACTGCTGTTATGTGGCTTTATTTTCATTCCAGCTAAAATTATCCACATATTCAATAAAATTTATTTAAAAACAAGCTATAAAACCAGTCCTAAGAAGGGATGGGACGAACACAACTTCCCAGTAACCTCAGGTTTTGCCAAACTCTCATTATTTATGTGTTTTCTCCTCTGCCACTCCATTTCCGTCCCGGGGATGGAGCAGCAGATCCATCAGGGATTCTCCCACTGCAGCAGCTGCTGCTGATCCCTTGGCTTTAATCCCTGGGGCTGGGGTGAGCAGAGCAGAGGGGGCTCCTCCAACGCATTCCTCAGCGCTGGGAAGGACAGAAAACCACTGGAGTCTGGAGCTCAGGTTTAACCTCCGACTTCCTCATTTCCTGAGGAAGAACCTCGTGCAATTAACTTCTTTCCAGACTTTGGCTTGAACTATAAATAGATCCCAGGGGGAAGCAGGGCTGGGGCACGGCAGCACAAATGGCACAGAGCACTTCTTGCTATGGATAATTGCAAACCCTTTGGCTGCTGCTGCCCTCTGGAATATTTCCCCTCTCCACCTCAGTTAAATTGTTCTCTGCACCTCCACCAAGGAAATCTGGAAAACTCTGCCCACTCTGCACTCCTCTGGAATTTAATGAAGTCATTTGGCTTCTTCCAAAGGACTCCTGGCCTGATTTTGAATGCTGAGAAGGAGATTAATGAGACACACATGGAATTAGGGCAATGCGTAGAGAAGCAAATCATCCTTTTTCCTCTCATGCTCCTAGAAAGCAAGGATGAGATTCAGTATTGCTTATTCCTTGCACCAAGGTCAGAGGGAATTTTGGATCAGGCAATGACCAGTTAGGTCATGGATGTGTATGAGTCTGATTTTATTAATTTATTTCCTTATCAGGAATCATCTTTCCCTGTCATTTTAATAAAGAGTGAGAAGTCCTTTCATTGCCCAGTCAGATCACTTTTTCCTCAAGAGCAGCTTCTTCTCAGTCCTGCTGATATTTTCTTTGAGTTCACAGATGATTAAGAAATGCCCAAGAAATAAAGATTAAAACAAACAAACAAACAAACAAAAAAAAAAAAAAAAAAAAAACCCAACCACAAGCAAAAACACCAACAAAAAACTTTATTAGAAAAAAAAAATTCTGCAGAGCAGGTAACAGTCCAATTTATCTATCATTTTACAGTGGTGACATAATGAATAATTTCCAGCTGAAATATTTGCTGAGAGGCAAGAGCAAAGGGAGAAAATGTGTTTGAGAGCTAAACAGCAGTATTTCCATATGAAAGTTTGCATTTAAATTTCCAAATGAAGATGCAGGAATCTTGCACCGTTTTTTCAGGAATGCTGCAGTCATCTTTGCTTGCTGATTTTGCAGAAAATTAATGCTTTTATGTGTGGATGTGGCACTTGAGGACATGATTTAGTGGTGTTGGGTTGATGGTTGGACTTGATGATCTTACTGGTCATTTCCAACTTCAACAGTTCTATGATTCTATATATATTATAATAACATGATTAACCAGTATTTTGGAGAGAAATTAATTTCAAATTCTCCATTAGAAAACAGAGACTTTTACTTGCCCTGCTACCAAAGGGTTTTAAAACTTAAAATATTAATTAGAACAAGTGTAGTGTGCAAATGTTTCCATTTCCCCACCTAATCCTTAGAGTGAAACATTCCTGCCTGAATCCCACCCCTCTCCTGAGCTGAGCAGCTCAGTCAGGATGTGAATTCCATCCTGCAGCTCCATTTTGCACCCACTGTGTTGGAGATTTGGAGGTTTGGGGTGCTGAACTCGGAGCTATTCCTGTTGGGAGCATTGCGGGAGCTGAACAAAGCCAACGAGTGCAAGAGGGCTCCTCTGGCTTTGGAGGTTTCTATCTTCTGCTCCTGGGAGATCTGAACACTTATCTGGTCCAGGCTGTTCCTTATCCAGCTGCAGGTCAGGAGGTTTGTTATGGAACCACACCTGGCCAGGCTTTCTTCAAAGAACTGTTTGTAGAGCTCTGCCACTTTGGCTTCCATGTACTTATTGAGCGTGGAGTTGGAAAGGGGCTCCTCACTGAGCACGAGGCTCCTTTCTCCAGCTTCTTCTCCAGGCAGGGACATCCCACTGGGCTTTTTGGGATGCTCACACAGAGGGGACTGCCCCAGGGGAATATCTATGGAGAGCAGGACGGGGCCATCGGGGAGTTCATCACACACATGGTCCAGGACACAGCCCGAGTCACACGTGTGGCCCCCCACACGGTCCCCCCCGATCTGCAGGTCAGGGTAGTTCTGGTAAATGCTGTTGCATGGCCAGGATCTGTACAAATCCACCTGGTCTAGGCTTCCTCCTCTCCTGGGGATATGTAGAGCTGGGGATGCAGTTCCTTTAACCAGCATTTCCTGATCTTTTGCAGGCTCCTTTTCTATGGATCCCCATCGAGGGCTGCTCCCGGCTTCCACTTTGCTGCTTCTGGCAGAGAGCTCCTCCCACTTCTCACATCCATCAGCAAAGCCTTTAATTTTTGGGATGTCTACAAGTTTCTGTCTCCAGATTCCCTCTTTAGCCTTTTGGGATGCAGGAGATTTGCAAGGCTTATCTTGATGACAGCTTTCTTTATAGATGAGCCTCGTTAGGATGCCTTCTGCCAGCATGGTGACAAGTGTGAGCAGCAGGGATCACCAGAGTTCCACAGAGCCCTGGGACGGAAAGACAGGCACAATACAACAACAATTATTATTCAACAACTCTTATAGAATAATTATATTATCATTATTAATGTTACTATTGTTATTATTACTAATGAACAGTGCACTTCTCAGAAAGACAGTGATTCTTCTTCTCAAGCATTTATTTTTAGCAAACATTAAAATGCATGTTTTTCCTCTTTACCATGTCCACAAAAATCATTCTGAAGATACAGGAAGGGCTTTAATCAGCTGCTTCATCTGTAACATCTCTTCTGCTCCCAGGTCTCTTCTGCATCATGGCTCCTTGAGACAGATCGTACTTTATAAGCTGTAAAAATCAGCAAAATCATTTTACTTGTCTGTATCAATACCATCAGTAATTAATCAATGTTTTCCATTACAAGACAACCATTTCCAAGAGCTAAAGAGGTGACATAGAAAGGAAATAAAGACTATATTCATATTTAGAGGTATTTCTGCCTTGAGCACTCCTGTGAGGTGCCAAGGAGCTCCAAAAGGAACTGAGAGTTCTGCAAATATAATAAAACTGTATTCAAAATGCAGATCAAATGTGTTTAGAGTCCCTCTTAATGATGAACTTAAAAGATATAAATAATTTGCCTTCTCCAATAGTGATAATAGTGAAAAGATAAGTGTCTCAAAATAATTTACTACACTTAATGATTCCTTATCATCCCTTTTCAATCTCCCTACTGTTAAAATCAGTGGGAATCTTCACATTAAGAGTCAGACCTGAACCACTGCTCTTGTGGAGGAATGGGAAACATGAACATAAGAAAACCATTCAGTTCTTCAAATATCTTTTAAATCTCTGCATAATTGAAGTATTCACAGACCAAAAGTGTGCTTGTGGCTCAACACTTTCCACCATGCCCCTACACCCTGCTATATTTGAAACTCACTACACCGGGTCACTTTTCAATCCCAGTGCTCCTTCCTTCCAGGAGATATTCTAAAACTTCAGTTATCTGAGAGATGGAAATTTTCACATTTCCCCCAAAATTTACACAGCACAGCTGGTTTTTTTTTTTTTTTGGTTTTTTTTTTTTTTTTTCTGATTTTTATTGTTTTGGGGTTTTTTTTTGGTGGCATTCTTTATTTTTGTGACATTGCTCCCTCCCTGAAGCTGAAAGGAACACTGGAATTTCAAGGCCAAAACAGGCAGGAAAGACAGCAGACCTGGTTATCTACAGAGTCATTTACATATGCAAAAAGCAAGGCAGCACTTTCTTAAGCACTTAAGGGATTTGATAAACCAATTTCCAAAGAAAGAAGAATTGGCAGTCTAAATCTTGCTAAAGATCCATGAAATTTGGAATGCTCTGTGCCTTGTAGGACATGGGTAACAGGTCCTTACCCTGGTCTGTAGGACCTCAGGGTACCTTAAAATAAATTTTGATTTATTGCTTTGAAAGGGCTCATTAAGAGCTAAAACATGGTAATCTTGGAAAAACTGGTCTCCTCCAAATAAAATAAGTGGTTCCTGTGTTCTGGAACAAAGCATAAGGAAAAGAAAAAGGCACAAAAAGCCCAACTTACCAAGCCCAGTCAGGTCCGAGGTGGATTTCCCCGAGCCCCAGAGCTGTCCTGCTAGAGCTGCTGGGAGGGGGCAGATGGTTACACACCCTTTACTCACTGCTGTCTGTGCAGAACAAGCCTGACGCACTCATGATGCAATTCCCCAGCATTTTTAACTCTTAAAACAGAAGTGATCCCGCCGGGAGAGGGAGCGGTTTTGGAACACAAAGAGAGGGCTACGTCTAAAAGAGGATGTTTGAAAATGAATTGAGATGTTTCTGACCACAGTGTGATGCTGAGGAGCTGCTGACAGCCAGAACGGGGCACGGGGAAGGAGCAGAGGGTCAGGGCTGTGCCGGGCAGAGCGAAATCGGAACCGAATTCCACCAACACTTCCACTGGCAGGAGCTCGGTGCTGCTCAGCTGACTTGTGGACTTACACCACTTCCCCTTTGGAAACACGCAGCTAAATTTAGAGTCTGGTGATGTGCCACTGATGGGGAGGAAGTTGGCAACTTCCTTTCCCCCGGATTTTGATGAAATACCCTGTGTCTGTAAGGTGTAAACAGGACAATGTACCAACCTGAAAGCAGCAGCCAATGGACAGCTCTGCAGTCATTGACCAAACCTGCTCTTTAGGGGTTAAAAAAGTACCTCTGGCACGTCCCAGGTGCTCCCATGGTGGTTTTAGGTGTCCTCTTCAAGCTGAAGCCAAGCCCATGCACTGAGCCCTCCCCTCAGCACAGGAACCAGCCCACAGGCAGTCTGAAGAGTTTTCTGTTGGTGACTTTTCTAAATTTCCTTTTTCTCAGAATTTAAAAACCCCCCAGCGAAGCAGAAGCTGAATCTCATCTAAGTACAAGACAAAAGATTCTAAAAAGACACTGTTTAATGACAGGAGCAAAGCACAAATTATCATCCCTGACAAGGACAGGGACACCTTCCACCATCCCAGGCTGCTCCAAGTCCCAGTGTCCAACCTGGCCTTGGGCACTTCCAGGGATGGGGTAGTCACAGCTTCTCCGGGCAACCTGTGCCAGGGCCTCCCCACCCTCACAGGGAAGATTTTCTTTCTAATATCCAATCTAACCCTGCCCCCTGTCAGTGGGAAATCATGTTGTGCCTTAGAAATCAGGTTTGGAGTCATTCTGGCCGTATAGGTCCAATGAAGTCTGTAAAATTCTCTCTCTTCCCTCCTTTTCTCCTGTATTTCATGAAAACCTTCTCCTGTATTTCATGAAAACCTTGAAATTTTATGGAGGCAAAATGAAAGCTCCCACCAAATTTATATAAACCGATTTAATATTCAAAAGCTGTTCAAAATGACCTGATTTTTAATCATGTTACATGAGCAATTTCTGCACAGAAGGTGTGGCTGGGGCTCCAGCAGAGTCACTGCCCACAGTCTTTGCGGGCAGGAACCCGGGCAGATCAAATTCCAAGTACTTTTAAATTAGTTGCTAGCAATTAGTGCCAGCTGCAGCTGGAATTTTTGTGCAGCTGTTTCAACAAGACACAAAAGTAACAGAGAGAGAGGAAGAAATCAAGTCAGGTAATTTGTGTGGAGTGATTGAAAGCAAATCAACTTCCATTTCATAGCCAGCAACCGGATCTATGGGACGTGTCCCTGCCCATGGTGGGGGTGGAATGAGATGAGCTTTACCATCCCTTCCAACCCAAAGCAGTCTGGGATTCAGGTGGTAAATACATCAATATCCAAGGAAATCAATGTATTCTCTCAATTAGATATCACAAAAAAAAAATTCCCTTTTATTTACAAAACTAAAGTCAGAACGAGACAGAACCAAAGTTAGTTCAGAAGCTGAGCACAGATTGCAGTTAGGATAAACAGCAAGGCAAGGATGTCAGAATTTAGAGATTAATATACCATTTTTCAATACCATTGAAAAATATAAAATATTTTTCTAATATAAAATTAGTCTTATAGTATCATTCGTATATGGAGAAAACAAATACTACCACACTGAAGGATATTATGTAAACTATGCTTGCATGTAAACCAAGTCCCATCTTTCAGCACAGGCTGGGTACTTTGCATGCACATAAACATGACATAGGTATTGATGGTTTGAAAGGTTTTATGGTGTGGTTTTTTTCCTAAGCACAGCTGCTGCTTTATTTCCCATTCCAAAGGGATTGCACTCCAACATCGCCCACATCTCAGAGGAGCCCCTCACACACAACCCCCATCGCACCCTCAGGCGGCTTAAGTATAAGGGGGCGGGGCTTAGTGCTGACTGACAGCTATACCACCCAATAGGAAGGCGGGGTGGGCCCGCCTCGGCCGCTGAGTGGCCGCTGGTTGCCGCAGCAACGGCGCGCGGCGGCGGCGCTGCGGGGCCCGGCCGCCATTGCGGCCCCTCACAGCGGGGCGGGCGGGAGCGGGGCCGGGCCGATCCGCTTCGCTCCGTGTAAACCGAAAGAACCCGCTCTGGGGTCCGGAAAGAACTGAGGCCACGTGGGAATTATAGTGCTGCTGACACTGGGTTAATGATGTGCTGGTTTCCTTTTATTAAGGATTTTGAAATAGGGAGCAAATTAAAAGGAAGAAATGGCCAAGTTCCTGATGGTATCTTCAATAAACCAATCTGCAAGAGAAGGAATTGCTATAAGGAATTATAGTATATATGAATTACATATTCTTATATTGTGCACGTATCTAAATATTTTTTATATGTATATACATAATAAATTACTATATATTGTTAAAAGATACACAAGGCCAAGTCTGATACTTCATTAATACAACACATATATTTTGTACTAAATATGTGTTTTCCACTAAATATATGTGTTTTGCATACTCAGTACTCACTATTGTGCTTACCTGTAGTAATCCAGCAATTTCTACTTCATCACCTAAACTTTTAAAATTCTAATTCATTTCTGCAATTTTACCAATACAGTCCAAAAATTTTAATAATAAACTTCAAAACTGTCATAATGAACCTTTCAATCTAAAACATTCTACCAAGATCCCAAAAGATGGGTAAGTCACGGAATATTTCTGCAGGAAACTCAATAAATGGTAACGACTTGGGAATGATTTTTTTGTGCCATGGGATTGGGATCTGAGGAATCTGGTGTAGGGAAAGTTGTCACACATTGCATGCACATGTGTAGCTTGGTTTTTTAAGATTTTGGGGAACTATTTTCATTGAACTTTACATTAATGAATAACAACTGGGGTTTTTAGGATTTTTAATAAAAAAAGAAAGAAAGCAGCGATTTTTCTGAGTTGCAGAAGTGGAGTGGATACACAGGGGAAGTAAATGGGATTAATGACAATTTAGAAATGGCATTCATGGCCCTTTTCCCATCCTATGGACCAGTTCTTGGACATCACAGGACAGGTGTGAGGGACAAGCAATAACCCCCTGTGCCTGCTGGTGCTTGGCTGTGCTTTAGCTGCTCACACAGAAGCTGATCCTCTACAAATTACCAACCACTCATAAAAAGATCAGGTCAATGGTTTCCTCCAGAGGATGTGAACTGAAGTATGGAATTTGGGCAAATCCCAGGGCAGGTCAGAGGCAGAGAATGCCATTTCTGTAACTCTGCAGATCTTGCAGGTGGTGCAGAACTTCAGCACGTGAAGCAGGAAGGAGGTAGCTGCTGATCTACCTGGCAAGCAGGGAAGGTGTAAGTGAAGTTTTAGTTTAAAATTTATCCTGCACTGCCCTGTGGCAACACAAATATAAAACAGCACAGCTCCCTGCTGGGAGCAGCAAAAAGCGAATTAATTACAGTTTGTAAATGAGCAGGGGAGGGCTGGGTGAGCTCTGAGTGTGGGAGCAGCTGCCGTGTCCCAGCCACTTCCGACCTGTCCCTGCCCTGGGCAATGAGTGGGAAAGCAGGATAAAGAGGGAAATAACCCAAACCTTGACACACTGTTTTGGGTAGGTGTATCCTAAATTAAATCCCATTTAGTAATTATGTCCCATTAGCTGCAACAGGTGAGAGATCCAACTCAGCAGACTTTGCAAGCAGCAGCAGATGATGATGTTCACCTTGTATAAATCCTGAACTTTTAAAGAGCAGTATTTTCACCTGAAAACTTCTTTCAGCTTCGGACTTCAAACTGTGAACAAAAGATGCCAACAAGTCATGGAGTGAGAAAGTGTTCTAAACCAACTTTATTGGAATGATACAGGAATGGTTAACATACAGGTTAAATCCTCAATGCCTGCTTTCTACATAGGAAAAAAAAATAAGAAAGAAAAGAACAAATTCAGTTCTTGCACCCATGGAAACAGAAAACCAGCACAGAGGTAACAGATTCTGGCACTCCTAAAGTCATGCAAGAGATCTGCATCAAAAAACTCAACACACAACAAAGAGATTTTGGGTATTTTCAGTTTGTGTTGGTGCCTTGTTCCCCGGACAAAGGAATAATTCAGCCTGGCTCTCCAGAGCTGCCTTAGGAATGCTGATACAGTTTGAATGCTCCCATATGGCAAGGGGGGGACAGACGAGGGCACTGACTTTGCTTTCTTAAACTTGGCAATTTTCTTGACCATTGAGACAGGATTGACCTCATGTCAGAATGTTTTGGGTCACTGAACTGACAGAATTTGGCAGCTACTTTTAATTACAGCTTCTCCAAAATAATGGCTGTAATTCACCAAACTTGCACAGGAAGCACAGCAAACTGGTATGGGTACAGACTTCTGTGTCAAATCCCACTTTCCTCGCCACACTTCACTTAATATTCCACAGCTCCCAAAAACTTGAGCAGGAATTCAGATGCAGAGAAAGATTCGGCCAATATTAAGAAAGAAAAACAACCTCGTTCAGAAAGATGAAATCATAGTGAACAACAAAAATCTGATGCTGGATTTAAAACATAACCAAATTTCCATCCCCAAAAGATCTTAAATTTCACAGAACCGCAGTAATTCCTGACAAAAGCTGCTAATAAAAAAGCACAGTTGTGTGTGTGTTAATCTTTAAGGTAAGGCAGCATCCATCCATCCCTTTGCCTCGTGATGCTGTGCTGCTTTTGTAAGCACAAGCTTCCAACTGCTTCCCAGGCTCCCAAAACGATAAATCAGGAATTAAAATATGGCCAGGAATTACAGGCTCCCTCATGAGCACTGGGAGAACACACAGGTTAATATTGCACGTGGTAAATTCACCCACACAAGACACTAGAATTGCAATTCCTGTAATAGCTTTATGATATGGCAATAAGAATGGAAATAAAGTTTTTAAACCTTAAAATAAAAGAAGTCTTGCTTAATTACAATTACTTTTGCTATTCAAACATTTATTTCCTCATTTGAAAAAATACTATATGAACCTAATGGCTACTTGAACATGCAGTGAGATGTTTAATGCTCTAAGCAGTGTGAACTGGTATTTTTGTAGAGAAATACATTAAAGGCTTTCACCCTTACACAGGTAAGGAAAGGCCATTTCTGGCTGTTTTGGCTTGTTTGCAACATTGAATCTTGCCCCAGATGTGTCACCGCTCGTGCTTAGGCAGCTGTGAGGGACCCGTGTCCATTGCCCTT
The DNA here is from genome assembly GCF_026979565.1 of Vidua chalybeata. Lineage (NCBI taxonomy): Eukaryota > Metazoa > Chordata > Aves > Passeriformes > Viduidae > Vidua > Vidua chalybeata. The sequence goes on along the minus strand of NC_071543.1, from coordinate 15,102,191 downwards.
TTTGTCCAAAGAGCCCACACAGATCACTTAAGTGAGAAATACATGGGGCTTGTTGGGGGTTTTATCACCTGTACAACAGTGTAACAATACAAACCTTAAATATCCGTTCTACAGAAGACAAACACAACTTTCCAAAGTGACTACAATGGTTAAACTACACAGTACCACCTACAAATTCATCTGCAACCAGGAAAGACACCGAAAATTTACTGTGTAACTCAGTAACATTTTTGAGGCAACTCAGGCACTAAATTAGTATCTGATGAGGTTTTAGATGCTGTTTTCCATAGTTTAAATAGTTGGATCTGTAGGTGAAACCCATCTGCATTTTTAGTACTAAAATAGTTTCTTTAAGTTTACACAAAATGGACAAATTACCAGGACAGTTTAAAGTAAATGTAACTCATTCATGTCTGATTGCTTCAGCTTCCATCAGAACCCACTCCCGCTCCCTACCCTGAAATTCCCATTTCTATCCTGTGTTCAATTTGTATTATGGACAGTGAATGCTGCAAGCACCAATCAAATGTTAGAAATCACATCTACATTTCTTGAAGCAGAGACAGTTGGACTATTTTATAAAAAGCTGTGGAAATTCCCTTTACAGACATTTAAGGCAGTTGAAATTCACGCTTGCTGCTTGGCCAGTGCTTCAGCTTCCTGAAACAGCAAAAAAGAATTTACACGTTAGAAGTTTCTCAGTATGTTTCCAAAGGAACACTATAAAACAATAACCTGCATTTTTCAGTCTTCTTTCAGCTTTTGTAAGGTGATCACAAATGGGAACAGAATGACAACAGAAGAAATGCAAAAGTAATTTCCTTTTGGTTTCTCCAAGTGTACTTTTGAATGCAGATTAATTACCTGCTAGCAGCACTATAACCTACAAGGAGATGAATGAGAGATGAATTCCCAGTGCCCTCAGTGCAGCACCTCAGCAGGGACAGCCTGGTTTATTTGAAAGGACAAAGTTCAACATCTGCCAAGATGTGTTGGAGCCATTTGCTTTTGTGACTGCACAGAAATACTCAAGATAACAGATTTAATATCATTGTTACCATGACCCAGCATTGCTAAACAAACAAAACACATGAGGAGAAAGGACTAAGAGGGGAATTTCCAAGAAGTCTGTATGATTTTTTTAGGAGGAGACACAGTGGGTGACCCCAGCCTGTAGGGCAGGAAGTCCCACGCACATGTCCCGTATCTTGGACGTGGTGGCTCACTCTGCTTGTCCTGCCCTCATCCTGCCTTTGAACTCAGGGCGTGGGAAGAGCCTGGCTTGGAGCTGCTGTGCTCTGCTGGCCTGTCACAGGTCAGAGAGCGAGGCTGGGATGTCACTGGGGCTCCGATGTCACCGTGCACCCGCAGGCCTCGCGCGACGACATCCCGGCCATCCGCGGCACAAGAGGCAGGTGAGCAATGAAAGAAGATCAGAAAGAGCTACAAAGCCTGGAAAAATGCAGTGTGTATGATATCCCTTTGAATGGTAAGAAAGAGGAGGAGGTTCCCTTGGCTTTGTAACAACTCCCTTAACCAGCTCAGGCCACTGCAATGGTGGCACCTCAATGGTTGGGTTTTTTTTCAATAAAAAGTACATTTCTTCAGAACAGGCAGTGCAAAGCTGGAGAGGATTGCTGCTATTTCCCTTATGCCCAGGAAGGTTGGTACAAGTAACCTGCTAACCTATCTTTCTTGGAGGTCAAATTCCATTTCCTTGGGCGTAGGCCTGCAAGTTATCTGGGAGAGGCTCAGTTTTCCAGACTTGACGCTGTCCCTCTTTCATACTTTTCCTTATTTCTCCCTCAAGGCCCCTCACTGAGCATCCTCTCAGTCCTTAAATCCTTAATAAAGAAATAATTAAACATACCTTTTAACTCACAAAACCCTCTCCCTTTAAAATCCACCCATATTGCTTGAAGTAGAGATATTTAAGAAAAACTAAAGGCCAGCCTTTTCCAGAGTTTGTAGATGCAAAGGACAAACCAAACCATCAGGGCTCAGAAAATAGTTACTTCAATTTACCATGCTCGTTTCTGAACCAGTCCTGCTTAGCATTAATACCAAACCTTTGTGTTCAGAGTCAAGTAACTTCCCAAATTTCTCCTGATGGCATCAAATGGAGGTTTCCTGCCATTTTCTGCAGTTGCCATGTCATTCCCTACAGCATTATATCCAAGCTGCACACAGCTATGCTGGAAACATCAATTTCAGCACCTACAAATCTGTGTACCCTCCTCAGCAGCCTGCAACTGACATGACTGGACATCCTGTGGGAGAGATTCCCAAAGTCAGCCCCAGAGCAGGACTCAGGGGGTACAAGGTCACTGCTGCAAAGTTTATTTACCAACACAACACAGAAATTCAGCAGAGTAGCTGTGTTCTTTCTATCCCTTCTGTTTAAAATTCACCTTTTCCTTAGGTGAGTAGAGAATTGGAGCATCCCTCAGGACAGAAGCAGAGCTCCTGCCAGCCAGCAGGTCTGGGAAGCAGCGACATTCCCAACGTTACTGAGACAGGTGACCTGATTTGTTATGGCAGCAGCTGCTCTCTGGTACCATTGCACTTCCCAGGGGAAAGGCACGAGCTTCCCTGTATCTCAGAGTCTCAGGATTGCTTCCTGGTTCCTTGGCTCCATCCTGCACACTCTGCTGAGCAGTGAAGTGCAGATGTTCCAAGGAACTTCACCAAGACTGTGGTGCTGTGTGCAGCTGGTCAGATGCCAGCAGCAGGTAACGCTGGGGTGCGTATCCCAGGCTCTGCTCTGGGCAGCTCTGCACGAGGCAGTTTTTCCTCATCACACCATTCCCAGTGGAGCTACTGCTGGAAATCTGGCTCCCAAAACTGCTTCAGTCTGCCCCACAATCTGCAGTGCTCACTGCTCATGGGTCACTATCCACCTTTAAAATTAGGTCTCTTAGTGATGTGTGCAGCACGACCTTCAACTCGTACATGAGTAAATCTGAAAGGGAGCAGCGTGTTTATCCATTGGAACAGGAAAGCTGGAAGTGACCTGGAGGATCCTGCTGCTGTCAAGTGAAACGTATAAAGCAGGCTTGTCTTATCCTATCAAAATCAAAAGGAGAATTCCAGCCCACTGCATCCACAAAGCAGTAGCCCAGTTCGTAATTGGCAAAGGAAAATAAGCTTTGGATAACAAGCCAGAGGAAAAAATTACTCTGAAGCAAGACCATGTTATTTCAGAAACAGTGGCTCTGGTTTCAAGGGATTTTCTAGTAGAAAAATCTCATCATAATTTCACATGAATTTTACTTTTTTACTGAACTGAAAACATTCCTTGATTTTGGGATATTTTTTTCATCTAGGTTTCTTATGCATTCTTCGGTGCAAATATTAACTACTCCTTTGAAACTGAAGCCTGAGAGCCTCTGGAGACTGAGTATCTCCCAGGGAGATTGGTGGGGACAATGACAGCACATGTACCAGATCCTATTCTGAGCAGAGAAGGAGGAGGTGAAAGCCACAGGCTCCCTGTGAGGAGGTGCTCACCTACCTTTGACCCAGGAGGTGCAGTCAAGCCCAGGAACGCGTACACGGCGTTGTTCTCCCGCGCCTCGAAGAAAGCATCATAGTCCTTCACCGTGGCAGGAGGGAGGGGGAATAAAAGACAGAGGAGTGAATTGTCAGAAATAATCTCAACTCAGTTTAAGGTGTCACCCAACCCACGCCAAGCAAACTGCTTCCTGTAGCCAAATGCAAAATCGAGTGTCAGCTCAGGTACGTGGCATGAGCACTAACAGCACATAAACTGGTCAGGCTGGAAAGGGACAAGCTGGGAATTCATTCTATGTCCCAACGAGATGTTGCTGTGAGGTGCTCCAGCCTCTCCCAAAGGGACAGACTCCACACAAGGCAGGTGTTGTCACTGGTCTGGTGTGGACATTCCCCCTACAGAAGCAGCTGAGCCTGGACCTTGTCATCAGAAACCCTGATGTTCCCAGATGTCATTGCTGATTCATGATAGGGATGGCAATTGTGAAACTGTGACTCCAGCTCCAACTTCTGACATCTGTCAGAAGTTCAGCTGGAACTGGAACACTGAGAGTGCACCTTTCCCATCACATTTCTCACTAAGGATTAGTCTGTGCAAGTTAATAGGGTGGCACTGTTCACTCAGTGCACTACAAATACCCTAAACACAGCCACTTCCCAGGAAAATTAAGGTAATAAATAAATAAATAAATAAATAAATAAATACCAGTTGCCAAACCCCAACTAAAGGAACCCAGAAGTTTTGTGCAAGCTCACTGTTGTCCAAGTTACCACACAATTCCCTCACTGTGACTTCTGAACTCAGCAGGGATCAGTCCAATGACTTTCCTGCTCTCCATTTTTAACTGATGCACATTACCAGCCTCCTCCAGCTTTCCTGGGCAATGTTTGGATGCAGGAGTCCTGGCTGGGAAGCCCAAGGCAGGCAGCAGCTCGGTCTCAGGCTGGAGTCAGGGAGAGCTGCTTAGGGCACACTGCTCTGGATTCCTGACTGTCTGGGAAGCAAAAGCCTAAGGAACAGCAGCTGAGGGGGCAGCTCTAAGGACAGGCTACTGCAGCTAGAACAGAACGAAGTACAGGGACCAGAAGATTCCAGCTGCCTGGAATTCAGGGACATCAAATTATTGCTCCATTTGCACATGCAGCAATCGCGTGCTGGTTTGATAAAAATGTGTGTGATTATGGTAAATCCTCCCTGAAGTCCTTCTGTTGACAGGACTGGGGCTGCTTGATAACAAAGGGTCTGTTTATCTTGCTGGTGCACAGGCCATGAGCCTGCTCTGCAGCATCTCCCAGGACAGGAATTCCTGGGCCTGAGGAGCAGAGCTCATGCCAGCCCACACAGCATCTCCAGTTCCAGCCTCTCTGCTGTGCATGGGCCAGGAAGGCCAATTTGCTCTTTGCTCTGCCAGTTGTGCTGCATCAGATGGAACAAACAGGGAACTTCATGCTTGAGAGGCATCAGATAAAGACAGAAAGAGGTTCAAATTCTGGGCACAGAATTAACTTTTACCTTCCTGAAAGCTGAACTGTAGCAAGTCGAATCCAGCAACAGAAACTGACGGAATTTCTAAAGTTCAACATGACATCAACCAAAATCTTGGGGATGAAATAAACCCACAGCAAGAACCTTGTAACTAGTCTACTGGTTAGATAACTACAGATCCTTATGTTTGTCACTCCAACCAACCTTTTTCCATGTCACAACCAGTCAGTAAAATTTTGAGAGCCAAGTGACACAACAGCTCACTGTGGATATTATTTCAAGTTCTGCTTCTATTACAAGCAAGAAAAAATCTTGGCACATTGAGAATAATTTCTTTCAGTAGGCACAGATTTGTCTCACAAAGGTCCAGAACTGGCAGGTCTTGACTTATAGATTGTGCAGGTCAGAACCAGACTTCAAAAGGACCAGAAAAATGCACACTGTGAGCTCTGTTCAGAAGATATTAAGTTTTAAAAATAAAACTAACAGTTAATCTAATAACCATTCAAGCATGGCCTGCTGAGTACAAGTACTGCAGGGCAACTTACTTTTGATCAAGCATTAAAATAATTACAGTAGGATTTTTGTTTGCAACACAAGTTTTAATCTGTCCAAGGCACTGGAGTAACTGAACCACAGCAGCTTTCCTTGTGCAAGCAGCACACAGAGCCAATCCCAAGAAGGATCAGAAAACTGATTTATAATCATGGCAGACATCAATTCATATGATCTGGGATTCACACCTACTGGGAAACTCCACACAGGCAGAACAGATCTCTGAACTTGCTAAAAACGTAAGTGTAAAAGGGACACATTTCTGTAAGATGTTAGCTCAAAATCATGGGGGAAATGAGGACTAAAAAAACCTGAAAACTTTCAGAGCCATAAGATGGGAAAAACCCCACATAAAAGAAAATTATATATATACTACAAGGTACGATCCAAATCAAGAGGTCTACATTTTAATCTTTCCTATGGTGTGACTGGAATACTCAAGAATCAATTATTACTAAAAGCCCAAGATGGAGGGAAATGTCTAACACCTCCTACAGCCTTCCCACTTTGGGCAACTGCAGCTGGGCAAGCCCTGCCTCGCTGCTCACCACAGTGAAGCACAGGCAGTGACAGTGAGGAAGAGGAGTGGGATGAGCACAGGAAAGCTGGAGGTGAGGGGATGAGCACAGGAGGCTGGAGGTGAGGGGAGAAGCACAGGAGAGCTGAAGGTGAGCACAGCAGAGCTGGAGGTGAGGGGATGAAACACAGGAGGCTGGAGGTGAGGGGATGAGCACAGGAGGCTGGAGGTGAGGGGATGAGCACAGCAGAGCTGGAGGTGAGGGGATGAGCACAGCAGAGCTGGAGGTGAGGGGATGAGCACAGCAGAGCTGGAGGTGAGGGGATGAGCACAGCAGAGCTGGAGGTGAGGGGATGAGCACAGCAGAGCTGGAGGTGAGGGGATGAGCACAGCAGAGCTGGAGGTGAGGAGAGGAGCACAGCAGAGCTGGAGGTGAGGAGAGGAGCACAGCAGAGCTGGAGGTGAGGGGATGAGCACAGCAGAGCTGGAGGTGAGGAGAGGAGCACAGCAGAGCTGGAGGTGAGGGGATGAGCACAGCAGAGCTGGAGGTGAGGAGAGGAGCACAGCAGAGCTGGAGGTGAGGGGATGAGCACAGCAGAGCTGGAGGTGAGGGGAGCAGCACAGCAGAGCTGGAGGTGAGGGGATGAGCACAGCAGAGCTGGAGGTGAGGGGAGCAGCACAGCAGAGCTGGAGGTGAGGAGGTGAGCACAGCAGAGCTGGAGGTGAGGGGAGCAGCACAGCAGAGCTGGAGCAGCCCTCACCCCGAGGTAGCGGCTGTCGTTGAAGAGCCGGGGGGGCAGGGGGTTCCCGCTCGCTGGCCGACTGTCCTCGGGGACGTTCTCCCGCATCCATTTCCGGTTCTCCTCGTTAGCTGCGATGTCCTTCTCCTCAAATTCAATTTTGTTGGCTTCCAAGAAGCCTAACACATCTTGCTGCTGCTTTTTAATCTGTCACAAAAGAAGGAGGAAGGGAGATAAGGTAAATAAAATCAGTGAAATAATTTTTGATGCCGCTCTGCGGTTTGATGCAGAAACCACGGGGTGAAAATCAGGTTGAAAATGGGAGTGGGTAAGAAAATTTTTAGAACCAAAAAGTATCTTCTGAAGAGTCCGAGATGAGCCTTGACTTGGCTCCTACAAAACTGAACAGGCTGAAGCTTAAAGATGGTGTCCCTACACAAATGGGAGTGTTGTGTACCTTAAAGGTGCCCACCCAAAAGCAGAGGTGTGAGCAGAGCCCTTGTGCTGGCCAGATTTTACATTTAGCTCAGGGGAATGTTGTTTTTTCAGGTGCAGTGGAGTTTGCTGGAGGCACGTTTGAGGTACAAACTGCTTCCCTGTGCCCTTGGAAGCACAGGCTGAACCTCCCCATTCCTTCTCAGAGTCCAGGCTTTTGTCCACCTCGGTGACAAAAGAGACCTCACCAAGCATTTTGGGTTCATGCTTCTTTGCACAGAAACCCCTCTCCCGCTGTGTCCTGGGTGTCTGCAGGGCAGGCACAGTCTCTGGAGAGCTGTGACCCACATCTCCATCCTAACTCATGTCAGGGAAGCTGGGTGAGGTCCCACATCTGCTGCCACCGTCCTTGTGCACTCACACAGCATCCAAGGGAAAAGCAGGATCTGTGTGGCAAGCACGGTGCTGGCTCTGCACAGGGAAGGAGGTTTTTATTATTGTCATTATGAATTCTCGACACAGAGATGTTCTGCTTACGCTCTGCTCTCCCTCTGCATGACTTTAACACCACAAAGGAGATTATAACCATGCACATCCTAGCAAACAATAAAAAAATGGAATTTAATGGGAAATTTGTTTTCTTCAAATGATCCCCTTCACTGCAAAGCCAGTCCAAGGCCTGGCTTTACCCTAATGAGCTGGGTGCCGCAGGAGCAGCGTTTCACACAGATGTTGCTGGTGCTAACTCAGGTCAGCCGCGGCTCCCGGAGCAGCCGCTCCATATACGGCCACAGGCAAACCCGGAGCTGCCGGGGTCAGGGACAGCCAGCCCGGAGCCAAATATGGAGCCCGTGCCCCGGTCTGCACAGCCCCGCACCCGCGGGCACCCATCTCCGCACCCGCGGGCACCCAGCTCCGCACCCGCGGGCACCCGGCCCCGGCCCGGCTCGCACAGCCCCGCACCCGCGGGCACCCATCTCCGCACCCGCGGGCACCCATCTCTGCACCCGCGGGCACCCAGCTCCGCACCCGCGGGCACCCGGCCCGGCTCGCACAGCCCCGCACCCACGGGCACCCATCTCCGCACCCGCGGGCACCCAGCTCCGCACCCGCGGGCACCCGGCCCCGGCCCGGCTCGCACAGCCCCGCACCCACGGGCACCCATCTCTGCACCCGCGGGCGCCCGGCCGCGCCAGGAGCGCCAGGAGCAGCAGGGAGTGTGATGGAGAGCGCTGCCCTGAAGGATGTGGGCTGGGGAACAGAGCCCAGCACATCCAAAAGGGAATCTTCGAGCACTGCCTGACTCGGTCTGGAGCTGCTCTATCCATGGCAGGTTCCAGCAGAGCGCGGGAGGGGCGCACCCAGCTCAGCGCAGCACAGGCACCGATCCTGCTCTCCCCAGAGAGGGAAATGTGCTCCCAGCTGCAGCAGGGAAGCTGCCTCCTGCGAAGCCAATGTCATTCCTCCGACCTCATCAGCACAGGAGCCGCTGGACTCGCTGTGCGAGCACCCTGAAACTCCAGGATATTGCTAATTTTCATCATGGCTAAAAATAAATCAAACTGGAGGAGTTAATACCGCCCCGAGGAAATAATTTGTGTAGAGGCTGTATAAAAACATTCTCAGCAGACTCAAAGCTGTGGGTAAGAGGTTTCCTTGCCTGCCTCTAACAGCAGCAGAAGGGGAAGCTTTTCTCTGTTGTGCTCTACAGCTCAGACGAGAAAAAAAGGGAGCACTTGATGAACTGTTTTGTGGGGCTAAAATAAGGGAAAGGTCTTTGGAATGGTAAACTCTTTGGTCAGTATGACCTGGTAGTAAATGTAAATCTTTTTCCTTGAATCAGTTACATGTTTAATTAACCATTTCCTACAATCTCTAAATTTCAGATCCAAATAGTTTTTATTACTCTCAGGTTCTTAACTTGTCCAAAATCCATTGCTTAGTGAGGACCCATTTTGAGATGCCCCAGATTTTTAAGGAATTAGAGAAAACCAAGCTTTTACCCACTCCACCATTAACCTGTACACTCTGCCACGTAAAACAAGAGTTCTGAGTTGGACACGAATCAGCATTTTCATCCCCTGAGAAGTCACTTTATTTTTTTTTAATAATTTTGACTATTAGATTGTTTCAGCCACACACACATCCTCACACCCTCCCAGCATCTCACACTGGTACAGTCTCTGGGTTGTTTATTCAGCTCCACGAGGTACAACCACATCCTAAACTGTTACTGTAGCTCCAAAGGGTGGTCACAACCCTCTCTGCTTGTTTTTGAAGAGCTGGCAAAGCTGGAAATGTATTTTTTTTCTGCTATAAAAGGCACCATTGTAAGGCAAGCATGAAGTTTGGTCTCTGTTGCTCTCAGGCCATCTGTAGTTAAGGGAGGTAATTCTCTAGAGAACTCTACAGAAAAGCAAGGATGGTGTTGATGCATGAGGAATATTAGTCTGGAACCCTTGTTTTCTGGCCAGACAAAAAAAGTTGGAAGATTAAGCAGCAATGTTTTCTCCCAGCTCCTCAGACAAATCCTCTGGTCACTTACACAAGAGCAGTAAATGCTCCAGAGAAACAGGGCACCAACTGCTGGGCAGCAGGGACACCGAGCTGCCAGATCCTGTTATTTTATGGGATTTTACTTAGAAAACTTCCATTAATTTCAGGCAGTGGAATAGCGCTGGGAGGGAAGGGCCAAAAATAGAGCAAGAGACGTCTGCTGCTGCTTCAGGGTGTTTTGTCTTACTTGAAAGGGCACACGTTCTCCTCGGGACAGAGCCTGGAAGATGGTTCCTGCTGCCCATGTTTGGGAAGGAGCGAGGAGCCTTTCTTCAGGATGCGCCTGTCAACACGCGGCACTCACTTCCCACAAAACCTCCCCCAGCTGCCTGGGCAGGCGTGGAGAGCGGCCAGCGCCTTCCCAGGCCCCGCACCTCGGCCTGCATAAACAACTGTCATGTTTGAAGCCATTCTGGCCCGTGAAGGGCAGCTCACTGCAGTTGGCAAACACGAAAATCCTTGTTTATTCCGAGTGCTCCTGACACATTGTGCAGGGCCGAGAGCAGCAGCAGAGCCGGGAACGTGCCCGGAGTCAGCGCAGGAGCTGGGAGCCCAGCAGGGCCCTGAGGCTCCGAACCAGCACTGGTGGGGCAGGAGCATTTCTTAGAGACACAAGAGCTCAGAACAGAGAAATGAAAGATAGGGATGGACAGACAGCTGTAAGGAAGGGAGGAGGCTGGGGGCAGGAGTGGAGGGAATGAGCAAAATGGATGGACAGAGATCAGGGGAAAATCCCTGTGGGGTGGAGACAAAGAGGATGGAAGGAGAAGGGGTGGGAGCAGGCGAAGCCAGGACTGCCAGGAGGAAGGGCTGCATCCTCTGGAGAACAAAGATGCCCTCAGAACAGCCCGTCTGGCTTCACCCAACCCCAGAAACAGAAACACATCCTGCTCAACACACACTTGGGAGAAAAACAATTCATCAGGTGAGTGGAGATATTTTACTTCTTGCTGATGTTCCCAAGATAATACTGAAAGGAACATTTAATGAAATAAATCTATTTTCTCTTTGTTTTGGATTTCAGGGTCTGGTTCCAGGACAGAAACAGCTTTATGGCAAGTTATTGGTGGTTAAGCAAAGTCTCACCACACACTGTGATCTTGTGCTACAAAATCCACTGGGTATCAAGATTCCCTTCTCTTCCAGTTACAAGCCAATCACAAAACATTAAGCTTTCAACAGAGCATGGGCACAAAATAACATTATAAAAATGAGTGTAGAATTGTGAACAAGTATCGCCCCTCACTTGAGTACACATCAGAAATTCAATTTACTGTTCTTAATCTAACTCCCATCAGTGATGTCAGTAACACAAGAGAAACCACATCAAAGCTGCCAAGAGTACAAACAGGTGATGTTTGCCAACAAATCAATCCATCAAAAATAACATTTTAACCCCAAAGTGGGAATAAACTTTCCAGAAAATGCTGCAACATTTTAGATTCTCTTCCAAATCTTTAATCATTGAAAAAAATTTAAAAAAATAACTCAGCTAAAAGATAATAAGCAGAAAGGAGGCAGGGATGATGCTGCAGAACCTTGGTCCAGTGAGCAGGCAGCATTCCAGCCTCAGCTCCAGCCAGGACTGTGCTGGCTGTTCAAGAGCCAACTTCTCGCAGCACCACCCCACTGCAGGGAAACACTAATTTTAAACACTTTTTGGAACTGAACTTCACAGAAGGGTCTATCTCATTTGGTGTACACAGGCACACACACAGCACAGTCCAGTCCATGCTGCTGGCCAACAAGGGGTTTGGGTTGGTTTATTTGAGTCTTGTTATTTTTTCAGTTTATAAATAAATCCCTGGTTGGACAATAGACATGTTTTGGAAATCTATTTATGGACCACTGGAACTCAAAATAAGTTTACAGTCTGAGTGCTGCTGTTTTGATCCAACAATAAACTTGCTGACTGTGGCTCTGCCATCCCAGCCCTTGGCAGGAGACTTCTCCACCACTTCTGTGGCTCCTGTGTCCCAACCTCCACGCAGGGAAAAACAGATTTTATTAATTTCTTTCCCAATTATGGGATTAAATGGCTCATGCTTTATTGTGAGGATATAAAAGAATGATAAAGGGATTTCTTATGATGTTCCTAGCCATCATTACAGCATCGGTTATAACATCAGGACAAAAGGAATGGCCTCAAGTTGCACCAGGGAAGGTTTAGATTAGGAATCAGGAGAAAGTTTTTCATGGAAATGGTTATGAAGCGTTAGAACAGGCTGCCCAGAGAAGTGGTGGAGTCACCATTCCCTGAAGTGTTCAAAAAACATGTGGATGTGGCACTTGAGGACATGATTTAGTGATGAGCACGGGGCTGGGTTTATGGTTGAACTTGATGATCTCAAAGGTCTTTACAACCGTAACAATTCCACAATTCTGGGATTCTCTCCAGCTCCTGCTGCAGGTGTGTCCTGAGCTGCCTCTCCCAACCTCACAACTGGGATCCAGCACCAGGACAACAGAGAAGCAACACCTTAGAGCAGATCTTACATTTGATCTTACATATTTCTCAATTCAGTTTCAAGACAACACATTTAAAAGGGATTTTTTTTTCCATTTCCAATTCCAATTCTAGCCTCGGGGTTCCAGATGCTCAAAAGCAACTATAGCTTTAAAGCAGTTGTATTGTATGCCAATGATGGTTTTAAAGATGCTGCTTCTTCCTTAGTGGGAGCAAGTCTTTAAATCCCAGAAGCAGCTGCTTTGTGCAGGAAGGTGAAGTCTAAACTCCAGGTGATGCTACTGGTTGTGGCCAGACTCGTAGCCATCAGTTTTCCAGAAGCTTCAGAGTCTCCTGAAGATGGATAAGCTGAAACGTAAGCAGTGAATGGGAAAAGTGCAGTGCAATAAATGTTGTGCAAACTCCCCTGCCAGCCAGCAGCAGCAAGGTGGAAACCCCCAGTGATTTTCCTGGCAGGAATGGGCAGCATGGGGAATGCCAAGAGCTGCCATGACAAACTGACTTGTCACAGGTGACCTGTGGACTGAGCTGGGGCCACACTGCCACAACTCACTGCCACTTTTTGGAATTAAGAGTAAAAGCTATTGGGGGTTTTGGTTTGGTTTTTATCTGTCTCACCTAATTTTTCAAATGACCTTGCCATCCTCACCCAGAGTCCCTAATGCAGAAGCTCATCCTTGCAAATGAGCTGCAAAATGCTTAGAATTTCTCCTCCCACTACAACCTAATTTGTAGGAGTTAAACAGCCCAGCAGCTCAGCCATGGATTTAAATGTCACAGATTCCTGTCGGCCCCCTAAGCTCATTCCCCACCCCAGCACTTGGCAGCAGGGCTCCCTTCCGAGCAGCCTCAGTCCTGCTCTCCATCACAGTTTTCCTTGCTTTTACTTCAATATTCCAGAAGATATTTTTTGGTCTAGAGTGGTTTTGTTGGTTTTATTTGTTTGAATAAGCCATTTTTTCACCCCCTATATTAGTTTAAAAATCCAATGTGCCAGTTCTGGTGTAAAATGTGGTCAGAGGGTGGGAAACCTCTCCCTGCAGGCAGCTCCAGCCATCACCTGGCTTGATCAGAGCTTTGCCAGGTGTCTCCCAGCAATTCCTGTCTCACTCTTATTTCTCCCTGCCTGGTAGAACATCTGCTTATTTTTAGGTCTGGGTAATTATCATCACAGAGCTCAAAGCCCTTCTTTGTTCTGGTTATTTTAAGTACAGCATTACACGAGTGGTGCCATCATTGTCTCTCCCAATGGATTCTGGTCTGGAGGGAATGAGACTGAGGACAAACACAGCAAAACCACCATGAACTGAGGCTGGAAAGTTCACGCTGGACATGTGCTGCTCTTTTTTTTTCATTTTCCAGAAATTCAGCAGTGTCCAGATGGACTCCATATGACCTGACTCTCTCCCTGCAGGGTTCTTTGGGAAAGCCCATGGCAATAGCCACATGAATCCTGCACAGCAGCGCTGGTTTGATGTGGTTAGACCCCAACAGCTTAAAATTGGTTTATTTGGAAATGGTTTTTACCACCAGGTATGTAGCAGCATCACCAGCCCAAGACCTGGGGCAGGAGGAAACAGGCTCCAGCTCCCACTGAGAGCAACAACCACATTCCTGCTGCTCACGTGTGGCTTTGGAAGACACCTTTTAAAAGCAAGAAAAGGTGAAAGGATGCAAAGTGACCAGTCAAGAGCGAGGCTGGCAGAACATCCAGGCTACCAAAAGGGTTTTGCAATTTAACCTGGAGGTTACATCATGTCTGGCAGCACACATGGGCTGTCTGTAACAGGGCTTTAGCCTGGCATAAGGTACCACCCCACAGACCAGATTTTGGAACACAAGCCAAAAAATATAGCTGGAACAAAGGACAAAGCCTGCACTTCCCAAAACAAGACCACAACTTGCTCCAGAAACCATAGAAAGTTACATAAATGAAAAAGCTGATTCATGAGAACAAAAATAAAAGCTTCTCTCATGGATTATAATGCCATTGTAACTGCATTCATTCAATAACCCAAGGCCTAAAAACTTGTTAAATCCCACACCAACAACACCCAAGTCCAAAGATCCTTGTGCATGCAACAAGTTTTTTCCTACCAGAAGAACCAAACAGGAAAGTTAACGTCACTTCCATGTGATAAAGTCCTGGGGAATCAAGATTCTCAAGGGAGCCAAAAGGGTGCTTAGAGACCCAACACCCACTCACTTTTATTTACTCTGACACAGACTGCAAGGAGAATAAAATCCCAGGGGGTTTGGCATTTAGTTCCCTTGGGCTGCTTTGGGAAGTTCAGCCAGCAACACCAGCCTGGCCCCTCTGGCTGGCACAGCCCAGCACAGCTGAGCAGTTCCTAAGTGCCACACTGCCAACTTGCTGTTGGAGTTCAAGGAATCAGTTAAGAAAACCTAAGAAACATTTTCTCTCTTGCTGCAGCAAGAAGGGTTTGAGGTCAGCGTTCCAGTAAAGTTTTTCAGTGTCACTAATTTGGTGTCACTCACACAGTACAGCCAACTCCACCACACCTCGACTACAGTCAAACTCTAACAAGATCTGAAAAGGCCACAAATAAGTCAGAACTGTCTTGCTGCAGCATCCAGTGTCTGTTTAGCTACTTTCCTCCTGCAGAGGCCAAAAGCAGATTCTTCTACCCATTAGTCAAGTAGGAGGACAAGTAACATTTCCTTATTTATATCCCCCCAGCTTCTGGCACACAGCAGCAGCAGCACTGCCTAACAAAGCCCTGATGACTTTTTAATGTGTTTCAGGTTTACTTTCCATGAAGGCACCTTAAGGATTAACATTATTATCACAGCTTAAGGCAAATTCTGCTTTTAACAAATGATACCCAAGCACTGGGGAGCGAGTGGGGTGAATCCATTCATCCTTTAGCACCTGCCTGTCAAGGACTATTGTGGTGTTACCAGGATTCTAACAGAGAACATCTTATCAACAACACCTGAAGCCCATGTTTAAAAGTACCATTTAATAAACTTCACATTTTGTTCCAGTACATGAAAATGGTTCTGTCACCTGAAACCCCACCTCTTTTCCTACTGAAGCATCAAATTCAGAAGTAAATCTTCTTCTTTTTTTGCCTGCAAGGAAAAGGTGGTGGGACACTGAAAAGGCTCTCCAGGGAATGGTCACAGCCCCAGGGCTGCCAGAGCTCCAGGAACGTTTGGACAACACTCCCAGGGATGCACAGGGTGGGATTGTTGGGGTGTCTGTGCACAGCCAGGAGTTGGACTTGATCCTTGTGGGTCCCTTCCAACGCAGGATATTCCATGATTCCATGAAAAGAAGGGTGACACAGTGCACTGTCCTTCAACTCTCCTCCTTCCTGGCTGCTCCCCAACACATTTTCAGTTGCTCATTCAGCATCTCCTGCCCTGTCCAGGCTCCTGATTGCACTGGCAATATCCAGTTGTTTTGCCCAAGAGCCCAGCTCAGTCTCAAGCCTTCCAGAGATGCACAAACTGCTGGGAGTGTTCTGGGGGGCTGTGCAGATCAGATGCACCCTCCTTGAGTGATGATATCTGTCCTCACCACAGCCAGAAGTGACACATCCCTCTACTCTCTGCTTAGATGTTTCTGTTCATTCTGTAAAAGGCTGACAGAGGGTCACTACTGCCAAGTCAAAGTCATTCACAAGTCAGGATATGCCAAAGCTCTTCCCCACAGTGATCATGGCCTGCTCAAAGACTGCCTCCCCAAACACAGACTCTGCAAACATCCAGAGACTGACTTTCTGTCTCTCTGGGATTTTTCCTTCCTTTTTTCCATTTTTTTAAGTTCTGTGAAAAGTGGCAGCAATACACAATGGGATTATTTGCCTGGATTTCAAAACCAAACAAACCCTAAAACTTCCATTTGCAGGGATTTTAATGCAAGATTTTAACATTTAAAATCTCATTTTATCATCAACCAAAAAATAGAGATGTTTGCTCATAGGATGACAGTGAGCCTTTTTATACTGTGCGTCCATGCACATGGAACACAAGATGCCCAGCAGCTGGGCAAGGGAGAAGTTAAAACCCAAAAGTCCAAGAAGTTCTGGCAGTACTGGAGCTGGTACTAGCAGAGGCACCAAACCTCCCTGACTACTTTTTGTAGACAACCCAAGAGCCTGAACACAGAAAAACAGTGAATGTAACTGAAGCTTCCAGCTGCTGAATGCCAGGAGGTGTCCCACATCTGGAGAGGTGTCAGACTGACACTTGTCCCCTCAGACAAGGAAGGTTTGATCAGAGGCATGGAGGGTGCCTGACACTTCTGCACTCTGCTCACGCTGGGCTCCAGGCCCAGGGACAGCAGCAGGATTCTCCCCTCCCTTCACGTGATCTCAGCAAACAACCCCACCAGGAGCTGTGTTTGATTAGGGATGAACTTTGCCTGAGGCTCTGGGAAGTCTCTGGGCACTGGCTGGCAGCAGCTCCGAACTCCAGAGCCTGACCCCTCCAACATCCAAAGCCTGCCCATCCTCATGCAGGGGCTCTGCACAAGCTGCCCCCAAACCTCCCCTCATCCAGCCAGGTCTGGGCAGGATTATCTGGGAGGGGGAAGCACAGCTCCTTACCAGGACCATAGACACTCAATCTGCATAAATCAGGGACATGGAAAGAGGCCCTCTCCACTAAGTCCAAAGGCCTGTCCCTGAGCATGGGCACCACTTCTTAGAATCACAGACTCACAGAATATCCTGAGTTGGAAGAGACCCTCATGGATCATCGAATCCCGCTCCTGGCCCTGCAGAGGACATGCCAACAATCCCATGCTGTGCCTGAGAGTGCTGGGTCCTGGGGCTCTGGGTCTGTGACCATTCCCTGGGGCGCTGTTCTAGTGCCTGAGCTCCCTCTGGATGAGCAACCTCCTTATAACATCCAGTCTGAACCTCTCCTGACACAGCTCCAGCCGTCCCCTGGGGTCCTGTCCCTGCTCAAAGAGCAGAGGTTGGAGCCAGGCTATGCCTTGGCCGGGCTCCATGGAGCTCTGAGCAGGGAATCTCCCACAGCAGCGCTGCTTTGGAGCGCCAGCCCAGCTCACAGGTGACGGGGAGATTCTTGTGCCATCACAAGCAAAGGGAAGAAATGAGCCAGGGGAGGCAGGACTGCCCCTCCCAGCAGCAATAAGGACTGAAAGCAGGGATCAAACCATGGCCGCAGGCTTTTGCTTCACTCAGCAGCAGGAAGAATTTGCAAATGCAAATATTCATATATCAGGATGATATTTTTTTACTTTTTTTAATGACTACTTTAGTTATCCAGAATAAACATCTTGCAAAATCAAGCTTCCAAAACTAGGCTTCCTCTTACTTTCCTTTAGGTGAGGATGTAAAGAAACATTGATGTATGGCAACCATAGCTTTAACCACCACTGACACCGCAGCACCCAGAATTGTCATCATCCACAGGAAAACACCACCATTACAATACTAAATAAATTGACCCTTGGCAATTTTCTAAGTCAGTCTTGTGGCATTTGACTTTTATAAGCCTGAAAACTGCTCGTCTGGTCCAAAACTAACAAAAAGCAAGCTTCCTACTGCGGAATACAGGCCCCATTATCTCAGTTATGCACTGACAAAGCACAAGCAGCAGCAGAATGTGAACTCTTCATTTATTACACACAGTTGTTTTCTGCAGCAGACGTGGAGCTTGGCAGGCTGAGTTTCCCTGGAAGTCTCCATGTGCCTTGTCACAGCATCCAAACTCAGGGCTGGGTTAAATAAAAATGAACAGATCCACTCCTCCCAAAGCCCAGTACCAAACCAACAACTCCTGAACAGCACAGGGCTGAGGGTGGCAGGGTCTGGGAGCATTCCCACCCATCAGCCAGTTGTTCTGCTATTCCTGGGAGCTCCACAGCCTCAGCATCTCACTGGACTCTCCTATCTGAGTCACAAAACAGGGAAAGGGGAACTTTTGCTATGTAGAAGAAAAAAAAAAAAAAGTCCTTAAGTCCAAGCTACCTCTGTCACAGACTCCTTGAACAATTTTCTCTTCACCCCTCAGAGCTCCCTTTCCTGCGTCATCAGGAGTAATTATTTTTTCAAATCACTGCTTATTTACTTTCAGGGATCATTTCTGGCTGATTCTACAAATGGTAGAATCACCACAGCCCAGCCCCACAGACAGGCTTTGTACACTGTAAAGCAATTTACCACACAGAAGACTGATCTCCAGCAAGACAGTGAGGCTCAGTATCACAAGATGCAGTCAACTCTCTGACACATGATATATTCCTAAATACTCAAACATTTACCACATGGCTGAGAAAAGCAGGGGAAAGGTCCTGAAGGTGCTGCTGGTCACCTAACTGCTTGCTCTGGAAGCCTTAAAAAGTCCTGACAGTCTGGACCTCACCCCTGTTGTCAGGTTCTAAATCTGTTTTTTTCAGCCAGCCTCTTTCTGAAAGCCAGAGGAATTATTTCTCCTTTCTCTTCAGCTTCATGGAGATCCCAGGTCGGGTGTGTGCAATGCTGGCAGCAACTCCCCCCTGTAAGAACTGACACAAACTGCCAGGTGCCACCTCAGTGTCCCTGAGACTTCACCCTCCCCATCAGCCCAGCACTCCAGTATTTCCAGGGAAGCAGCCTGAGATAACAGCACACACAGGGCTGCACTTTGGGGGTTTATTGAAACAGCTGCTCCTGTAATTATTTTTCAGAAGCTGTGGATTTCTGCTGGTGATGAGGAGCCCTGCACAGCAGAGGGAAAGCAGCTTGGTTGTGCTTGTGTGACGAGCTGAACTCAGGTTAGGAAAGGAATTAAAAGCACAGACAGTTCTGCACGAGGCCCCTGTGGTTTACAATAAAAGCAAAGTTTATTTCCTGTATGGTTTAGCACACAGAGGCTAAATTAACTGACAGGAGTAAAAGTTTACAGCATTAATTGCTGTTTCACTGCCTTTATATTGCTAGGCATTTATTCTTTAAATAAAAGACTACTTTAAGAAGAAATACAACATGGCCTCAGGGATCCAGGTGCCTCTGATGTGTATTACTTTTTATCTTTGAAGAATTCATATACCATAGATCTTAGTTAACAAAGAGTCTTTTTGCTGACTGCTGTTCTAAAACTAAACCAAGTAATTTTTTGAAGAGAACAAAGCTTTTTTCTTCAACTTAAATACCTAAATATCATAATACAAAGGAAGAGAAAAAGCTATGGATTAAAAAAATTTAATACAAATTTTCCTCCTCTTTTCAAGAAGAGCCAGGCTGTCTCGAGATAGAACAGCATCCAAAAAGCTTCCTGGAGAGGAAAGATTCAGCAGAGCACAGCCTGTATGGGCAGCAGTTTTCTGACCCAGTAATTAATTGCCCTGGGTAACATTTCAAGTGTGAATCACCCTGAAGGCCCCAGATCCTCCTCTATGTTACTTGGACAAAATATTGTCTAAAAACTGTGTCTCTAAGTGGGAGAGATAAATTGTTCTCACAAGACCTGGCCACACTGCAGTTTCTAACACTTTGGGCAGCTGAAACAACACAGGAGTTGGCCAAGCTCTGCCTGCCATAGCCAGGAAGGCCAGTGCCTGGGGCTTGGCTCTCAGGACTGCTCAGGAGACATCCCAAAGTGACTCTTTCAGGAATTAACAAAATGGAGCATTTTCCAACACAGCAAGGTTGTTCCCACCATCAGGCTGCTCTCACCCACTGCATCCCTGCAGCCCCAGAGCAGGAGCACTCATCTGGATGCTGCCCATGCCTTGGAGCCATGACCTGGAGCCACTTTGCAACTCCCCACTGTCTTTTTTAAGATTTATAGATCCCTCTTGTCACCATGGTATCTGTTTTTTTTTTTTTTTCCTCCTAAACCACAAGCCTCCTTCTGCCTCAGTGCAAGCCAGCCTCTGCTTACCCCAATCAGAAACTAAGACAAATGCACACAGAATTTTATTTTTTCAAAGTTTAAGTCCCCAGCTGTTTATTTGCTGTAGGATGGAGTTCTCCAGGCCTGGGCAAGCAGCCAAAATGGCTTCATTCCCCTGCTGTTCCTCAGTGTCAGCCTAATGCTGATGGCTGGCTGTGGGAGGGATGGCTCTCCCAGTGCCTTCCAAGCTGCCAGCCTGGGTCCCAAATCATTCCATGGAAGGTGGAGCTGTCTGTCCAGCAGCTCCTCAGTTCATCCAGGTGTAAATTCCTGAGGGGAACATTTCCCAAGTTAGCGTTGTGGATTTACTTTGATCTTTCCACAGCATGCACAACAAAGCCCAGACCTCTGCAGGTGAAGGGAGGCTCTCACAGGGACCTCCTGGTACACTTTAATGTGATGGAAGGGAACAGAAAATTGGAAGAAGATTGCTCAGGCACAAAGGTTCCATGGACTGAGCTACCAGAACCAAGGGACTTGTTTATCTACATTACAGTGTGGAATTTCCAGTTCTTAATCAGGATTACCAGGGCACTAACAAGGAAATTTGCAAACCTGCTCCTTTTCATTTCTGTTCACATATATTGTATTTCTTGCCTAGGGAAAAAAAACTACCAAACATCTGCTAGCCATAAATCAGCTTCACTTGAACTTCATTTCTATCCATATCCAGTGAAAATGTTTTGGGATATATTTTAATTCATTCACAGAGTTATTCTGTTCCTTTCCTGCTCTGCCAGTTGTTCTGCAGCTGCTGCTCTGGCCAAATACATTTGCAACATGTGCACAGGAATGTCTTGGAAAAGCAGCATTAAGTATTTCCTAAGGAATAAAATCTTGTCCTGCTGTAGTCCATGGCAGAATTCCCAGTGATATAAGCAGAGCCAGAGGTTGATCCCATGAGGTGAATACAGATGTGCTGTTTAAACCTGCCTGGCAACAAGTATTCCCATAAAAACGTGGGTTTATGTGAAAACTGCCATGATTTTTCCCAGAGGCTTTGTGTTTGCTGTTTCCATCAGGCTTTTCCAGTTGATTTTGATCTATGCCTAAGGCAGCAGAGGTGTCTGATCACCTACCCTAAACACGGGCTGAACATGCAGTGTGTCAGCATCTGCACAATCACGCTGGTCTTGGAAATCACCAAGACCAATCCCCAATCCCCAAACATCCCTTGTTTCGGATGTAGGAAATGTGAGACACCAACCCAACATATCCCAAACACACACATGTTTATTTTCCACCAAACATTTTCCTGGACAACATGGTCTTAATTTTTTTAATGCAAACTGTTAACATAATTTTGGGAGCAGAGCCAATTTCATTCAAGAAGAGAAGAAAGCTTTACTGGGCTGGATCCAACACTTGTCTAGTCCAGTCTCCTGTCTCCACCAGTTACAGCTCCCAGGGAAGATCATGCCATCAGGCTGAGCACAAAGAGCTACACCACATCCAGCTTTTTTTCCCAGACTTCAGTAATTCACAGTCTTGAGTCAGAGGTGTAGTAGTGATGTTTAATAGCCCTTAATAGACTTTTCCCCTTAATTTGTCTCATTGCTTCCCATGTCCATGCACTTTCTGCTGTACACCACATCCTCTGGCAGGGAGTTCCTCCCTGAAATCTCTGTTGTCAAACAAAGCATTTCATTTACTCTGAACCTGCCACTTCCACTTGCTCTCCCCCAGTCATTCCATTAGGGAAAATTATTAATAATCCCTTCCTGTTTGTTCTCCCATGCCTGACGCGATGTTATCACATTTCAGACTTTTTCAGCTCTTTCTTTCTCAGCTGCAGAACTCACAGAATCATGGAATGGTTTGGGTGGGAAGGAACCTTACAGACCATCCAGTTCCACCCACTGCCATGGACAGGGACACCTTCCACTGTCCCAGGTTGCTCCAAGCCCCATCCAACCTGGCCTTGAGCACTTCCAGGGATCCAGGGGCAGCCACAGCTTCCACCTTATCATCCACAAATTCTGCCTTATTTGGTTGTTCCTCCTACAGTGATCATCTCACCCTACCTTCTTCCCTTTTCTCACTTTCTTATATGATTTAAAGACAAGAATTCCAGTCTACTAAAGACAGACTCACCACACTTTTATACAGTGGGTTTTTTTCTTCTTTTGCCCTTTCTCATGGTAAACATTCCCAACATTCTGTTTGCTTTTTATGGCCACGAATATGGTATTTTTGTAAAATTACCTAGTATAGCTCCAAGACCTCTCTGCTAAGCAGTATTTTAGCAGAGTTTAAACCTCATTCTTGCACAGGACAACCATTGTTTCTTCCCAGTTTTCCAGCTGGGACAGCAACAGCAGGCTCTTCTTGCACTCTTTGCTTAGAGTCCAGCACAAATCTCTGTGGGAATCTCCTGGTAACTTCTGCAGATTGTAATAGATCGGAAAAAAAAAATTTAACCTGGTTAACATTTGTCCAAAACTTTCCAGAAATCCAGGGATTCATTATTATGAATGGCCCTCCTTCCTATGCTCCAGGTAGCTCAGGTGTGAGGCACAGCTTTCTCCTCTGACACTGCACTGATTCTCCTCCCTGCTCTGTCTCTGTCCACACATTTGCTGGGCCAGAGCCCAGTGAAGAACAACATCCATTTGTGCAGCACCGGAAGATGGCTCGCAGCTCCCAGATTTCCCTGAGATCCTTTTTCAAACCACAGCTGCCTTTGGCGTCTCTCTTCACTCCAACACTCCAGCAATCAAACAACAGGTAGTAGTTAAAATTTTACACTCGAGTGCCTTTAGAATTTCTAGAGAGGCTGATTCATGCACAGAAACAGCCCCAGAAAAACTGAACTTCAGATCATTAATTAAAGAAATAAATCACCACATCCACGTCTCACAGGGGAAACCAAGTCCAGGAAGGAGCTGTAAGTCAGGATGTGAAAACAACTTCAGCTGTATCCTGAGAGCACAAACCTCAGTCAGACCAGTTGGATGCTGACCTTTCACATTTTTCTTCTGGTGCTTTAAAGCTCAGTCTCACTCTGCTGCCTTTTCAGTGTTAGAAAATGGCTTTAACATTGAGTTGGAGGTGCTGTCCCAGGAAAGATGTGCTCCTGGATGGAGGCTTTTATTGTGGGACAA
The DNA here is from genome assembly GCF_026979565.1 of Vidua chalybeata. Classification (NCBI taxonomy): domain Eukaryota; kingdom Metazoa; phylum Chordata; class Aves; order Passeriformes; family Viduidae; genus Vidua; species Vidua chalybeata. Next base: position 15,078,943 of record NC_071543.1, on the reverse strand, counting down.
ACAAGAGTAGATAAGCATTACAATCAAAGCTCTTTCAGGCTCAATTAAATATCTGACCAACAAAAGCATTTAAATTTAATCATAAGCTGAAAGTCTCCCCTGTGTATGGCCAGGGTTAAACAAATGGCATTAACACCAAATTTTCATGTTTGAGCAGAAACATTCCTGAATAGCAGAATATTGATATAAGATGTGGATTTGGTTCAGGTTTCCAGCTGTCCAGTCAGAGCCAAGAACTGAGATTGGTGCTTCCAAGGCTGGGGAGCACAAGGACCAGGGAGAGGTCACCTCCCTTTAGCTATGGCAACGATGCATCCTTAGCTCTTGTTTTTGTCTTAGAGGGGAATATTTCAATTCTGTTTTGACCGTGAACAGCTGAATTCTGTCAATATTGGTGTAGTTCCCTTTCTCTCCCCTTTCCCCAATTCCTCCTTTACTTACTCCTGGAAGGAGTAAGAATAACCTTGCAGAGATGCAAGTCTTGGCACCCTCTGCTCGTTAACCCCGATGCCAATTCACTGACTTCTATAGGAATTTTGTGAGTGTAACTTTAATGCCCCAGGACAAGAAAAGTTCCATCCTCAACTCTATAAATATTTATTTAAAACCCACAAGTGCTTAGCCCTGACATGACGCTGTGTGCATCCTGTCTTAGAACGAGCTGCGGTTCAGGGTTCAAGGGAAAGCCAGCACAAGCTGACAGCACCCAGCCTCTCCCCAAAATCTGCCTCTTCTCCTCAAGCAGAGACATAATCCTGATGCACCACCTCAGAATAAACACTGTCCTACCTGCATATACAACCTAGAAAAATTCCCAGCAAAAAGCCTTTCCTGGCTTTAACTGTGGAGTAGAATTTTCCATCTTTCTCCTGCTGTCAGAAACTGGTTTTAGTTAAGCACAGTAGAATGTTTTTTATTTTGATATATTAAAACTATTGCAACAACTGCAGCCAACTTAATCTCTGGCTCCATTAAAAATTTGAATGCAATATTTTAAGAAAAATATTTGACTTATCTCGAGTTTGGAATAATGACTGTGCAAAAAACAACCCAGGAGGCAGATGGAACACATCCGAGCTTGAGCCACATTACGGATTTTGTCTTCCATCCCAAAAGCTCTAACTCAGAACAACTCCTACCATTTTATTGAGAGAAACTCTGTTAGGTGAACACTGGGTATCCAAAAAAGTCCTCCACATGTGTTACGTTTCCACAAAAGAAGGGTTTAAAAATCAATACCTAACAAGTCAGTTTTCACTCACAGTGTATAAATTGCGTGAACTGAGTATCACAAAATCATACATACACTGTGAGGTTGTTTTTCAACTACAGATGCAGCTTATTTCCCCATAAAAATGTACATTTACCTAAACTTGCATCACAGTACAAGACTATTTACCAGAGATGTGTATCAGTGCTTTCTCCCCTCATATACTGCCCTGCCAGGCAGCCCAAGGAAGTTCACGAGCTGCTCCTGACCGTCTGCTGCCACTGCTCGGGGCTTCCGCAGCGACAACCATGACCGCAGACATCCGGGCTGGGACAGCACGCTGGGAACCCTGAACGTGGCAGCAGAACAAGGGACACTTGTGATCCTCACTGATAAGGACTGCATGCACAGAGCCACCCTGCTGTGGCTGCATTTCCCCTGAGAGCCACCTCCTGCCACGGCAAAGCCGTTGGACTCGAGGAGCTTTGAGGCCTTTCCCAACCTGAACGATTCTCTACTCCATGAAACCTCACAGCAGCCAAATAACACAAACACAAAGCACACAGACTCTGCTCGTTCTCTGTACGGGTGGCGTTATTTGCATTTATTGTGACCATCTGAGAAAAAAGGCCTTTGGGGAACTTAAATGCAAAATATATTTTTTTTTATACAATCTCCATCTCTCCATGTGTTACTTCCCTCGGATTCAAACTTCTGAAGGATGAAGCAGCCATGCCAGCCCTCCCAAAGCACTGAACTGTTGAACAAGGACAAGAGCTGGTGGTTACACATGCTCTCATCATTTCCAACAGCTCTTCTCCAGAGCTCTTCTCCCCTGGAATGTTCCAGGAAGCCCTTGACACTGCTTATATGTCTCCAGTAGCACCAGCAAGTTCTCTGGTGCCTTACTGGGAAAAGAGAAGAGTAATTGCAAGCAAATGTTCTCCAGACCATGGGTCACTTTCATCTTCATTTACTGGGAGAAGACCTAGATCCTTTCCCAAGCAAGAAGACAATACAATAAAAACATGAACCCCCCCCACATCCTTAACTTTGTGAATGAAAAATAAATTAAAATTTCCCTTCCTCTCTAAACAGCGTCAGGTCTGTGTAATACAGGACTCTGACTCTGGAGATGATCTTTCTGCCGTGTCTGCAGTCACAGTAGGAGGCAAGGAAAGAAAACCACTCACACAGCCATCAAAACAAGGGAGGAGAGCAGAGCTGGGAGAGATGGAAATGTGGATATAGATCACAAAGATGAAGCAATTGGCTCCAAAGAGCATCTGGACACCAGACATTTGATGTGGCAGTTTCTACAGCCCACAGCACTGGCAGTGGCACAGGGCAGAGCTCAGCCCACCACATTCAGTGCTGGCACTTCAGTTCCACAGCCACAGCCTCCAGTTTCAGCCATACCCCTGGAACTGCAGGGTGATGTTGGATGAACAAATTCTCTCAAAGTCCATACTCAAGACCTGTGCAGTTGTTGGCAACAACGCACGCTCGTATGACCAAGAATTTAAGCAGCTGGTTCCCTTCCACATGAGATCAATAAAATGGGCAATCCAGCTGCCTTCAGGAAGAAAGGGATTCTGTTGCTGGGCAATCTCTTGCCCCAAAATCAACAAAATACCAAAATCTCATGGAGAAAATCACACTCTGGATTTGTGCCATTCAGATTCTTCCCTACTTGTATCCTTTTCTACCAGGAGCAAGAGTCTAATGACTCTTAGGCCTCTCTTCTTTTCACCTCCTGAAGGATTGGAGTGGGAGGTTGCAGTGAAACCCCTCTCACAGCCAGCACAGTCCCTGTTCCTACAACGCTCCCGCACTTCCGAATGCGGCATTTGCGACTCATTTCTGTCCGTAGCCTCCTCCACTGTCCCAGGCTGAGGAACGCTGCTCACTTCCCCTGTCTGCCGTGCAGGAGGGCTCCTGGACAGCAGCTCCACATGCACATTCCCATGAGGGTGTGCTCACCTCCTCTTCGTCATTACAATCCCTGTGCATCTCTGCCCAGCCCACAGCTCGCCAGCCAAGGTGAGGAAGATTAAATAAAAGGGGGCATTTCCCAAGCAAGACTTTCAAACACACCAGAAATTGGGGCTGGAACTATCACATTATGGAGTGAAATTTAAATAGGAGGCCAGACAAGATGTCAATCATCATACTTTCCAGAAATCCCTTGAAACACACTCATAAAATGTCTTTGCTTAGACATGAGCTTCACACAGTGTTTTTTTTCCTCACAGATACATCATCCTGAATATAAACATTATAGAGAACAGTGCCTCAGGGAAACATTTTATACACTGTGATGTGGCACATTATACCATATAGCAAAGCAGGACTTTGCCAATAACAGACCACAAAATTTGGGCACCCTCCAAGACTCACAGCCCCAGGGCATGAGGTGTGAAGCAACCTCAGCCCTTTTCCATTCAGTGGGAGACACTTTCCAGTCCCACAAAAGCTTCTTCAGCTTACAGAAATGGGGCAGGAAGGAGGAGATTTGATACTTATTTCTCGTTTGCTTCTACTAAGGCAAATTAGCCTTTTAAAACCCACAATAACACAGAGCTGGGTGTCACTACAGTACAAAGATGACTTAGCAGGAGTGAGAGCCCTTCCCAGGCTGATGTTACCCAGTTCAGTCACTTTGCTGCAAACAGCCTTGTCTCTGTTCCATCTCTCTGTAGCAATCTTCTCTGATGTGGATTTTCCATTCCTGGAGTGGGTTATTTCAGATTCAGCACCCAGAAAGGCTTCTCTGGTCCTCCAAGCAAAGCCTGTCTCACCAACGGTTTTAGGAGCCACAGAAACAACTCATTCCCATTCCCTCCAAAGATGTGCCTCTCTGTCTTACTTTAGGTTGAAACATCGATTAAAATTCTTATACTGGAAAGAAAACATCACCCAGTGAGGTGCTGGGCTGGTCCTGCCAACAGAAACACCCTCAGTGTACGCAGGAATCTAAGAATGTGCAAGTCTTGCTCATTACCACAAGATCCCTTGAGCTGCTCCAGCTTTAGACACAGGCATGAGTGTATGTGTGTGTGTGTATATATATATAAATATACACGTCATAAAACTGGCAATCATGTGCACATTACACTCAAATTCCCCAAAAAAACAGACTACACCAACGCTACATTCAAATTCCAGAGGCAGGGATGCACAAAGGAGCCTGAAAGGCAGCAGTTAGTCAGACTGGAGCTTTGTAACATGTACAGCCCACACGAGGACCAGGCAGCACTGCAGAAAACAGTAAGATAATAATTTAAAAACTTAATTTAAAACCAGAAAAACACAATTGGGATTGAGATCTGTGCTTGCACCCCTAGACCTCAGTATCACCAGACAACAGAAATCAATAGGTGCCATGAAGAGGGCGCTGATAAAAATCTATAGCAACTGAAGCAGTCAACTTGAAACCTATTAACAGCTGCATCAGAAAGAAAGGATTACTTTTCCAATCTGCTGCTTTCCTTCCAGATGATCATTCTGTACGAACCCAGCAGAAAGTCCTTTGGATCCATTCTATGAATGAACTACTCAGGATTTCAAAGACCCTCCCCAGTCAGCATGAAATAATCCTCTGCTTTTCACCACCAGCACCGGCACTGTCAGCGCTGGCATCAAGTTTACTAAAAATGACCCGGGAAGGGAGGGACAGCAGGGACACCTGAGGCACAGGCTCCTGTGCCATCTGCAGCCTGTCACCCCAAGCTTACCAACCGGTATTTGATCTGCTGAAGCCCACAGACCAGTGGCTGCACTCAAGCAAAGAAGGCCAATGCAGTGAGGGCTTGGTTTTATCTTCTGTACATCACGGTCCTCCCAAAGTTTGGGGACCTGAAGCATGAACAGTGACAGGAAAAGGTCATCATACAGCCACAGCTCAGACTCTTTATCTCCTTGCAGTAAAAGTCACTGATCATTAACTGCAATAGCTGGCATTTTCTGAGTCCCTGGCATTTTGTAGTTCTCCAGCACATCCATACCAAGTGCAAATCCCCCGGATTTCAGCCTCGGAGCATCTCCCACACGGATCAAAGAGAAACCAGATGATCCTGAGGACATAGAGCTACACCTGAACCCAGGCACAAATCCCGCTATTTCTGTGTATCTCTTTATTTTCCCTTTGAAAAACACAGTCCGAGCTCTGCCTACAACACACTGGGGCCACGAAAAGCGAAACCCAGTATTCCCAACAGGGCAAGAACCAGAGGCTACTGGGACAGCGGCCACACACGCCTGCCACAATCAGCGAGGAATAAACTCATCAAAACCAAATGACGGACGACACATTTAGAATTGAACTTCAAGAACAAGAGAAAAAAAACCCAAATAGTGGTGGCTCTGCCTTCCCAGCACAGGGCGAGGGGTGCGGGATCACCGAGGAAATGCCGCTTTCCGTTGGCGGCAGCCGCAGCACCGCCCGCACAGCGCCGGGCGCCGTGAGGGGACCGCGGCTGCCCCGGCCTCTCCCCACACTGCCCGGCCGCCCCCCGCGTCCCCCACCCGGCACAAGTTTCCCCCGGGCGCCGCTTACCGCCGTGGAGCCGGAGGAAGAGGCGATGTAGACCTTGATGACCATGCTGGGAGCGGCGGGATGCGGAGCCGGGCGGGCGGTGGGTGTGTGAGGGCGGCTCGGGCGCGGGCTGGGGCTCAGGCGGGAGGGCGGGCGCGGGGAGGCGGCGGGAGCGCTCGCCCCGCCTCGCTCCGCAGCTGCCACCGCCCGAGCCCGGAAGGGCGGAAAATGGTTTTTTTAAAAATTAATTAAATAAATAAATAGTAAAAAAGGAAAGAAAAAAAAAAAAGAAGAAGAAAGAAGAAGAAAGAAAGGGGAGAGGAGGAGCGTTCTCGACGAGCCGCGCGAGACGTGCGGGGGAGGTGGGGCGGGGGAGCCATGGCGGCGGGGCCGCGCCGAGGGGACGCGGGGGCTCGGGCGGGGCGGCCGCTTCAGGGCGGGGGTGAGAGCGGCGGGGGGAACCGGGGGACACCGGGGCGGGAGACGGAGAGAGGGAGGGAGCCAAGCGTGGAGGGTCGCCATGGTAGCGGCTGGTTCCCCTCAGTGCTGGCTCCCCTCAGCACCAGGTCCCCTCATGGCCGCTCCCCTCACGGCCGGGTCCCCTCATGGCCGCTCCCCTCACGGCCGGATCCCCAGGACCGATGGCCCCGTGCCGGGCTCCGTCGTTACCGGCTGCCCTCCGGCCGCCGTGGCTCTGCCCCGCTCCGTGCGAGGGCAGCGGCAGCACCGCCAGCCCCGTGCCTTGGCCGCTCACCCGGCTCTGGGGCACAAGGAGTCAGGGGTGGGTGGCTGTTTCTGGGCCATGGTGTTTAGAATTACGAATTTCCTTTTAAAATCTATTCCAGCGTGGAAGGTACTGCCCAAGTGATGTGCCAGCCCGTGCCAAAGGACAGGTGGCATCCAGTGGAGTTCTTGGCGTTCCTGTGGTTATTGTAAAGTATCTTCCACACACAAAAAAAGCCATCAAATCCCCCAGATTTTTAATGGTTATAGTAATGGTGACACGTTATTGAAGGAAATTTATATCCAGCACCTGTCTCCCACTTGCCTCTGGTACTCCAACTATTACCTCATATATATTTTATTATCTGTTCTGATAGCAGGTTCACAGCAAATGGAAAATATGTACAGTGATAAGCACAGGAAGCTGCAATTTTACACCTACAAGCTAAGATGAAAGCAAGATGTTTGTTCTGCTCTTGGTACAGAGGTAACAAGGAGGTATTTCTGAAATGAGTTTTCCAAACAAGCTTTCCTGTTTCAAATTATTAATTTTTCTAACAAAAATAAATATTTTTCAAAAGACGTTGAATTAAAGGTATTGAATTAATTGCTCTATTAATTTGCCAATAGTAAAGGAAAGAAAACTCTTTTGAGGAGGATATGCCTCCATTTGATATTACTTATGATACTTATATGAATCTTTGAAGCAGTCATGAGTTTTAAGTATGTTTGAAAAAGCAATAAACCAAAATTGATTGAGGATGATGGTACGCCATAAAAATTCCCTGGTTCAAGGAATTTCAGAATTTAATAAAATAAATGGTGTACTTTTCAATCTGTTTAAAACAAACTGAGTTAAGTCCAGGAGATTAAAATTCTTCAAGGAATGTTTCTTCAGTTGTGTTTGTGCAGCCCCTTCCCAGCTGCTTGAGAAACACCCTGGGAATTCCTGTTGGCTCCAGCGTGTAACCTGATTCATGGCAAGGAACGCAGGAGGGAGAAACCCCAGCTTATCAGAAAGAAGGGAAAAGTGCAGGTGGAGAACAGGAGAGGGAGGGTCACTTGAACTTTGGGCTTCCCTGTTGCGTTCCTGCCTGGCTGCCAGCTCTCCTCTCCTTGGAGAATTGGAATCGGCTCCTCAGGGGTGAGATTCACCTGGAGCGAGCTGTACCTTGTCCTCCTGCCTCCTAAAAACACTGCTATCATCATTACTCTCAAAAGTGCTCTCTAGGAGGCATTTTATCTTCATGAAATGGGATTTATTAAGTTAGGAGCGATACACGAATCAGGTATCGTTGACACAACTTGGTTTTCTTGACTCATAAAAGTAAATTTTCTACTTTATTGATGGGAAAGTGCGATGTTTTTTATTCCCACGCTACTCCTGTAAAATTCACGTTGTTGTTTTTGTTTTCACTGTTAAACACTTGGGAAGCTATGAAATATCCTTCTCAATGTAGACCAAAACCTAAAGCAAAATGACCAAATTTTAGGTGCTCCCCAAAGAGGAACCCAAGGGATTGGCCATCCCAGAGTCATCCTGGGATTTCACAGTAAAACACTGCCAGTGATGGCAAGGATCCCCTCGCTTTTTCCTTGGAGCACAGGCAAGGATGGAGCCTTCCTAGTGCTGGCAAATTAAGCTGTTTTAAAAAAGAACTGTAGGAGAATCTCACAATGAAAGATAGAGCAGTAACCATCTGCAAATTCCCTCTTGTCCAAAAGGTCAGGAAGAACATGTTCCACATGCTCCACAGCTGCTTTGTAACCACTGACAGAAATTAATCCAGAATCCACCTGTGAGTATCGTGAGGCTGTGCCAGGGTCTGCTCTAGGATCCTGCTTGTGCCAGAGGAGATGATCTGGATCTGTGTGAAATGGAGAAGGTGTGATGGGCAAGGGACATCAGCTCAGCGCTCTGAACAGGAAATCTGAAATCCATGCTTCATTCCCAGTCCCAGCCTGGCAGAAACTGGAGCCAAAGGGCAAACCGTGACTCAGAGCCCGTGCCCTGCTGCATCCCGTGCGGCGGGGGGTGGAAACTGCTCCCCTGCTCCAAAGACTTCGTGTGGAAGTCCAAGAGATCTTCCTCATTTGGAAACTCGGCAAGGCCAGGTTTCCTTGATTTCCGTGTAACTGTGGCAGGCACAGGGCGGAGGCGGCCACTCAGGGCACAGAGCGGGGACTCCGGGAGTGCTGGCTTCACCTTTGCAGCGGCAGCAGTGAGTGGCGTTACAAGGCAGCTGCCTTAAAACCGCCCGTCCCGCCCAGCACTCACAGACTCGGCTCAGCCCCCGCGCCAGGCCCGGCTCAGCCCCCCCAGGCCCGGCTCAGCCCCCCCAGGCCCGGCTCAGCACTCACAGACTCGGCTCAGCAGCCCCCCAGGCCCGGCTCAGCCCCCCCAGGCCCGGCTCAGCAGCCCCCCAGGCCCGGCTCAGCCCCCCCAGGCCCGGCTCGGCTCCCACAGGCCCGGCTCAGCCCCCCCAGGCCCGGCTCGGCTCCCCCAGACCCGGCTCGGCCTCCCCAGGCCCGGCTCAGCCCCCCCAGGCCCGGCTCAGCCCCCCCCCCCCAGGCCCGGCTCAGCCCCCCCAGGCCCGGCTCGGCCCCCCCAGGCCCAGCTCAGCTCCCCAGGCCCGGCCCCGCGCTGGCTGCCGGGGCGCGCCCCCTGCTGGCGCTGGGCGGGACTGCGGCCAGGGCCCGGCCCGCTCCCCTCGGCCCGAGAGGAGGAGGAGGAGGAAGAGGTGGAGGAAGAAAAGGAGGAGGAGGAAGAAGAGGAGGAAGGAGTTGCCTCGGGCTCTGTGACACACTGGAGGCCTGGGGACGTCCGCATTGGTGCCTTGGCGGGTGGGGTCAGCAGTGCTTTCAGTGAACCGTGGAATCATTTAGGTCAGAAAAGCCCTTCGAGAGCGTCTATCCTACCGTTCACACGGCACTGCCAAGGCCACCACTAACCCATTCCCCGAGTGTCACATCTACACAATTCTGAACCCTTTCAGCGATGGTGACTCCACCACTTCCCTGTTTTGAAGACAATCTCCCATCCAGAGTGGAGCTGGCCAACCACAACTCCTTGCTTAGCATTTAATCCCTGTTTTTCCGTGCGCTCCAGACTGGCCATCCGCCCTCCAGCCCTGAGCCAGCAGCCAGCCTGGGCTCTGGCCAGCCAGCCTGGGCTCTGGCAAGTCCTGTGCCTGCACCTGAAGGGCACTGAGTTACCCTGGAGTACCCAAGGGAAGGGAATACTGCAAGACTCCAGAAACATCCAGGGAGTAACAACTTCCCATTAACAGAGAGCAAATCTGGATTGGGTACTAGGAAGAAATTGTGCCCTGTAAGCGTTGTGTGGCACAGGTTCCCAGAGAAGCTGTGGCTGCCCCATCCCTGAAAGTGCCCAAGGCCAGCTTGGACAGGGCTTGGAGCAACCTGGGATGGTGGAAGGTGTCGCTGCCATGGCAAGGGGTGGAATGAGATGAGCTTTAAGGTCCCTTCCTGCAATTCTGTGATTCTATGAAGTGGAACATGTAAATAATTGTGTAAAAAACAGAGTTTGACAAACAACATACAAAAACTTCAAACCCACAATAAGTCATTTTTCAGTCTTGGCAGGAGTGGGAGGCCTGAAGGATGATTTCTAATACCAGTCTGCCATGGAGGGCTAACAGGAACATGCAGAAAAGACAAAATTGGGGCAGAAAACCCCAGTGAATTTTTTGCATGTGTTTGTGGAGGAGGAGGAGGAGGGTGGGGGAGTTCCTAGACAGGAACTCAGGAGCTTGCCTGAGGATCTGTCTCACGCCAAAGCATCAGGTTGGGGTAGAATCAATGGACACAGCGAATAAAAACAACCTAACCATTGCCAGATGGTCCTCCCTGCACCCCTGGAGTGGGTAAAACTGCTTCCACACACAGCCTCAGGACATGGCTGGTGCTCCCAGCTTTTACAGTCCAATCCCAGGGAGACTCAGCAACTGAGAGGGTTGTGACCAAGAAAGTTTTCAGCAAAGTTTCACAAACCATCCTACCCTTAGCACTGATTTTGAACTTATTTTACTAGAAGTCTTCCCAGAAGCCATTTGAAGATTCCCAGAGAATTTGGGGGTGAGCAAGTCTGTGAGCAGACCCTTTGACCAAAGCTGACTCAGTCCTAGGGGACCCCAAGGCCTCTGCAAAGTCCAAGACTGTGAATGCAAGGGGCCATCTCCAAGTATGTAAAAACCCCCAACACCTTATGGCAGGCAGCAGACACTGATTCGCAGCACCATTTCCTTCCTTCCTTCCAGCTGGCTCCAAGCTCACAGCCAGTGGGAACTGCAGGTTTCTCACAGGATGGGCTTGAGAAAGGCAGGATTTAGTGATCAGAGCACAAAATGTGTTCTGTCCAGCCCAGTCCTGGGTCAGAGGGAGCCAGGGCCAGACCAGGCTGTTGGCAGATTTTGGGGTTGTGTCTTCTGCCTTTCAGGGCAGCCACCCTTGAAGGCCCAGTTGAGCAAAGTGTCCTAAAAAGCATTAACAGAACGACTGTTCCTGTTACTTGGGCTGAAAACCTGGTATCTCATAGAATCTCAGGATGGTTTGGGTTGAAAGAAACCCTCAAGCTCATCCAGTGCCATCCCTGCCATGGGCAGGGACACCTTCCACTGTCCCAGGCTGCTCCAAGCCCCGTCCAGCCTGGCCTTGGACACTGCCAGGGATGGGGACTCCACAGCCTCTCTGGGCAAACCTGTGCCAGTGTGTTGTAAGTGGAAATGGACATTTCCATTTATTTTTATGCACCAAATCTGTGAATAATCTCCTTTGTGTTAGATGAGGAAATACATTTTTTGGCTTAGAAGGCCTGATTGAACATCTGTCCTAGAACGGAGTGCACCAGCTCCCAGAGGTGCCAGCATTTTTCTGTTTGCTGTCAAGGGAGTCCAGACAGCTCCAGTGTGAGCTCCTGCTTTGGGATAGATGCCTGAAGCTCCCTGGAAGTCATTCTCGTATCCTCTTACCCGTGTTTTGTGTTTAATACAATTCTGGAGCATGTAGTCACCCCCTTCACTCTCAGGGACCAGTAAGAAGCTGTAGCTAAGCCAAAGGTTTTATTAAAGCACAGATAAACAGACTCAATGAGAATCCTAAATTCCTCATCCTCATCTTCCCAAATTAATAAGCTCTAAATGTTTTACTGCGATCAATACTGAATTTGACACATAAATCAATTTTTTCCCAGGACAAACCACAGAATCACCCAGGACAAACTATAAAATTAACCAAGCACAAACCTCTTCTGTAGATCAATAATCCACTCATCCCAAAAGTTATATAAAATAAGGCAGAAGGACACTCAAACACCAGGTACAGAACACAAAAATGTGGTTTGTGGTATTTTGCCATAAAAATATGAATTCCTATTACTGGTCATCTGTGCCATGACTACGACACACACACAGAATCCTAATTTCCCTTCCTCTGAACTCGTGACTGTGGGGCTGTTGCACAGTTAAATGAACCAGGCTGAGAGCGGAATGTGTGGAAAGGAATCTCCAGCATTCCAACCCCCATGAATTTTAGCACAAAGGAATGAGAAAGGAACATGTATCTGATTGCCCGTTCCCGGAAGGTGAGCAGTCAATCACCCAAGAGTGACTTAGGTCTGTTCTGCCTTTATTCAGGAATGTCCTGATCTACTTCAGCTCAAGAAGGTGGTCCAGGAGAACATTCCTGAAGTACTACAGATCTCTGATAGCAGGAGCAGGCCCTCCTTCTCCTCAGGACATTCCCGATTTTCAAACCATTCCTCAGCGTTTGAGCATCACTCCCTAAGCTCAGTGTGGGCTGTTCAGACTGACCGTCCTGTGCTGGTCACTTTTGGTTTGGTCTAGGCCCATGTTTCTGTCTGCAGACTGGATGGTTTTACCTCTGGAGTCATTGACTCCTTACAGAAAGAGAATTCAAATTTTAGCATGGAATTTTGCTCATTGAAACACTGGCACACCAAAAGGAGATTAACATCTGATTTGTTGCTTTGATTTGAGACGGTTCATAAATTCAGTTTTAGAGGATTTTGTACTGAATAAAAAATGCCAGTTTGGGCAAAAACATAAAAAAAAAAAGTCACATGTTACAAAGTAATGCTCCAGAATAAACTTATTCTCTTAGCTACAACCAGGTCTGTCATTTCCTGCATAGTTACAGCCATTTATACTTGCAGCATAACAGCATCTCACAGCAGCTTATCTTGTCTCTTTAGAGGGAAATAATCTTCTCACTAGTCATTATTTAGGTCAGTTTGTGGTTTAATGAATTTTCTTTTCTTAAATAAAAGTGTTTGAGAAAATGTAAAGGTGAAAAAGAAGGCAGAGCAAATATAATGCAAAAATCAGTTGTGAATTTTAAATCTGTGCTTCACTTGCACATTTTGATCCAAACTGTTGGTAGTGCAAGTTGGTCAGAAGATATTCATAGACCCTTCAATAAATTCCCGTTTCTCTTCCACAAAAACTTCTCCCAGAATATAGAAAGGATGAAAGAGTAACTGCAGGGAGACAGGAGAAACCTCCTGAGGCCAGTCAAGCACAAACCTTGATGGTAATGGAGAACTCAGGGACCAAGAGCTCTTGGAATGTGTTTCAGGCCAGGGTTAATTCAGACGATGGAGAAAACTACTGGAAACACTGTTTTAAAATCTTGATTACCTAAGGAGACCTCGAAGGAGGCGTGATTGCATTTGGTTACATGGTTACACTGAGGCTGGAAAATGCATTTCCCATGAATCAGGAGGCCAGTCAGAGCCATCCTTAAATAATTGGTGTGTTTTAACAAAATAATCATGGCATTGATGGATCAACATTGACTGGAGGAAGGGGGAGAGGGGTGGCTCCGTGGACGGAGAATTGCTCAGCTTAACTGCAAAGTGCATGAAGATAATAAACTATTGACATCTCGGCCCTTGGAGAGGGAGGTGACGTAAAAAGTGACAAATCAAAAAGTCACCATGAATTTGTCAAGAACGGGGGAGCAGCTGTTCAGGGAGCAGCACTGAAAGGGATCCAGGGATTACAGGGGATCAGGAGGAGTCTGAACCAACGTGGTGATGCTGTTGCTGACTCTGCAAATGCCACGCTCAGATCTGTTACCTAATTAACCTGATTACAGACCTGGGCAGGAATGTGGAGTCCAGAGGAGCCTAAGAATGACTAAAGGTTTAGAAAATATGGCCTATGAGATCATGAGGCCTACAAGAATTTGTTTAGTCTATAAAAATAAAGTTTTAGGGAGAAAATGATAATATTACGTGAAATGACACAGTATGTAAAATGTTATTGGAATGTGATGCTCATTAATCGTTCTTTGGATCTGCTGGACACGGCACAAATAAGTTGAAATTCACAACCAAAGTACAAGTTTAGATGCTGGGGAAAACTTTGTGGGGTTAAGGCCAGTTGGGTGCTGGAACTGGCTTTCTAGGAAGATGGCAGAATCCAGTTTAATGTAGGTTTTAGAAAGAGTTGTCCTGGCTTTGGGCAGGATCAGTGACACCTCAGAGCAGCAGCTCCTGCTTCAAGTCTTAGTGCAAAGCGCCGAGTCCTGAAGGTGGTATTAATACACCTTGTGCTTTCCCTTTGGAAATACACAAAATAGGTGGGGGAGGCACTGCCAGACATTGCAGCTATGATGGAAACGAGAGCTGATTTTCCTTAATCCACGCCGAAATCTGAGACTTCACCTTGTGAACAACCTCAGGCTCGCAGGCCCCGCTCGGGGGCCAACCTCAACAGCGTCAGCCGAGGTGCAAGACCCCAGGAGGCCAGTCAGAGCCCGGAGCGCTCAGACAACCCCGGGGCAGTTAAACCACCCGCTCACCCCGCGCGGGGCCGGGCCGGACAAAGGCCGCAGCCCCCTCCCTCCCTCCGCCGGCCGAGGCCACGGGCGGGCCGCGGCCCTTTCCAACAGGTACCGCAGGGCCGGGAGGCGGCGGCGGCGGCGGCGGCCGCGCTCCCGCAGGCCGCGGGGCCGAGGCGGCCATGTTGTGGTCCTGCGGCCTGCGGGAACTTTGGGGGAAGTTTCTGGGGCGGCCCGCGGGGGGCAGCGGCCCGGGGGCGGCGGGCGGCGCGGGGCCCCGCGGCGGGCGGGCGGAGGCGGCGGCGCCGGGGCCGCGCTCCGGGCCGCGCACACGCGGAAAGCGCGCGGCGCTCGCGCTACGGAGGCCCCGCCCACGCCCCGCCTCCCGCGCCGCTCCCCGCGCTCCCATTGGCCGTTGCGGCCGTCAGTCAGCGGCCGGGCCCATCTCGCGCTCCCCATTCATGCAGTTTGGTTGCGTGTTGGTGTATTTTACTGTTTGCAATAAAGAGGGGGGGATTTTTTTTTTTTTTTGTTCAGTTTCTGCCGCAATTAACTCTTGGTCCCTTAAACATCTTCCTTTTTATTTTTGGGTTTTTTTTCCTGTCTATTTTTTCTTTTTTTTTTTTTTTTTTTGCAGGACGGTCGGAACAGTTTTTCGCCGCTTCCATTTATTTTTCGATATCTTATCTCTATTAGGTTTTGCAATCAACTATTAAGGTGCAACTATGCCCAAAAGAAAGGTAAGTACGAAAAAAAAATAATTAAAAAACGAGGGAAGACAGATGGGGAGCGAAGGGGGAGAGATTAAAGCGGCAATCGCGGAAATTTAGCTGTAAAAAAAAAAAAAATTAGCGCGCGCGCGCGTGTGTGTGGAGTTTTTTGGGTTTTTTGGTTGGTTTCTCTTTTTTTGCATTTTTAATTTTTGATGTATGTCCTAGAGCGGAGCGGGGAGCGGAGGGAGAGGGCTCGGGGCGGGCAGGGCAGCGCGGCGAGTTCACTTTTGGGCTGTTTTGTTTGGGAAGGAGGAGAAGGCTGGAGCAGCAGTGTCTCCATGCTGGATTACAAACAGCCATAGTGCTGTGCTGCCCCTGTGGAGAACGCGGGGCAGCAAAACCCCCCCAAAACCTGCGCCACGACCCCCCTAGGCCCCCCCACCCACCTCCGCCAGCGTTTTAATCCCCATCGCGCCATTCCCGGCTGGATTCGCCTTTAAACGTCGCCTCTTTATCCTGCGTTTGCCTTTGTTCTCCTTTTTTTTTTTTTTTTTTTTTTGCCTCCCACTTCTTGTCATACCAGATGGTTGTGCAATGGTAATTTGGGGCCATTAGGCGGCGCAGAATTTGAAACTGGCCTTCAAGGAAAGCGGGGAAAAGGGGTTTATCACCGTAGTCAGGAACTTTGGGGCAGCGGGAATATGGGGCGCCCCCCCCCTCTCCTCACAGCGCGGGCTGGGGGGGCGGGGCGGAGACGCGGTCGCCCCTCAATCACCGAGGCGCCCGCGCGAGGGGTTTCGACCCGGTCCAGGCGCCTCACGGCCCCGGACGGGGCCGCCGGGGGCCCGGACTCAGTCGAAACGCTTCGGGCGGGCGCGATCGCCGCGTTCCCGGTTGTCCCTCATTGTCCTTGCGGGGCCCGCGGCGACCTTGTTGTGTGAGGGGAAATTGGCGGGAACTTTTCGAACTCGGCGTGATGACGTAGCTACGGCGGCCGCTGGGCATTGTGGAAGTTGTAGTCCGTGAGGCGGCGGGGATGGGGGGGAGGCCGCCATTGCTGCGGGTGGTGTTGGGGGGCCCTGTGAGCCCCCCCGGCTCCCCTCAGGGCTCAGGTAGAGTCACAGGGGGTGGTGCTGCCTTCTCACCTCAGTGTCTCGCTTTCCTTGCAGGCTCCAGCTGAAGGCGAGGCAAAGGAGGAGGTAGGAGTTGTGTGTGGTCCCCACTCCAAGAATTCCTGTGGGGTTCTGCAGAAATTAGGAAGCCCACGCAGCTCACGAGGGGTGTTCGGTCCCTGGGGGTGGCCTGTGCCTGGTTTTGGGGTGCTGGGGGCCATCACTGTCGTCTGAGGTGGCAGGTGACCCCCCTGAGGTGGCACTGGGGGTCCAGCAGCTCCCCTGGGCTGAGGTCAGGGACAGGTTCCAGGGGGAACATGTCCCTTTTAGCCTCACAACTCCTGCAAGTAAAGAAACTTCATCTCTTACCTCAGCAGCAGAGTAAAGTGGCCACATCAGAGAACTGCTGAGCAAATTTACTTCTAGGAAGTCACAGAATACCCTGAGCTGGACGTAGAAGGATCCTGGAATCACAGCATGGTTTGGGTTGGAAGAGACCTCAAATATGCTCTGGTCCTGCCCCCTGCCACTGGGACAACTTCCACCATCCCAGGGTGCTCCAAGCCCCGTCCAGCCTGGCCTTGGATGCTTCCAGGGATGGGGATCATCAAGGTCCTCACCATAATGCCCATCATTTCATAAATCCTAGGATTCCTATGGGGCTTCATGATGCCATGTTATTTTGAGTAGCTGTTATGGGAAAGCTGTGCTTTATGTGCTCTCTGAATTTTACTGACATATCTTTCCTTATGCAGCCAAAGAGAAGGTCAGCCAGACTATCTGCTGTGAGTATCTCTATTTATCCTTTAATATTTTATCACTTGGGATGGGGACAGTTAAAAATAAACTATGGGGGGTTTTCCCCCAGAAAGAAAAAAAGGGAAAAGCATGCTTAGAGTATTGCAATATTTAAAATTCCCATTCCATGTTTGTGTTCCTGAGCTTCCCCACATCCCAGGATTCTCCTGTGAGGTACAATGTCTCTGTTAGTTCACATCCCATCTGGGCACAAGTATCCAGAGTTAAGGAATATTGATTGCAGGATGGATTTGTTCCCTGTAGGACTTCTCCATACAAATGCTCGTGGCTCTGTAAATCACCTGCTCTCTCCTTAACCTGGTAATTTGCCCATTGATTTTTTGCAGGGCCAACAAATAATTTTCAAAAGCTACCAACATAATGCTCATAAAAATAAGTATTTACTTCTAGTATTCACCCGACTTGTTTCTTGTGGTTTTTGCAGAAACCTGCTCCACCCAAACCGGAGCCAAAGCCCAAAAAGGCAGCACCTAAGGTAAGGGTCTTGAACTGAAGTTATATTTTCCTTCTCAAGGTATTTACAGAGATAAACCCCCCACAATTAACCACTTTGCTTATTCATAATTATCTTGAAAGTTTTAAGATGGAATTATGTGAGCCAAAAGAATGAGAAAGACATAATTTTATTCAATTTCTACTGAAGGAATGTGGTAAACTGAGCAGATTTGAAATCCCTTGTGGTGAGGCTTTGCTGCTGCTTTACAAGGCCATTCTGAAGTTTCATATAATGCATTGTTGGGAAAATGATGCTTGGAGTAGAGATCAGAGACTCAATTAGAGGAGGCATTGAAAATCATGCTTTTAATTACAGTTTCTTACTATATTTCCATTCTGAGGCCCTCTCTGCAGTTAGTTATCAGTTTATCACATTTTAATCACTCAGATTTCAGGAGACCCTTCAGCTGGATATTTTTGGAAATGTCAAAAACATTGGTATGTCTGACAGTATAATTTAAAAATAAACTATTTAAAGCTCTTTTTTAGTTTGGTGCAACAGTTTGAAATTTCAAAGGGGGCAGTTCTGCAATCCGTGAGGGATTTCTTTCCATCCGCTTCTTATCAGCCTTCCCAGCCATCAGTTTGCAGTGCCTTTTTGTTAGATTTTTCTGTAAACATTTAGGATTTTGCAGCTTAAAAAAAACACAAAACAAAACAATAAACACTCAAGCAACACAACTTTAGTGATTGTTTTTAACCTGTTCCCATCACACATTTTCCTTGTGGTTTGGGATGATGAGGTGGGCAAAGCACAGGGGGGAGAGACACTTTAGTTGCAGAGGGAGATGATGAGCTGGGAGTCAGGAGCTTTTTCCTTTCCCTTTGCAAAGGAATTTGCAATTGCTTATAGCCCAGCAGATTTCCAGGTGAGGGAACTGTTTCCCTCCACATCCTCTGTGTGGAGCAGCAGAGATGCTGTGGAAAAGAGAGGGAACCCCACGTGTCATTTGGGGCTCAGCTCTGTAGTCTCAGTGCTGTGCAGAGCGAGCTTTTCCCCTCCCATCTTGGCTGCAGCTGAACTCTAGAGCACGTTCCTGGCTGGATGGAGCACTGGACACTCTGGCTTGCACTTCCCTCTAGTGGCTGGTGCCCCAGGCAGAGCAGAGCCAGCTGCTGGTGGCACACAGGGCAGGGCAGCAGTGGATGATCCACGTTGTTGTACTTGGGTTTTTTCCCAAGTTTGCTTTCCTATTTTCATGGAAACATTGCAGGGTTTAAACACTAATGCTGCCTTAAGTGAATGTGAAAAGTTGGAGGAACAGGACTGCAAGAGTTAAGGTGTGTAAGGGACTGCCAAAGCTTCATTGGGGCCCCCAGTGCACAGCTGGGTGGTGTGATCTCCCTTTGGATCATGCAGGGATCCCCTGGGAGCTGCACTTTGGGAATTGCCCCCAGCAGGACTTGGGAAACGTTGCTCCTCCTTCTCCTGAGGTGCTCTTTGAAGCCAGGACAGCTGAGCTGTGTTTTTTGCTCTCCAGAGCTTCCCAAACTGCATCAACACCTGTGCAAAGGGTGATGGAGTAAGAACTGTAGAGGCATTTTTAATTTGTGTCTACCCCAAGTGCTTTACTTGTCAGCCTTCAGGACCTTGGAATGGTTTCCGTGTGTCAGAATAGATTTCACCCATTAAACTTTGCCATATTGAAAAACATGGAGCTGGCAAAGGAGTTTTGTCACTTCTAAAATGCAGGACCTGAATTTCCAACTGTTGTTGCCATCTCTAGAGCAAAATTAATGAACACAGTGCTGTAGTTGAGGACCTGTTGTGTCCTGTGGGACCCTTTCTCTGCAGTCAGTTCAGCCATGGAAGTCAGTTTCCCTGGATTCTCCTCCAGGGCTTTCTGAAGAGGGAGATTTCCAGCACAGAGAATTGGTTTTAGCCCTGTTAATACTTTGTTGTGGGTTTTTTTGGTAGGATAAGGGAACAGATAAGCAGTGCCATAGTACAGTTGTAATTCTCATGGCCAAACAGCACCAGGATTCCAGGTATTCCCAAGACAGGGATTCCTGACATCACACAGTAGGAGACTTTTCCAGGTGAGGAGTGAGAGGTTAGAGAAGAAAGAGACCCTCACTCACTGAATGTACTGACCCCACCTTGAATTTTCTGCATTATTGGGGGATTTGCTGTTAATTTTGGTGAATTTTTAATAATTGAAGAATCAATTTTACCCCTTAACACTCTGAGTTTGCCCTTAGCAGCTAATTTTTAAGGTGAATTAACTGTGTGCATTAATAACTGAGGGATTGAAATAAGAAAGTAAACTTTTTGTAACCTTTTGGTAATTTGTAGTCACTGAGACAAATCTCCTGAGTAGATAAATGTATATCCAGTAATTTTCATTTATCCTCATTCAGCTGTGAGCAGACCTTGCAGGGTTTCTGGTTCCTCTGTGGGAAGTAGGTTAATCAAGCAAGGGGCTGAGCCAGTGCTGTTACTTATTGGCAGCAAGAGTCACATCTTTGGAAGTGAAACTAATGAGGGTCAGGTATTTGGGTCAGGATCTGACCTTGCCTATGGAAAATTATTACTACAGAAGCACCAAGTTTTGGGTTTTGTTTTGATTTAGCCTGAGCCACATATAAGAAACTGCACTTAAATGCAACTTGCTTGTGGTTAGCAAAGTGATGCTGTTGAGCCCCCATTTTTTCTGGCATGGAAGTAGTTTATTATCACAAGGAATATTTCTGGCAGGGAAGGGGGAAAGTTCTTTGCCTACAGCTTTCTTACAGTTTTCTAAATAGGCAGTAACAGCACATCTGAAGTATTCTGGTGTTTGCACATGTTGGTTTTGTTCTGTGGCTGCCTTTCAGCAGCAGAGCAGAAGTACAGGCCAGTTCAACATTTTTTAGCTAATTTAATTGAATGCTTGTTTAAAATGAAAATTCTTTTAACCCCAGCCATGGCTGCTTTTATTTTCTGCACTTCCCTGTAGCACATTCAGGACAGACAGAAGGAAAACATTTCTCCCATGAAACTTCGATCTTTGTCAGCAGGAAGTTTGGGGGGTGCAAGGAGGTTGTACGGAGAGTTTTGGAGTTGAGAACATGCTGATGTACAAGGTGGAAATCAGGATTTAATATATCACTGTCTGTTTTCTTAACAGAAAGAAAAAGCAGCAAATGATAAAAAGGAGGACAAAAAGGCAGCAACAAAAGGGAAGAAAGGAGCCAAAGGCAAAGAAGAAACTAAACAAGAGGATGCTAAAGAAGAAAACCACTCTGAAAACGGAGATACCAAAACTAATGAGGTACTTTAGCTCCACTAAAGCTGGGAACAGAGCCAGATGTGCTGGAGCACAGCTGCAGGAGCTCTGCTGTGCTCCAGAGGGTGGGGGGGTCACTGCCACACTGTGAGGGCAGTGCAGCTGTGGTACCTGCCCAGGGCAGCTCCCAGGGAGAGCCTGCAGGAATGGCCTTCTCCTTCCAGTTCCTCCCTGCCCTGTGCTGGAGCCCTTCCACAGGTGCTGTCTGCTGGCCCTGGTCCTGCTCCCAGCAATGCCCAAGATTTGGGGAACAGTGGAGCCCAGGGACATCACCACCCTCCAGCCCTGAGCTGACTTTGCACGTCCCCTCTGGACTGCTGAGTTCCTCTGCTGCTCAGCACGGGTTGGTGCTGGGCCAGAAATCTGGTTTTGAGTTCTACACAATTCTTTAAAACAATTCTTTGGCTCAGAACAATTCAACAAGAGATTTGCAAAGTAGACTCAGTCTTGTCTCTTATCTGCAGCTTCTTCTCACAGGTCCTTGCTGTGGCAGCTCCTTACCTCAGCTGCCTTTTGCTAGGTCCAGCTGCAGGCTCCACCAGCTGCTGAGGGATTGTCCCAGCAGATTCCTTGCTGATGGTGAAGCAGTGTTTTCTCAGGGCTCTCTTGTTGTGTTTGTCACTGACAGTGGTGTCTCTTCAGGGGTTGAGTGTCACCATCCACCAAGGGTCCTTTATTCTTTCATCTCTAAAACCAGATCAGGAGCTGCTTGGTTAGAGCACTACATGGCTAATGTGCTTCAGAGGGGCTTTGAGGGAGCTTTGCAGGTTTGATATCTTGGAAAGTAAAAGCACATTTTTATAGAGAAAGGTGAGAAGCGAATCCCCACAGTTCAGACAGAACAGGATTGTGGTTGATGTGTAATTCTTCCACTGCCCCATGATGAACTTCCCCTAACATATCACTGATCCTAATTAAAATACATTCCAAACCTCTGCTTCTCTGCAGGCACTTAGTCCAAAATTACCTCATTAATTGATACTCGTGTGTTTTGATTTTAAGAATTATCAGCCCATTGTGTCGATATTTTCTGTGCATTCCTGTCTATCCACACAAAGCCTTGTCCATGTCTCTGTTAACAAACTGGTCTCTTTTTGATGCTGGTTAGATTGGAATCCAATTAGCATTACCAGTAATATTTCTATTCTTTTCAACCCCTTTTTTAGGCACCAGCTGCTGAAGCATCTGATGATAAGGAAGCCAAGTCCGAGTAATGTTAACCCTGCCCTATATCTCCATCATTTGGTATCCGTACCTCCATGCTGTATTGTTAACAGAGAGGAATATTTTTATCAACTATTTTATAAATGCAGGTTTTTTTAGCATGAATTTAATTATGGAACATCTTCATCTCGGTTACTTGGGAATTAAATCCCTAACAAACAAAACAAAACAACAAAAAAAAAGTCATTGTTTTTAAATTTTGTGATTGTAATAGTTTGTATGGTACATGGAAAGAATAAGTGGTGGTAGCTTTTGACTTCTGTCAGTGTGTCCCTTTTTGTGTAAGTCATGCTTACAGACTTCAGATTTTAATTTTTCCCTTGTATGTGTTGTATGGTTTCTTAAAGTGGGGAGGTCTCAAAACAAATAACCGTGTGAAACATTCCAGTGGTTCTGTGGGTTGCTTTTATAAAGAAGGTGAGCTATTTTCATGAAAAAACCTAAGAGCTGGAAATCTGTTGTTTCCCAAATGTAATTTTATTTTGTCAGTTTTGAAAAAAAAAAAGAAAAATAAATAAATAAAAGTGTAATCCTGTTTTTAAATGAAATACAAACATTTCTTTTCAAAAAGGGCAGGTTGGTTGTATGTACCCACTGTTAGGAATTTTGCTGGATTTATCTTAATAAAAAAGACTCCTCAAAAGCTGATTGTGGTTTGTTGCTTGTGCTGCTGGAAAGCTCCCAAATTCCAGGAGAGCTGCAGTGGGAGAGGGAGAGCCCATGGAGCTGGAGAACTTTGGGCTTTCGGCTGGGGCTGAAGCCCCTGTCTGCCTCAGTTGTGTGACTTCCCATTAATCCAGGCCTCCTTATTCTGGGAAAGAACTGGACCAGACCAGTGAACTGGGGTTAAGTCCCAGTTCTGTTGTTACAGCTTTTTTGTGCAACTTTATCAACTCTGCTAAAAGCTGCTTCTATGGAGCTACAGGATATATTTAATAAGAAGAAAAATGTCTGCAATGCAGAAACCTCTCTCCCATTAAATTGTTCCTCAGCCCAGCAAAGGGAAATTCCAAGAGCTTGAATATTTTGTGTCCAAGCCCAAACAGCACCTCAGTGAGAGTCTTGGATGCAGTGAGGTTCAGGTTGAGTCCCCAGGCCACTAGAGGATATTTAAATGTGGATGTCATTTTCCAGGCCTCAGGCACAGGGGATTGTTATTCCTGCTGCTCCACCTGTTGTTCTGTCCAAGCACGGGGTTAACTGGGCTGCAGCTTCCTCAGCAGTGATGGGGAGGGAGTTCTGAGGGGCCTTTTCCTTGGCACTGTATTCCCTTAATCCAGCAGAGATTCTGGGGCATGCTCTGGTCTCTCCTCCAAGAAAGCTGATGGAGCAGTAACTGAATTCCCTGTGCCTGGAGGAAGTGTGCTGAGATGTGGGTAAAACCAGGGAGACTGAACATCCCAGCTGGAACATGATCCAACAATAGTTCAAATGTCATCCTGACTGACATCTAAAAACGATTCACTGAATTCCCACTCCACAAAGACAGGCTGGGAGAGCTGGGGGTGTTCAGCCTGGAAAAGAGTAGGCTCTGGGAGACCTTGGGGCCCTTTCCAGTGGCTAAGGGGGCCTATGAAAAGGAGGGAGAGGGACCTTTCATACAGGCACATAGTGACAGGACAGGGGGAAATGGTGTTGAACCGAGGTCAGGGTTAGATGGGATATTGGGAAGAAATTCTTCCCTGTGGGGTGGTGAGGCCCTGGCACAGGGTGCTCAGGGAAGCTGTGGCTGCCCCTGGATCCCTGGAAGTGTCCAAAGCCAGGCTGGACAGGGCTTGGAGCAACCTGGGATAGGGGCGGGTGTCCCTGCCCATAGCAGGGGGTGGATTAGATGATCACTAAGTTCCCTTCCCACCCAAATCATTCCAGGATTCCATGAATTTAGCCAGCAGTCAGTGAGAAATCCAAAGGGCCTGTACTGCTCCAGGGAGAAAATGCATATTGGAAATACTTTAGATTTGTGTTATTTCCTACCCCAGTGCTTTCTCTCAAAGGGTTTTGAACAGGAATCCAGTCCTGCAGAAAGGTGAAGCCCCTTCTCCCAGCCTTGGTGCTGTGGGACCATCTCTCTTTGGCTCCAGCCTCCAGTCAGAGTGTCTCAAACACTGTGATTTAAGCAGCAGACATTGAATATAGTTGATATTTCCTTAGCACAGGATCCATCCATCTGCCAAGGTACAAACACCCTTTGGAATGAGGTCACTTCTATCCCAAGTCGTGTCTCTCCATCTGAGTCCAGAGGTTGTTACACAGAACATACAACTGAGTGTTTGTTTTTGGTTATTTCTTTTTTGAATGCCAGGGTGGGAGTTGTTCTTAATTCTATAACTATTGTTCTAATCAAATTCCTCTTTCAAATAAGTACAGAAAATTGCCCAAGAACATTTTGCTCAAATTCATAACTTTTCAAAGCCATGGGGTATTGAGAGAGTTGCACAACTGAATGGATTGTCTGGTTTATGCCAAAGCCTCCTCCACGGCTGTCCTGGTGTCTAGACACTGAATCCAAAGCCAGCTCCATGGCAGCTCCTAAGTTTGGCTTATTTTGTCTGAAAAGCAGAGGTTTCAAACTGGTGAGTCAACCTACTTTCAGGTTTATTTGGGATTTGTGGAGAAAGTGCCTTCCCCAGGGTCCTATCTGTTCCCTGGGTTCTGGGTGTTACTGGGTCTGATGCTGGTTAGGAAAGATCCACGGATTGCTGTGGATCTGGTTATCGTTATCCATCATAACAACTGGGGACCTTGAAGATGCAAAGGTGAGGAGATTCATGAGTGTGAAGGTAGTGATGGTTCTGAGGCGATGTCATGGGAAGAGATCTGAACGGTGTTGGCAACACCCTGCCATGGTGACGTGTGCAGGCAGCTGGTCAGGATGAGAGGAGACAACCTCAGGTTGCACCAGGGGAGGTTTAGGTTGGATATTAGGGAAAAAAAGGGTATTCCAGCCCTGGCACAGGCTGGAGCCACCTCCCTGGGGATATTTAACTGTGGATGTGGCACCTGGGGACATGGCCAGTGGTGGCCTTGCCAATGGTGGGGGAACAGTTGGACTCAATGGACTTGGAGGGCTTTTCCAACCTAAATGTGTCCTGTAATTCCATGATCCAGCTTTTGGTGCAGGCTCCCAGAGCAGCACAGTGTCCTCACACAGTGTCCTCACGGGATCTTCAACAGAACTGGGCAAGCATTTGCTTTTGTTTGCTCAGAACAATAAACCCACTGAAAACCCCTTAGAAAACACTGGTCACTGTCCTGGGAGGGACAGGGAAATCAGAGGAGGCACCTCCAGACTTCATCCTGGTCTCCACCATCAGCAATGTGCTGGAGCAGCACAGAGGGAAAAGGCACTGCTGCCTCAGCAAGCAAGAGAATGGCAAACACAGTGAGGTCCTTGGGATGTAAAGAAAAAGGGGAAATGGGGGAAAATAAAATAGAACAACCCCTCCAAGCACATAAAAGGAAGGGTTTTGCAGCTTCATCCCACATCTACCTCTGCTCCTTTGAGTGAAGTGACTGTACCCCAAAAAAAAAAAAAAAAAAAAGAAAACCCCTCTGCTCTGGAGCCAGACTGGGAGAGCTGGGGGTGTTCGCCTGGGGAAGAAAAATTCTGGGGAGAGCTTAGAACCCCCTTCCAGTGCCTGAAGAGGCTCTAGGAGAGCTGGAGAGAGCCTTTGAACAAGGGATGGAGGGACAGGACAAAGGGAAAGGGCTTTAAGATGAAGGAGGATAGATTTAGTTTGGATAATGGGAAGGAATTCTTCCCCATGAGGGTGGAGAGGCCCTGGCACAGGGGGCCCGGAGAAGCTGTGGCTGCCCCATCCCTGAAGTGTCCAAGGCCAGGCTGAATGGGGCTTGGAGCACCCTGGGAGAGTGGAAGGTGTCCCTGTCCATGGCAGGGGGATATCCAGAGGATATTTGAGGTCTCTTCCAACCCAAACCAGTCTGGGATTCTGTGACACTCCAACAGGTCTGATTTTCAGATCAAGAGCAGCTCCCTGACAGTTAATGGAGTAACACTGGTGTTAATCTGATGAAGGAGGAAGAAAATTGAATCCCTGCAATAGAAACGATGGCTCCTCCCTCTGACTGTCTCAGTGGTGCTGCTCCTTTCCCGTGCAGCTGCCGGGAGCCCCTGCTCTGAAACTTGATGCCCTGGATGGGCTCCAGGAGCTGGGAACACCCCGGGCCCGGCGCTGGGCGGCTTTCGAGGAGCTCTGTCCTTGGAGGGAACAATGTCAACGTGGCTTCCAGAGACTGTCCCAGTGCCCAGAGGAGCTGGAGGTGGACAAGTGAGCATGGACAAGGGGACAGATGTCACTGCTGACTCGTGTGACCATTGTCCCCTGCTTTGGAAGGAGGGATGATGTAACTGGGATTGGGCTAGGGTGATTCAAGGAGGGGATGGGGAGAAGATCAGAACTGCTCCTTCCCCCTTCACCCACACCTTTCATCGGTTTTCAGAGAAGCTGTGGCTGCCCCATCCCTGGAAGTGTCCAAGGTCAGGCTGGACGGGGCTTGGAGCACTCTGGTCTTGTGAAAGGTGTCCCTGCCCATGGCAGGGGATAGAATGAGATGGGCTCTAAGGTCCCTTCCCACCCAAACCACTCAGTGATTCCAGGATTCCATGATCTGCCCTGATGTATCCACCTCTGCTGGAAGATGACAGGGAGGGGACAGTGGGACAGGATCTCAGAAGAATGGCACTCCCTTCCTCCTGCAGCACCAAGCAGGGAATCACTGGAATAGTGTCAAATGGAAGTGATATCCAGGGATTAATGTGAACTTCAGGCTGAGGTAACACCTGAATGCACTGAAAGGAAGTTGGTGCTGATGTTGATAGAAAAGGGAAAAACAGCAAATTGGAAAGCACTGTTCCTAAGAGTGGGAATCCAATTGACACCATAAAGCTCTCAAAAGCAACTTAATACAATTGGACACATCTTAAACAATTCCAGACGTTCTTAAAAGGGGGGGAAGGAAGCATAAATTACACAGGGAAAAATGCTGGATTGAAACCTAAACACAGAGTGGTCAAGACCACTCCCCCGTCCCACTCCCGGCAGTATTCCCACTAAGGGGGTTCCAGGGCACGGCTGTTCCCCTTTGGAAGTGCCTCCCTCCCGGAGAGTGAGGTGTGCTGCTTCCAATGGGGATGAAGTGCAGCACAAGCCTGGAATTCTCAGCAAAAGCTGCTCCAAAGTCAT
This sequence comes from Vidua chalybeata, assembly GCF_026979565.1. Classification (NCBI taxonomy): domain Eukaryota; kingdom Metazoa; phylum Chordata; class Aves; order Passeriformes; family Viduidae; genus Vidua; species Vidua chalybeata. The sequence continues at coordinate 15,051,813 of NC_071543.1, read as the reverse complement.
CCCAGAGCCAAAATCTCACAAAATCGCCGGGGTTTTGTTTGTTTAACATGAACAATTCGGGGAGGGGGTGGAAGTGCATTTCTTGGAGCTCAAACCAGATGTGCGACATCCCAGCCACAAAGCTCCGGCTTCTGCGCTGTTTGTTTTCCCCCCAGGAAGATAAAAGGAGCTGTGGAGAAGGTTTGGATTGCAGCAGCTCTCGGGTTTCACCCTGGCTCCAGGGGCGCTGGCAGAGGCTGCTCTGTGGGACCACAAACGAGTTTTGCTCTTTCATGGATCCGGGGCTGCCGCTCCCCTCGGAACACGGCTGGAGCTGGAGGTGGGCTGTCCCTGAGCCTCAGGCTGAGACTCAGCTTTCCAGCGGGCTGGAATTTTGCGTGGTTTGGTTTCTTCCTTCATATAAATCCACTGTCACGGAAGTGCTGACCAGAAGTATTTCCCCAACTCATGGTTCCATTTTGTGCTGGCTCTGCCAGGAGAGGAAGGCTGGAGTCGCTTCTCTGGGCCTCATCCAAGGGCAATCCTGCAGGATCTGCCTTCTCTTCCTATAAATCCTTCCATGCTGCCAACAGAAAGTTCCAAATCCAGACCAAACGTTCCCTGCTGTGGTTTTACCACCCATGTGGTTACAGCCTGGTTATCAACTGAGATCTTGGAGTAAACCCTGACTTTCCTGCACTGTGTTTACTCCTATGCTCCTCTATACCTACAGCATTACCCTGGGAATAATTAAAATAATTAACAAGTGTAATTAACTGTTGGAGGGAAAAGGAGACTTTTAGGACATTATATCAGCAACAATTAAATAAATTACCCTTTGTGTCTTGCAAAGAATTGACAGACAGGGGGGAAAAGGATGCGGGATTTGTATTCCCTGGTGCAGCGGCACAGGGACAGTGAATAGAGGTCGGTGGCTCTTGTGTGGGGACACAAAGCAAACAAAGAGGCCCCAAATGAAATTACAGAGTGGCAGATGCAAAACGAGCATATTTCACACAATGAGTAATTAAACCATGTAACTCATTGCCCAAATGGAGCCCAGGAATCATAATGGCTTAGGAAGTGATTACACAAATTCTTGGAAGATTATCCTGTGGGGCTGTGGGACACAAAGACACGTCACCAGTGCAGGACCAGCAACCCGTGGTGGTGGGAGAGGACCCGGAGTTGTCCCCAGCCTTGGACCTCTGGAAGGAGCTGGGGGATGAGGGGACACAGGTCTGTACTTCCCCTTTGTTCTGAGCCTCTCCAGCCACATTCTGGGCACTTTGAAAGGAGGAAAACTTCCCTGCTGTTCACTGTTTGTGGCTGTTGGTGGGGACAGGCACACGGCGTGGATGTACCCAAGGTACCACCTGTGTCCCTGCCGAGCCCCGTGCCACTGAGCTCAGCTGTGCACATCTCCCTGTGCAGGTGTGTTTCTGGAAATATTCTCCATTGGAGCTGAATTTTTCCCAGGAGGAAAAGGGCAAATGCCACCCTAGGGCCCAGGTTTGCTGGGTGCTGCTGGTGCTGAAGGTGAGGTGATGGCCACCACTGGCTGGAGAAGGGGTCCAGATCCCCAGCTCCCAGTGCTGCTCCATTTGGGCTCGAGAATTATTTCCAAATCTCTTTTTGGCTATAAATCTTCTTGGCTTCACTTGGTGCTGTAGCCTCTAGGTGGTGGTCCTGGCTGGGGATCCCTGCACAGCTGCTCTGCACACACAGCAAGGTCATCCCTGGGAATTTGGGGTTATCCAGCTGCGGAGGTGACAGCACGGGGACCGGGAGCAGGTACCACAGCTCTCAGGGTGACATCCAGGTGTGGCACTGTGGTGGTGGCTCCACAGGGCTGGGGGATGGTGGCATCAGCTCTGTCCCAGCCCCTGCTGCAGGGATGCCCAGCAAGGATGCACAAGCAGGGACCAGAGAACAGCCAAAGCAAAATGTATCCATGATTCTCCTCCATCACCTGCAAGTGTGATGTCCCTGCAAGAGCTGGAATATTCTGGAATGGCAGGAGCTCTCCCTGCCTGCCCCACAGCCTTTGCACTGCAGAAATTTGGGGTGACAGGAACAGTGCAGTGTGTCCTATGAGGACAGGCTGGTAGAGCTGGGGGTGTTCTGGAGAAAGCTCTGGGAGACCTTAGAGCCTCTTCCAGTGCCTGAAAGGGCCCCAAAGAAAGCTAGACAGAGACTTGGGATAAGTCACAGAGTGAGAGGAGAGATCTCCTGGCCTCAGCAGCCCATGACATCCTTGGGAGAGCAACAATGTGCCCATTGCTGCAGCAGGAATTGGTGATACTTGTGTATAGTTTATATATTTATGTTTTTTACATAACACAGAATCCCTGACTGCTTTGGGTAGGAATGGACCATAAACCCATCAAGCTCCACCCCCCTGCCACGAGCAGGGACACCTTCCACTAGCCCTAAGGTTGCTCCAAGCCCTGTCTGACCTGGCCTTGGACACTCCTAGGGATGGGGCAGCCACATATTTGATATTGCTTTCCTGGGCAATAATATCTAATTATATACAATGTACATAATATTAAATATACACATCCATCTCTATAAAATGTGCCACGTTCAGATCAGGAGTGATTCTGTGGTGGATGGTGAAGCTTGAGTTGATGTCCTGGCACCAAGGGCTGTGCACCCCTTCACTGAGTGTCCCCAGATGCCCCTTTCCCTCAGCAGGGAAAAAACCTGGCGGTTTTCATTATTCCCTGGTTGCAGCCCTTGATTCTCCATCTCACTTCTCTCAAGAGCTGCATGACAAAACCAGCAGTTCCAGCCTATTTTGGCGACTACTTGCTCCAGGAACCTCAGGAGTTTCATCAAAAGCCTGGATGGATTTTGGGTCTCGGGTTTTATTCATTCCAGCATTGGCTGACAAAGCCCATTACATCATCCCTTTGGAAGAGAATTTCTCTGCAGCTGCCTGTGTGGCGGGGAGGGGGGGGGTTGGGGGGGTGGTGTTCAAAAAATAACACAGATTTTTGTTTCTTTCTTTCTTTCAGGGCAATTTTCCTCCCAATTGCTGGAAAACTGAATGCTAAAAAGCTTCAAAAGTGGGAAGGAAAAGGGCAGCGTGCAGCAGTTCCAGCCATTCCTGGGTTTATTATTATTATTATTTCCTTTACAAAGACGAATGGGGAAAAAATAGCCCCATTACCCCGCGCATCCAGCGCGCCCAGCCAGCCATGAAAAGCAAAGCCAGTGTCATGGCAATGGCAGATGGCACAGAGCGGGAGCAGGAGCGGGAACGGGAGCGGGAGTGGCGGCAGGAGAGGGAACGGGAGCGGGAGCGGGAGCGAGGGCTCCGGTCCCGACCTCCTCGCGGACCGCGCTCCTAATTAGCCCCGGAGCAGGGACTAATTAAACCCGGAGGTAAGACAAGGGATTACTTTTCCTTGCAGAGATGGGGTGCAGGAGTGATGTGGATGGAGCCGGAGCCGGTGTTGGAGTCGTCCTGACATCAATGGTAGGAAACGATTTCAATCTCGGCTCATCCCTCCCGCGCTGCCAGGGAGCTCCAGCAGCTATTCCCTGCTCTCCCAACGACCAGAGGCTGCAGAGAATGTGGGACTGCAAGGAAATACCGATGGGAAGGAGAGAGGCAGTGTCTGGATGCTGTGCTGATGACGTCAAAATGTGACAGTCTCAATTATTAGCATTATTTGGCACCTAATTATCCAAAGTACCCCCTTGAACTCACCCAGGGTCAGAGCAGAAACTCCTCTTCCCTCCTCCACAGTTGTTTTGGAGTATTTTTTCATGCTCCATAACCTCATTCCTTTTAATCCACTTTTTCTGGTTTCCTATAAAAGAAGCAGTTGGAATTATTTTCACTGCCATTGGACTGGGTGCAAAGCTCTCAGAAAATGGGATATAGAGAGGAAAAGTATGATATTATATAATTATATCATATTATATTATATTATATTATATTATATTATATTATATTATATTATTATATTATTATATACAGTTATTCTGTAAATGTATTTATTTTTTGCACTGCAAGAACTGGAAGTCCAGAGCTGCTCATGCAGCTGTGGCTGCTGACGATTCGTGCTGGGCTTTCCACGGCTTTTACGAATGGGCTGAACTTTGCAAAAACCACGGGAAAACCTGTGGCTGTGGAGCCTTTGGCACTTCTTTGCCCATTCCCAGGCAGATGCTCTGTCCCCAGCACACACACACTGGGCAAGCACAATGCCAATGCAGGCTGCCTCTGCTCGGCTTAAAATAGCTCCATCTGCCCTGCCCGCTGGAGCACTGGGAGCATCTCTCCACCTGGACCATGATCCCCGTCCCTGGGGATCAGTGGGATTTCCAGAGCAACATCTCCCTCTTGCAGAGCGTCATCTGGATGATTCAAACTCAAGCGTTGCTGGATTTCTGCTTCCCAGTAAAACACCAGATAATTTGTGTTTCTATTTTTACCCTGGATTAGTCAAGGGTCGCTGCAGGACCAGATCAGGGGTGCTGGGCTTTCCATGGCCTTATGCTTCATCCCATAAATGTTCTTGGCCTTTGACAAGCAGGAGAAAACCCAGCAGTTCCTCTTTGCTGCCAGGGTTGGATCCCTGAGGAGCTGCCAGGGCTGCTGCAGCTCGGCACAGCTCATGGCCTCACCACTGCACTTCCCATCCCAGCTTCCCTCACACAGAGGTGGTCAAAGTTGCCCACTCCAGTCTGAAAAGCATCCAGGATTATGAAAAATCTTGGGAAAATCTTGCCAGCAGCACTGTGGCTGAATCACCACAGCTCCAACCTGGCTGGGATGCTCATGGGATAAAAAGAGCCAGGGAGAGTTTGGAATTTCCAGAGAAATCTCTAAATTTCTACCTGTTGCTGTTATTTAATGCAGAAACAAGGGGAAAACAAACCTGTCTGTAAAGAACAAATATGGAAATGGAGTTTCCATATTTGGAAAGGGATGGACTATGTCCATGAAAAATATTAACAATAATTAGTCCCAAATCACTGCTGTGAGCTGCAGATACTGATAGTCTGGATCTCACATCCATTAGAATGACTTGTAGTTATCAGCAGCTCCAGGGTTTTCCTGCCCTCCAGCAAACACATTTTTCCTTCTTCTGGAGGTCTGGTCATGTTCTGTTTAATTTCATTGCTGAGAGAAATTAAAATATTTCTTACATCTGCATCAGCATCTGGTAACAGGGCAAGAATTCAGCAAACTGAAAAAATATTTAAAAATACATAAACATAAAAACACATACATATTAAAAATAGGAGCTTCCTCCCTGTATTCCCTGAGCACATGAGGTTGCTTCCAATGCATTTTATTTTAAGGTGAGTTATTTTGTTGCCATAGTGACATCATTCAGGTTTCCAACCGCTGCCGTGTTGGTTTTCTCCCAGGCAAGACTTGTCACAAGCAGTCAGCATCCCCAGCCCCTTCCTGGCCAGCAGCTTCCCACGGGGCTGCAGGATTCCCTGGAATTCCAGCCTGCAGGATGAGCTGTCACCACTCCCTGCTACGGCACGGGGGGACACAGGACCTGGGGGAGTCAGAGAGGAGAGGCAGGCATGGAAAAACTCCGACCTAAAGGATTTTCCTCTCTCATTCCTTATCCTTCCTCCTCCGCCCGTGCAGTGAGCTGTGAGATGGTCAAAGAACCTGGTAGCTTTATTAATTAGCACTAATTAATACCCTCAACTGCCTCTGGTGTCATTGTGCTCATCTACCCCAGGCCCTGATATGGGCAAGAATAAACCATGTTTGCCCCCAAAAGCTTAAAATCTCTGTAAATCCTATTTCTTGCTACACAGGTGTCTCATGGATTTATTTTATTACCAAGAGAACTAAACTAAAATAAAGATTTTATATACAAAGGTCTGTAATTATGTTAATAAAGATGCAAAGAAAAGGGATTCCCTGTTAAGGGAATATTTGTGGGGTCATTTGGGTCAAATGGGCTCTGTAAGTGTATTGGAAATTAATATTTAATTTTATTTATTTTATATTAAATATTTAAATTAATTGTGTTATTGTGATGCTGAAGTCTTTTAATGGGAAATGCTTTTTTTTTTTTTTTTTGGCTCTAATTCATTTAATTAAAGCAGGCAGAGTGTGCCTCATTAGCCTAAAATCTATTTCATGGGTGCCCTATATGTGACTGAGAGCTCGGGTGCCTGTTCTACTGCAAGGCCAAAAGGAGCTCAAAAAAATTTTTTTAAAGGTTTTCTATGTTTTTAATTTGAAATAAACCATTCCCAGCTTATCAAATCAAGGCTACATTCCCATGGCAGACCTGAGCCCTGCGTAAGCTTTCCCAGGATTGCAGCATCTGGCTAAATCCAGCCCAGATTAAAGCAAAGCTTTCATTGCACAAACTCTCCCTGAAAGGAGCAGGATGCTCCTGATGCCAGGAAAAGGACAGAGCTGGGAACTGCAGGCAGAGGATAAAGAATGCCAAAGGCAGCAGCAGGATCCAGAGGAGAGGAGAGGAGAGGAGAGGAGGCAAGGTCCTGTGCTCTACGAGGGACTGGTGACTTCTCCTCTGCAGAGGGAATTTGAGCAGCAGAGCCATTCCAGCCACGGCTGTTGGGTGTTCCTGAGATTACCCCAGCTCCCTCTGAACACACCAGCCCAGAGCTCAGCAACAGCCTCCACAACGAGGCTCTCTGCTTGCAGAGGTTTTAGCCAAAGCCATTGTTTTAACACCCTTTTTAAAATATTTATTTCCGAATGTCTTTGACTGGGGGAAGGGTGGAAGGGGCTCCCAATTTAATTCTATAATCCCCCTAAGCTTTGCTTAATGCACTCACTCTGCCTGGCCTCTGTGAATTTTACAGTGGTGTTTTGGGTGGTTGCAGCACTGCACTGGAAAATGTCCCATCATTTATTTTGCAGCTATTTGAGGGAAATGATTCCCAGGGCTGGAAGCCTGGTTGTTAAATCCATATTGCCAAAGGAAACAAACTCTGTCACCCAGATGGGGCTGGACCTCGGGGCTGCCACGTGGATTCCTGAATGAGGTAGCTCAGGGTCCAGTTGAAAACTCCCAAAATTAACATTAAAGCAGGAGCAGGAGACTTTAGCAGTTGGTGAAAAATGTCATTTTTGGCTGAGGGTGTGGGTGGGGCTGCAGGGAACAAAGCAGAGCGCCCAGCTCTGGGACACCCACGTCCCCTGAGATGAGTCCCCCCCAAGCGTGGCCATGGCTCACCCCAACTGCCCTTGGGTGGGAGGGATGGAAGTGCTGCTGGAGGGAAATTCCAACAACAGATTTTGTCCCGTTGCTTTCTTCTCCTGACAGGGAGGGAGTTGCTGCGGCCTGGTTTGTTTCCCACATGTTCAAGAAAGACAGAACAACGCATTGAAGAGTCTTGATGCATCTCACGAGCCTCTGGTCTCCCTAAATCCCTCCCTCAGTTCTCAGCTCCCAGGATTTCTCCAAAATCTGCTTGAAACCTGCACCAAGAGGACAGCGTCACTCTCAATGGGATTTTTCCATCTCCCATTTCAGGATGCACTGTGTCTCCCATGGAAATATTCCTTGGCCATTTCAGAGGGATCCTGGAGTCAGCAAGGACAAAACCCCCAAATACAAGGGCATGGGGGGCTGGCAGAGTCCATAGGCAGCAGCAAAGTCAAGATGAAAAACAGGTTAGGAAGAAAGTCAAGGTCTGAAAGGTGTTACCTGTAACAATCTCAGTCAGCAAGCAGGAGGAAGGAGCAAAGAGAGGAAAAAAAATGAAGAGACTGAGATCTACTGACTGCACAGAGCAGGAGGGAGAAAGGTGTCCAGAGACATCAGGAAACACATGGAGAGAAGAGGATCCTCAATAAAAATGGCAGATCCTTTAGACTTCAAGGACAATGTGGAGAACGAACAGGAGAAGCTTTTTTCCACCTCTACAGTCATATTCCACACTTATGCCATTATAATCCAGGGATAACAAAGAAAACCTCAGGGAAATAAGGACTGATGGCACAGTTCTGTCCATGTGGATACCATGTGCCTTCACAGCTTCACTTCCCACCTGTGGTAGTTTTCCAGCAGAAACTCAACCACACAGAACTTGGGGACTTAAGAAACTCTAAATGGATTTTATTATGTAAGAGAAATGAAAGGGAACAGCCAATAAGGCAAGAACTTGCAGGTGTTGAAAACCACCTCACTGGAAATTAAATTAAATTAGTCCTTCAACCAAAAAAAAAAAACTTTAAAGGACCTTCCAAGAATGTAAGGCCTCTCCAAATCAAGATGACACACAAAACATATTCTAGCAGGTTATGTCTCAAGCCCTAATAATTTAAGGTCGAAAATAAAAAGAGATTCTGAATTCCGAACTCTTGAGGACACCAGGGGAAAGACTTTTCCCAGAGATAAAGCTGGATGGCTACAGGAGAATGTCAATGTCCATTAAATGATGGAAGTGTAAGAATTAAATGAAATGGGGTCACTTTACTGCAGAGGAATTTATGGAAGCTTCCACGTTAAAGCTTTTCCTTATAAGGGATAAGAGGGAGATGTCATCTCAAACTGAAGATCACGAGAAAAGGTTTTAAAATCAATAAATAAAAATAATGGGAAGAGAATTCCTGTATGGGACAGCACTTTGAGAAATGCTCCAAAACCCCATCCTCAGATTCCATGATCCTTGACTTAGAAAGTTCATTCTAAATGCACACTCCTGTGAGTAAATTTACAGAGGACAGTTTTCTAATCCATCACCTCAAGCAGTAATTGAGAATTAATTTTATAAGACTGTATTTAAAGAGTATTGATGAGCTTATTTACAATGTCTGCCTGTTAGGGATATCAATAAATATAAAAAATACATAAAACTGTTTTATAACCTTTTATTTCAATAAAAGCAGCACTCTAAAAAACCCTATTGCACTCCTTCCCAATATTTCCAATATTTTTGTAAAATGAAAAATATAATTAAATCATAAAAATCCTCAAAACTTTATGGAAAAGGGTGTGGAATACAGAGGGATGTAATTTTATTAAAATTGTTTACTTTGCTGAGGGAGTTCCAGTAAAATTTGCATGTCCAGGGAGAGAGGTGATGAATTCCCAGCTGCAGTCAGATGCTTTGTGCCCAGGAGAAGCCAAAAATGCAAAACTCTAAAAAAATCACAAACAAAACATCCAAGGATTTTTTACAAATATTTTGCATGACTTGAAGTTGCTGAATTAGCCCAGTAGTGATATCAGGTGGTATTTTTGGGGTGAGATCCTTGTGCAGGGGACCCCTGGACTGGTATCAGCCACAGGCATGTCAGGAGAAGCTGGAAAAGGCTGGGAAGAGGGGACTTGATCCCAGCCAGGGGACACAGGTCAGAATCAGGCCCTTAGACAGAGATTGTGCTGAGGGCAGTAGTGACACCAGCAATAACAAAACCTACCTGGTCACTTACACTCAGTAGTAATTTTGCTGCTATAAAACTTGGGGGTTCCAGGCACTTTGAAGTACAAAGCTGGAATTCAGAGATGCTGGGGATGGACCTGACACTGGTATCATTCTCCCAGTCCTTCTGCTGGCAGAGCCCAGAGCACACAGGGACACAAAGTCACCCCTTTTCCTGGGTGTTCCATCCACAGCTGGATTTGGCATTTCTGTGTGAAATAGAGATAAAGAGAAATATTTAGATACTAGTCAGAAATTTCACTGCTTTGCAAAGCAGGCAGATTAAGTTCCCCCAGTCGCAGCAGGGCTGCACACACTGATCACAGCTCACAGCAGCTAATGGCTGCCATAAGGAATATGAGATATGGATCAGTCCACGGAGCAAGGGATGACACTGCTCCAGGCAGGTGGAATTCAGGCTGAAAGGATTTTAGGATTCTCAAAAGGAAAAAAAAAACATCATATTTACATCACCAGAACAAGTAATTTATCAACAAGAAGAACTGCTGCAAGATAGAATTTAGAAACAAAGGCGAGCGGCGTCCTGGCTGCTCCTCCATCGCCTTCCTATGGGATAATGTCGCACCCAACTCTTGGATGCCTGGCACCATCTAGAGGAATGACTGGAATGATGCAGCAGAGAAATTAAATATTAAATTATTAAAAATAGCAAAAATCCTAGAGCAGATCTTGTGTAATACCTAACAGCTATTTAGATAATATTTAACAGCTCTTGTTGAGGAAGAGAACCACAGGAAGGAGTGGGAACTTGGAGGTTTGTCCAGCAAAAACAGGATGTTGGTTTGCACACACGAGCCCTGCACTCCAGCAACTGTAATTAGTGCTAATTATTTTGCACCTCATTTATCTTTTAAAATAAACTATGATATCAAAATTTGAGGTTTCTCTATGTAAAGATCTTAAAATAAGCATGGACTTTTCAATATTCATTTACTCACAACTGTGTAGCACAAGGCACCAACTCCTGAATTCTGTCTGAACAGTTCTTATTTTTGAATCAGCTAAACAAAAACTTGGATTTAATTTAACTACTATCCTTGTTTGTCATTTAGCTCCATATGAAAGGCCCAAGATGAGCACAATGTTCATAGAAATCCTTGTGGGTTGCTTCCAACTCGGGAGTATTTTATGAAATGTACACAGAAAATATTTTAAACAAAGAGCCAAAAATGCATCATTTGTTCCAGTGTTTAAATCCAGCTGGATTCAGGCATGTGCATCCCCATCTACATTTACTGGAAAGGTACAATGCATGTAAACCCACCACACCTGCACAATTCCAGGCTAAACTTTCTTTTTTTGATTTTAACTGTACATTTCTGGTTATGCTAAACCACAATTCTGTTTTCACACATGGCTAAAGCAGGATTTGACTCATGAGGGCAGAATAATCATAAATAAAATATGAAAGAGACACCTTTACCTGTTTTTACAAGCTGATTGTGAGAAAGTTCATTTAATTTTGTAGTCAAACAGGGGGTTGAATTTTACTTTTAACTACAAGTAAGAGCAAAACTCCCTAAAACACTAAATGGGGAGAAGCGATGGGTATTTGAATGTCATCAGTTCCTACTCCTAAAATCCCTCAAAAACTTTAATTTTTTTAAATTTAAAGAGCAGTATGGAAAGAAACAGCTACAATCCAGCTTCTTCCTTAAAGCATCTCTGCTCCTGAATCCTTCAGTGGCTCATTAGTCTGTTCTCCCTCCTCCTGCCACCAGCTGCTGCTGGCATTTACATAACAGAGCTCTGCTCTGAGGAAAGATGAATCAGCACATCCATAAAATCCTGCTTTCACTCCGAGATTTACTATCAACCCCAGCATGCTGCTGCTTGGATGCAGAGGATCTGGAAAAAGATGAGTCATGGAGCTGCAGAATCCACGTGTGGTGTGGAAATGGAGCTCCTGGGGAAAGAGAGGATGGGCATTACTCACCAGACACGACTCCTGGAGGGGAAAACCCGGGAGAGGTGGGAAGAGGTATCGATAACAGCCCGTGTAGCAGGCTTGGGGAGTAATGAAGCAACTGGGAGAGTGTTAAGGAGAGGCAGCTGATGTGCCAGGGAGTCAGGAATGTTGGGAAGAGGCTCAGGAGTGACTGCACAGCTGCACAGTCCAGCCACAGCCAGGCTGAGGGAAGTTCCCTGTGAACTGTTTGGGAACGAGGAATGCTGGTTGTGCCTGCCCCTGGTGCAGGTACCTGCACAGCCACACCCTACAGAACACACCTGGGCCATTCCCAACACTTTCCTCTCCTGCTGATGCAAGAATCCATCTGAGCTGTGATGTGGAGCAACACTGGCCAAGCACTGACCCAAGGTCATGGACTGAGCACCAAGCAAGGAGCAGCCAGGCTCCCAGCTGGAATGCTGCAGGAAGGACTCAAGCAAGGCATGGATAAGCTTACTTTGGGAGCATTTTCTATCCAAGGCTTTTGAAAGTCCCTTTTAGTTATTGCAGAAATCACCATGGGCTCTAGGCAGGTCCAAACAGAACAATCCTGCCTGGTGGTGCTGCAGCTTCACCTGTGCCACCCCCAAGCTCAAATAAAAGCAAATCATGAGTGGAGAGATTCAGTAAGGCACCAAAAGGTGCCAAGGAAATGTCACATTCCTAAAGAAATACAGAATCATGGAATCCCAGAATGGTTTGGGTTGGAAGGGGCCTTAAAGCCCACCCAGCTCCACCCTCTGCAGGGACACCTGCCACTATCCCAGGTTGCTCCAAGCCTTGTCCAACCTGGCCTTGGACACTTCCAGGGATGGGGCAGCCACAGCTTCTCTGGGCACCCTGTGCCAGGGCCTCTCCACCCTCACAGGGCAGAATTCCTCCCCAATATCCCATCTAACCCTGCCCTCTGGCAGTGGGAAGCCATTCCCTCTTGTCCTGGCACTCCAGACCCATGCAGTCTCTCTCCATCTTCCCTGTGGGCCCCCTCAGGCACTGGAAGGCCACAGTTAGGTCACCCTGGAGCTTCTCTTCTCCAGGCTGAGCAATCCCAATGCTCCCAGCCTTTCCTCAGAGCAGAGCTGCACTATCCCTCTGACCATCTTGGTGCCTCCACTGGATTTGCTCCAACAAGTCCAGGTCCTTCCTGTGCTGGGGATCCCAGGGCTGGAGGCAGCTCTGCAGGAGGGGGTCTCACCCAAGCATGGATGTGGAGCTGTCAGCACCGAAATGCACCAGGACGTGGCGCTGGCCAGTATTTATGGGGCTGTTTTTCCCCTGACATGGAATTCTGTTAAGCTCAGGAAGAAGAATTTGTACTTTCAGGGCATATTAGAAAACATCATCTGTGTTCTCTCCTTTGCCTTCCCATCATGCATGAAAAGATGAGCTTGCAGTTCTGGGCTCTGAAGACAGGTGGGAGAAACATTACCTCTCAGGAGAGCAGGATCAGTGTGTGCTTCTCCTGGCTGGGAGCTCATTCTGAGAACAGCCCTTTCACACTGTCTCTCCAGGGAAGCTCTGCAGCTTTGGAGGCTCTGGGGTCCTGCTGGGAAGCTGGGAGAGCTGTTACTATTGGGAAGCCACTGGAATGTGCAGCTTGGTGAGGTGGCACCTCATGTCTGTCCACTGACGAGCTGAGCAATGAACCTGCCCTGAAAACATTCCAAGAGTAATTGTTTGGAGCCTACCAGAAAAATGGAAAGGGACTTGGGACAAGGGGAAACGGCTTCCCACTGCCAGAGGGCAAGGTTAGGTGGGGTATTTGGAAGAAATTTTTATTGTGAAGGTGGGGAGGCCCTGGCACAGGCTGCCCAGAGAAGCTGTGGCTACTCCATCCCTGGAAGTGTCCAAGGCCAGGCTGGACAGGGCTTGGAGCAGCCTGGGATAGCAGAAGGTGTCCTGCCCATGGCAGGGGTGGGACTGGATGAACTTTAAGGTCCCTTCCATCAAACTGTTCTATGATCCTATCAACAGTCACTGAGAACTCAAGAACTTTAGAGGACAATGATGAGGAAACAGGGTCCACACATCACCCAGTTAATCCAAGCTCCTGGCACAAAACGACTTCCACAGGTGGATGAAGGGGCAGGTGCATACAGGCGAATTACATGGAGCAGCTTAATGCCAAATCCCCAAATCCTTCTCCCTAGATTGGCTGGGTGCATGGAGGCATCCCGAGGAGCTGCCAGCAGGAAGGACTGCATCCTGAGTGCACAGCAAGGCAACTCTGAGCCAGTGCTCCACAGCAAACCCTGTCCTGAGCAGCTGCTATAAATATGTGCTCAAACTGAATTTATTTTTAATATTACCAGAGCATCGACTCACAGTGATTCAGCTGTCGGTATTCCAGGCATGAGGAGAGGTTGTCCTTTGCTATTCCACAATGACAGTGTTTTTTACACTGGAGTTCTAACACCAAGTCAGGTACTTTAGATAAAATACAATTCACTTGATGTGTTTTAGCAACTCCTTGCTGAAAGTGACACCGATTTGAGGAGCCCTGACAGGACGCATCCCAAGGAAAAATATTTATTTCCATTAAAATGATCTAGTCTAACCCTGACCCCTTTGCTCCTTGGGGAGAACAGGTGCTGTATCCATCATACTGGAATTTCCTGGTCACTGGGAGCAAATACTTTTATTAAACTCCTAAAGTCACCCCAACCTGAGACACTTCCCTGCAGCCAGGCCTTGTTTACCGGGAGCCCGGAAGGGCTGTCACTTCCCCACCGCGCAGTCCTGTGTCCCCTCCATGGCACACGCGTGGCTCCATCCCCCTACCCTTGACAGGATCCCTAAGATTCCTGAGTCCCTTCATTCTCTTAAAAACTGCTTCATTTGAGGCACACACGGCCCAATTTCCCCGGCGCTGCCAGGCAGGAGGGCACGAGCGCTGAGGCCGAGAACACTGCGGCCGTGAGGGCTGAGGCAGGCACAACCGGGGAGCGCCGAGGGCCGAAGCCGCGAGGACAGAAGCCGTTAGCGCTCCTCCGCGACGGCTACCGGGCCCTCTGAATCACAGCCCGGCTCAGCGCTGCCCCGTGACGGCGGCCGAGCGCCGCGGGCACATCCCGGCTCTCCCGGCCCGGCCCTTCCTCTTCCTCCCCTTCCTCCTCCTCCTCCTCCTCCTCCTCCCTCAGCCGCCGCCCGGAAGTGGCGCGCGCCCCCCCGCGGCGCGTCACCGCCCCGCCCTTCCTGCCCCCCCCCCCCCCCGCCCGCCCGGCGCTGCCGCGCGCGCCCCCCGGCGGCGGGCGGCGGCGGTGCGGGCGGTGCCGGCGGCGCTCGGTCCGCGGAGCCGCGATGAGCCCGGGCGGGACCCGCGCCCGCACCCGCACCGGGACCCGCGCCCCGCACCGGCACCGCCGCTCCGGCATGGGGCTGCGCCCGCACTAGGAGCCGAGTCCCCCCGGGGCGCCATCCGCCACCTCCCCTCCCCCTCCCGAGGAGGATGGCGGCGGCGGCCGCCCCGACCCAGCTGGAAGCCGGTGGGTATCGCTGGCGGCGGGGGCTGCGCTCCGCGCCCCCTCCGTTCTAACCGTGTCTAACCCGCTCTCCCCCGCCCCTCCGCAGAGCTCTACTACCTGATCGCACGGTTCCTGCAGTCCGGACCCTGCAAGAAATCCGCCCAGGTAAGCGCGGAGCCGGCGCTCCGGCCGGGCCGGGCGGGCGGCGACGGGACGGGACGGGACTGGACGGGACGGGGCGGCGGAGCCGCTGCGCTGCGGTCGCCGGACTCACGTCCTTTGTGTGTGTCTGTGTGTCTCTCTGTCCCCAGGTACTGGTGGAGGAGCTGGAGGAGCACCAGGTGAGGCGCCTGCCCCGGCGGGACGGGGGAAGCCCTCGGGACGGCGGGGTCGGCGTTTGCCCTGCCCCGTCTAACCCAGCCCATCTCCGCCCGGGACACCCGGCGGGAGCGCGGCTGCCCCGCGGCGGGGCCGGGGCCAGCGGCCGGGGGGGGCTCCATCCCGGGGGGTGCGGGCGGGCACCGGGGGGGGGCTCCCCGGGGAGGGGTCGCTCGGGCTCTGACGGCCGCCCCCGTCCCCGTGTCCCTCCCGCAGCTCATTCCGCGGCGCCTGGACTGGCAGGGCAAGGAGCACCGCCGGAGCTTCGAGGACCTGGTGAGACAAGTTTCACTCCTGACTTTTCCGACAACTTCCCTCCGCCCCCCGCACTGCCGCCGCCGCCGCACCGGGCGCCGCGTCCCCCCCCCCCACCTCGCCCCGTTTGTGTGTCCCCCCCACCAGGGCTGCGGGCTGCGCCCCGCCGAGGCCGCGGCGGGCCGCGGGGTGCGGAGCGGAGGGCAGGGCAGGGAGCGGAGGCGCGGCGTGGCGGGGGGCTGCCGGTGAGAGCTCCGCGGGCCGCCCGGTGGCACCGGCGGAGCGGCCGCGCCGCGCTATTGTGGGGCCGGGGGTTATCCGAGGGCACGCACCGGGGCCCGGCGCGGCCAATGGCGCTGCGCCTTACAACGCGGAGAGCGGTGCGCGGCGATGTGAGGCGGCAGCTGATTGGCTGCGGCGGCGCCGCGGCGGAGCCGGCGGGGCGCGGGTCCCCCCCCACCCCCGGTCCCTCCGCGCCATCGCCGCCGCCTCGCCCGCACCCCCGGGGCTGCCCCGCTCCGGGCCGGGCTCGGCCGCGCTCCCGCGGCCCGACGTCCCCCCCCCCCCGGACGTGCCGGACGTGCCGCCGGGCCCGGCGCTGCCGGGCTGGGTCAGGGATTCCCGGCCTGCGGCGGCCTGCGCGAAACCCGCCCCTCTCCGCGGTGTCTGGGCCTGCTGTCAGGCAGGAAAGGAGGGGTTAGGAAGTGTAGTGTTGTGGCTGTTAAATGCCCGTGGAATACACGGGGTGGCTGCTTTTGCTGAGTGCTAAAGCCTGTGAATGTGTGTCATTGAGGAAGGTCAGTCCCTCCGCAAGGCCGGGGGTGGGGGGTGGCCCTTGGCCCCGCGGCCCCCGAGATGTGTCTGTGTGAAAGCGACAAAACCGAAGCTGTTCCAGTCCTTTTCCAAAGGGTCCGGGCGGCCTCGCTTTTATTTCTGGGAGCTCTGGGCAATGACGTGTGGCGCTGATGTAGCACTTTGCAGTTGGAAGGCTGTAAACTTCCCCATAGCGTTTACAGCGTTGATACCTGTGCCCAGCGCTGGCACCTCACCTGGAAGGAATGGAAAGCACGTCCTGGCCTCTCCCGGCTCCCGTGGAGCAAGAGTGACGTGGGATTTTGCCATGACTGTTGCTCAAACTCCTCTGCATCTGACTCGGGAGCTGGTTTCCCACTTCAGCAGCATTGTAGGAGTTCAGGTGTGGACAAAACTCCTTGTGCCCAGAGGAGACCTTTGGGCCAGCTGCCTTTCCCTTTCTAAAGCCTATTCAGGATTTCAGGTGGAAGCTGGGCTTCCTCACACATCTTGTGGATAATTCTGGCACTGTAAATTGAGCGAGCAGACATAGAGTAAGTTCTGCGTTCAGTAAATTTTGGTGCTCTATGGTATTCCTAGAGAATCTGAAATCTAACCGGGCTGTCTCAGGTTTAGCGTGGGACTGCACCCAATATCCAGGGGAAATATTAGCAGTGCCACTGTGAAGTCTGGTGTCAGACAGAGTGGTTTTGCCTATCACTTTGATTAACATACAATTATTTTCCCTTTCATTCTTTGTGGCACACATATAAAAGCCGTAAAACCTTAAAATCTTTTTTTTAAATGTGTGTGTGAACATGTTGAAACCTATTTTTCTTTAACATTTCAGAAATTGGAGAAAAAACATTTTGAAGTGAGTTTTGGAGTTAATGGGAAATTTCTTATTTCTGTATAAACTCATATCATAATTAAATTTAAGATTTTTTTCCCTATGTCTTAAAGTAATCAGCACTAACCCATGCTTTTAGTTTGCCCTTTTATCTAATATTATTTAACTGTTTCTCATGGTTTACAGTAAGGACCAGAATTATAAATTAATCATTACAGTGGGGTAGGTTGATGCCAGGTGGGATGAGCTGAGTTTCTGTCTGTGAATCCTCAGAGTGTTAAGGATGTTGAAGAAAGGCTTTTTCTCCCTCATTGCTTAGGGTTTGCTGTGTTTGGAATCTGGACTTTTGGCTGCATATGATTGTTTATTAACCTGAGCTCCTCGACTTCAGGGCTGGCTGGATGTCTGAATGCCATGTTCAGAGCAGAGCCAGGGTTGTGAAGGACACAAAGCACTCCAACCTTCATTTTAATTATCTCAGGCACATAATGACCCAAAATTAAATTGGAGATGCCAGCAGTTGGAGGTAAAGGAGTTTTTTTTCCACCCATTTCTGCTTTTTACAGCCAGAAACCCAGAATCGTTTACAATCTCAGCTGGGTGGTTCAGCTACTCTGGTCAGGCAGGTAATTGAATTCATGAGAGTTTACAACCCGGAGAAGTCTGATTTGTTTGTTTGCCCAATATTCAGACAGAGTGTTTCTTGTTCTGCTGTTTCAGCTTTGTTTTCCATCTTCACTGTGGCTGTTCAGGTTCTGAGTGGTGTTTTTCAGAAAATATGCCAGTACTGTGGCCACTGAGTACGTTGTTACTGCTCCTGGGCTTTTAGGAGTGATAAAGATGCAACAGCCCAATGGCCATTGGATGGTTTTTATCTAGGGAATGTTTACTCCCACTTCACTTGAGTTTTTAGGCAAGATCTGAAAGCTCACTGAAATTTCTTTGTTCTTTTTTTTTTGTTGTTGTTTTAATAAACCTAATCTTTTGCTTTAAATATCAGGTATCACAGGGCAGACGAGTAATTTAAGACAAGCTAATAAGAATTGTACCTATGGGGCAAAACCACACAGAATGCAAGTTTATGTGCATTTCTGTTCCCTTTGTTTTTTCCTGTTCATTTTCACGTTGGAGCACTTTTTGCCTGCAGCATGTGGCTGCCTGTGTAGGTGATCACAGATTCACAGAGCTGGAAGGGACACACAGGAGCATCAGTCCTGCTCCTGGCCCTGCACAGACACCCCAGCAATCCCACTCTGTGCATCCCTGGCAGTGCTGTCCAAACCCTCCTGGAGCTCTGGCAGCCTTGGGGCTGTGTCCATTCCCTGGGGAGCCTGGGCAGTGCCAAACACCCTCTGGGGGAAGAACCTTTCCCTGATCTCCACCTAAATGTCCCTGACACACTTCCAGCCATTCCCTCTCTCAGGGGGAGAGATTGGAGCTGTCCCTCAGGAGGAGCTGCAGCCCCCAGTGACTCTCTCCCCTCAGTTCCCTCTTCTCCAGGCTGAATTCTCCAGGTTTACTCCACAGTGGCTTTACTTTCTCACAGACTGCTGGTGGTCTTGAGACATGAGATGTGTTTGTAAAGGGGAGGATCCATGAATCACAGAATCCCAGACTGGTTTGGGTTGGGAGGGACCTTCAAGCCCATCCCATTCCACCCCCTTCCATGGGCAGGGACACTTTCCACTAGACCAGGTTGCTCCAAGCCCCATCCAGCCCAGGCTTTTGAAGGTCTGAAGTGTGTCCAACTTGCAGGCAATTAGTGCTCTGGTTTTAAATGAGCCACAGCAGCTCGGTGTGGAGTTAGCTGCTGTACAGATGAGTCGAGCTGAACAACTCTGATTATCAGCACAGTCTCCAGTGACCTGCTGTTCCACATTATCTTTGTTTATTCCTGATAAAGGTGACTGGCTCTGCTCTGGTTTTAAGAACTTTCTGATGGGCTGAGTGTTCTGGCTCAGCCTGGTTTGGTCTTTGTGCTGAAAAACATGTAATTCCAGGCAAAACAGAAAATCAGCTGTTGTTGGACAGTGGGGAATTTGCATCCATGAGCGGCTGTGCTGGTATGGAACAGCTTATGGGATTTGGCTCCGAGTTCCTGCCTTGCCCATCTGCATTGATTTAAAACTAGCCCTGAGTCCGAGGTGCTGGTATTTATAGATCCTGCCAATCCCAGCATTAGCAGAGCAGAGATGTTACAGTTTTGTCACCTCAGGAAAGTGTCATCTGGTAGCATGGTCGTTCCAACCTGTTCTCTCTGGGGACCCCAGTGGGTAAAGGCTTTTTAATTCCAGTCTATTTGCATATTTTTGGCATCTTGTGCAGGTCCAGTGTCTGAGCTTCTTTTTGCTGAGATTCCCTATTTCAGGTCAGGAGTAATTTCCTGCTTGCTCAGCTGCCTTGGCCTCTTGGCCTCCTCCACTCCTTTTTGATACAGTTGTCAATTGATTCTTAATTGATGGTTATTTTGGCAAATGGGAGAAGTGTTGGATGACTACCTGGAGGAGAGAAATGTGCTGCTGAGGCCCAGCTGGGCCTGCCCAGCAGGAATGGGGACAGAGCAGCCTCCGAAGGGCTGCATCGCTGCCTCCTTCCAGTCTGCAGCTCCTGCCTCAAATCTGTGCTTTGAAGAGATGTTCCACTGGGCTTCCCAAAAGAGATGGTTCCCAGAGCTCCCTGGTTCCCACCTGTGGCAAAACAGACATCTTACTTCAAGTAGTAATCACAAAGAGTATTTTTTGGGTTGTTTGTTCCCTGTTTATTGAAACCTTCCTTAGAGGAGGAGTTGTCAGCAGCTGTAGAATCAGACTCCTGATTTGGAAGGGACCCACAAAGATCATCAAATCCAGCTCCTGTCCCTGCCTAGACACCCCAAGAATCCCACCCTGTGCCTGAGGGCATTGTCCAAACAGAGGTCAGAGTCACACCAGGAGATTTTGTGTCTGCTCATGGTCTCTGAGGTGATGCTTCCAGGCACAGGACCATGAACAGGTTTAGGGGTTGAATTTCTCCCAGCCCTGACGTGACTTCACTAATAGTTCTTTCCTTGTGCTTATCACTGGAGCAGCTTATCTCAGCCTGGCTCAAGCAGTCAGGACTGGGAGAGTTTTTTAAAAAGAATAGATTGGCTTCACTTAATCTTTCACTTTTTAGATTCATTGTACCTGTGTGGTTACCAGAACTCATCTGGTTCTATTGCATTCTTGTGCTCTCATATTTTAACTTTTATAGGATTTTTCACATCCTAAGGCAACAAAACATATTTTCTTTATGATTTATCCCAAGATGCAGCATTTGTTCTCACTTAGCACATTTTTAGCTCTGCATTATTTTAACTTGCATGGTTTGGGCCTGTATTACTCATCTCTTAATTTTTTCCAGTTTTCTGATTATTTTCTAAAAATATTTTAAAATATTTTCTAATGTATTTGAGGAGCTGATAATATCCTTGCTGCTGTTTTATTTTGCCACGTGGGATTTGGATGAGCACACACTAAGAGGTGTAGCTGTACCTTTGCCTTTTTCCATCCTTCTTTTAAGGAAAATCTGATCTGGAAAATGTTGGTTTTTTCAGCTGGATCTTTGCAGCTTCATGTTCTAGAAAAATACTTAAAATCCATTTACAACTCTCTCAGAGGTGAAAAGAAGGATTTTTGATTCAAGTTCTTCTGGGAACCTGAAAATAGAATTGCTTGTTTAGCTCTGGGCTGTGATTTAAGCATTTTTTTCTGGAAGTTATTATGGAAAAGAAATCACCAGGAGAATTTGCTGCTCTTGCTGCCTGCTTATGGAGCTGTTTGTTAGTAACAGCAGTGCTAATATTCAGATTAAGGGCTGCTTATTTGGGGCTGTTGTGGGTTGTAGAAACAAGGGAATGTGCAGGGAAAGAAGTGAGATCAGGGAATGCTGTCGGGCCCACGTGTGTCAGTGTTTGCTCTCTGCTATTCCCTATAAAACTGTGCCTTCATCTTTAAGCCACCAAGTCCTTTTCCATTTTGGAGGTAGTCAGGACTGCTTTTGGAGCACCCTGGGCTCTGTCTCTGCAGTGGGATATTTGCTGCCAGGCTTAATTCAGCACCTTCCTAGGCACAGAAGATGGTGAAGCTCCCAAACCAGCTCCAGGGTGAAGAGTGGAGTGTTTGCTGTGCTACACTGGGAAAATGGTTTGGATTTTTTTACATTACCAGTGAGAATGGTATGGCTTGGGTTTGTTTGTTTTTTTTTTTTTTTTTGTGCTCTGGAAGTAAAATTTCAGAGCTTCTAGGTTGGTCTTTTTGATCTTTTAATCTTGAGGTTGGTACATCACTGTGTTGGCAGTTGCTGACTGAGGGGCTTGTTGCTGGTTATCAGAGATGGAAGTAAGAATTTCATACTCAGATTTTACTTAACTGCAGATTCTCTCTCTAGAACTTCCCTTTCAGAAATCTTACACACTGAAGGGAGGCTGCTGTAGCATCATAAAATATTTTGTAGCATAAACACATTTACAGTGTTTCAGGAATGAGTCAGAATAAGAGGCAAATACCAAAGTTTGGATAACCCTTTTCTCTCATTTCAACTTCTGTTATATCCCATCATTTACAGTGAGAGACAATTCATGCTCATACACTGAACTTCACTGGTTGTACCACTGGGAATGTGCCAATATAATTTCAGAACTCTGATTTTTAGGAAAAAAAGCTAAAATGCCTGGAGGAACCTGTCAGTGCAGGAGAGCATTCACAGGGTCGTTCCTTGATGCTCACTCACAGGATGAAAAGTCTTGGAATGAGAACATGGTAATGCACTCATCAGGCTTCTCATTCCTGCACTGAAGAAATGATGATTTTGGATCTTTACAATCATCATGATTGATGAGATGATTCTCTAACCAGCAGTGACTAAGGGATGAGTAAAAGGAGGAACCTGTCTCTTCTCCAAGAGTTCCATTCACATTGGAAGAGTTTTTTAGTCATATTTAATTAACTGGTAGTTTGTATATTTAATTAGATCTATTTCCCTTTTCTTTTTGGTTAAAATCTGAATTATGGGACGGTGTTGATCCAGCTCATGGTGCAGGTGGTGACATTATCCAGCCCTGCCTGGCTCTGCTGGGTCCTGTAGCTCCACTGCTGTTGCCCAATTAGAATAAAAAAATTCCCAAGGACGTGTGCTAATAATCTGTTTGATGACACAGTTGAGTGAGCAATGTTTTGGCAGCAGGGCTGAGGGAATTACAGACCTTCTCCTCCTTCCTGATGCCTGACACTCCCTCCCTCTGGTGTGCAGGGTTGGGAGCTGGGCACATCCTGGGACCTGGCTCAGCAGGAGGCTGTTGATCCATGAAAAGAGGTGGATGGAGCTGTGTGTCCTGTGTCAAAGGAGCTCTGATGGGCAGCTTTTCCTGCCAGTTTGTAAATATAGGAGTCAGGCAGTGCAGGACATTCTGGATAATGAGGCACCATTTATTTGTTGTTTGAACAGACTGTTAGAAAAACTGTTGTCACTCAGTCTCCGTCCAAAGGGAAAAATAAAGGATGTTCTCCCAACATGAAAAATTGGAGCCTACACATGTGGGTCTTAAAGGTACCTACTCCCAGGAGCTGGGAATGGAGACTGAGCATTGATTTTAGGGTAATATTTAGGGATTTTAGGTAATTTTTAAGGTTTTTATTCTTTTGCATATATGCTTCATACAGTGATGTCCATGCAAGGGTGTTTCAGTTAAGCAAAACATGGGAAGAGAATGAACTGAAAGGTAAAAAAGGCTTTAAAAAGTTGTTTGAGCGGAGCACTGCACTGGGGATTTTTGTTTCTTATTAAGGGATATCCTAAATTTACAATTAATCTGTTACAATCTAAAATTTCTGCTGTGGCTTTTGCCACACTCCACTTTAAAATGCAGTGTAATTAATGTTGAGGGGGTTTTCAGAGGGTTTAGGCTTGGTTGCAGTAACTTTACACTTAAACATGAAGCAAAGTACTACCAGTAGAAGGAAAAATAAACCAGTTCTCAAATGTCTTGTGTTGTTTGTGTGTTTAGGTGGCTGTCAATGCACACATCCCTCCGGATTATCTTCTTAGGATCTGTGAGAGACTTGGACCCCTCTTGGACAAGGAGATCCCCCAGAGTGTCCTGGGGGTGCAGACTTTGCTGGGTGTCGGGCGTCAGTCTCTCCTGAGGGCAGCAAAAGGTAAGATTCTCAATTTATCTGGGCTTGAATTCTGTTTTAATGATTAACCCCCTTTTGTTGCCATTCCTGTTGGGATATCTGTGTGTTTGCATTAGCCCTGCTTTGTCTCCTGTGCTTGCCAGCTTTTTTCTTCCTAAAATGCAGTTGTTGCTGGCCCTGTTGGATGCATTTTCTTGGGTTGAAAATGCCATTTTAAGCAATTCTTGCCTACAGTTGCCTGATCTTGTTACTTCCTCTGCCTCCTTCCCCAGTGTGTTGGTGTTTGTGTAAATGATGTGAACGGGATTAGGGATTTGATGCGTCTGAAAAATGCTGTTTTTTCCATATACATTTACACACATTTGTTTCTAAAATCACAGAGCTGGGCTATTTTTCAGCCTATTTTTTCCATTCTTTGACTCCCTGGCTGTGTAGACACAGGTCAGGGTGGTGGCATTTGGGGCAGCTTTTAGGGAGTAGGAGAAGGCAAGGCTGATTCTTCAGTGGCAATTCCTGCTTGTCCTTGATTTAAAAGCGCCCATTCCTTTCATGAAGAGAGCACCAGTCCTCTTCTCTTTGAAAAACTCTCTCTGCTTGAGAGAATGATCCTGAGAGCAGTTTTGTGTTAGAACTAAAGAGATCTGAAAGCCATCTGCTATTGAAGTGATTCCTCCTTCCCTCCTCACTCCGTGCCCCTGCCACTTCCTCCCTGCAGGAGCCAGAACTTCCTTGATCCTGTGTTGTGCTGATTCAGAGAGCTGAGATGTTGCAAAATTTGTTGTAGTGAATGAAATGAGCTGGTGGAAAAGGATCACAGGGCTGGAGGTGCCACAGGAGGAGGAGCATCATCCTGGGAGAGGAGGAGGGATGGCAGAGCAGGACCTTCCTGTTTTGGTGGCAGTTGAGCACTTAATTCCCTGCATCCTGTGAAGTCACATCGTGATGCTGCCGAGCATCTGCTGATCCATTGGATATCTCCTGGAGGGATGAGGTGTTCCCAAACACGTTGCCCTACAGAGTTTTGGGACTCAGTCTTGTTTTGCCTGTGCTTTGCTGTAATTAGGTGCAGAAATTCAGGTTTGCAGAGAAACATTCCTTCGTTTCACACTCAGTTTGCAGCTTAGAAGGAAACAGCAGCAAAATGTAAAGAGAAAATAAACATTTTTCCTGCAGGGGAACAGAAGGGTTGAGGTGGATGGATCTATTTTAGGAAGTCTGAGTGCTGTTTTTAATGAGTATCATTTAATACTCTGTGCAGCAGTTTGGGGTTTAATCAGAAGGTGCTCTCAGGAGTCTCTGAGTCACCTCAGCTTGTGCACTTCACGTTCAGAGACCTACATGGTGCTACACAGATCCACCAACCTGCGGCACTGTCCTTCTGTTTCAGCACTTACTCACCGTGGAAGCTCATTTCTCTCCCTCCAGATGGCCAGAAATGGAAGAAATCCAGGTCTAATTTCTGAGGCACTTTGAACAGTCTCAGAAAAATCACTATTGTTCTAGAGAGGAGCCTCTCTGAGGCCAGTTGGCAGCAGCGGGCTGGAGAGTCTTTAAAGAGAACACTCTTCACTTTAAAACAATGATTTTTTTTTGGGGGGGTGGGGTGCAGAGGACAATCTGAAAGGAGGGCACATTGCCACATATTGCAGGAAAACAGATTTATTGGAAAAAACCCTCACTTCTCTCACTTTTAGGCAGCAAAATGTGAAATCTCAAATGTGCAGTTCCTAAGCAGAGGTGCTTGAAGTGTTGGCATTGCAGAAGGAAAATATGGCACAGTTCAGTTGGGCCTCAATATAGAGTGCACCCACTTTTTAAATTCAGTTTTTCTCTATGGATTTAGAGTCAATAATCACCCAAATTAAGCAAAAATAAGTTGAAACCATTTACAGTGACACTGCTGAGGAACTGGAAATCAGAGTCGCAGTCTTTAAATGAGGAATCTGACAAACTGTTTAATCAAACAGATCTTATTCTGGGCTGTTGGGAGTGGTGCTTGATTTCTTGGTTATTTAATGTATTGATGATTTCTTGTCCCTTGTCACTCTTGCTGGTGCAGACTTCAGACACACACTATGGAAAGGATCTGCATTTGCAGCTCTGCACAGGGGCCGACCCCCCGAACTCCCGGTGAACTACGGGAAACCACCAAACGTGGGTGAGTCTGGAAGTCCATAAAAGTTTCTTTTCTCCTCTCTGTATTTATTCCTGCCCCACAGAAAGTTCCTCTCACTGACTAAAACACTACTCTGGGTTTGCATTAATGGTTTCTCTGGCATTTCATGATGAATTAATCGAAAATAGGTCTCTCCCTGACAATAGAATAATTTTTGTGTTATTCAGGCTTGGATTTTCCACAGTGTGTGTAGCCATGTTTTGCATGCTTGTTTGGAGGGCAATGGGCCTGAGTATTTTTTGATGATATGCTTCCATAATATGTACATGTGGTTGTAAGATAGGATGGGCATGGTCACAGGAGCGTGGAGTCCTGGAGTCATCATGGAATCCTAGCCAGAACAAAGCGTCTGGCTCCCAGGGAACTTTTTTGACTCAAGAATTCCTTTTGGTTGGATTATGACAGAAAACAGACTGCTTGCAACATCCCTCTCCAAAAAGGAAATAATCACCAAAGCAACATTTGTGTTCCTTCAGCCTCAGTTGTCCACACAATTAGATAAAGAACTTGTATAAAACTCAGATATATGTGGGCTCTCAGCTTACATCTCATCACAGAGCTGCTCTGTTTTATATAAACTCAAGTGTTTGCCTTGTATGGTTTGAACTTTCATTAACTGTTTTCATAGCAAGAAAAAATTGATTCTTGCAGGCATAAAAGTAAATCCTGGTTTGTTTCTTTTTAGGGCATTTTATCTCTGTGCAAATGGATACATTTTCCTGGTTTGTCAGGGAGTCCTTTCACATATGGATCCTCCCTCCCTTTGGAGAAGCAGGGATGGTGCTGGCAGTTCTGTTTCTACCCTATCTGTGTGTTTATTATTTTAGGCTGGTTGTGCAGTTACTTTACTGTGAGCAGTTGTGCTGATGGATTACTAATGGTCTGAATTGTGGATTTATTGAACACAACTCCTCTGGTTGTATTTCTGCACGGATTCTTGGATCAATTCTTTCATCAGACTGGGTGTTTTTAGAATATGTGGTATTATTAATGAGGCATCCTGGCAGATTGGACTTCAGCATTTGTCATGCTTTCATAGTAAAGGACTGTGCTGCTTGCTTGGTAACTATTTAATGAATTAAAGGACAGAATAATATTTTTGTTTGGGTGTTTTCCTAATTGTTGTTTTTTTTTTTTTAAGAAATGCAAAGGTATTATATGGAAAAGGGTCTTTCATAGTCAAAAAATAATTTATATAAGTATTGATTCCCAGAAGAATACAGTCCTTGGTGTAGCTACGTAAACTACTACTAGGAGAGGAAAATGTGCATAAATATTAAAATAAGGATTTGACTTTAGGCAGGAGTTTGATTTTGGGATTCCTTATTCATCCTGAAGAGGAGGTCAGAAAATTCTGTGCAAAAATGGATGTTTTTTTCCTGGTGAGTGGTGCCAGCCAGAGATGCTGCAGTGTGTGTGTCTTAAGTGCAAGATGAAGAAGTGTGCCCGACCTCTTTGGTATTTTGGCATAACTCTGAATTCCCACACTGTGCTGGCTCAGGCAGATGGACTTTTCTGGAATTGCTTGCTGAGGGAGTTGGGCTGAAGTAAAAGACACCCATTAATGTGTATTCAGGAGTGAGGTGATTGTTTAAGTACCTGTGCCAAGTGGTAAATAAGGTATAGGATGAGCAGCCAGGAGTATTCTCACATTGTTTCCCTTCCAGTAATAAGAATTTAAGCTTTCCACCATAAATGCTGAGAGAATGGGGTTGCTGATGGGATTAAATGGGAGGGCTCAACTGCAAGAATTGGGAGTTGCAGTGGTTGCCTTTCCATATGGTTGGGATGGGACCTTGTGGTCCATAATCCAAAATCAAAGGTCCTGCACGGTGGAACTGGAGCAGGAAATCCTTGTTGCCTTTTCCCAGTGTGTTTGTGCAGAGCTGGACATCTTCTGGCTGGGGGAGTCTCTGGGAAAGTGCTGAGCTGTGGAAGTCATTCCCAGGGATGTGGTGCCTGTGTGTTGGGGCTGTGGTGATCTGCTGGAGGGGGACAGGGAGAGAAAACACAGAGCCAACAGGATGACACAGAGGAGGAGAGTCTGCTCGAGCCTTTCTGGGCAGCTTTTGCTGTAGTGGAACTTTCAGGGCTCCCTTTGTGCTCTTCCAGACAGAAAGTGGAAAGACTGGTCATGCAGTACCTCAGGACTGGGAGTGATTCCCCTTTGATAAACCTGCTTTTGATGCTACTTCGATTTTGTAAGGGCTTTTTTTTTTTTTTTTTTTTTTTTTTTTTTTTTTTTTTTTGCAGACAGCTCAGAGCAGATTAGAAAGAAGGTTGTTTTCACTCTTTAAGAGCTGCTCTAACCTGAGGATGGAAATCATTCCGTGGGCAGCTGCTGTTAGTGAAAACAAGATAAAATTTGGAAGCAGAAGGTTTTCAGCACAGTCTCAGTGAATAAGCATTTCAGCTGGGTGGAAATTCACAGTCAAGGTGATGCAGTTACCTTGGGCCTGCCAAAGAGCAGCACTGGGATGAGGTCAGGAATCGATGATGGTTCCTGCTGGAAATGAGTTCCATGAGGTCAGCAGCTCCCAGGGCTGGAACATGCTGTGCTTTCACTGCTTTTCCTGGGTCCAGGCTCTTTGTGGCCACACAGCCTCTCTCTCAGAAGGTGTTTTCCATGTGGGAGCCAACTGTGTTTGTTTCCTGGCATCCCTATGGAACCTTGTGTCTCTCCTGTGAGTGGTACCCGATCCCTACTTGGATTTGTGATGAGGGCAAAATCTAGGTCCTCATTACAAAGTCACACTGCTTCTTGCAGAAGGTGAAACAGTCTGACAGGAGCTCATCATCCCTGAGACAACTGATTTTAAAACAAGCATTTGCACCAATTTTCCCATTTTCTAATTTTCCTTGCAAAAAGTGGATGGAGACAAGGGTTTTAAGGGAGAGCAGGAATTCCAGCTGGTGCTGCTCAGTGACTTTGCCTCACTGAAGTGCTTGAATTCCTTCTGGGGTTGTGATTTAACTTTGAAGTCTGGGCTGTCTGATGATTGTTTTTTAAATCCAGCTTTCACTGGTGGGTTGTTGTTGCTGGGTTTGGAGTTTATCCTTCCTAGCTGAGCTTTCTTGCAAGGATTTTTACATTGTGCCCTTACCTACAGTAGAATGTGAGGTAAATTGTGATTTAGGAATTGCTATTGTCAGCTTATGTGACTTGCATAAAACACTGGAATTTTCCTCAAGGTGTGGCCTTCCAGGACCAAGGACTGTGGGGAAAAAGAAGAGAAAAATGCCTGTATTTTACAGGTTGGTAGTTGGAGGAGCTGAGATGGCCCTTCAGTGTCGGGACAGAATTAACTTTTCTTATCAAGAAGGCTGGATCTCCTCCCTTTTTATGGGAAATAACTGTCTTGAAAGTTTTTTCCTGGCAGGGAATAGTGAGGGGGTGGACTTGGCAGCTCTTACATCCAGTGTGGCATGAAATACATCAGTTAATGAGATAGGTTAGTAAAATTTTTTAGGGTTACTAAGTTGCTCTTTCTCCATGTGGGAATTGTTGGGTTTTAGTGCTTTGGGGCCTTAGGAGGACAATAACTTCATTGTGCTGTAGAAAGGAAACTTGACAGGGATTTTTGTCATGTGGGGGTAATTCCCTATTTAGATATTGTGTATTAATCTTCCTAAAAATACAGGAATGGAGAATGTTTGCTTTGTTCCTTTGAAACAGTGATAGTTTTTCTTTTGTCCAAAGATGCTGTTGCCTTGATAAAGTTGTTGCTCCTCATGGCTCAACAATAGTTCTGGATGTCTCTGATTGAAGCATTTCATAAACAGGGCTTTTTATTTGGTAATTATCCATGGGAGATGGAGAAGTTTTATCCCCCTTGTGCAAATAGGGAAATAAACACAGGAAAAAAAAAAAAAAAAAAAAAAAAGAAATTACTTTCATATCCTCTGAAGCTGAACTGATTGCAAGGCTGGGAATCGACCGGAAAAGTGAGCTGCCAAAATTGTGGGATTTTGGTGCTTCCTTCATGGGATTTACAACAAACAGCAGTGGTAAATGTTCAGAAGGATTGCAGGGGGACACAGAAAATATTGTGATTATTAGGAATGTTTTGACATGAGAATGTATCTTTTTTGATTCACACAGTTCTTTGTGTGGTTAAAAAAATATTCAGAGCCATTTGAAATTGCTTGCAGGCAGATACACTGTTATTATGTATTTAAATATATACATAGATATGTATTGAAATGCTTGAAACCTTGAAAGGCACAGCAGAATCACCATGTTGCTGAATGACTCCATGTCTCTGTTGGCACACAGGGTAGGGGAAAGGGAGGTGTAATCTTTTTAAGAATTCAGCTTTTAAGCTGTCATACTCGATGAGTAAATAAAATAATGTGTAGGCAAAGCTGAGGTACCTTGAGCATTTATCACTGTGGGATCTCTGTGTTAGAGGTAGGAAAAAGAGTGTAAAATTCCAGTTTTACTTTGCTCAGGGAGATAGTTTGGTTTAACAGCCCTGTATAATATTAGGTATCATTTGAATAGTAGGTAGGTAGTAAATTAATTTGCTTTAGTGTGTTTTGCTTTTTAGTATTGCTGAATGTGTGTTTTTACATGCAAAGCAAATATTGACTGAAGGTGAGGTTATGCTGGAGCCTGATGGCTTTTGCAAGCATCTTTTATGCAGCTTTTTCCCCTCGTGTCATGTTTCAATTGCGTTGAGTGATTAAAAATAATCCACTTTTCAGAGCCTAAAACTGAGGCACAAAAATGCTTTCTTTAAAGCTGGAAACAATTTCTTTTCCTTCCTTGTGTGTAAATACTTCAATGGTATCAATTTACACAAGGAGTTGTGGGTTAGGAACTCTTTGAAATGGCACTTCTTGACTTTGTAGATTAATTTTTTAATGTATTCCATGATCTTTTTTTTTGGGTAGATTGGCAGCGATATCATGAGACAATTAAGACATGGCTCGAGTTTTTCAGTAGACTTTTAAGCTAAAGGAGTGGAAGGCACTAAAGAGCTTTGTGGGGCTCCTGTGAAGCCCAGCCCACATCAAGGTGCAGGGGAAGATAAGGAATTGCTCCAGGGGATCTGCTATCACAGGGACTCCACAAACCCACCAGCACAGCTCTGTTAGATCCTCAAGTGCCACTGAAAAACCCTCTCAAAACTTTCAAATCCAAAGTTCAAGTGCTGTGAGTGAGGATAGGTTAGGGAAGACAGAAATAGGAGAGAATTGGTGAAATTAAATACCCCCAAAATGGTCTCAAATTGTGCACCCAGTCAATCCAGTCTTTTTACAGGGTGGATTGGTGCATTTAGGTTTTAGGCTGTTCTTGCAAGGACTGCTGGCCGTGGAAATGGGAAGGAGTTTGTTGTGGTTGCAGTTCTTTCTCCTGCCTGCCATTCCTCCACTGGGAGTTTTCCATCAGTGCCACCTATTTCTTGTTCTTCAATTCCACTGCCATGGGAATGCAAGGATGTGGATGTGAAAGTCCTTTGGCCCTACATATGATCAGGAAGCCATTCCAGGGAAAGATTTGTATCATCTTTTATCACTTCTTTTATCACCAAAAAACACTTTAAATAAACTATTATTATACTCTTCTTGTAATTGATATTAGTAACATGTAATTTCCTAAAATTCCTGAATTTCCTTTCTTCCTTAAACGTTTTCCTTAAAGAATTTCCACGTCTGTGTAGGATAAGTGTATCTGTTACCTGTTCATGAATTGAACATTGGAATGACTCCCAGTTGTGGTGGGAACTTTTCATTCTGCTTATATTTTTGGTAAGGAAGCAGGTGCAGCCTGTGGTGGGTACTGAAAGGTTCCATCAGGAGTGGGATTTCTTTTTATAACACTGGACAAAATGTTCTGACAAGGTGGAAGAGGTTCAGATTTATTACTGATTCTAATAATAAAGTCGTTAATAAATACTATATTTGATTTAATATTTATTTACTCTTGAGTTCTGGACAAAATTCATGTCTCACTCTTCTTTTTGCTTCTTTTTTTCTCTGCCAGTTCATATCCTTTCTGCCAGGCAATTAACTGGATGTGGCCGTTTCAGCCACTTGTTCCCAACATCCACCTACCAACACATGAAGATGCACAAGAGGATTTTGGGGCACCTCTCCTCTGTTTATTGCATTGCCTTTGATCGCAGTGGGAGGAGAATTTTTACAGTAAGTTTAAAATTTGGACCTTTTTCTTTTCGAAGATTGCTTTGTTTGGTTTGATTTCTTTCTTTCTTGAGTTCCTCAACAGCCTCTTAGTCGCTGATAGAGATGGAGATGTGACTTTGTTCAGCTGCAAGTTGCTTTTCTACTAAATTTACCTTCCTGGATTTGTAATGTGTCAGTGAATACATGACAATTATTTTAAGTTTTTTCTCAGAATGCATTGACATCCATTTCTGTGGTGATGCCCTTGCTTTTTGTTGGGCATATTTAAAAATCAACAGATTTTTCAAATGAATGTTGCATTTTTAGCTGTTAATGTTAATCCTTGTGCATGGAGTGACAGGACAAGGAGGAATTCCCACTGCCAGAGGAGAGGGTTAGGTGGGATATTGGGAAGAAATCCTTCTCTATGAGGGAGCTGAGGGCCTGGCACAAGGTGCCCAAAGAGCTGTGGCTGCCCCATGCCTGGAGCCAGCTTGGATGGGGCTTGGCGCAACCTGGGATAGTGGAAGGTGTTCCTGCTTTCCAAACAGATTCCTTTCCAGCATAAACCATCCAGTGATTTCATGATATTCTTTTATCAAATTGAAATCCTTGACTCCATAAGATGATTCCCAGGCTCCACAGTTCATAGAATCATAGAATCCCAGAATGGTTTGGATGGGATGGAATATTTCAGAGTCATCCACCCCCACACCCTGCCATGGGCAGGAACACCTTCCACTGTCCCAGGCTGCTCCAAGCCCTGTCCAGCCTGGCCTTGGACACCTCCAGGGATCCAGGGGCAGCCACAGCTTCTCTGGGAACCCTGTGCCAGGGCTTCCCCACCCTCACAGGGAAGAATTTCTTCCTAAAATTGGCCTCTGTGGAATCCCACGGAGTTGTCCTGTCAGTTCACGGGAGTTGTGATCCCCGTCCATCCGCGGTGATCCATGCGTGACGTGCATGGAACGTGCCCCATATTTTCTGTAACCTTTGGGGATTCCTGTGGAATTTCAGGGGTCAGATGACTGTTTGGTGAAGATCTGGGCCACGGATGACGGGCGCCTGCTGTCCACCCTGCGGGGCCACTCGGCCGAGATCTCGGACATGGCCGTCAACTACGAGAACACGCTGCTGGCCGCGGGCAGCTGTGACAAGGTGGTCAGGGTGTGGTGCCTCCGGACCTGCGCCCCCCTCGCAGTCCTGCAGGGCCACTCAGCTTCCATCACTTCCATACAGGTAAGGACTGATGGGGTTTGCCCCTAAAGCCTTGCATTAGATTGGTAATAAGAGCCGTGTCTGGGATTTGTCCCAGCTCAAGGGTGTTTTTCCTGGTTAACTCAATGCTGTGGTGCCCAGGGGATAATTTTCCTGCTTCCATGTGCTTTTAGCTGTGTGATCCCGCTGCTGCTTCCTTAGGTCTACAAAATGGGTGATCTGATGCTCTTTTAGAGCAACTCAGAGAGCAGCAGCATCTCCTTGGCTCAACTCGCTGATGTGTTTGGCATCTTTGGTTGTGCTCCTGGCACAACCTGACCCAACACTCTTGTGTTCACTGAGAATATTTGTTTTTCAGAAGGATCAGTTAAAATTCCTTACTCCCCATTTCTTGTTTCCTTGTTATCTTAGCTTGTAGCTTAAAGAGCTGCTCTGGATGTTGTAGCAAATGCAGATTTTCATTTAAAAAAACTTCACAAGTGCCAGAAGCCTTCAAAAAAAACCCAAAATTCCAGGATAAAAAGGACAATCCCCGCAGTTTGGCAAGTGGTGCACAGAGAGGGGAGAGTGAGTGGGGCTGTTTGGCTCAGAATCCCTCTCTCCTGGAGTGATGCTGCCTTGGATTCAGCACAGGCTTCTCCTTCATGCCAGTATTCCCCAAGAGTCTCATTTCTCCCCATCTTCCCTTCACTTCCAATTTTGTCTGATTTCAACCACGTAAAGGTGATTGTGTTAGAAATGTATTTTCCAACCTGGCTTTATAACTGGTGTATTGTTTGTTTATGTATATATGTATGTATATATATGTGTGTGTGTGTGTTTCTCTCAAGCTCTTTGTAAAACTGAAAGTTTTATAATATAATTTAAAATATAATCAGTCACTGCTTTTTGAGGAAGCAGTGCTGGATTCCTTTATCAAATTACCAGGTAGCCTAAGGATTAAAGGTATTGCTGCAGTTATGGAATTAAGAATAAAAAGCTTTCTCACTCCTTAGAGAGGTTTAAGAAAACAGAAGAGAGGGGATCCTGCTGTGCAGCTGTTCTTCATTGGGCTTGGATGCAGGAATAGTTGTATTTGCCATGTTTGATCCAGTTCTATCCTAAAAAGAACTGGTTTTACCCCATTTACAGGGTCTGGGCTTGTTTCATTTCTCCAATTTCCTTTGTGTGGTAAAAACCAAAGAATTCCTAACCAAAATGTAGGTGTTTTCCATTTCCTCAGCTTTATTTTTATGGAAGTTCTGGTTCTGTGCTTACCCCTGCTCTCTATACTCCTGGGGAGAAACTAATGTGTTAGTGAAAACCATTCTTGTCAACAAGTTTCCAGAGTGAAAGAAGAGAAAATAGAGGATGGTTTAATTGTTACAACTTTTATTTTTAGTTCTCTCCAGCAAGGAAAGGAACAACTCGATACCTCACTTCCACTGGTGCCGACGGAACAATCTGTTTCTGGCAGTGGCACGCGAACACCATGAAATTCAAGTGAGACTGTTGAGATAATTACAATTATTTTAACTCAAGGAGGAATTTATTTTTAATTTTGGCATGGAGAGGAATGCTGAGATAATGAAATAAGGGTGTTTTCTTACTCAATAAACTGGTGTGTGGGGCAGGAGCACTTTGGGATTCTGTGGTGTTGGAACACAAAGGGGAGGCAGAGATTGGGGTTGTTATTTCTGAGGTTTTGTGCTTTGCAAGCCAAAGTTGGGGAAGAAATTCCAGGTTTTACATTCAGGATTAAATCCCTGTCCAAAATGTACAGGCAGGAGAATTAATTTGCTTTTAATCAGAAGAATGTACATATGTAGATGTCATCAAACCCATATTTAATCAGGGGAAATGCCATTGGAATAATGGTCTGGCAGGGTCTGTTTCAAATAGATTTGAATTGGTGGGGATAATGATAAATCAGTTCAATAATCTTCTCAGTTCACAGAATTACTGTTTTCTTATTAAACTAAGAAAGGAAATTCCTAAAATGAAAAATAAATTCCAGCAAACTTATGTGAGAATTATAAAATTAAGAGATTTAAGATGAGCTTGACTCCAGCCTGCTGTGTTGAATAAAGAAGAAAAAAAAAAAATACTGTGTTTTGCATGTAGGGATCGTCCTGTGAAGTTTGCAGAGAGGTCCAGGCCTGGTGTTCAGATCTCCTGTTCATCTTTCAGTTCTGGTACGTGTCCAGCATCAGCTGTTTCATGAACCTGGGGCTTTGGTGACAGTTCTGTTACTTCTCTTTAAATACAAATAGTGTTAAACCCTTTTCCAGTTAATTTTATTCCTGTCAAATTGTGATTCTTGGAAATTTTCCCTGCAAAATGTCTGTCTCAAGCTGCTCTTTCTCTTTTTCCCTATAATTTAAGCTAAAATAGCTTGACCACTTCCAAGGCTTTCAGTCTCTTGTTTTGCACATCAGAAATATTTCTCTGTAGCATCCTTTTAAGACTTTACCTTGTAAAGTTTTTGAGTGAAAAGTTGTGGAAATCCTCTGTCAAAGATTACACTTTTGCTAATCTTCCAAATTTGGCTGAATTCTAAGAGGATCAATTCAATGTATTGGAAAATCTCAGCTTAACAAACCTCCTTTGCAGCTTTGAATGAGCAAAAATACTGATTTTTGCAAAGAAATTGATGTAATTGCTCACTAAATTTGCTTTTTGAAAGTGAGAACTTTTGGAGAGCCACACTCCTTTTTTAAAGCCAGAAATCCTGAATTAACTAAACCCATTTCAATGCAGTAAACCACACAATAGTGCCCTTTTTGAACAATATTGTAAAGAAATTACAATAAAATGCCTTAATCACTGCATCCCGACTCAGCAAAAAAATTCTGTGTGTCAAGCAGATATTGAAACTGCATTTAAATATTATATTTGACATTTACCTGTTCATAGTGAAATTTTCTGTTTAAAACTGGTTTGCTACTTTGACAAGAAAGCAGCAAATTAAAATAAATGAAGTTAAATGAAGTTGTTCCTTGGATGACTTTTCTTCTCACAGAGAATTCTCTGTTTTAGGTGGCATGTTCATTGCAACAGGGAGTACTGACCACGTGATAAGAATTTATTATTTGGGCTCAGAATCTCCAGAGAAAATGGCTGAGCTGGAATCTCACACTGTAAGAGGCAAATCTAAAAGAAAATCTCTTTTTCCCTCCTCACTTTTCCTCATTTCAGGAACTTGATTTCTGTACATCCTATTTTTTTTTTTTTATTTACTGTCTAGAATTTGTTTGGCTTTCAACATTGTGGTATTTAAATGCTTGGAAATTTGTGGGGTGTTTGTTTTTAATTCCCTGTGAGGCAAGAGGTGTGTGCAAAGTAGGCCTTATGTATTTCATTCCCCAGAAAACTTATTTTCCCTTATTCTTGAAAAAATTCTGTGTTGGAATGAGGAACTAAAATGGGTTCAATGCACAATGTCATTGCACAATGTCATTTTTTCCTATTAAAATTGCTGTTGAATGTTTAGTTAAATCCACATAAAAGTAATTCAGATTTTGGACTGTGCTGTCAAAATTTGGATCACGATGGTAACTTCATTTAGAAAATAAAGCTTAAAAGCATATTTTTTTCAGATAATGCAGAAAGGTTCCCATAAAAATTCAAACTACTAATTTACCACCTCGGGAACATTTTATGGATTAAGCCCAAGTTCTGAATTGATTCCCTGAACTTCAGTGGGAGTCGTGGCTCTCACGTTGAAGTCTCCAAGCCAACTCATCTAACAAGGATTTTGCTCACAAAAGAAAAGGATTTTTTCTGTATTGAACAGGTTTGGAAGAAGCTCTAATTCCTTTAATTTCTTTAAATCCACTCTTAATCCTGCAGACAGCTGTCAGCCCCCCTAAAACAAATCCCAGTTACCAGGAGATAGAGACATCAGTGGGAGTAAGGAGAGCAAATCATGGAGCCAGCACAAGTATTGGGTAAATTTAAAAAAGGGCAAAACTATGTCTAAAACATAACATTTGTTTCTCAACGATTTGTGAGTGCTAATAAAACCAAGGTGTGCATTTTTTTTTTGATTAAATTTTTTGATACACTTTCATGTTAGGGGTAAAAATTGCAGGAAACCATCACCTCTCTGAAGTTTCCTGTTTCAGTGTTTAACACAATTTGTCTGGTGAAGTTTTAACTTCAAATACAACTTCTCTGTACTTGAATTTTTTGACATTTTTTCAATTTGCTAAGTGAAAATCTCATCTTTTAGGCTGAGTTTTTCACTTCTTTTGTTCTCCTCCCTCCTGTTTAGGACAAAGTGGTTGCAGTGCAGTTCTGTAACAACGGTGACAGGTGAGTGCTGAGTTTTGGACCTGACAGTGATGATATTTAATTTTCCAAACAACATTGCATGGAAAATTTGGCACAGGAAGATTTGCCTCTGGGCTTGGCTTAATCTTGGACAAGTTATTGCAGTGTATTGCAAGATGTGTGTCATGTCCACAAGCTCAAACTCGTTGTCCTATGCTGTAACAACAAAAATGTTCTGTAACTGTGCTTTTAATTTGTTTTTTTCTTTCAAGCAGCAAATTGGAACCCAAATTTTATAACCTTTCTGTGTCAGAACCTTCCCAGGTAGCCCCCAGAGGGGTTGCCTGTGGAGGAAGAGCATTGTAATCAATGTAGTCTAAAGGAAAAGTTAGTAAATACAGATGTTTGTATCTCAGCTTTTGCTCCTGTTCCTTATTTTGCTGGGCAGGAGGTTTAAGGGATGAGCCTTCCAAGCCCAGTTGTAGCTGTGCACCTGTACTTGGAGAGCTTTGTCATGTGGAATTATGTGGGAATATACCACCAGCTCCTTCCAAGCCATGTGAGAGGGAAGGAGGTCACATACTCACTGGAAATTATATTCTGCAACAATGCTTTGAATGGAAAAGGGGTACCTTCCTTTTTATTTTAATATAAAGAGGTAAAATTAAGAAGAAAATCAATTTGTCACAAGCATTTTCAAATTCTTTTTCATCACGGTGAAAAAAAATCAGACCAGGGAAACTGAAAAGGGGAAACAATTACTTCATAAAATTGAATAGATTTGCCTTTTAAGTGTAATTTTGTATATAAATGGAATATACTTCCAAAGGTGTTGGCCATCCTGTGAAAATCTATTACCTGAGTAGCTTTTTTCCCAGTTCCTCAACAAAAATCATTTCAGTGACATCGATGGCCAAAGCATTATGATGTGGTTAAATACATTTGTTTGCATACTTGACATTTTTTAATAAGGAGGGGTTTAAAAATTAAAATATTCCTGTTCAGCTCCACAGGCAGGACAACCTCCTTGTGCTCCATTTGGCTCTTTCCCTTGCCTGTCTTCACCCTGTCCCTAAGTTAATGCATTATAATTTATGCCAGACTCCTGGCACTCAGTTTCCCTTTCTTTGCTGCCACTCTGAGCTGCTCCAGGGATTTGCTGATGTCATTAAAAAGGGAATGTGCAGCTCGTATGAATTACGACATTGAAGTCATTCCAAGGCCATCTGCTGCTGGAGCCAAATGTAATTAATGTTGTGGGCTAGAAACTCTCTTGTACCTCCAGTGTCTGGTAGGAAAATTGTAACCTCATGAGTGAGAGAAGTAGAGATGCACAAGTACACACTTCCAAGTGTGAATATATATAATTTCTTAGTGTCCATGTGGGGATGAAACCATCTTTATTCAGAATTTCATGGCTTTTTTTTTTTTTCCCTTTGCCCCACAGCTTAAGGTTTGTCAGTGGAAGCAGGGATGGAACAGCAAGAATCTGGCACTACCATCAGCATGACTGGAAGAGTCTGGTCCTGGATATGGCTACAAAAATGACAGGGTAAAGCACAGCAAGCAGAACACACCTCATGGGCACATTTACCTGCAAGCTAAATCCGTCATTCCATTGAAAACTGGTTATTTGCTTCCATTTTGAGTTGATTTCCATCCATGTATTGAAAATGTGGTGGCTTTGTCAACTTACACAGTTAATTCACTCCCAAATAAATAATAATCTGTTGGTACTTCCCTATCGTAATGGTTGAGGAATATTTAGTATTTTATACATGAAATAAGAATGTCAAATGATCTATCTCACAGAAAGAGATTTTGGTAGAGTCCCAGTGATAATTTGCTTTTATATATATATAAAATATATATATATATCCATCCAACATGGTTCTTAACATTGTATTTCTACCTCTGGTTTCCAAGTAAGAGGTGAAATTAGTGTTTGGTTCTCAGGTTCAATTAGGGTTTTGAGTTTTTCTTTTTGAGATCCTCAAGTGACTTCTTTAAGTGCCCTGTAATTGAATTGTAATTGAATATTCACAACAACAAAGAGCAGAAATGGAGAAATCCATTAGGCACTTGCTTTGCAGAATTCTCCATATTTCAGTGGTTGCATTTGCAGTGTTTGCAGTCGGAAGTGTGAGTTGGATTTATTTAGCAGGTTCCTGCTCATTGTGGAGTTCACTGATATTAATGACTGATAAGAAAAATGCCTTGTAGGAAAAAAGGCTAATAAAGCTGAAAGGAAAAATTGGGGTAGGGAAGGATGATGGCTTAGGAACAGAGGAGAAAATGTCCTTTTTAAGGAAATAGAGCTCTCAGTGGCACTGAATATTTCCCGTATTTGGTTTTTACCACTGCAGAACCATCCTTCATTCTCCTGCGTTAGCCAGAGTCACAGAGGTGCCTGTGATCCATCCTCCCTCGAATTTCATACTGAATTAGCTCTCCTAAGTGTTTCCATCTGTAGTTACTGATTTATTCCTTTTTAAATTGCTGATTTCCTTAGAAACAATGTGGCATCTGGAGAGGACAAGGTCACCAAGCTGAAGGTTACCATGGTGGCTTGGGATCGATACGATGCCACCGTCATCACTGCAGTCAACAATTTCCTCCTCAAAGTGTGGAACTCGTCCACAGGGCAGCTTCTCCATAGCTTATCTGTGAGTACAGTTCCAGGGGGGAATCCCAGGAGGATGTAGTTCACTCTGAGATTGATTTGAGGCTGAACTCATCACCATTCCCATGACAGGGGTTTGATGTTGACGTATCCAGCTGTCCCCTGCCTGCTAGGAGGAGGGTGCACCATGGGGACAGGAGCTGGTCTGCAGAATCCTGGTGATGGCTGGCTGACAGGGAACCCTTTGGAGGCTCCATTTGTGCCCTGATGTCTCCTTCCTCCCCATCCCTCCTCATCTCAGCAGTGCTGAGCAGTGACACTGCCAAACCTGTGGCAGGAGTGGTGACCAAGCACAGTTCCAGTAAACTGAGGAGTCCTGGGTGACTCCCTGATCTGGGACGTCCAGCACATCTGGAGATACCACATGGAGAAATAAAACTTCATTTTTTCCCCCTGCTGTCATTGCAGGGTCACGACGATGAGGTTTTTGTTCTGGAGGCTCATCCCTTTGACCAAAGGATTGTGCTTTCGGCGGGACACGATGGGAATATTTTTGTTTGGGATATAGACAAAGGAACAAAAATTCGCAATTATTTTAACATGGTAAGAAAGATCACAGAAGGTTTGTTTTGTTTTGTTTTTCACAAAACTTTTGTCATGAGACAAAATCAGATTTCATTAAATACCTCCAGAGCCAGTACAGCTCTGAGATCTTTGGTGATCTTGACCTATGTCTGCCATTAACATAAAATGTAGACTTCCAGGTGGTGGTTCCAGAACATACATTAAAAGTTGGGTTGAAATTTCAGGACAGAAAGAAAATGCGAAGTTTTACTTTGTTATTCAGTTTAACTCTAATAAATAAAAGTGTAAATCAGTTTTGAGCAAGATGAGAAGTCACAGAATAAAGATTCAGTACGTGTTGGAGCATGGGGAAATGTTTGTGAAAATGCTCTTACAGAGAGTGTCTGGTTGTGAAAGGAATTCTCTGTGCTTGGTACAGATTGAGGGCCAAGGCCATGGAGCTGTTTTTGATTGCAAGTTCTCACCAGATGGGCAGCATTTTGCCTGCACAGACTCTCATGGACATCTGCTACTATTTGGTTTTGGATGCAATAAATATTATGAAAAGGTGGGTTGAATGAATTTTAAACTCTTCCCTGTCTTGACCTGATTTTGTCTTAGAAGTATTTGTGTTACAATTTATTCCCTCATCCTGCCCCAGACAAAATAATAGTTAGGTCATGGAGCAGTTGCTGTTTATCTAAATCAAAAAGATTTAGACAAGAGACTCTCTAGATAGAGGAGAAAGGCATTAACTTCTCTGTCCACCTCCCTTGGCCTATTTTACTGTTGAATTTCTGCATCAGGCCTTGATAATAAACCACATTTGTGGTAGGAATCTGTTCTCTGTCACAACATTCCTTGTGCTGATCCCAAGTGTAGGAGTTGTGGTTTATGGGAGCCATTCCAGAGCAGCAAGACAGCTGCAAATGGCCATTGATTTATTTCCTAAATTGCTTTTCTTTCAGATTCCTGATCAGATGTTCTTCCACACGGATTACCGGCCCCTGATCCGGGATGCCAATAATTATGTGCTGGATGAGCAGACTCAACAGGCTCCACACCTTATGCCTCCTCCATTCCTGGTGGATGTTGATGGAAATCCTCATCCCACGAGATTCCAGCGGCTGGTGCCAGGGAGGGAAAATTGCAAGGATGAACAACTTATTCCTCAGCTGGGATATGTGGCTAATGGTATTCTGTCTGAAGCTCATGAATAATACAAGTGTGGCACAGTATTGAGCACCAGCTCCTGGGATGGTGCTGTGAGGATGTATAAATTAATGGTTTAAATTCAATATACAGGTAGAAGAGGGGCTGGGGTGGGGGTTATGTGTGGAATCAAATTGACTGGAGGCAAGAGTATTCCAAAATCTGTGGATTTTTTCCCAGGTATATGGCAGATGTTTAAAGCATTGTCTATTAACCTCTGTAACTATGGATGTCAAAAAGCAAGCAGGAAAGTGAGGAAGACGTGGAAAACCAGCTTTTGTTTTTTAAAACAGTTATTTTTTCTTGGAGACACAAACTTTAGTAAAATGCTGATCTCCAAAAAAAGACCTTCACTCTTACCTGCTGAAGCATTATTTCTTTGTCCTGTTTCTGATGGGTTGTGTTTATGTTCTACACGTGGTCTGGAGTTTTAGGATTTTATTGTAACTTTTCTTCTAAACTTTGCCTCCATTTATTACATGAGAGCAGAAAGCCAGCTGGTGATCAGATGTCTTGCAGAGCAGACAAACAGTGGTGCAGAGTTCTAAATGGGATCATTTCTATGCTGTTTGCTAATATAGAAATCCATCATTTTATCAGCATTTGTGGTTTTGTTCTTGTCAAGGTGATGGTGAGGTGGTCGAACAAGTCATCGGGCAGCAAACCAATGACCAGGATGAGAGTATCCTTGATGGAATGATCAGAGAGCTCCAGAGGGAACAAGACCTGAGACTAATTAATGAAGGAGAAACTCCTCCAAACCCTCCACTCAACAGATCCCACTCTGTTAATGGAGGTCAGTGTCCAGCCTCATCTCCATCAGTTCCTTCCTCATCACAGGAAGGACTGATCAAAGTGTTAATGTCAGTTTTGACACATTGTCTTTGAAGATGCTTTTCTCTCCTCTTCTTGTACACCTTGTTAACCCCTGTGGAGCACTGGGATGTTCTGTGGATTCCAGCAGAGGAATTATAAATTTAAGGGGCAGCTGAGGGCACCCAATGGTCTAACTGGGCTGTATCTGATTGTTTGGAGTTATTAGACTGGAATTGTTCCTGCTATAAACCAGTTTCCCAAAAAAAAAAAAGCATGAAGTTCACTGTATTGTCTTGATATTAGTGCAGAGATGAAACTTCTTAACTGCAAAATGCCAAAATGAAAGCATATAATTAGGGGCTGTCAGTGGAATAGTGTTGTGACAGACTAATGGTTTCCTGCTGCAGCACAAGGCTGAGCATCAGTGCTAATAAAATAAATATGTTGCTCTGTCTTAGTGTTTCCTTAGAAAGCTTGAGATTATTTTCCTGTTAAGTGTTCTGCTACTGTGATTTTATTTTTAATACACAAAGTGATTAAAAATTGAAACCACACTCAATCAGATGTGAGCAGCTGAATGAGTGCAGCTTATGGGAGGGAGCAGATGCCCAGGACTGTGCTGCAAGTCAGCCTGAGCCTTGGGAGAATTCACAGCTGCTAATAAATCACTTCTAGGTTAAGTGACTGATTACATGTGTTTGAAGTAGATTTCCTGGCAAAGCTCATTAGGATTTGGATGTGGAATTGCTTGTGTTTCAATCCAAGAAGGAGTAAGAAAAATATCAGGGAAAAATATGAAAATGCATTTTTTGCTTTGATCTAAGTTGATATTTCAAAAAGGTTGCTTAAAAGGCAGCTTCAGCTCACACAAAGTCTTTTGATATGTTGGTGTGTTATACAGACCCAGTTCCCAGTTTTATTTATTTATTTACAGTGTGTCCCTGTAGTTGTGTAAAGGAGTTTCCAGGTATGAGTAGTGTGGAAATGAAAGCAGTTCTCTTCCCTTCCCTAGAGCTTGCATTGATTAGTGACTGCCCACATGAACTGCCCAGTTGATTAAGTTAATTGGAGTACGTATAAAGTATTGAAACAGCCAGATATTTTTATATAGCTTTGCACAACCATAAATGCAATATTATCATTTGATATACAGTATTTAAGCATGTGGGAATTGTGAAGGACAAGAGGACAATGATGGCAGTGATTCCATTATTATCAACCTTTGTTTATCAATCTTTGTGCTGTCCTTAAGCTTTAAATTGTGGATGAGATACGGGGAAGGAATTGTTCCCTGTGAGGGTGGGCAGGCCCTGGCACAGAGAAGCTGTGGCTGCCCCTGGATCCCTGGAAGTGCCCAAGGCCAGGTGGGACAGGGCTTGGAGCAGCCTGGGATGGTGGAAGGTGTCCGTGGCAGAAGCTGGTGTAATGCTTTTTCTCTTCGATCTAGATCTGATGAGCTCTCAGATAAGCATTACAGCCTTGATAGCTCAGCTACCTCAGGTGGCATAAAAGAAGCAGGATGGTTCTTGTGACAGCGTTGGAAACAAAAAGTTTTAATAAAAGGCAAAATAAAAAAGCTCTTTAC
Organism: Vidua chalybeata; assembly: GCF_026979565.1. Classification (NCBI taxonomy): domain Eukaryota; kingdom Metazoa; phylum Chordata; class Aves; order Passeriformes; family Viduidae; genus Vidua; species Vidua chalybeata. Next base: position 15,007,995 of record NC_071543.1, on the reverse strand, counting down.
AGAGAAAAACTGAGCCAGGGCAAAAGGTTCTTGCTCTTGCTAAAACACTTCACAAAAGCGATTTACTTCTTTTGTTCTCCTCTTTCTCTAGTGAATTGCTTAGGTAGGACTTTTTGGCTTCTGTCCAATTGGCTGTCCTTAAGTTTGAGGTGAAGTCCCCAAGGTCCTATGAGGTGTCTTTTAATCAAATTGAGGAGAGAAACTTCTGGGCTTTTTTCCTTTTTAGGGAGACAAAGGGTAACTTGTTTACTGCATCAACAGGGGGCACGTTCCTACACTGGCGCTGCTTGATCTCTAAGATCCCTCCTTACCCAACCATCCTGTGACTCCATGGTGGTGGTCCATTATTTATTGGTGGCCCATGGAAGTGAAGAAGCTCTTTCTCTCTCTCTCTCTCTCCCCTGCAGCTCTTCGCAGCCCGGGCTTGGACGTGGCGTCCCCGCCCAACGTGGGGCTGCGGCGCAGCGGGCAGATCGAGGGCGTGCGGCAGATGCACCACAACGCGCCCCGCAGCCAGATGGCCACCGAGAGGGACCTCATGGCCTGGAGCAGGAGGGTGGTGGTCAACGAGCTCCCCCCAGGCATCAGCAAGTAAGGGGCTCAGCGGGATGAGAGGTTCAGTTGTGTAATGTGGAATGATCCTTCCACGCTCCTGGAATGGTCTTTCAGCTTTGGGGCTTGGTTGTTTGGAATATTGGGATCAGAACAGAGAGTTGAGAATGGTAATTCCTTCTTTTCACAATTCAGTCTTTCTTTAGTACTCTGAATACCACATTTCCCTCAAGCTTTATTTAAAAAAGACTTGAAAATAATACATTTGAAAATAATTATGGCTGCTCAGCTAACGAGTTTGCTTCTTTAACTTGTGATTCCAGGAGTGAATGGATGGATGCTGCTAGGGGGATTTATGCACAGATTTCTTAGAGCAGCAGAAGTATTTTGATGTGTATATTAAGGAGGCTGTTGAGTTCCATGATGATTTAATGAATATAATGTATGTTTCTTATGTATAATTAGGGTCCAGGAAGAATGTCGAGCTGCCAAAGGTGAAATAGAAATCAGTTTATACACTGCTGACAAGAAGAGAAAGCCATCCCACACCTTACAACGGGTGAGTTAGTGCCCTGGAAGAGACAACCTTGGGTGGGAAGCTGTACTGAGCAACAAAAACAAGACCAACAAAAAACCCCAAACCAATTTTATTGAATTATTTAGAATATCAATAGTCTTAATTGTTTCTCTGGCTCACTGTCTTCTTCCTTCTGTAACTGTGATTTGGCTGTCTGTAATATCCAAATAGTGGTAAATCTCTATCCTTGAGGTTTCAGTGGTGGGAAGATGCTGGGAAAGGAAAATCACAGAGCCACAGTGGGTTTTCAGTTTGACTTGTGGAAAGTAGAGGTGCCAAACTTTTACAAGGGCTGGATTTATCTTATGCAGAGACTGCAGGAATTTTATAGGAAAAAAAAGGTATTTTTAATAATTTGCTTTCCAAAGACTGCCACTTTATACATCTAAAACATCCACAATGTGTCAGAGATTCTGTCTAATTCTACAGCGCTTTCTTACTGCTCAGTTGTGGTGCAACACAACTGGGGTGCAACACTCAGCTGCTGTAACCAGGCACCTTTTTAGTGTGTAACTCATGAGTAACTCCCTGATTTGTCCCTGTTTGTGCTCCTGTCGCCCTGGCAGAGCGAGTTCCAGGCGGGAGGCGGCCGCTCGCTGCGCAGGAACCAGCGGAAGCGGCAGCACGCGTACCAGACGCGCTCCACCATCGAGCACAGCCAGCAGGGAGCCAGCCAGAACCCCTGTGCACGCCACGAGTCCGACAGCTCCTCTGAGGTCTGAGCCTCCCAGCAGCCTCCAGCAGCTTTCCCCTTCCCAAATCCATGTTAGGGTTCCACGTGGCTGCTGGAGGGAGGAAGTTTGTGCAGCTGAAGCTCAGTTTGAGCTGGAGCTGCCAGGACTGGGGTGGGGGCCGGTAAAAAGAGGTTTTTCAAATGTATTTGTGGCAAAAGGTGGTTTAAAAATAACATTGGCCCTTTCCAGGATGGGGGATGGTCACCTCACAAACAGGGACCAAGGGCAAGGTAGAGGGATTTGACACATCCTTTGTCTCCATCTTCAGCATGGTTGATGGAGCAAGGGGGTCCCAGTGCTCTAAGCCATGAGTGAGAGTGATCAACTCCCAGTCAGCCCTGAGCTTGTGTGGGATCTGCTGCTCCAGCTGGATCCCTACAAATCGATGGGGCCTGAGAGAATTCATCCAAGAATCCTCAGATTGCTGCTGATGCTATCACAAATCCTCTCTTGATAATTTTTTGAGCAGTCTTGGGAATCCAGAGAGGTTGTGACAGGGATGGGACCCAGGGAATGGCTGGAGCTGTGCCAGGCAGGGTCAGGCTGGAGATCAGGGAAAGGTTCTTCCCCCAGAAGGTGCTGGACACTGCCCAGGCTCCCAGGGAATGGGCTCAGCCCTGGGGCTGCCAGAGCTCCAGGAGGGTTTGGACAGCACTGCCAGGGATGCTCAGGGTGGGATTGTTGGGCAGGGCAAGGAGCTGAGCTCTGATCCTTGTGGGGCCCTTCCAGCTCAGGATATTCTGTGATTCTCCACTTGGGAAAAAAACACTCAGGTCATTGAGTCCCTGGGATTTGTGGTGTTCCTGTGGCGTGTTGGTCTTGGAGAGTGAAGGATCACTTACCTAAATGCCAGGACAGTGTTCAAAAGTGGCTTAAAACAGCTCCTGTATTTTTGGAAACCTGAAACATTTTCAAGTAAATTTAACTGGGTTGTGTTAAACCACTTGCTATTTTGGGATTTCATACAGCACATGGATTCTGGGTCAGGACTTTGATTTCATTTTGCAGTGCTTTGATTTCATCTACATTTGTAGACTGCTGTTGAAAGAGATTGATTATTGGTATTAATCATTGATTTTTTGCAAGGGAAGAACTTAAAATATACCAGATATATATAACTTGTTCTCCTTAAGGAAGAGACTGAACATTGTTGCTTTGCAAATGCATTGAAAGTACAGAACAGCTCAAAAAGCTGGGCCCTGGCCAGCAAAATTTATTAATCAAACACTTAAATAAGAACTCATTCTGTAGTTCTGATATAATTAAAATTCTTATTTGTTTCTGTAGGAGCTATATAAGGATATATTATTATATTAATTAAGATGTAGGAAGAAATTGTGGGTTTACTTCTTTAAAGCTAAATCAGCCCTTGAATACAAAGCTTTCCTCAGGTGACACAACTTGCTTGCAAACAAAAATGATAAATTTTACCCTTGGCCCCAGAGTGAATCCTCCTGTTTTCACTACAGGAGGATGAGACTGTTGGCACAAGTGATGCATCCATGGATGATCCTGTGGCAGCCTGGCAGAGTGAAAGCAGTTCCAGGTACCTCCACTGGGCTCTGAATTGGGAACACTGGTTTATTATGGGATTTTAGTAGGACAGTTGATACTGAGATACTCAGAGTTCATTTTGAAGATTGATTTCTAATGAGTTCATCATGAAACATTTTATATTGTGGGTTTTTTCTGTTCTTTTTCTTTTCAAAGTCGAAAACAATTCTAAAAAACCTTTTATAAGAAGATGTTGTCTTTAAGAACTACTGGAAAAAATCAATGCCAGTTTGCCATATAAATCCTGTACGTGTATTATTTGGTATTAAAGAAGTCAGAGCTGGATTTTTAGGGAAGGGCTCTAGTTCCTTAAATGTTCCATGCATTTTTTGCTGCTAGTTCTTATGAAGTCAGTCTGTGAATCAGTGAGAGAATGAGAATTGATACCAGCCCTAGATGTAGTTTTACTGTGAGTTTCAAATTGATACAAGAATTTACTGAAATCACAAATCAGAAATCACTTGTTTTTCTTTAAATTCACATGATAACAAAATTCTGTGCTAATCCTGAGCAGAACCAGGAGGGTAGGTTGAATGATTGGACTTTTCAATCCATTGTGGAGAAAATGAAATTTTCTGTTCTCTTTCTTACAACTTTTTTATTATCTACAGTGATTCATCAAGTGAATATTCAGACTGGACAGCAGATGCTGGGATTAATCTGCAGCCTCCAAAGAGACAAACCAGGCAGGCAGCTCGGAAAATCTGTAGTAGTTCTGAAGATGAAAATATGAAGGGAACAAAAGGGCTGGAGCCAAAGCGAAGGAAACTTAAACAGCCAAGGAAGAAGGTCAGCAAGTGTCATTCTTAGTGTCTTTTGTATTTTGTGAATATAAATTTGGCTTTTAGTGGTTGTTTTCAAAGGAAATTTTTCATAAATGGGTATAGAGTAAAAAAAAAAAAAAAATTATAGAGACCACAGTAATTGTGCTACCAGTGGTACCAAGAAATTTTATTATTTGTTTTATTGGGCTTCCATGTTTCCCACAGGTGGTTCTGCATTTCAAATGCCATTTTTTTCTCCCAGATTTATGCTCTTCATCACAGTCAGGTTTACAACAGGGTGGTTTTGTTGTAAAATTATAATGGATCTATATTGTATTGACATAGTCAGATTTCTTTTTCCTGCTATTTTTAAAGACATTTAGAATATTTATAAAAATACAATTTATTTATTAAAGAACCACAGACTGGCTTGAGTTGGAGAGGTCTTAAAGATCATCTTATCCCACCCCGCTGCCATGGGCATTTTAATGATTTATGAAGGTTTTAAGGCATTTTAACGATTTATTAAGGTTTTAATTTTCAATTATATTTATAACATAATATTCTCAGCTATTTAGTGGAGATTTTGGGAAGGATGACACTCCACAATTTGCTCTTCCTTGGATCTTACCTGCAGTAACTGCTGCACGATGAGTTTTCCATAGTAGTTGACTGTACTCTGAATATTGTGTCGATCGCATTCTAAATTAATGCAAATATTTAACTTCTGTGTGTCACTTACCTATGTAATCTCCTGATGTGTGTGTTTAGAAAGCCAGTGGGCTGCTGTCCCTGGAAGGGGAGCCCAGTGAGGAGTGGCTGGCCCCGCAGTGGATCCTGGACACCATTCCCCGCCGCTCGCCCTTCGTGCCCCAGATGGGGGATGAGGTACTGCCCTCACCATGCCCACATCCCAGGGCAGGCTCTGCTTGCTTAGGACTCTCCCACCCAGCAGCATTTGCAGGGAATTGTGCTCAGGACAGGCTGAGTTTTGATAACTTTGTTAATTCCCAGGCAGTTTCTTGTTCACAGATCGATGTCCTGCGTCCCTTTTTCTGCACAGGTGACTTGGGATTAGCAGGGAAAGTCAGTTGTGCATCTTCACCTGCACATTTCTTAATGATCCCAGTTTTAAAGCACAGATCAGGTGCCAATTTGGGGGGCTGATAGAAATATTTTTGACTAGAAGAGTGTTTTGTGATGAAATAAATAAGTGTGCAATGTGTTCTCAAAGGGTTAAGATCGGGTATTATGAACAGGAAGAGCACAATTATTAAAATAATTTTCTCTACTTTTCTCATTTGCTCTTTTTTCTCTTTTAATTTTCTCTTTTTTTTTTTTTTCCTCATTTCAGATCATCTACTTTAGGCAAGGGCATGAAGCTTATGTGAGGGCAGTGAGGAAAGCCAAAATTTACAGTATTAACATGCAAAAACAACCATGGAACAAAATGGAACTCAGGGTAAGTTCAATACTTCAAAGAGCTGAATGTCTCTGTAATGTTAAACTGACATGAAAAACAAGCATGAAAAATGTAAAGAAAGCATTGCTTTAAAATGTTAATATCAAAGTTTTAATTGTAAATATGAAAGTTAGTTTTTATTAACACAAAGTCTTTACATCTGTTCACCTCCTGGTTTTGGACTTGATTCTCAGGGGTCTCTTTCAACACAAGTTATTTTTGTCTGAACACTGAATTTATTCAGAACCCAGCACTGCAGAGCTGTTTGTGGTTCTCTCACCACTCTACAGTGACCTGAGCATTTGGGTTCTGTTTCTTGTTTTTAATGCTGTGGTAAGAAATCATGCTGTAAACACCTAAATGTGTGCAGAAGTTCTCTTAAACACTGGATCTTGCTTTGAATGAGTTCCCAAACCTTAATCCAAAGTGTTGCCATATTTTTTCCTGCTTTTCTCAGATTTCATATCAAGAGAAGAGCCCACATATGTGCTCATATTCACTTCACCATGCCAGTGGTTCTGTTAATTACTGGGAAGATACCCAGTTACCAGTCTCAGATATTCAGTGATTCCAGCTGTAATTTTCCAAGGCATCATCACTTTGTGAGGAAAAGGAAATATCTGTTCACTTAGGATGGGCTTTGACAGGACATGAACATAAAGGCCATTGTGGAATTTCCATTTTCAGAGGAAGAATTTCCTTTTTTCCCACTGTGCAAGAGTGAGGGGCCCTGGGGTAGGTCAGGGAGAACCTTTGGTGTGCTTAAAACTGGATTTATTCCTTAGAACCTTCTTAAATAATTTGTAGGAATCCTGTTCACAAACCTGCCAAGGGAATGAGCTTCTTCATTTTTCCTTTTGAGGTAACAGTGATTGATTTTAGTATTTGGGAAAGAAAAATGAATGGGTGAAATTACCCGTGTTTTAGAGTGGAAACATAGTTAGGTTTTATTAATATGTTTCACTTTAAAATGGATATTTTGTTGTTGGCAAGGTAAAATAATGTTGTTCCATGCTTCTTGCTAACTAGGAACAAGAATTTGTGAAGACTGTAGGAATTAAATATGAAGTTGGGCCTCCCACACTCTGCTGCTTGAAGCTTGCATTCCTGGATCCAATCACAGGCAAAATGACAGGAGAATCCTTTTCCATAAAGTAAGTCACTGGAATGCTGATGACATTCTTCAAGAGCTTTCCTTGCAGTGAAGAAGCTCCCCCCTCCTCCTTTCTTATTTCCTGTGCAAGGCATGATGATGGCAGTAATGGTTATCCCAAATGCATGGAATTTGAGGACTGTGTCGTTCATCTAGAATTGTATTTCTGGGTAATAATAACTTTTTTTGGTCTTATTTCCTGAAGGTACCACGATATGCCAGATGTTATTGATTTCCTTGTGCTGCATCAGTTTTATAATGAAGCCAAAGAAAGGAACTGGCAAATAGGTGAGTATTTTTTTTCCCAATTCCATGTGTTTTGCACCATTTCTGCAGCTGTTTAATGGGACACAGTGTCTTTATTACTTGATGTAAAGGAATATACACACGTGATCTTGTAAAGATTATTGGAAACTTTTATTTGATGTTTGCTGCAGTTCCTGTAGGGAAAAAAAAAAAAAAAAAAAAAAAAAAGAGAGAGAAACTATTCCAAGGGCAGTGATAGCAGGAGAATCTCCTGATCTGTTGGGATCTGAGGTGTGAAGCAGCTGTGAGTAATTCCCAGAGATGGGCAAGTCCTGCCCTGAGGGTGCAAAATGTAAGGATGGAAGTAGGGCATTCACAAAAGAGGGAGCTGATTCTCTAAAAGGAATTATTTAGCAATTCTTGATGTTGTTCTTTTTCTGAATGCAATGTCTGCCCTTCCAGGGGATCGATTTCGCAGTATCATTGATGATGCCTGGTGGTTTGGGACTGTGGAGAGTCAGCAGCCTTTCCAGGCAGAATATCCTGATAGTTCCTTCCAGTGCTACAGTGTCCAGTGAGTATTTCCATGTCCTGGGGCTCCTACACAACTCAGAGAACTTCAAAAATAGGATCAAGAACCTCAAGAACTAGAATCCCTTTTTCCAAGTAAATACATACCCAGCCACCTATTTACTTATTTAATGTTGCATATTGTATTTCTTATTTGTTACTTACTATTTATTTATTTTAGAATATTTTGAATATTTACTTATTTAATTTTTGAATTTATTCCTAAAGCAACAATTCTGGTATAAACAGCAGTGCAGTGACTGTATAGGAGATACAAGAAGAAAATAGGGAGTTGGAATGTCTTACTCCTAACTGGAATCTGGGTCAAATCTGGTAAAGAAAAGGTGTGTCTTTATATTCAGCTCTAACTTGTGCATTTGAATGAACTTTTTAATAGCTGGGACAACAATGAAAGAGAGAGGATGAGTCCATGGGACATGGAGCCGATCCCAGAAGGAAGTAAGTGTGTGTTGGATTCCTGTCCCTGCACAAAGCAAACAGCTCTGGGGCCCTGGATTTACCCTCTGGAATTGTTCCTCTCCAGCTGCTTATCCGGAGGAGGTCGGTGCTGGAGTTCCTGTGACGCCAGAGGAGCTGACAGCTCTTCTCTACAAGCCCCAGGAAGGAGAATGGGGGGCCCATTCCAGAGATGAAGAATGTGAACGAGTAATCCGGGGGATTGAGCAGCTCCTTTCCCTCGGTACGTTTGGAGAGAAAAGGGGGAAGGATTAACAATATCAGGGTGGTGGCACGGGACTGAAGAGTGGATGGGATGGAGTGCTGGGACATGATGTGGAGTATTTGAAATGTACTCAACTAAATTACTGAAAAGAGCCTTTTAAATTTCATGTTTTAGTTTCCAAGCTAAATTCCCTTTTTTTTCTGGGGCTTCACCTGATTTCTTTCAGTGGAACTTCCCAGTGGGTCATATCTAAAGGTGAAAGAGCAAAACATATAATTAAACCCCTCAAAACCAACCAACAAATCCTCACTAAATACCCTCAGCTCCAAATTCCTTGTAACTGGTTTGTAACCATTTAATAGCACACTGTGCTTTAAATTCTGCCTGTTTACACCCAGGACACGTCTGTGTTCTTACTCGATGTTGTATTCCTGTTGTAAGTGCAAATGCCTCATTCCTTCCAGTCAGATTGGCTGCTGGCACACAAATCTCAGATGTGATACTTAAACAAAAAGTGCTTTTTCAAGAGTAGGAATAGATGACACAAGAGGAGGAACCCTGCCCAGTGGGTAATGACATTCTCAGCTGTAGCTCTGTGTTGCTTTTGCTGAATTCTTCGAAAGAAACCCCAGAAACCATTAAAAGGAATCTTGGTATAGCATTCCTTGGAGTCATCTAAATCATTGTGGTCTTTTGTCTTGCAGACATTTCTAATCCCTTTGCTGTTCCAGTGGACCTTAGTGCCTATCCCATGTATTGCACTGTCGTTGCTTATCCAACTGACCTCACCACCATCAGGAGGAGGCTTGAAAACAGGTTTTATAGGTGAGTTTGGATTTGTAGCTGACATTTATTGCATTTATTATTATGTGGAGCTGAATGCTGTTTAAAAGTCCCTTCAGCGACTGCAGAAGATCAGACTGGCCTTGGGCAAAGTGAGTCTTCCTGAATAATAAATTCTCCTGGCCATGTTGTTAAGGCAAAAGCTGCTGTAGCTGGATCTGGAGTGTTGGTTGAACACCCTGAGCCTGGCTCTGTGTTGGAGGCAGAGCATGTTTGCTTTGTTTCTATCCCTGCTGCCTTTGAGCAGGGGCTTTGCTTGTGTTGCAGTTGCCAGAAGGGGACTGTATGATGCTGGAAACTGAAAATCCCAGTTTTCCCAGTTAATTTGGGAATAGATAATGTCCTGCTCTTATTTTCCCCTCTGGGGACAACCTGTTTCTGCTTGATCTGAATTCCCAGTTCCATGTTTTACTGAAGAATCCTACTGAACGTGCAAGAAGAATAACATACACGTTCCTCTCCATCCCATTCCTTTAATTCTGTGTATTTTTCAGGAGAATCTCTGCCCTGATGTGGGAGGTAAGATACATTGAACACAATGCCAGGACTTTCAACGAGCCAGACAGCCCCATAGTCAAAGCAGCCAAAATTGTGACAGATGTCCTGCTCCGCTTCATTGGGTGAGTTTGGACCTCACAGACCCCACAGCTCCAATTCCTGGGATCCTTCATTGTGTACCTTGGTTTTTGTCATTGTCCTGCAGAGATCAGAGCTGTACTGATATATTAGAAATCTACAACAAGGTGAAAGCAGAAGACCTGAGCAGTACAGATGAGGAAGAGGAGGTAAGATCATTTCCTTCCCTTTTAAAATTTGGCCCATGAAAGAAATTTTGATTTTTGTTGAGTCTCTATTTTATGGGTAATTGCACTGAGTTTTGGAGATGAGGCTGTTTAGGCTCACCTGAGACAATAAGCTCCCTGAAGTAAAAATGCTTTTTGGAACTGCTTGTCTTTAATCTTCTCTCAGTACATGATGTTTTGTTGGAAGGATGAGTAATGAGGGGAGCTGGGAAGTGGAGCTGTTAGTCAGTCAGAAGGACAGCAGCTCTCCATTGTCAAAGAGGCAGCAAAGCTGATTTCCTTATGTAATTCTGTGTCATTTCCCATCAGTTGATCCCTGGAGTGAAATGTCAGGTAGAATCCAGGGTGGATATCACTGCCTTGAGCTGCTTCCCTCTCCTGACACTTGTCTCCCCTTCAGTGCAGTTTGAAATGTGCTGTAGTTCCCATTGCCAAGTGCCCTGTGGTTGTTGGCTGGTTTTTAACCCTTTTTCCATGGCTGAGGGTTATCCAGACCTGCCTGTGTGTGATCATTCCCTTTGCCTTTAGGTGGCAGAAGTGGATGTGGATTCAGATGCTCCAGGCACTTCCTCTGGGAAAAGACGAGTGAGTAAAATTTCTGCTGTGATCATTTTTGTTTTTTAATTTGATTTTAAAGAAAATATCTCCAGCAGTCAAATTTAAATGCAGCAGATAAATACAGCAAGGCTGGAGCTGAAATATTGAAGTTTCTCATGAGTTTGAGTGTTATATATGACCAGAAAAAATCAAATTTGTTTGATTTGTCTAATTTGTATATTGCTGTGCCATCAGCTCTGCTTTAATCTCCCTGGATTTCTGTTTTTAATTGGGTAATGCTTTAATTGCAGAGTGCTGGGAGATTAGTAGGAACTTCAAGGGAGCAATGTGAGTATTCTGATACCATCTGCAATGCCTGTTTCCCTGCAGGTGAGACGAAGGGTGAAGAGGCAGCCCATGAAAGCCAGTGCTGATGCTTGGAAGGAGCAGTGCCAGCAGCTCTTAAACCTGATTTATGAACGAGAGGACTCAGAGCCTTTCAGGCAGCCTGTTGATCTCTTCTCTTACCCTGTAAGTGCAGCTTCCACACCCAGAATTGTTCCTCCTTTGGCAGAACATCCATGCTGGGCATGGCTCTGTCCTCTCCCTTTATGAGCTGATGTTTTCAGGGAATTATCTGCAACAACTCTGAAAGTAAACGAATGATTTGAGCCACTGGACGAACACTGAGGTGATGCTACTGCTGTAGGATTTGAGAGCTTTGATTTTTCTCTTGTGTGTTCTCACAGGATTATCGAGATATTGTAGACACTCCCATGGACTTCAGCACTGTGAAAGAAACCTTGGAAGCAGGAAACTACACCAGTCCCTTGGAATTCTACAAAGATATTCGTTTAATATTCTGCAATTCTAAAGCTTACACTCCTAATAAAAAGTCTCGTGTAAGTAATAAATTTAATGCCTGCTTTTTAACAAAGCCCTACATGAATAAAACACATGAAATAAGGTCTGAAGAGCAAAGCACTGCTTAGTGTAATAAAAATAACCAGGATACACCAATTCTGTGGTTATAAACTCGCTTTGTTCTGCTCTCCCAGTTGGCATCTAACATCCATTTTCATCTGGGACGATGGTCACTGTTGCAGCTGTTCCTTGCAATATTTGTAATAGAAAACTGGTCACCAGTTGCTTTTATTTTTATTTATTTTGTACTGTTACTAAATCCTTTTAAGAAAACACTTTCTGTTTCAATAATACACATGGCCCATGGAAGGAAATAATCTGTAAAGAACCTCATAGTAGAACATCACTGTGAATATTTTCTTTGTGCTACAAAGTCTGGACATCTCTGTGATGGTTTTTTGGTTGATCTTCAAGTTACTAACTCTAATAAGCCTGACCATTTTCCCTCACTGCAGATTTACAGCATGACCCTTCGACTCTCTGCCTTATTTGAGAATCACATGAAAA